>NC_089585.1:104073147-104808751 GCF_019320115.1 Miscanthus floridulus | reverse complement strand
GGTGTGGAGTTCTAGATGATCAGATGGCCCCGAGCCAGAGCCCAACCCACTTGATCACCTGGCCCACGGCAGGCTCCGATCGGAAGGGAGGGCGCCCCGGCGCCTACATTCGGTGACTCTGAAAGCCCTAGTTTGGTTTTGGATAATTGATGAAACCTAGCACTAACCTTTGTTATGAGTGGTTATATGAGCTAGGTTGGTGCAATCCAAGTGAGTGAGCAAGGTGAGATCCATGGAGATGAAGATGGACAAGTGTTGATGATGATCAAGCTCTAACTTGAAAAAGAAGAAAGAGAAAAACAAAAATCGAGAAGATCAAGGCAAAGGTATAAGATAGGTTTTTGTTTTGCACTCAAGACACCATAGAGGGTGTGAGTGACTTAGGATCTGAAAGGATCAACATGCCCAAGAGGGGGGGTGAATTGGGCTAATTCTAAATTTCTTTGCAATAATTAAGTCCTATGGTTAGCCCAATTAACCCATTGTGCCTAGTAAGTGTTTCTATTGATCTATCGCACAAAAGTTTAGCAACCTAAGTTCCAATCCTACTCTAGCATGGCAGTTCTATGAATTTAAATGACAAGAATTGAATTGCTCAAAGTAAATGCTCAAAGTAAAGTAAGAAGGAGGAACGCGGCGATGTTTTGCCGAGGTATCGGAGAGTCGCCACTCCACACTAGTCCTCGTTGTAGCACCCACGCAAGGATGTAGCCCCGCTTGATCCGTGCAAGGATCAAGTGCTCTCTATGGGTTGATTCTTCAACACTCCGTCGCGGTGAATCACCCACAACCACTCACGACTTGAGTTGGGTCATCCACAAGCTCCGCCGGATGATCATCAAGCTCCCAATCACCACCAAGCCATCTAGGTGATGGTGATCACCAAGAGTAACAAGCACGAACTCTCACTTGACCACGACAAGCCTAATGAGAAGGGTGGATACACACTTTGCTATTCTTGATTTCACTAATGAGGGCTCTCTTTTGGGATTCTCAAATCTCAAACACCTCACTAGGACATTGCTCTTCTAAGCACTCTCAAAGGTGTTTCTCAGCTGTTGAAATGAGCAAAAGTACCCCCACACACGAATGGAGAAAGTATTTATAACATGGGCTAAAAAACGAACCGTTACGTGCCTCTGCGGGGTGACCGGACGCTCTAGTCATATTGATCGGATGCTCCGATCAGTTCACCCTGAACTCTAGTGATCAAGTGGTGACTGGACGCTGGACAGCATCCGGTCAGCACTAACTGAACGTGTCCGGTCATGATTTTCCTTCTCTAGAACCTTACTAGAGTCGACCGGACACTGGGACTCAGCGTCTGGTCACTCATCTCTCAGCGTCCGATCACTTCCAGACGACTTCACCTTGATCAAATGAACTGACTGAACCCTGCGCCAGCGTCCGGTCACACCGAAGCCAGCGTCTGGTCAGTATTTGACCCTCCATTCACTTCCAACTCTCGATCATATGTGAATGAAGTTTGCTCCAATGGATCTAAAGGCTATTTTGGAGCTACCTAGTGCTAGATTTAGCAAGTGTGCACCACACCTAACTCACTAGACTCACCTAGGTCAAGCTACCTGTCCATACCCCCCTTAATAGTATGGCCAAAGGAAAAACAAAGTCCTAAACTACTCTAAGTGTCTCTTCAACACCAAACGACACTTAGAACTAGTCCATCCTTAACCTTGTCGTCCATCCTTTGAAAACCAAAATGATTTCCATCATAGGGGCATGACCACCATGATTGCCCAATCAATCTCCATTACTATGACCTAACTTAATTGCCTCTGCAAAACACACGTTAGTCACAGTAATCACATATTGTCATTAATCACCGAAACCCAACTAGGGACCTAGATGCTTTCAATCTCCCCCTTTTTGGTGATTGATGACAATACCACCTTGAGTATGTGAAAGAGATGAGGTTTTTAACATGCTCGGTTCATATAAGCTTTTGACAATAAGAACAAAAGAGTTAGGCAAGCTTATATGACCCAAGCCAACATAATGTACTCAAAATATATAAAATAAGCATGAGTACAAGTAATAAAGCTCATTTGCATCGGAGTAAAACACGAAAGCAAAGCAAATGAGCATAGCACAAGTGATATGACTATAAATAATTCAAAGTAGAGAGCACACATGTCATATATCATGATCACATAGATATCACTATCACATAAATATAGTTTGATGCATAAAAGTAAACACACGAATGCATAATAGTGTATCACACATAAAACTCCAAATGTAATAGATATTCTAATAGATAAACTAAGCTTCCCCTAAGACTAACATACTCGATCCCTCTCCCCCTTTGGCGTCAAACACCAAAACCTAAGGGTTGATCGGCGGGGCTGTAGCGGACGAGTCGGGCGCTAAGGTACGAGGAGCGAGCTGAAACTGGGTGCCATCATCATCTGAACCAGAGCTCTGAGCAGTCTGACCCTCTATAGCTAGAAGCGATGCTGAAGTAGTCTAGGTCAGATCAATAACTAGCGATGCCTGCTCTGATGATGCAACTGACAAAGGGAGCATCTCTATAGTCCTAGTTATAGGTGTAACTATAGAAGGACCTGGGACATGCAAATATGGCAGAATAGGATACCCTATCAACTCACTAAAAGTCGCTCCAAGACTCCTGGAGACTGAGGTATCTAGCACTATCAGTGAGGAAGTCTGAACCAGTGTAAAGCCCATCTGAAGAGGTGTGAACTGCGGGGCTAACACTGGTGAGGCAAACCACTAGGACACCTGCTCTGTAGGTGAAGCAAACTATGCTGGTGGCTATCCCTGACTCTGAAGCCCATTAGGCTATAAAGCTAGAGTCATATAAGTGGTGGTAGTCTGACCAAGCTAGGGTGAAGACTATGGCGGTGGAACCCCAATAGCTATCATAACATGCTGCATAAACCCAAGTAGTTGCTGCTGCATAAGAAGCTGCTGCCGATGCATGGCCTACTGCTGCTACTGTATGGCCTGCTGCTGCCGTTGAAACTCATCCTACCAAGTCTAAAACTGTGCAAAAGTAGCGACGGTCTCCTGAGCCTAGAGAGCCTGATCCTGCCTCATCCGCTCAAGTATGGCAAGTAGAGTGGGGTCTGTCTGCGGTGCAGGTGGAGCTAAACTAGAGCTACTGGCCTCATGGTCATGTCATCGAGGAGGCATATGAGGGATCTCACGGTAGTCCTCATCTGAGCTGTCGCTGGGGTCGCTCTCGACCATCCCCTCCTACTGAGCATCAAGCTGCTCCTCCTCTATAGCTGCTATGCCCCTGATAGTATCATCCTATTGGGCTGTAGCCTCTGGCACCTCTGGACGATGACGCGGCTGGCTAGGTGCACTTAGTGTAGTATGGCGGATCATCTGAGTTAGGTTATATGCAGGAAACTCTATAGTAGCACCACTGTACTCAGCTAGCATCTTAGGCGGCCTCACTGTAACTGCCCTATGAATAAGAAATCTAATCCAATGAGCATAGGGCAACTAACGATGACCTCTAAACCCCTCAGCAATAGTATCCTCTATCTCTGATAGAAGGAGATCCCAAATGTCAAACATAGTCTACTGCATCAGAGAGTTTAGAAGCCATAACTGAATACGAGTCAAGCCCTCATGATACCCCATCCTCAGAATCAGGGTCCTCCTCATAATAGCATCCAGCACTCTAGCTGTAGGACTGAGATCACTTGGAGTCCTGCTCGACCCCTCACCAAAAGGCTCTTTGAAGCAGTGATGGACTAGATCTGTAGGAGGTACCAAACCGCCATGAGGGTGTCTAGGAGGCGCTGTCTGTCCATAGCAAACCTCATGTAGCCTGACAGGCTGCTCCTGAAGCCTGAGAATCTCCCTTACCCTAGTGCTCATCAGCCTATAATCTCTACCTCTAAATGCAAAGTGTATAAATCTGTGTTGCGGGTCAATCCAGAGTGAAGCATAGAACTGATGGACCCAAGATGGAACATATAATCCTATCCGTCTAAGTAAATCTATTAGCCCTAGTTGATATGCTAGGTAGGGGCGAATATGCTCTCCAGCTGCTGCTACTATGGACTCAATGTTGCACACCCTCTGTGACCTAAATAGTGCCCCACTATTAAGATATGTATTATAGAAGTCTTCCTGCAGTGGTGTGTAGAAGCCCTCTGAAGCACGCTCATCCCGCCTCAGTGGAAACCACTGCTCAAAGTCCACAAATATGAGTTGTTATACCTGCTTGGTCGTGGCGGCCCTCAAATCCAAGTGGGTCACCAGAGGTGGATCCTGTGGTCTAGGCGGTGGATGAGAACCCCTCCGCTATGTCTTTGACCTTGGAGTGACTGGAGCACGGGTACGACCAGAGCGGCAAAGCTATGGCTGAGGTGCTTGCTCTGTCTCCTCGGCCTACTCTCCCTCCTAAGTCTACTCTACTGGCTGTGGCTCCTGTTGTGACTCCCCTGAGGCTGACTCTCATCAATAGCTATACGTTGTCCTCCAACCATGATAGTCCCAGCTGGACCACCATGACGGTGCTCAACCTGCTCTAGTGCAGCCCTCATAGATGGAGAGAGCTGATCAACGATCTGAACTCCACTCCTAGCACCTTCTGCCTCTGCATGCTCTGCTGCTGCTGCTGCAACTGTGGCTGCTCTAGTTGTATCTGCATCTGGATACTTCTGCTTCTTTGTTGCAAGCTTCTTTGTCGCCTTGTCTTTTAGATCTATAGGCTGGCGAGGTGGGGGCCTTGGATCCTCATCACCAGGACCTCCTCCGACATTCTTGACATGAGCCATCTGATGGATCTAAAAAGAATAATTATCGCTGACGAAGATCAACTGCCAACTGTCACTTCTGAGGCTTGGCCTCGATCCGTACTCGCGAGCTTGGCCCTGAGTTGACTGACAACTGTAAATAGGACCACAACGGCACCAACTCGCTGCATGATAGAATAGATAGGATATACAAATAATTACAATATATATAAAGATGCAAAACCCTAAGAAAGCAAGCAATTAGGTACAAAATTAGAACCGAGGGCTTGCCACCTGATGAACCGGTGAAACAACGAGAAGAGGAACGGATCGGGGAACCACTGGGTCGACAACTAGAGATTAGGGTTATAGCGACAGCTCTGAGGCGCTGGACGGTGGCACTAGATGGAGATTGTGGTCTCCGGTGAGGTTGCAATGCGGGCGCTAGGGCACGACGGCGGCACTGAAGTAGGACAAAACGGCGCTGGTCATAGTGGTGCTGGAGAGTGGTGGCTAGGGCACAATGGTGCTGGAGTAGGGCGCGGTGCAGAGGCGCGGTGAAGCACGGCGGCGCTGGTAGGGCGCGATGGCACTAGCGCGGGGAGGCGCGCGAAGCAGAGGCGCTGGCGGCGGTGCAAGCATGGCACGGTGCTAGCAGCGGCGTAGGCAGGGCGCGACGTTATCGGCGGTGTAGGCAGGGCGTGGGCAGCGACGATGTGAGCAGGGTGGCGGGCGTGGTGGCGCGAGTAGGGATGTGGAATAGGGATAGGTCAAAAACCATGTGCAGAGATTTATAGTGGCCCCCATGGAGTAGAATAGGAAATAGAGAAGAGAGTTTGATTCCCGCACGTTTTCTACTGACTGGACTCTCTAGTGGCAGCGACCGGACGCTGCCACCCAACGTCCGGTCGATTCCAGAGAGGTCCAAAACCCCTAGAATCATGACCGAACGCGTTCGATCACCACTAACCGAACGTAACCAGAGTTCGGTCAATCCTGACTTTGTCTTCTTTGCTTGACCGGACACTGGATCGCCATCTGACCGGACGCTAGGAGAACACTGTTTCAGCATCCGGTCACTCCTTCGCAGCATGTTCACCTCCTGTGAAATGACCGGACGCTGGACATCAGAGTCCGGTACAGCATCCAGTCACTCTTTTTCCAGCAAATCTTCAAAGTCCTTTGTGCTGCCCGTTCCCAATCAAGTCCCAACTCTAATAAGATCCAAATAAACACCAACTAGGACTGATGTGAGTGACCTCTCTCAAACCCTCAAATTTTTCAAAATATTTTGCCTTAGGCTATAATTCTTTTTAAGAAAATAGGCAATAAGAGGTCAATTGAAGATAAATGACAAAGCAACATTCATGCATATGCAATGCAATACTTGAAATTAAATCTAGTTGCTTGTCAAGTTTGATCCAAGGTTAAGCTTCTTCACACGCTTTATGGCAATTATCTTAACCATGTTAGACAAGCCCTATATGCATTACCAAAAATTAAGCATGTTGTATATTACAATGCAATGCAAGTGACAACACAAGCTCACTTTTTAGTGAAGTTACTAAAATCAAGAACATTGAGCTCATTCTGCAATCGACAAAAAGTCACCTCATCTAGCGGTTTTATGAAGATATCCGCCAATTGATCCTCGGTCCTTACACCTTCTAATGAAATATCATTCTTTGCAACATGATCTCTAAGAAAGTGATGACGAATATCTATGCGCTTGGTGCGAGAGTGTTGAACCAGATTATTTGCAAGTTTTATGGCACTTTCATTGTCGCACAAAAGAGGTACTTTTTCTAGAACTACACCATAGTCTAGCAAAGTTTGTTTCATATAAAGAATTTGTGCACAACAAGCACCCGCGGCAATGTATTTCGCTTCGGCGGTGGACAAGGCCACACTATTTTGCTTCTTGGAGGACCAAGACACAAGTGATCTACCAAGCAACTGGCACCCTTCGAATATGCTTTTTCTATCAACTTTGCAACCAGCATAATCCGAATCGGAATAGCCAACTAATTTGAATATAGCTCCTTTGGGATACCAAAGGCCAATGCTTGGTGTGTGCTTAAGATACCTAAGGATTCTTTTAACAGCAATCAAATGAGTTTCCTTAGGATTAGCTTGAAATCTAGCACACATACACACACTAAACATGATGTCGGGCCTAGATGCAGTTAAATATAACAAGCTACCAATCATAGAGCGGTAGAGAGTATGATCAACCGAGTTACCTCCCTCATCTAGGTCGAGATATCCATTAGTTGGCATTGATGTCTTGATTGGCTTACATTCATTCATCTTGAATCTCTTGAGAAGATCATTTGTATATTTCTCTTGAGAAATGAAAATCCCTTCTCTCATTTGCTTGACTTGAAAACCAAGAAAGAATGTAAGCTCACCAATCATTGACATCTCGAACTCCTTCGACATCAATTCACCAAACTCTTTGCAAGAATCTTTATTTGATGATCCAAAGATGATATCATCAACATACACTTAATAAATAAAGATATGCCCATCAAGCTTCTTGGTGAATAGTGTGGTGTCAACCTTCCCAATGGTGAAGCCCTTCTCAATGAGGAAGTCCCGAAGGTGCTCATACCAAGCTCTTAGGGCTTGCTTAAGCCCATATAACGCCTTAGACAACCTATAAACATGATTAGGATATCTAGGGTCTTCAAACCCAGGAGGTTGATCAACATAGACTAGTTCATTAATAAAGCTATTTAAAATGCACTTTTCACATCCATTTGATATAGTTTCATGTCATGATGTGATGCATATGCAAGAAGGATACGAATGGCTTCTAGTCTTGCAACCGATGCAAAGGTCTCTCCAAAATCCAAACCTTCAACTTCAGAGAACCCCTTTGCAACTAGTTTTGCCTTGTTCCTTACAACTACGCCTTGATAATCTTGCTTGTTGCGGAACACCCACTTTGTTCTAATGATTCTTGCACCTTTTGGCCACTCTTCAAGAGTCCAAACTTTATTGTGGGTGAAGTTGTTCAACTCTTTATGCATGGTATTTATCCAATCCGGATCTTGAAGACCTTCTTCTACCTTAGTAGGCTCAAACCAAGAGACAAAAGAGTGATGAGCAATAAATGAAGCAAGTTTTTGTGAGCGAGTCATTACACCCTTTGATGGACTCCCTATGATGAGATCTTGTGGATTATCTTGTAGTAGAGGTGTATTTCTTCTATTGACCACTTGAGGAGGAGGTTGTGGAGCATCAACATCTTGTGCTTGTACCACCATTTGATCATGGGAGACATGAGTGTCTTCATTTTATACTCTCCCATCTTTATCACCATCTTGTGGCACACTTGATAAAGAAGGTGGATCAATCACTTGTACATCATCTTTATCATCTTTAGGCTTGATGTCTCCAACCAGAATGTTCTTCATAGCCTCCCTCAATGATTCATCACCTACATCATCAAAATTCTCATGTGCTCCTTGGGAGCCGTTAGATTCATCAAACTCCACATCATATGTTTCTTCAACCAAGCTGGTGGTATGATTAAATACTCTATATGCTTTGGACTTTGATGAGTAACCAACAAGAAAACCAATATCACAACATCTTTGAAACTTCCCTAGGTGTTGTCGCTTCTTGTAGATGTAGCATTTGCAACCAAACACCCTAAAGAAGGAGACGTCCGGCTTCTTTCCATTGAGCAACTCATAAGGTGTCTTGCCAAGGAACTTTTGAAGGAATATACGGTTGGATGCATAGCATGCGGTGTTGATAGCTTCTACCCATAGAGCTTTGGGGGTGTTGTACTCATCTAGCATTGTTCTTGCAAGAGTGATCAATATTCGGTTCTTTCTCTCAACTACACCATTTTGTTGAGGAGTATATGTTGTAGAGACCTCATGCTTGATCCCAACTTTATCACAATAGGCTTCTATGTTTGTGTTGTCAAATTCCTTCCTATTGTCACTTCTAATCTTCTCGAGTGTCACTTCAAATTCATTTTGTGCTCTCTTGACAAACTTCTTGAAGCAAGATACAACTTTGGATTTGTCATGAAGGAAGAATACCCATGTATACCTTGAATAGTTATCAACAATTACAAGACAATAAAGATTTCCTCCCAAACTCTTGTATGTTGTTGGTCCAAATAAATCCATGTGAAGGAGTTTAGCACTCTTGTGGTTGACATGAAAGCTTTGGTTGGATGAGTATTTGCAACTTGCTTGCTGGCTTGACATGCACTACAAAGCTTGTCCTTCTCAAACTTCACATCCTTTAACCCTCTCACCAAATCATTCTTTATTAGCTTCTTGAGTGAGCTCATCCCTACATGAGCAAGTCTTATATGCCATAGCCACCCAAGTATTGTTTTGGTGAATAGGCATGTCTTCAAGTTAGCATCTTCGGAGGTGAAATCCACTAAATATAGGTTGTTGTATCTAAATCCTTTGAATATCACTTGATCATCATCATTCTTAGATACAACAACTTCCTTCTTGGTGAACATGCATTGGAAGCTAAGATCACACAATTGTCCAACGGATAGCAAGTTGAAGCTCAATGAAGCAACATATAGCACATTTGAGATAGAATGATCATTTGATATTGCACTTTGCCCAATCCTTTAACCTTGCCCTTTGAATTATCTCCAAATGTGATTCTTTCTTGTCCATCTACTTCTTCATCTAGTGAGGTGAACATACGAGGATCACCGGTCATATGTTGTGTGCAACCACTATTAATAACCCAATGACTTCCACCGGTCTTGTAGTTCACCTACACACAAGAGATCAAGCTTTAGGAACCCAAACTTGTTGAGGGTCCTTCACCTTCTCAACAAGTGACTTTGCAACCCAAATTTTTTAGACCTATTCTTGTTGGGAGGTCCTAAGAACATAACTTTTATTTTCCCACTAGAATCTTTTCTAAGCATGTAGTGAGCATTGAAGGCAAAAGGTCTAGCATGCTTGGGCAAGGGTTGTGGTGGTGGAGTTTGGCACTCATGGGCAAAGTGACCTTCTTGTCCACACTCAAAGCATATCTTTGGCTTCGGCTTTGATTTGTGTTATTGTTGAGCTTGAGCCTTCTTCTCTTGGTTTGCCAAGTACCCAATGCCACTTCTATCCATCTTTATGATGGTGTTCATTAGTAGCTCACTTTGAAGATCCTTGCCTCTTGTTAACTTGCTCAAACCAATCTTGAGATGCTCTTTCTCCATCTTGAGCTTCTTGTTCTCTTCCTTGAGAACATTATTGTTTTTCTCTTCCTTGAGCTTCTTGTTCTCTTCTTTTAGCTTCTCATTCTCAAGCATCAAATCACCATCATGATCAAGAGTTTCTAGCACAATAGTGTTGTGGCTTTTGATCTCTTCAAGATCTTTCTTGAGCTTTTCATTGTCATTCTTGAGCTTGACAAACTCATCATAATCATCGGCCTCAACCACTTGCTTGCCCTTGCTACTAGAACTTTGCTCAATGCTCTCAATGATCAAATCATCACATGATGTAGCTATATCAATCTTAACAACATTGTTAGTAGCATCATGTGGCTCATTGGATAAGAATTCTTGAGTAATAACTAGATTATCATGATTAATCTTTAGAGTTGTATATTCTTCTTTTAGCTTGTTATGGCTAGTGATGAGCTCATTGTGTATCCTCTCAAGTTTATCATGTTTATCTTTAAGCTCTTTCTTAGAAGATTTGAGCTCCTTGAGTTTGGATGATATAGCATCATTTGCTTCTCTAAGCTCAACACTAGCCTTTTCCGCTATATCATATTTTGCTAAAAGTGAATCATTCTTAGCTTCTAGCTTTTCATTCTTAGCTCTAGTCTTTATAATGATCTTAGTGTTTTGTTTTAGCAATCTAGCAAGATCATCATAAGAAGGTGATTCATATTCATCATCATCACTATCGCTATCATCATTACTAGCATGTTCAGCACCACTACTATCATCATCATTTGATACCTTACGTTCACCCTTGGCCATAAGGCATAGGTGTGTAAAGGATGATGGCGGTGGTGGCGGTGAGGATGATGAAGAGTCAATAACAATGGCGACCACCTTCTCGTTGTCACTATCATCATCGGATGAGCCACTGGATGAATCAATGTCCGTGAGCCAATCACCGACAATGTATGCCTTTCCACTCTTCTTCTTCTTGTGGAAGTCCTTCTTGCCATTCTTTTCTTATATGGCTTGTTTTTCTTCTTCTCATCTTCTTCTTCATTACTTGAGTCATCTTTCCTGCCCTTGTACTTGTTCTTGAACTTGTCTTTCTTGGGCTTGGTGCATTGGTGTGCTAGATGACCAAGTTCTCCACAAATGTAGCAATCCATCTCAGAGATTGGCTTCCTTCTAGAGCTAGTGAAGAACTTCTTCTTGCCATGGAACTTGATGCCACTCTTGTTGAGCTTCTTTAGCATCTTGGCGGTTTTTCTCACCATGAGAGCAAGACTTGCATCATCAACTTCAACATCACTTGAGCTCTCATACTCAAGTCTTGCTTTGCCCTTCTCTTGGCTAGCTTTGAATGCTAAGTCCTTGTCTTTCTTCTTGGTAGAGGATGAGCCATCTTATGGTGTGATGTGCATATACATCTCATGAGCATTGATCTTTCTCAAGATTTGTGTCGGTGTAGCAGTAGAAAGATCACCTTGATGAAGCATGGTCACAATATGCCCATATTTGTCAATGGAGAGGACACTCAAAATCTTTCTTACAAAATCGGATGGTTGCATTTGAGTGAATCCAAGCCCATTGACTTCCTCTACAAGAACATTCAAACGTGAGTACATCTCATTAGCACATTCTTTAGGAAGCATCTCAAAAGAGTTAAGCTTTTTCATGATAAGATGATAGCATTCCTCATGCTCACTCTTTGTTCCCTCATGGAGCGCACAAATGTCCGACCATAGTGCATGGGCATCTTTGTGGTTTCTCACTCGGTTAAACACATCTTTGCAAAGGCCTCTAAAGATGGTGTTTCGAGCCTTTGCATTCCATTTCTTGTAATTCACCTTATCGCCTTGTAGGTGTGTAGCATCCTAAGGTTTTGGGAAGCCTTGTGAGGCGGCTCTAAGTATTCCAACATCTAGAGTTTCTAAGTACGCCACCATGCGAATTTTCCAATATGGAAAATCATCCCCCTCAAAGATAGGAGGAGATCCATCCCCGTGAGACATCTATCTCTAGGCGGTTAAGCCTAAAAATGTAAGCACGAGGCTCTGATACCAATTGAAAGGATCAAGTTGCCCAAGAGGGGGGTGAATTGGGCTAATTCTAAATTTCTTTGCAATAATTAAGTCATATGGTTAGCCCAATTAACCCCTTGTGCCTAGTAAGTGTTTCTATTGATCTATTGCACAAAAGTTTAGCAACCTAAGTTCCAATCCTACTCTAGCATGGCAATTCTATGAATGTAAATGACAAGAATTGAATTGCTTAAAGTAAATGCTCAAAGTAAAGTGAGAAAGAGGAATGCAGCGATGTTTTGCTGAGGAATCGGAGTCGCCACTCCCCACTAGTCCTCGTTGGAGCACCCGCGCAAGGGTGTAGCTCCCCCTTGATCCGTGCAAGAATCAAGTGCTCTCTACGGATTGATTCTTCAACACTCCATCGCGGTGAATCACCCACAACCGCTCACAACTTGAGTTGGGTCATCCACAAGCTCCACCGGATGATCACCTAGCT
Source organism: Miscanthus floridulus (assembly GCF_019320115.1). NCBI lineage: Eukaryota > Viridiplantae > Streptophyta > Magnoliopsida > Poales > Poaceae > Miscanthus > Miscanthus floridulus. Next base: position 104,796,322 of record NC_089585.1, on the reverse strand, counting down.
CCCAATCACCACCAAGCTATCTAGGTGATGGCAACAATGTTTAGCAAGGCGAGATTCCATAGTTGCCTGGGCGCGACTAGGCGCTGGGCGGAGGCCTACCGCGGCACCTACGGGGGCAGGCGTACATCTAGGTGGTCCGTGCGCCTCCGTGGCATTCCATGATGCCTCCACGGTGCCTAGGCGGCGAGTAGGCGGATAAGGCGGTGGCTAGGTGGGAGCACGCGGGCACGGGACTTTGTTTTCATGAGCGGGAGCACACACGCGCGAGAGCGGGTGTCAGCGCGGGAAAGAAAGCGACTGCGCGGGAAGGAAAAGAGCAGAGCATCGGTGCCTATAGAAAGGATTAGAGAGAGATAGAGACATAGAGAGAGAGGAGAATAGGAGAAGGAGGTCCTCACTGTTGTCCACCGCCGGTCTTCATCTCTCCTGCCGACCGCCACCCATAGCACCAGCGAGTCCGGTGTCCCACCGAGGCTCATTGCAGAGAAGGGTGGAGGCGAGTCCAGAGCTCCTCCTCGAGCCCACCAGGGGAGGGAGTCACTGAGTCCAGAGGTCCTCGTCGTCGCCTTCCACAAGCCCAAGGTGAGGTCTGCCCACCCCCTGCTCCTCTCTCCTCTGCTCGACTGCTCCCTTCCATCTTCCTACTCTGTATGCCTGTGCTGTTCTGCTGTGTGCGGTGTGCCTGTGTGCGGCTGCTGTTTACCAACTACCTTTGGAGATCTGGTTGATGCTATATAATATGCCTGAATGCCTGCTGTTCTTGCTCTGTATCTAGCATCTATTATCTACATCTATGATGTACTAACATCTGCTATCTGGTTGATGCTATTTAATTATTTATATAATTTATTCAGCTATATATATGCTGAAATACAAAAAGGGAAAACGCCTAGAAAACGCCTAGGCATGCCTAGGCACGCCTAGGCGCTAGGCAAGGGGTCACCGCCTTGAAAATGCCTAGCGCCTAAAAAACATTGGATGGCGATCACCAAGAGTAACAAGCACAAACTCTCACTTGACCACAACAAGCCTAATGAGAAGGGTGGATGCACACTTTGCTACTCTTGATCTCACTAATGAGAGCTCTCTTTTGGGATTCTTAAATCTCAATCACCTCACTAGGACCTTGCTCTTCTTGGCACTCTCAAAGGTGTTTCTCAGCTGTTGAAATGAGCAAAAGTACCCCCACACACGAATGGAGGAAGTATTTATAACATGAGCTAAAAAATGAACCGTTATGTGCCTCTATGGGGTGACCGAATGCTCTGGTCAGTTCACCCCAAACTCTAGTGATCAAGTGGTGGACAGCATCCGGTCATGATTTTCCTTCTCTAGAACTTTACTGGAGTCGACCGGACGTAGGGACTCAGCATCCGGTCACTCACCTCTCAGCGTCCGGTCACTTCCAGATGACTTCACCTTGATCAAGTGAACTGACCGGACCCTACGCCAGCGTCTGGTCACACCGAAGCCAACATCCGGTCAGTATTTGACCCTCCATTCACTTCCAACTCTCGATCATACGTGAATGAAGTTTGCTCCAATGGATCTAAGGGCTATTTTGGAGCTACCTAGTGCTAGATTTAGCAAGTGTGCACCACACCTAACTCACTAGACTCACCTAGGTCAAGCTACCCATCCATACCCCCCTTAATAGTACGGCCAAAGGAAAAACAAAGTCCTAAACTACTCTAAGTGTCTCTTCAACACCAAACGGCACTTAGAACTAGACCATTCTTAACCTTGTCGTCCATCCTTTAAAAACCAAAATGATTTCCATCGTAGGGGCATGACCACCATGATTGCCCAATCGATCTCCATTACCGTGACCTAACTTAATTGCCTCTACAAAACACACGTTAGTCACAGTAACGTATTGTCATTAATCACCGAAACCCAACTAGGGGCCTAGATGCTTTCAGGATCGATAGTCGTACTATAAAGAGGAGAAATCTTTGGCTAAACGGTTTATCGAGTGCCACTGGGTGACATGATTCTTGCATATGCATTTAGGAACCTAGTGTGCTAACCTTGACCCTTGTAAAATGCTTTGAAAAATGCTAACACTCATGCACACTAGTTCTACACTTTGTGGTTAGCAAGTTGGAAGCAAGGGTGAAGCGGTTGTGGACTTAGAAAAAGAAAGGAGGAGACAGTCCATGATCGGACACTGGCCGCGGGGTGACCGGACTCACCATGAGCGCATCCGGTCAATTATAGCAAAGCAGCGTTGTCTGGCTGAGGGTGAGGTGACGGACTGAATGCTGGCTTTGGCCCTGACTAGCGCGTCCGGTCACTTCTTTAGGCGAGCGGACATAGAGGTCAGTGCGCGACCGGATGCGCAGGGGCTACGTCAGGTCATGGCTGACGTACACTGGCATCAGTAGGTTTTTCGTGGGTAGAGACACGGGGAGCCTACTCAAAATGAGGCAAAGAAAGTGTTGCGCTAGCCTACTCAAAATGCAAGCCACCTACCACAATTCTAGTTTAGATAGTGTCTATTCACACAATAGCTATGACACTACCCTATGTTAGTGTGCTCTCAAAGGCTAACTAAAGAGCCACACCAACCAAGCAAGCAAGCTCTCACAACTAGCTACACTAAAGAGCTTGTCAACTAGTTTACGGTAAAGTAAAGAGAGTGATCAAGATAGTTATACCGCCGTGTCGAGGAGTGAACCAATCAATCACAAGGATGAATAACAATGAAGACCAATCACCTCGGAATCAAAGGATGAACATAATGATTTTTACTGAGGTTCACTTGCTTGCCGGCAAGCTACTCCTCGTTGTGGCGATTCACTCACTTGGAGGTTCACGCGCTAATTGGCTTCACACGCCAAACCCTCAATAGGGTGCCACACAACCAACACAAGATGAGGATCACACAAGCCACGAGCAATCCACTAGAGTACCTTTTGGCGCTCCACCAGGGAAAGGTCAAGAACCCCTCACAATCACCACGATCAGAGCCAGAGATAATCACCACCCTCTGCTCAATGATCCTCGCTGCTCCAAGCCATCTAGGTGGCGGCAACCACCAAGAGCAACAAGCGAAATCCGTAGCGAAACACAAACACCAAGTGCCTCTAGATGCAATCACTCAAGCAATGCACTTGGATCACTCCCAATCTCACTATGATGATGAATCAATGATGGAGATGAGTGGGAGGACTTTGGCTAGGCTCACAAGGTTGCTATGTCAAAGAAAATGGCCAAATATGTGAGCCATAGCCGGCCATGGGGCTTAAATAGAAGCCCCCATGAAATAGAGCCGTTGTACCCCTTCACTGGGCACACTGCGCTCTGACCGGACGCACCGGTCCAACTGATTGGACCCTGGACTCAGCGTTCGATCCACTAATGGATGCCATGTGTCACTGGCTTCAAACATTGTTTGTCAGATTTCAATGGCAATGAAGCTAACTAGACGCTCCGACAAAACTGACCGGACGCTGGAGCCTCAGCGTCTGGTCGAGTACAGTAAGGGTCTAAAATCGGTTTTCCTCGACCGGACGCGTCCAGTCCACCTCGATCGGACACAGCCCAACGTCCGGTGGTAAACCCTAGCCACTGTACCACCAAGTCAGCGCGACTAAATGCAAGCAGTTAGCGTCCGGTGCATTTGGATCCAGCGTCCGGTCACTTGATCGACGCTGGCATCTCCTCCGTTCTCTTCACCCTTGCTCAAGTGTGCTAACCATCAAGTGTATCACCTTGTGCACATGTGTTAGCATATTTTCACAAATGTTTTCAAGGATGTTAGCACTCCACTAGATCCTAAATGCATATGCAATGAGTTAGAGCATCTAGTGGCACTTTGATAACCGCATTCCGATACGAGTTTCACCCCTCTTAATAGTACGGCTATCAAACCTAAATGTGATCACACTCTCTAAGTGTCTTGATCACCAAAACAAAATAGCTCCTATGGATTATACCTTTGCCTTGAGAATTTTGTTTTTCTCTTTTTTTTCAAGTTTAAGCCCTTGATCATCGCCATGTCATCACCATTGTCATGTTATGATCTTCATTGGCTTCTCCACTTGAAGTGTGCTACCTATCTCATGATCACTTGATAAACTAGGTTAGCACTTAGGGTTTCATCAATTCACCAAAACCAAACTAGAGCTTTCAATCTCCCCCTTTTTGGTAATTGATGACAACCCTTTCACAAAGATATGAATTGAAATTCAATTGAATCCATGTTGCTTGCCCAAGCATGTTTACCATGTGTAAAAGAATATGGACAAGTTTCATGAACCCCAAATGGTAGCAATTGCTCCCCCTACATATGTGCTAAGAGTTTGGATTGAAGCTTGCACATATGCTTAGATAGGAAATATAGGAGACAATGTCTATCAAATGATGCTAAGGTATAAAAGATGGACCTTTGAAGCGTGATACCAATCGGAGTGCACCAATATATCATCCTTAGCACCATTGTTAGCTTAATACCACTTGGAAACATACTTTAGAAAGATACCACTTGTAAAGACTTACTTGGAAATGAAAGTTATCTAGTGATTTCATTTCATCATTCAATCTTACAACTAGCATATATCACACAAGCATGGATATTTTGAATTTTAGAACTTGTGCCATGCAAGAAAACATATGAAATGCACATTCAAATGCATCATACAAGTTCATGAGCTTGCTCCCCCTACTTGTGTGCTCAAAATTTTGAGTTGATCCCTTTCCTTTGTCATATCTCTCCCCTTATGTCATATATCAAGATATCTTTATGTTTCACTCCCTTTATGATATTTCTCCCCCTTTTTCACTATTTTTACTACTATCTTTGTTTCTCTCCCCCTTTGTCATCAATGACCACAAAGGTTCTAAATGTAGATAGTATTACTTGTAGGGTCAAGATTATCAATGTCAATCAATGGGGTGAGGATCATTTTCCCAAATTTGGTCTAATCTAGATCATTTGCCAAAGATATTTAACTCGGTTTGATCTAAGGACAAGCTTCTTCATACCTCCAAATAAGGGTTATCTTGTACCATGTTGAGTTAAACACTTATAGTTCATTTTCTAGATTAAACACTAGGTTTACAAGCCCATAAAAATGTCATATGCCATCACTAGATCAAGTCAAGCATAGAAGCAATAGTGATACCATATAGACATCAAAATCATTTGATTTTCATGAATGAGCCTAATAAAATAGAACCACTTAAAGGGTCCTAATAAAATTGAAAATGTGACTAGATGCACTAATCATGTCCTTAGCAAGGATGTATGCTATGCCAATCAACTTTTACCTTGGATTGCTCGAAGGAGAGGCATGTCATATGAGTGGGGGATGCATCAACACATATTTGAGAAATCTAATATATTCAACTCATTCCTAAGCTTGCAAAACCTTTTCTCATCCAATGGCTTGGTGAATATATCGGCAAGTTGATCTTCGGCGCCTACACTCTCAATGCAAATGTCCCCTTTTTGTTGGTGATCTCTTATGAAATGGTGGCGGACATCAATGTTCTTTGTTCTTGCATGTTGCACTGAATTGTTGGTTAACTTAATTGCACTCTCATTGTCACATAGCAATGGCACTTTCTTGAACTTGATTCCAAAGTCACTCAAAGTGGCCTTCATCCAAAGTATTTGTGCACAACAACTACTGGCGGATATGTATTCGGCTTCGGCGGTTGATAATACAACACTATTTTGCTTCTTTGATGACCATGAAATGAGTGATCTTCCCAACAATTGACATGTGCCCGATGTGCTTTTTCTTTCAACCTTGCATCCCACATAATCTGAGTCGGAGTAACCAACTAGTTCAAACTTTGCTCCATTGGGATACCACAAACCAACATTTGGTGTATGCTTCAAGTACCTCAATATTCTCTTTGTAGCCTTCAAATGACTTTCTCTTGGTGAGGCTTGAAATCTTGCACACATGCATACACTAAACATGACATCTGGCCTTGATGCGGTCACATAGAGTAGGCTTCCAATCATGGACCGATACAACTTTTGATCCACCATATTTCCACTTGCATCACTATCCAAGTTGCCATTGGTTCCCATTGGTGTGCTAATGACTTTGCTATCAATCAAGCCAAACATCTTGATCATGTCCTTGATATACTTGCCTTGACTTACAAAAGTACCATTCTTCAATTGCTTGATTTAAAGACCAAGGAAGTAACTCAACTCTCCGATCATGGACATTTCAAACTCATTAGCCATCATCTTTCCAAACTCATCACAGAATTCTTAATTGGTTGATCCAAATATGATATCATCAACATAGATTTGCAACACAAATAGATCTTTTCCAATCTTCTTGATGAAAAGAGTGGTGTCAACCTTGCCCATTGTGAACCCTTTAGAGAGTAGGAAATCCCTCAATCTCTCATACCATGCTCTAGGTGCTTGCTTCAAACCATACAAAGCCTTCTTCAACTTGTACACATGGTTGGGCTTCTTATCATCTTCAAAACCAGGAGGTTGCTCAATATATACTTCTTCATTGATGTAGCCATTGAGAAATGCACTCTTAACATCCATTTGATAGAGCTTGATGTTGTGGGCACAAGCATAGGCTAGCAAGATTCTAATTGCTTCCAATCTAGCAACCAGGGCATATGTTTCTCCAAAGTCAAGACCTTCAACTTGAGTATAGCCTTGTGCTACTAATCTTGCTTTGTTCCTTACTACTATCCCATCTTGATCTTGCTTGTTTCTAAAGACCCATTTGGTTCCAATTACATTGTGTCCCTTTGGTTTTTCTACCAATTCCCATACTTGATTTCTTGTGAAGTTATTCAATTCTTCATGCATAGCATTCACCCAATCAACATCCTTCAAGGCTTCATCTATCTTCTTTGGTTTAATGGATGACACAAATGAGAAGTGTTCACAAAATGATGCCAATCTTGATCTTGTTTGCACACCTCTTGAAATATCACCAATGATTGTATCCAAAGGATGATCTCTTGTAATACTTGTTGGTTGGAGCAATGGAACTTGATTGCTTGCACTTGATAGATCATTGGGTTGAGATGATGTACTAGCCACTTGATCTTGATCAATGTCATGAGAGTCACTTGAACTAACTTGATTTGTATCATTTTGCACATTTGGGTTAGAAAGCACTTGCACTTGATCATCTTCATCATCATTCACTTGCCTAGGCCTCAATTCACCAATATCCATATTTTTCATGGCATTTGAAAGTTGAATGCCTCTAACCTCTTCCAAGTTCTCATTCTCTACTTATGAACCCTTGGTTTCATCAAATTCAACATCATGAACCTCCTCAAGAGTACCACTATCCAAATTCCAAACTCTATATGCTTTGCTTGTAGTGGAGTAACCAAGTAGGAATCTTTCATCACATTTCTTGTCAAACTTGCCCAATCTTGTGCCTTTCTTCAAGATATAGCATTTGCAACCAAAGACCCGAAAATATGTAATGTTGGGCTTTCTACCATTCAAGAGCTCATATGGTGTCTTCTCTTTCAATCGGTGACAATAGAGGCGGTTGCTACAGTAGCAAGCTGTTTTGATGGCTTTGGCCCAAAAAGATTGACTCACACTGTCCTCACTAAGCATATACCTTGCCATATCAATAAGTGTTCTATTCTTCCTCTCAACAAGACCATTTGATTTGGGGTGTGTACTTGGCCGAGAATTAATGTCTAATTCCAAATTCATCACATAACTCATCAATTCTAGTATTCTTGAACTCACTACCATTGTTACTTCTAACTCTCTTGATGGTTGTTTCAAACTCATTGTGAATGCCCTTGACAAATGATTTGAATGTTGCAAACACATCACTTTTGTCCACTAGAAAGAATACCCATGTATATCTAGTGTAGTCATCCACTATCACAAAGCCATATTTATTTCCACCGACACTAGTGTATTGTGTTGGCCGAAACAAATCCATGTGCAATAACTTAAATGCTTTACTAGTGCTCATAATGCTTTTCTTAGGATGGGTGTTTCCAACTTGTTTGTTGGCTTGACAAGAGCTACAAAGCTTATCCTTTTCAAACACAACATCTTTCAAGCCTTTAACTAAGTCATGCTTAATCAATCTATTCAATTGTTTCATTCCAACATGACTAAGCCTTCTATGCCATAACCAACCCATGCTAGACTTAGTGAACAAGCATGTGGACAATTTAGCTTCACTAGCATTGAAATCAACCAAGTATAGATTCTCATATCTAAAGCCTTTGAAGATCAAGTTAGAGCCATCTACACTTATGATCTCTACATCATCTACTCTAAATATGCATTTGAATCCAAGATCACACAATTGTGCCACAGATAGCAAATTGAAGTTCAAGCTCTCTACTAGCAACACATTGGATATGCTCAAGTCATTAGATATTGCAATCTTACCAAGTCCTTTGACCTTTCCTTTGCCATTGTCACCAAATGTGATACTATCATAGCCATCATTGCCATTTGTGTTGATTGAGTTGAACATTCTTGCATCACTAGTCATGTGTTGAGTGCACCCACTATCAAGACCCAATGCCTTCCTTCGGCTTTGTAATTTACCTACAAAAGAAGATTAATTCTTTTTAGGTAACCAAACTTGCTTGGGTCCTTGAAGGTTAGTAACCAAACTCTTTGGCACCCAAATAGCTTTCTTCTTTGAGCCCATCCATGGTTTGCCAATGAACTTAGCCTTCACACCATTTGTACCCTTAGCAAGCATATAGGAAGAATTAAGCTTAATGGAGGATACATTAGCATTTTTGCTTTTGTTGGTGCATTCATGCTCTCTATGACCAACTTGCTTTCAACTAGTGCAAAATCGACCATTGTTCTTCATAAAACTTGTCTTGTGAGGAGCAAAGGCCGCCTTGCCTTTCTGAGGGGTATAGCCCAATCCCTCTTTGTAGAGAGAAGCTCTTTGGCTACCTAAGGCCATAAGCAAGCGGTCCTCACCACCATAAGCCTTAGCCAAGGTGTGAGTGAGCTTAGTTACCTCCTTCTTGAGGTTCTCATTCTCAACCACTAGTGAGGTATCACAAGTGAGACCATCACTACTAGATGAGGTGGAAGTAGAAGTGCTACAAGAAGGGTTAGTTGGAGGAACAATGATAGGCATAGATAATGATCCATCAATTATATCACAAGTTAAACCTACATTGCAAGTTTCAACATGCTCCTTTTTAGTTTGCTCATCAAGTAGAAAGGAATGAGCCTTTTCAAGCTTTTTGTGAGCCTTGCAAAGCTTCTCATGGGCATCCTCTTGCCTCTCATGAGATGCATTGAGCTCATCAAATGCTTGCTTAAGGGCTTTTAGTTCCTTACATAAGCTTTTGCATTCCCTTCTTGAGATGTCAAAGTGTTCTCTAGCATCTTCTAGCATGTCAATTAATTCATCTTTAGTAAGTTCATCATCATCATTATCACTATCACTATCATGTTCATTATCACTTCCATCATCACAAGTTTGTACCTTAGTGGCCTTAGCCATGAAGCATGATGGAGAGTCAAAGAGAAAAGGCTTCTCATTGATTGCTATACTTGTAAGAACCTTATTCTTGGTGGTCTTGTGATCATCACTATCATCATCATCATCACTTGAGGAAGCATCACTATCCTAAGCGACCACATATGATCCACCCTTCTTCTTCTTGAAGAATGTCTTGTCCTTCTTCTCCTTCATTTCTTTCTTGTCCTTCTTCTTGTTCTTCTTGTCATCATCATTGTTGCTATTATATGGGCATTGAGCAACAAGATGATCTTTGCTTCCACACTTGAAGCATCTTCTTGACTCATCTTTGTTTTTGGATGAAGACTTCTTTCTTCTTGCACGGTAGCCTTTCTTTACCATGAACTTGCCAAACCTCTTGACAAAGAGAGCCATCTTCTCATCATCACTATCATCCCATGAATCATCATCCTCACTTGATGTTTCTTGCTTTGCTTTGCCCTTGGATGATGTGGCTTTGAATGCCATGCTCTTCTTCTTCTCATCTTTCTTCTCCTTCTTTTCTTCCTTCTCATCATTATCTCTATAGGTATCATCAGTCATTATATCTCCTAATACTTGGTTTGGTGTCATGGTGTCCAAACCGCTTCTCACTAGAATGGTGACCAATGTACCAAATCTTGAAGGCAAGCATCTCAAGAACTTGTGGGAGAAGACCTTGTCCTTCACCTCTTCTCCAAGTGCTTTGAGATCATTGATAAGCACTTGAAGCCTATGGAACATCTCTGGCACACTTTCATCCTCCTTCATCTTGAAGCTTGCAAACTTTTCTTTGAGGATGTATGCCTTTGCACCCTTCATGGCTTGAGTGCCCTCAAATGATTCTTCCAACTTCTTCCAAGCCTCATGAGCCATCTCAATATTCTTGATTTGCTCAAATGTTCTCTCATCAATTGCATCATGAATAGCACTTAGAGCAATGTCATTATTTTGGAGAAGTACTTCTTCGGCCGTGGTGGGATTATCCGAATCACCAATCTCAATTTTGGTTTCTACCACCTTCCACACCTTTCTATTGATTGACTTGATATGTGTGGTCATCTTTGACTTCCAATAAGGATAATTTGTGCCATCAAATTGGGGTGGCATCTTGGTGTTGTTGATTTGAGCCATTTTAACACCGAAGGTTGTTAAGCCTCAAATAACGGTGACCTCGGCTCTGATACCACTTGAAAGGTCCTAATGGCTAGAGGGGGGTGAATAGCCTAATAAAAATTTCTACAACAACACTTAACAAAATGGTTAGATAATTATGAGGCGAAGAAAGTGTTGCGCTAGCCTACTCAAAATGCAAGCCACCTACCACAATTCTAGTTTAGATAGTGTCTATTCACACAATAGCTATGACACTACCCTATGTTAGTGTGCTCTCAAAGGCTAACTAAAGAGCCACACCAACCAAGCAAGCAAGCTCTCACAACTAGCTACATTAAAGAGCTTGTCAACTAGTTTACGGTAAAGTAAAGAGAGTGATCAAGATAGTTATACCGCCGTATCGAGGAGTGAACCAATCAATCACAAGGATGAATAACAATGAAGACCAATCACCTCAGAATCAAAGGATGAACACAATGATTTTTAACAAGGTTCACTTGCTTGCCAGCAAGCTACTCCTCGTTGTGGTGATTCACTCACTTGGAGGTTCACGCGCTAATTGGCTTCACACACCAAACCCTCAATAGGGTGCCGCACAACCAACATAAGATGAGGATCTCACAAGCCACGAGCAATCCACTAGAGTTCCTTTTGGCGCTCCACTGGGGAAAGGTCAAGAACCCCTCACAATCACCATGATCAGAGCCAGAGATAATCACCACCCTCCGCTCAATGATCCTCACTGCTCCAAGCCATCTAGGTGGCAGCAAGCACCAAGAGTAACAAGCAAAATCCACAGCGAAACACGAACACCAAGTGACTCTAGATGCAATCACTCAAGCAATGCACTTGGATCACTCCCAATCTCACTATGATGATGAATCAATGATGGAGATGAGTGGGAGGACTTTGGCTAGGCTCACAAGGTTGCTATGTCAAAGAAAATGGCCAAAGATGTGAGCCATAGCCGGCCATGGGGCTTAAATAGAAGCCCCCATGAAATAGAGCCGTTGTACCCCTTCACTGGGCACACTGTGCTCTGACCGGACACACCGGTCCAACTGATCGGACCCTAGACTCAGCATTTGGTCCACTAATGGATGCCACGTGTCACTAGCTTCAAACACTGTTCATCAGATTTCAATAGCTATGAAGCTGACCAGACACTCTGATAAAACTGACCGGACACTGGAGCCTCAGTGTCCGGTCGAGTACAGTAAGGGTCTAAAACCAGTTTTCCTTGATCGGACGCATCCGGTCCACCTCGACTGGACACAGCCCAGTGTCCAGTGGTAAACCCTAGCCACTGTACCACCAAGTCAGCATGACCAGATGCAGGCAGTTAGCATCCGGTGCATTTGGATCTAGCATCCGGTCACTTGACCGACACTGGCATTTCCTCCGTTCTCTTCACCCTTGCTCAAGTGTGCTAACCATCAAGTGTATCACCTTGTGCACATGTGTTAGCATATTTTCACAAATGTTTTCAAGGATGTTAGCACTCCACTAGATCCTAAATGCATATGCAATGAGTTAGAGCATCTAGTGGCACTTTGATAACCGCATTCCGATACGAGTTTCACCCCTCTTAATAGTATAGCTGTCAAACCTAAATATGATCACACTCTCTAAGTGTCTTGATCACCAAAACAAAATAGCTCCTATAGATTATACCTTTGCCTTGAGCATTTTGTTTTTCTCTTTCTTCTTTTCAAGTTTAAGCCCTTGATCATCGCCATGTCATCACTATTGTCATGTTATGATCTTCATTGGCTTCTCCACTTGAAGTGTGCTACCTATCTCATGATCACTTGATAAACTAGGTTAGCACTTAGGGTTTCATCAATTCACCAAAACCAAACTAGAGCTTTCACTTGTGAGCCTAAGCAAACACCTCCCACTCATCTCCATCATTGATTCATCATCGTAGTGAGATTGGGAGTGATTCCAAGTGCATTTGCTTGAGTGATTACATCTAGCAGCACTTGGGGATCATTGTGGCTACGGATTTCTTGTTTCTCTTGGTGGTTGTCGCCACCTAGATGACTTGGAGCAGTGGAGGAGGATTGGCATGAGTTGGTGATTGTTCGTGGCCATCTCCCAATGATTGTGATGGGTCTTGTGCCTTCCCTAGTGGAGAGCCAAAAGGTAACTCTAGTGGATTGCTCATTTCATTGAGTTACCTCACTTATGGGTAGGTTCTTGTGGTGTCCAATTGTGTGGACGAGGTTTGTGCAACACCTCTTAGCCACCGAACCACCAAGTGTTGGTCAACACAACGGGGACTAGCGTGTCGGCAAGCACGTGAACCTCGAGAGAAAAATTGGTTATCTCTTGCCCTTTGGTATTCTCTCGGTGATTGAATTGGTATTCATCTTGTGATTGGTTCACTCCTCTACGTGATGGTATAACCACCCTACTCACTTATTTACATTCTCGCAAACTAGTTGTAGCAAGCTCTTTAGTGTAGCTAGAATTGAGAGCTTACTTTGTAGTTTAAGTTCATCTAGTGGAGCTCTTTAGTGTAGCAAGTGTGAGAGCTCTTAGTGAGTAGTGACTTAGCAAATTATGTGCCTAGTGATCATAGTAACTATAATTGTTGGATAGGTGGCTTGCAACCCTTGTAGAGCTAGAGCAAGTTTGTAATTCACTATTTATCATACTAATCAAATTGCTCTAGTGATCTTGTAGATTTTTAATAGGCTATTCATCCCCCCCTCTAGTCATATTAGGACCTTTCAAGTGGTATCAGAGCCATGGTCACCGTTTGATTCAAGGCTTAACAACCTTCGGTGCAAAATATGGCTCAAATAGTATTCAACCATGTTGGGAGGCAAACCACCATTCTTTGATTGCACATCTTTTGACTATTGGAAGAGAAAGATGAAGATGTACCTTGGTTCAATCAATGACAAGGTGTGGAATGTGGTGGAGAATGAGTTTGTGATTCTTGAACCTACCAATCTCACTGACAATGACAAGATCAACAAGCAATGCAACACTATGGCACTCAACACAATATACAATGGCATTGATTCAAAGGTGTTTGAGCAAATTAAAGATCTTGAGAAGGCAAGTGAAGTTTGGGTGAGACTAGAAGAAACATATGAGGGCACTTCAATGGTAAAAAGTGCCAAGCTCTACATGCTCAAAGACAAGCTATCAAACTTCAAGATGAAGGATGATGAGTCTATTTTGGAGATGTTCTATAGGCTACAAGTATCATCAATGATCTCAAGAGTTTGGGTGAGAAGGTGAAGAATGAGGACTTCTCTCACAAGTTCTTGATGTGTTTGCCAAAGAGATTCAAGACATTGAGAATTATCATCTTTAGAGGTGGATTAAAGGATGTCACTCCAAATGAGGTGCTTGGTGATGTGATGACCAAGGACCAATAAAATAGTGATGGTGAAGAGCTTGTGAAGGAGGAAGACAAAAGAAGAAGAGTGTGGCATTCAAGACTAACTCATCATCCAAGAATAAGGGCAAGTCCAAGAAAGAATCAAGTGACGATGAAGATCTTAGTGACATTGATGATGAAGCTATGGCTCTCTTTGTGCGCAATATGGGAAAATTCATGAAGAAGAAGGGCTATGGTGCAAGAAAGAGAAGATATCACACCAAGAGCAAAGAATATGTGAGAAGATGCTATAATTGCAAGAGCCCCGATCATATTGTAGTGGATTGTCCCTACAATAGTGACAATGATGAGGATGAAAAGAAGCACAAGAAGGAGAAGAAGGAGAAGAAGGAAAAGAAGATGACCTTCCAAAAGAAGAAGGGTGGAGGCTATGTGATCACTTGGGATAGTGATGGCTCCTCGGATAGTGATGGCTCAAGTGATGATGACAAGAAATCCATCAAGAAAGCAATAGCTAGCATCGCCATCAACGACAAGCCTTCCATCTTTGACACTCCATCGACATGCCTCATGGCAAAGCCTACCAAGGTAAAATATAATGTGAGTGATGATGATGAATGTGTAAGTGATGCTTGTAGGAGTGATGAGGAGGAGGAGGAGTACACCAAGGAGGAGCTCATGGACATGTGTAAGCAAGTGCACACTTGCTTTGAGATGAAGAGAAAGGAGTGCAAAGAATTGCGCAAGAAAGTCAAATTTCTTGAGCAATTATTTGATGAGCTCAATGTCACTCATGAGAGGCTAATGGAAGCCCATGAGAAGCTTAGCAAAGCTCACTCTAAGCTTGAAAAGGCTCACTCCTCTCTCCTCAAGCAAGCCATGAAGGAGGAAGCCTAGAAGGAGCAAGTGATTGTTACATATGATGTGGGACTAACATGTGATATTGTTGATGAATCTTTTTATAAGCCCATTGTTGTTGCTCCCACTAACCCTTCTTGTAGCACTACCACTTCTACTTCACCTTTGAGTGATTGTTTCACTTGTGATGCCTCACTAATGGTGGAAAATGAGACCCTCAAGAAGGAGGTAAATGAGCTCACTCGTGCCTTAGGCAATGCCTATGGTGAAGATGTCCACTTGCTAAAGTGCTTGGATAGCCAAAAGTTTTCTCTCAACAATGAGGGATTAGGCTATACCCCCCAAGAAAGGCAAGGTGACCTTTGTCACTCCCAAAGCTAGCTTTGTGAAGGACAATGGTCGGTTTTGCAATAGATGCAAGCAAATTGGGCATATAGAGCAATATTGCTAGACTAACAAGAACAAGCAACCTAATGTATCATCAATTAGATTTGATTCTTGTTACATGCTTGTTAAGGGTGCCACTGGTGTGAAGACTAAGTTTATTAGTACACCAATTGTGGACCCAAAAAAGAAGGCCATTTGGGTACCAAAGACCAGTAACTAACCTTCAAGGACCTAAGCAAGTTTGGGTACTTAAAAAGAATTGATATTCTTTTGTAGGTCAATTATAAAGCCGAAGAAAGGCATTGGGTGCTTGATAGTGGGTGCACACAACACATGACCGGTGATTCAAGAATATTCAATTCAATCAATGCAAATGAGAGCAATGGGGTTGATAGTATCACATTTGGTGACAATGGCAAATGCAAGGTCAAAGGGCTTGGTAAGATTGCAATATCCAATGACTTGAGCATTTCCAATATGCTACTAGTAGAAAGCTTGAACTTCAACCTATTGTCAGTAGCTCAATTGTGTGATTTTGGTTTCAAGTGCATATTTGGTGTGGATGATATAGAGATCATAAGTGTAGATGGCTCTAACTCGATATTCAAAGGATTTAGATATGAGAATCTATACTTGGTTGATTTCAATGCTAGAGAAGCTCAATTATCATCATGTTTGCTCACTAAGTTTAGCATGGGTTGGTTATGGCATAGAAGGCTTAGTCATGTTGGAATGAAACAATTGAACAAGTTGATCAAGTATGACTTAGTTAGAGGCTTGAAAGATGTCACATTTGAGAAGGATAAGCTTTGTAGTGCATGTCAAGCCGAAAAGCAAGTTGGTAACACACATCCTAAGAAGAGCATGATGAGCACATCCAAGGCATTTGAGTTATTAGACATGGATTTATTTGGACCAACCACATACACTAGCATTGGTATAAACAAATATGGATTTGTGATTGTGGATGATTTCACTAGATACACATGTGTGTTCTTTCTTATCGACAAGAGTGATGTGTTTGCAACCTTCAAGACATTCATCAAGAGAATTCATAATGAATTTGAAACAACCATCAAGAAAGGGAGAAGTGACAATGAAAGTGAGTTCAAGAATACAAGAATTGATGAGCTTTGTGATGAGTTTGGAATTAGACATTAATGCTTGGCCAAATACACTCCACAATCAAATGGCCTAGTTGAGAGGAAGAATAGAACTTTGATTGACATGGCAAGATCAATGTTGAGTGAGTACAATATGAGTCATTCATTTTGGGCTGAAGCAATCAACATGGCTTGCTACTATAGCAACCGACTCTATTGTCATCCCATGATGGAGAAGACACCATATGAGCTCTTGAATGGAAGAAAGCCCAATATTGCATACTTTTGGGTTTTTGGTTGCAAATGCTACATATTGAAGAAAGGCACAAGATTGAGCAAGTTTGAGAAGAAATGTGATGAAGGCTTTTTGCTTGGTTACTCAACTACTAGCAAGGCTTATAGAGTTTGGAATTTGGCTAGTGGTACTGTTGAGGAGGTTTATGATGTGGAATTTGATGAAAGCAATGGTTCCCAAGAGAAAGATGAGAATCTAGATGATGTGAGAGGCACTCAATTGGTCAATGCAATGAAGAACAAGGACATTGGTGACATAAGGCCTAGAGAGGTGATTGATGTTGAAGATGACAAGAATCAAGTGCTCTCTAACTCAAATGTGCAAGCTAGTGGCTCTCATGATCAAAATCAAGCTAGTACAAGTGATGACAAAGTGCAAGATCAACAAGTGGCTAGTTCATCATCTCAACCAAGTGATCAATCAAATACAAGCAATCAATTGCAAGTGCTCCAACCAACCAATGTTGTAAGAGATCATCCCTTGGACTCTATAATTGATGATATCTCTAGAGGTGTGCAAACAAGATCAAGATTGACATCATTTTGTGAACACTTCTCATTTGTGTCATCCATTGAACTAAAGAAGATAGATGAAGCTTTGTTGGATGTTGATTGGATGAATGCTATGCATGAAGAGCTAAACAACTTCACAAGAAATCAAGTATAGGAATTAGTTGAGAGGCCTAAGGATCATAATGTGATTGGAACAAAGTGGGTCTTTCGAAACAAGCAAGATCAAAATGAGATAATTGTAAAGAGCAAAGCAAGATTAGTGGCTCAAGGTTACACTCAAGTTGAAGGTCTTGACTTTGGAGAAACTAATGCCGCGGTTGTAAGATTGAAAGCAATTAGGATCTTGTTTGCCTATGCTTGTGCCCACAACATTAAGTTGTATCAAATGGATTTGAAGAGTGCATTTCTCAATGGGTACATCAATGAGCTTGTCTATGTTGAGCAACCTTCTGGTTTTGAAGATGAGAAGAAACCCAACCATGTCTACAAGTTGAGAAAGGCTTTGTATGGATTGAAGCAAGCACCTAGAGCATGGTATGAGAGATTGAGGGATTTCCTACTCTCTAAGGGATTCATTATGGGCAAAGTTGACACCACTCTCTTCACCAAGAAAATTGACAAGGACTTGTTTATGTTGCAAATCTATGTTTATGATATCATATTTGGATCAACCAATCAAGATTTTTGTGATGAGTTTGGAAAGATGATGGCAAGTGAGTTTGAGATGTCCATGATAGGTGAGCTTAGTTACTTCCTTGGTCTTCAAATCAAGCAAATGAAGAATGATACATTTGTGAGTCAAGGCAAGTACATCAAAGACACGCTCAAGAAGTTTGGAATAGATGATGCTAAAATAATTAGTACACCAATGGGGACAAATGGAAGCTTGGATAGTGATGCTAGTGGCAATATGGTGGACAAAAGATGTATCGTTCTATGATTGGAAACCTACTCTATGTAATCGCATCAAGGCCGGATGTGATGTTTAGTGTATGCATGTGTGCTAGATTTCAAGCCTCGCCAAGAGAAAGTCATTTGAAGGCAACCAAGAGAATATTGAGGTAATTAGAGCATACACAAAATGTTGGATTGTGATATCCCAAAGGAGCAAGATTTGAGTTGATTGGATATTCGGACTATGATTATGCGAGATGCAAAGTTGAGAGAAAGAGCACATCAGGCACATGTCAACTATTGGGAAGATCACTTGTGTTTTGGTCATCAAAGAAGCAAAATAGTGTAGCACTTTCAATCGTCGAAGCGGAGTACATTTTGACCGGTAGTTGTTATGCTCAATTACTTTGGATGAAGGCTACTTTGAGTGACTTTGGAATCAAATCCAAACAAGTGCCATTGCTATGTGACAATAAGAATGCTATCAAGCTCACCAACAATCTAGTTCAACATGCAAGAACAAAACACATTGATGTCCGCCACCATTTCATTAGAATCACCAATAAAAAGGGGACATTTGCATTGAGAGTGTGGGCACCAATGATCAACTTGCTGATATCTTCACCAAGCCACTTGATGAGAAGAGGTTTTGCAAGCTAAGGAATGAATTGAACATACTTGACTTCTCAAATATGTGTTGATGCACCCCCACTATATGACATGCCTCTCCTTTGAGCAAAGCAAGGTAAAATTAATTGTCATGTCATTCATCCTTTGCTAAGGACCTGTTTAGTGCATCTAGTCATTCCTATCATGTCTTAGGCTCATTCATGGAAATCAAATGAATTTAATGCTTGTAGGGTACCACTATTGTTTGTATGCTTGAAATGATCTAGTGGTAGCATATGACATGTTTGTGGGCTTGTGAACCTAGTGCTTAATCTACAGAATGATCTATAAGTATTTAACTCAACATGGTGCATGATAACTCTTATTTGGAGGAGTGAAGAAGCTTGTCCTTGGATCAAACCAAGTTAAATATCTTTTGCAAGTAATCTAGATTGAACCAAATTGGGAAAATGATCATCACTTCACATGGTTTTACCCCAACCTATCTAAAATTTGAGCTCGCCTTTTGTGTTAATTGTTGACAAAGGGGGAGAGAATTCACAAAGATAGTAAGATAGGGGGAGCAAACAAATGAAATGTGACATTGTAAGGAGATCAATTAAAATTTGAAGCACACAAGTAGGGGGAGCAAGCTCATAAACTTGTATGTTGCATTTGTATGTGCATTACATATGTTTGCTTGCATGGCACAAGTTTTTAAATTCCCTTTCCATGCTTGTGTGATGTATGCTAGATTGTAGAAAATGATTGATGAAATGAAAACTAGCATGCATAGGAAGAGAAACTAGACTTGTGCTTACCATGTAAAAACTAGACCCTTTCATATAATGTTGATCTCATGGGGTTTTCTAGTTTTTTGTGAATGTCTAGTTACTAATGGTGCTAAGGATAGAGTATATTGGCAACTCCGATTGGTATCATGCTACAAAGGTCCATTCTTTATACCTTAGCCTCATTTGGTAGCTATTACTCTCCTAAATTTTCAATCCATACATATGTGCAAGCTTTCAAATTGAAACTCTTAGCACATATGTAGGGGGAGCTAATACTACCAATTTGGGTTGATAAAACTTGTTCATAATCTTTACACATTGTAATATGCTTGGGTAAGCAACATGAATCCAAGAAAATTTCATTGAATATCTTTGTAAATAGATTGTCATCAATTACCAAAAAGGGGGAGATTGAAAGCCCTAGTTTGGTTTTGGATAATTGTTGAAACATAGCACTAACCTTTGTCATGAGTGGTGATATGAGCTAGGTTGGTGCAATCCAAGTGAGTGAGCAAGGTGAGGTCCATGGAGATGAAGATGGACAAGTGTTGATGATGATCAAGCTCTAACTTGGAAAAGAAGAAAGAGAAAAACAAAAATTGATAAGATAAGGCAAAGGTATAAGGTAGGTTTTTGTTTTGCACTCAAGACACCATAGAGGGTGTGAGTGACTTAGGATCGATAGCCATACTATAAAGATGGGAAATCTTTGGCTAAATGGTTTATCGAGTGCCACTAGGTGACATGATTCTTGCTTATGCATTTAGGAACCTAGTGTGCTAACCTTGACCCTTGTAAAATGCTTTGAAAAATGCTAACACTCGTGCACACTAGTTCTACACTTTATGGTTAGAAAGTTGGAAGCAAGGGTGAAGCGGTTGTGGACTTAGAAAAACAAAAGGAGGAGACAGTCCACTACCAGACGCTGGCCACGGGGTGACTGGACTCACCATGAGCGCGTTCGGTCAATTATAGCAAAGCAGCGCTGTCTGGCTAAGGGTGAGGTGAAGGACCGGACGCTGGCTCTGGCCTTAACTAGCGCATCTAGCCACTTCTTTAGGTGAGCGGACATAGAGGTCAACACGTGACCGGATGTGCAGGGGCCGCGTTAGGTCATGGCTGACATACACTGGGGTCGGTAGGTTTTTTGCAGGCAGAGATGCGGGGAGCTAACTGGACTCCCAGGTGCGTTTAGTCACTCATGACCTGACGCATTTGGTCGACAAAAAATGTCTCTGGACTCTTACTAGGATTGAACGAACACGGCATGGCTCTGTGTCAGGTGCGTTTAAGCGACGCGTCTGGTCGATTGTTTGACTGCACATTGAACGTTAAGTGATCGTTGGCATCCGATGGCTGAAGTTTAAATGGGGACACGTTGCGGCCATCGATGCAACCATACGCTGGCTGACCAGACCTAGGGGCCTGTCCAGTCAGTGCATCTGGTCAGCCCAAGAGTGCCCAATAGTTCTTTCAGTCTTGGGGCTCTATAAATAGAAAGGTACCAGCTTGGGGCTCACTCTCTTGGCACTTTCACATTCCTAGCATCCTTGTGAGCCTAAGGAAACACCTCCCACTTATCTCCATCATTGATTCATCATCGTAGTGAGATTGGGAGTGATTCCAAGTGCATTTGCTTGAGTGATTACATCTAGTGGCACTTGGGGATCGTTGTGGCTACGGATTTCTTGTTTCTCTTGGTGGTTGCTGCCACCTAGATGACTTGGAGCAGCGGAGGAGGATTGGCATGAGTTGGTGATTGTTCATGGTCATCTCTCAGTGATTGTGAGGGGTCTTGTGCCTTCTCCGATGGAGAGCCAAAAGGTAACTCTAGTGGATTGCTCGTTTCATTGAGTTACCTCACTTGTGGGTAGGTTCTTGAGGTGTCTAATTGTGTGGATAAGGTTTGTGCAACACCTCTTAGCCACCAAACCACCAAGTGTTGGTCAATACAATGGGGACTAGCCTGCCGGTAAGCACGTGAACCTCGGGAGAAAAATTAGTTGTCTCTTGCCCTTTGGTATTCTCCCAGTGATTGAATTGGTATTCATCTTATGATTGGTTCACTCTTCTATGCGACGGTATAACCACCCTACTCACTCATTTACATTCCCGCAAACTAGTTGTAGCAAGCTCTTTAGTGTAGCTAGAATTGAGAGCTTACTTTATAGTTTAAGTTCATCTAGTGGAGCTCTTTAGTATAGCAAGTATGAGAGCTCTTAGTGTAGCGCCCGAGCCCCCGGTTGATTCGGATATAATCGTCTGGGGGGTATTGTCGTGGCAGCGAGGGGATTCTTTGTTTTGACAGCGGGTGCGTGTGAGCGCACCCTCGGGTGTAGCCCCCAAGCCTGCGTTCGACTGGTGAGTCGGTTGGAGGCTGAGCATCTTGGTACTCTTTTTCCTAGGGCCACAGACTGTCGTTCAGGGTGTTCGCCCATGTTTGTCATGTCCATGACCTATGTGGTCAGTTGATTTCCTGAGTCGGTGTCAGACAACCTAAGCCCCTAAGCCTCATTGGGCTTGGTATGGGTCGGTCTAGCTCCATGCGTTATCCCATCCATGGTTTCTTCAATCAAAGGGGCTAAGCTAATGTCGCTTGCCTCGATGGCTCGAGTGATGTGCTTAGTGAGCTCGCTAACAGGCATGTTCGAGTGAAATCCAGGTTTGTCGTTCATGACGGGGTCAGCATAGCCCTCATGTGGCATCCCACTGCTCCTTAACCCATGTCCCGGCAAATGCCCGGGTCGTTCTGGAGACCGATCCAGGTGGCCCACTGGCCTCCCCTCGATGGAGATTCTATGAGCATGGCTCAAGGTTAGGATCGAATGAGAAGGTTGAGATGACCCTATCTGCTTCGGAGCAGACTAGGCAAGGGCCGCTAGGGCTCATCTATGTTTTCTCCCCTAGCTCTATTTGACGTGCGGTGGCCTCGAGCCCTTCGTGGGCCAGCCTTCAAACCCTGGTCGGTCGTTGCTCATGTTGAATGAGGCAACTACCGCTTCATGATGCAACATAGAGCGTTGTGATGCATTCAACTGCATATGCGATGCTTTGGATGTATGGGATGGATGAATGCGTGCATGGATGAATGTGTGAATGATAGTAGATGAATGAATGATCATGTAAGGAAATAGTGGGGGTTAGTAATGTTACCTTGATGACTCGAGTGACAGGATTTGAGGAGCACCTATCGGATCTATCCGACCAGGATCTGTGCTCGTCGTTCGTGATGGAGTCAGCATGGCCCGCATGGGGCATCCCTCTGCTCCTCACCTATCTCTCGGCGTTCGCCTAAGCCGTTCAATCGACTCAAGAAGCCTGTTGGTCTCTCCTGACTAGAGATCCTGTTGTTGGGTCTTTCCAAGTCCCGCCTAGGAAGGCAGAGGGCCGCCTACGTGTAGTTGTGCCTTGTTTCTTGTGCTCGACGTGTGATAGTGGTGGCAGCGATCCCGATTGTGACGGCGTAGGTTGGGTCAGAGGTGATGGTCACAATCCCTCCCGCACCGGCTATGGTGGAAGAGGGGAGGGAGATCGGGCTCCCTGCCTCACTGGTTGGAGGGCCGCACGGCTCACCTTCCTGGTAAGAGTTGGAGGTGCTGGGGGGAGACACGGCCAACCGGAGGTGGAATGTCCGCCGGTGGGCTGTGACATCGAGATAGTGGAGGTCCCCTCCGATAGCAAAGTAGGTGATGGGGAGGAGCCACTGGCCATTTAGCCAATGAAGGAGCTGGCGGTGGTCTGGTCGATGGCCGTGCCTTCCAACGGGCCAGAGGCGGCCATCGACCTAGTGTGGCCCTGCCCCGACGATTCACGGAGGGTTTGGTTCATCCTTCGTGATGAGCTAGAGGACCAGCCCTGGGACATTCTTGGGGGGAGAGGACTCACCATGGAGTCTGATCTTGCCCAAACTAGGGTGAAAGTTGAGGAGGCCCTAGAGTGGGTCAAGTCCATCCAGCAGGCAGTTACCATTGACTTGCCCCGCATCACAGAGGTAGGTTTTCTACACTCGTCCTTGGCTCCTTGGTCTTTACTTGTTATCTTAGCATGTTTGCCTCTCATTTTGCAGGGTCTAGAGGAGATGTCGAGCCAGAAGTCTCATTTCCTCTAGATGGAGCACGCCAGGAGGCCGTGGTGTCGTGGTAGGTCACCGAGCTCGAGCACGAGCTAGAGTCTGCTTGCTGTGAGTCTCAAGGCTAGGTGGCCGAGGCAATGGAGGCATGGGTGATCGCCACTGAGCGAGGGCTCAAGGCGGTGAAGGTCCGCTAGGAGGAGGTAGAGGCGGCTCTTCAGAAATCCTTAGCGGATACCAAGGTGGCACTCCAAAGTACCCTGGAGACTCTAGAGTCAGAGCGGAAGGCCCTAGAGTCAAAGCGGAAGGCCCAGTCAAAGGTCAACTAGGAAGTGCTCGTGCTCCAGGGCTGGGTGCTTGGGATGGAGGAGGCGAACGCTTGGCTGTGCAAGCAAGTGACTTGGTAGGAGGAAGGGATCTCCATCCTCAAGAACACCCACCTTGGTACATACCTTTTCTGCTTTTTGTTGATGTCTTGGTTTTTCCTTTAACTTACTTCTGAGCTCGTCATCCTTCTTCTATAACTGGGCGAAAAGGTTGGGTTGCTAGAGCAGGACCTGGAGATGGCTAGGGCAATGATTGGCCAGAATGTGGAGGCACTGGCCAAGTCCCTCGAAGAGCGATGTGCTCTCAAGGGAGAGCTCTACCAGCTTTGCAATGTCACCCAGGTCATCATCTCAGAGGTCTTTGGGTCAGCGTCGAGCACCAACACGCCCGCTGTCTGACTGGTGGAGGTCCCGGATGAAGTGCAGGCACTCATCATCGATGGGATGTTCTACGGAACATCGGGGGTGCTGACATCGGTGGTGACGCACCACCCAGAGCTGGACTTTGCCACCATCTGCAGCGGGTATGCCGATGGCTGGAGCTCGGAGGCCATCCATGCGCTCAGGGAAAGCTTGCTGCCACACACACAGTTGGTGGCCGAGCAAGTCTCCGCACAGTGGGTGATGGATGCCTGCCGAGCGAACATGGCCAAAGGCCCACATCCGGTGGATGTTGCCTAGACTACGGATGATGTGGAGCCTAGGTCAGAAGTGAACGTCACCCCACCTCCATCCAAGCCAAGTGTCGTCCAGCCAGAGAGCAAGCAGCCCCTACCTTCGTTGGTCATGCCGTTAGCCGATGCCATCGGACAGCCACAGTAGGAATTAGAGTAAAAGTAGTTTAGCAGATGTAAAAGTTAAGTCCGTGGGGGAGCCCTTGTGTAAATATTTTTGTGTATACAATTAGTTTTGTTTTTGTGATGGAATTACTTTGTTTGGGGAAGCTTGTCCCATTCGTTCCTATTTACACCAAAATTTGGAAGAAGAGTCATAGGGGCTCGAAAGCTCCCAAGATTATGTCATTAAGGAATCAATTGCATGTAGATCGGAACCAGCTGATTCAAATGCAGCACTGGAATTGGCTTTCTTCAAGCAGCACCAGCAGATAATGACAAAAGCTACGATCGGCGATGGGACAAGACATATTGGACTCTACAAAAGGGAAAGATTAGAGTCCAAGTTATCTTAAATTAGGAATGTTTTCTCTTGGGGCCAAAGATTGTGATGAGTCATGCTTAGATAGGAGTCGTGCGTAGGTCTTAGGTATAAATATCAAACCCCGGCTATTGTAAAAGACACACAATCAATCAAATACTAGTTATTTACTTTTTTCGGCTCTGGACACCCCTTAGGAGTAGGAGTAGAGTATATCTTGGTGAGTTCTTCAGCAAGTATGGCTGCATCAATTCAGTTAACCTCCACTGCTTGTCTATAAGTACCATCATGGCTTATACCTCTATTTGTATGGCTGCATCGATCCGGTCAACCTCCACTGTGACTCTGGTATGAGTTAGTTATCGACTCTTGTCTAGTTCAAGTATGGCTGCATCGATCCGGTCGACCTCCGCCACTCAAACTAGATTAAGGTCAAGTTATTAGCTCTATCTAAGGGTGGCGTTCCTTCGGATGGATTCATTAAGTTACCGATATTGCCTATTGCTTCCATTATTTATTTAATTATAGCAATATCACTTCGCCCGATTGGGATTGATCTAGATCGGCCTTATATCTTTTTTAACCCATCGTTTGTTAATCTAAACTGATCTAATTTGCACTTTAAACGATGAGTTATGTTTTATCGATTGTTTTACATCAATCTTGATCGTGCAAAGCGTCCAGTCTATTACTAAGAGGGCATGACCTTAACTGTGCGCTAAGCCTGAATCGGTTGTTTTCGCCGATATTAAGTGCTTTCACGAATAGTTTGCATCACGAGATTGTTGAAGTAGCGATAGATTGAAAGATGTGTTAGTCCCATGATCTTATTATTGTATTACGCCCTGCATGATTCTACCTCATGCCCCACTGATATTAGTAATAAGTTAGGGTCATCAAGTCTATTGTTGTTTCTATGGCCTACATGATTCTACCTCATGCCCCACTGGTTATAGCGATAGATGAGATCTAATATGTTTATTAGATTTATCTCTATTAAATGGTTGAATGATGATGAACTATTTCTTTTATAAAGGAGTTCGATTACTTGCTGTCATTGGCTCAGTATAAACTAATTATTGTTGATATCTTTTTGCCAGTGACCAATATTTGTCTAAATAATGATATTCACCCAGAACAATAACCGATTCTTCTACACAACTCCATGAGCTTTAACTGATTTATTCTTATGAATATACTGGAATCGACTATTTCGTCGATCTCCTTTCATATCGGCTCTCAGAGCCTCACATTTGGGGCTATCTGGCAACACGGCACGTTCTGCCCTAAATTACTGATAAACTTTCTCTCCTTGTCAATTGTAGGGTCAAACTGACTGGCACATCTTAGGAGGAGTGCATAGGATTGATCACCCCTACACTGAAGCTAGGTGGATCTCTAGCTCTATCGAGTGGACCCTTCTGGCTTGTTCGTGTGTCTTCGGCACGGGACAAAATTCCGTGTCGACACATGTTTCTGGCACACTCGGTGGGACCCCACAATCGTCATGGCAGTTCACAACAACAACGACATCCTTATGATATATTATGAAGATCTACCTGATGGAGATAAAGATGTCATCGGCAAAGCTACAGAAGAATTTCAGAGCAAATGTTTGTTGTCCTACACCTAAACATGTGACAACACGATTGTTCAGAAATTTCCACTACCAAGAGTTCTATTGTACGGGCAGACGGATACAACTGAAGCTAAGGACAAGTGTTTTTTTATGGAAGTTGTAGACAAATCTATTCATGATGCCATGTCAAGCCATAATGAAGCTTTCTTAGACACATTCCACAATGCCATGAAAGAAGCAATTCATGGGTTTCCAGTTGGTCAAGTTGGGCCAGCTTATTACAACATTCTAGATCCATCGACCCAAGGGACTAATCAAGTCGGTACCAGCCATCAAGAAATAGCACCAGCTAGTAATAATGATGTCCAGGCAGTTCAGGGTTCATCTAAACAAGCTCAAGGTACTACTATGAATCAGATACAGTATAATCCTAGACCGTCAGTATAGCATGTGCAACAGCCGGCGAGGCAAGGTCAAAACTAGGTGATCAATTTTGGCACATCAGGCCACATACTGTCGTCAGCTCAAAAAATAGCACCCTCAATTCAAAGGATCCATAGAGATATAGATCCTTATATCTATAATTAGAGACTTCAAGCAGCAAGCCAGCAAAGGACCCAATAGATAGAAATTCCATAGGGTTATCATTATGACACGGATTATAATACCCTTCACATGATTCCAAATCCAGGGTACCAAGGAACATAGGATTTCAATCCATAGATGGGTCAGCAGGTGCATAGAAATCCAAATTTGAATGCTGATGAGTTGCTGCTGAAGGTGACCGAGATGATGAAGAATCAGTTCGGTCTGAAGCCAAAAGGGCTGACCTTCTCATACAAACGCTCATATCTAGAATGGTATGTTTTGGTCGCTCTTCCTACAAATTACAGGCTCCCAGAATTCGCTAAGTTCACTGGCCAAGACAGTACAAGCACAATAGAACATGTCAGTCGGTATCTTACACAATTGGGCGAAGCATCAGTTGAGGATGCCCATAGAGTTTGTTTCTTCTCCTTATCCTTATTAGGGCCAGCCTTCACTTGGTTTTCATCACTACCAGTCAATTCCATTTGCCAATTGGGCTGACCAAGAGAAGAAGTTTCATACATATTTTTACACTGGGACTAGAGAAAAGAAAATTACCGATCTAACAACTATAAGGTAGAAGACTAATGAATTAGGAACTAAGTTTCTTTAGAGGTTCTGAGAGACTAGGAACTTGTGCTTCTCATTAAACTTGACCGATGATCAATAAGCTGCTTTAGCTATTCAAGGAATGCAGCCAACATGGAAGGAAAAGCTCCTAGGACAAGAATTTGACAACTTGGGTCAATTGGTTCAACGAGTGGCAGCACTTAATAGCCAATTTTAGAGTATGCGCAGGGATACCCAATTTCAGAAGAGCACCATAGTAGCTAAAGCTTATAATCCATACTCAGTCGATGACGGCTATGAAGATGAAGAAGAAGAGGTTGCTGTGGCTAAATGAAATTGGGGCAAGAAAACAATAATGGTGTCAAATCCTTGGGGAAGAAGAGTTGAGAAGAGCTATGACTTTGATGTCACCAAATCAGACAGGCTCTTTGATTTCTTGCTTGAGAAGGGGCAGATCAAGTTATCCGATGGTCATGTTATGTTGTCCCCTGATCAGTTGAAGAATAAGAAGTTCTGCAAGTTCCATAACGCTACCTCTCATTCCATGAATGAATGCAGAATCTTCCTACAGCATATACAGAGGGCTATTTAGCAAGGAAGGCTCAAATTTGATATGCCTCGGAAAATGAAGGTTGATGATAATCCTTTCCTAGGAGATCAAAACATGGTTGATGCTAGGCTGATCAAAGGAAAGACTAAGGTCCTAACATCAACTAAATCAAGAGAAGCTAGAACAGTCGATCCCAAGATGCAAATATCGGCTGACGAGTACAGAGAGATTAAAAGGTTGCACGCTAAGCAAAAGAGCCGATATGAGCAGGGGGAATGTCAAAAAATGAGGTGACAAAGCCACGAGTTACATCTCGGATCCTGTTGAATAAGTGGCAGTGGCAGAAGGAAAAGGATTATCAGCGTTGGTTAAAGAATCAAGAATACCAGCATCAACTGGAGAAAGAGAGGTATGAAAGGAAACAAGCAAAATCACATTAGAATTGTCCTTTCTTCAGACATTGCTGGAATGAAGGTTTGAAGTTGCCTACTAGACATGACTGTCCAGAATGCAGCAATCAATATTAGGGATTTAGGCAATCTCAAACCAACCACCAATCTATCCATGCTCAAGATGCATATCATCATAATAACATGGATCAGCGCCTAAAAAATGGAAGTGTTCATAATCGTCTGGAAAAAAGAGTTGTTGACCAAGACTGGGCTGGTTATGAAAAAGAAGGCAACGAAAGAGAATATGATTGGTAGGAAGGCCAATGGTGTCCAGGAGGTTTAACAAGAAGCCAGAAGAGAAGTGTCGGTACAGAAAGTGACCAACTAGTAAATATTTGTAGTTTTGCTATACGTTGTGATCAGAGGTGGCCTAGCACTCAATGACATAGGATTTAGACTGGTTCAGGCAACATGCCCTATGTCCAGTGTGGGTCGGTCGGTGACTTTATTCCTGAGCCCAGGTGCTCGAAGTCTGTAGTGGGGTTACAAACAAGAAGGAGAAATGAGGGGTGTACGGTTGGTCTGGTTGGAAGGGCCGAGATCAACAGGAGTTATGCTATGAATGAAGTGTCCAACCCTAAACCTGAACTTGAAGAAGTTGACTTGGG
Organism: Miscanthus floridulus; assembly: GCF_019320115.1. Lineage (NCBI taxonomy): Eukaryota > Viridiplantae > Streptophyta > Magnoliopsida > Poales > Poaceae > Miscanthus > Miscanthus floridulus. The sequence continues at coordinate 104,767,029 of NC_089585.1, read as the reverse complement.
TTCACCCACCCTATGTTTGGAGGGAGCATATCCCCTTTTATAGAAGAAGGGGATGGCTTTACAAGTGAGAGAGAGTGAGTATGGACGTTTCTAAGCCTTGTTGCCCACGCCGATGGAGATGGGACAATGGTGGGCGCCCACAATACTGTTGATGTCATTGCAAAATGTCAGGTACATGTGGGAGGTTGAGCTGCTTTCTTCAAGACTGGAGGGCGTTGGTACCTACAAAAATGTTGTCTCGCCGACTGGAGGCATGGCCTTTTGATGCTCGCCAGGTACGGTGAATTCCGGCGCCCACAATACTGTTGATGCCTAGAGGCACATGGGGGGGTCTTACCGTACGGATGTTTTGACTAGCGCCTACAATACTGTTCTACCGGGCATGGTCCCTGGTGTCATGGTTTGACTTGCGAGCCCCATCTTGCCTTCCTTAGTACGCCTTCTGGTTCTTTCTAAGCAGGCATCGCCGATCGGATGGCCCCAGTTGGTACTGGCGCGCTAGTCAGAGAATAGCGATGGGTAGGTTTTTCTATGAACCTCGGTTGGAGACACGGGGTCAGAGTCAGAAGCAGTCCTTAGATCAGGCTTTCTAGGTGGAGGTCATGCTAAGGCGGCTGAGGCTTGATGCTAGCGCTCCGATCGAAGAGGCCGTTCAGAGTTGGCCTGAGCCTGAGCTAGTGCTCTGGTCGGAAAGATGGCCGAAGATGACTAGGGCCTAAAGCGAGTGCTCTGGTCTATTGAACTTAGACTCTCAGGCCGGTCTAGAAGAAAAGAAGGTCATCCTCCTAGGCCAAGCCCTGGCATGGAAGCCGGTACCCGAGGGACCCCAGGTTTATGAACCCAACAAGAAGGGTGCAACGCTTAAGGAATAAAGAGTTGGAATAGGCTTAGGCATCCGGCAAGCCTCAGGTATCGCATGCTAAGCAAACAGCCGATAGAAACCATCCATCGGCAAATATCCAAATGGCTTTTCTGTTGCTATCAGAATTCAAAGTCAATGGTGAAAGCCAATAGCCGATCCAAGCAGTCGACTTTGAAAATTTATCTAAATGGATAATCCAACAGATGGTACAGATGGCAAACTAGGACATGACTACACGTCGGCCGATGAATTGGAAGTAGATATTGGTTCTAGAGATAGACCTAGGCTGACGTACGTAAGTGCTAAGTTGGATCTAGAGTATAAGCGAGAATTAATTGATTTATTAAAGGAATATAAAGACTGCTTTGCTTGGGAATACTATGAGATGCCTAGTTTAGACCGGTCGATTGTTCAACATTAGTTGCCAATCAAACCTGGATATCGGCCATTTAAACAGATTCCAAGGAGATTCAACCCAAACGTGCTTGATGATATCAAAAAGGAGACTAAAAGGTTATTGGAGGCGAAGTTTATCCGACCATGCCGATATGCAGAGTGGATATCGAATGTCATCCCCGTATATAAGAAGAATGGAAAATTAAGAGTTTGCATTGATTTTAGGGATCTGAACAAGGCCACACCCATGGATGGTTATTCGATGCTGATAACTGATATGTTGGTAGATGCAGCAGCCGGGCACAAGGTTATTAGCTTCATGGACGGCAATACAGGATACAACCAAATTTTCATGGCTGAGAAAGACATAGCAAAGACTGCTTTCAGGTTTCTCAGCACAATCGGTCTGTTTGAGTGGGTTGTGATGACCTTTGGTCTGAAGAATGCTAGTGCAACTTATCAAAGGGCGATAAATTACATTTTCCATAAGTTGATCGGTAGGATTGTTGAAATCTACATCGATGATGTGATGATAAAATCCAAAGGGTACAAAGAGCACCTAGCTGACTTGTGAGAAACTCTGGAATGCACAAGAAAACATGGTCTAAAGATGAATCCTAATAAGTGTGCTTTTGGAGTATTAGCTGGACAATTCTTGGGATTCATGGTCCATGAGAGAGGAATCGAAGTTGGTCAGAAAAGCGTAAAAGCAATTGATGAGGTAGTTCCCCCAACTACTAAAACAGAGTTGCAATCTCTGCTTTGTAAGATCAATTTCATCAGAAGATTCATTTCAAATTTATTAGAAAGGATCCTGCCATTTTCTCCCTTATTGAAGTTGAAAAAGATCAAGAATTCAAGTGGGGTGACATACAACAAAAGACGTTTGAAGAGATAAAAGAATACATGAAGTGTCCACCTATGTTGGACCCTCCTCAGCAAGGTAAGCCTTTTAAGTTGTACATATTAGCTGATGACAAGACAATTGGATCGGCCTTGATGCAAGAATTTGAAGGAAAAGAGAGAGTTGTTTTCTATCTGAGTAGAAGACTACTAGATCCAGAGACAAGATATTCTCCCACCAAAAAGTTATGGTTGTGCTTATATTTCTCTTGCACTAAGTTGTGACACTACTTATTATCGGCTGAGTGTATAGTTGTTTCCAAGGCCGATGTGGTTAAGCACATGTTATCAATGCCAATACTGAATGGAAGAGTGGGAAAGTGGATTCTTGCGTTATCATAATTTGACTTGAAGAACGAATTGGCTAAAGCAGTTAAAGAACAAGTAATGACCGATTTTGTCACCCAACATCATAAGCCAAGCATTGGTTATGTAGAGCCAGTGCCTTGGACGTTATTCTTTGATGGATCATCATGCAAGCAAGGTGGTGGCATTGGTATTGTTATTACTTCACCTCAGGGGGCAAGTTTTGAGTTTGCTCTTCCAACTAAACCAATAATTACTAACAATCAAGCAGAATATGAAGCTATTCTTAAGGCTAAAGCAATTGAAGTATTTGGAGATTCATAGTTAATTATTAATCAGTTGATCAGCCTATATGAGTGCAAAGAAGAGACTTTGAAAGGATACTATGATGAGTGCCAAAAGTTGCTCAAGGAGTTTCTTCATATCTCTTTCCAACATATTCCAGGAGCACAAAACCAAGAGGCTAATTGTCTAGCTCAAAGTGCATTAGGATATCGAGTGTTTCAAGAAGTCTTGAGTAGTGAAACCTCAAGTGATGATTGGAGAGTCAAAATAGCCGCTTACCTTAGAGATCCGTCTTAGAAAGTCACCAGAAAGCTAAGGTATAAATTGGCTAAATATGTTTTGTTAGATGATTAGTTATATTATAAAATAGTTGATGGGGTGTTGCTCAAATGCTTAAACCAAGAAGAAGCTAAGGTGTTGATGGGTGAGGTGCATGAAGGGATATGTGAAGCTCATCAATCGGCTTATAAGATGAAATGGATTATTCACAAAACTGGATATTTCTAGCCAATGATACTGGAAGATTGTTTTGAATATTACAAGGGGTGCCAAGACTGTCAACATTTTGGTAATGTCTAGAGATCTCCTACGTCAGCCATGAATCCAATAATCAAGCTATGGCCATTTCGAGGTTGGGGAATTGATTTAATTGGCTAGATTTTTCCGCCTTCAAGCAAAGGACATAAGTTTATATTGGTAGCAACAGATTACTTCACTAAATGGGTTGAGGCAATTCCTTTGAAGACGGTAACCTCAAAGAACATGATTGATTTTGTCAGGGAACACATTGTGTATCGTTTTGGGATTCCTCAAACTATAACTACCAATCAAGGGACAATGTTCACATCAGAAGAGTTTGGGAATTTTGCTGCCAGTATGGGAATCAAGCTATTGAATTCCTCCCCTTACTATGCTCAGGCTAATGGCCAGACAGAGGCGTCCAACTAGATTATGATTAAGCTAATCAAGAAAAAGATCGAGGAATAGCCAAGGAAGTGGCATTCAACGCTAAATGAGGCACTGTGGGCATATAGGATGGCCTGTCATGGATCAATTAAAACATCACCTTACGAACTTGTGTATGGCCATAATGCAGTTCTTCCTTGGGAAGTTTGGACTAGATCAAGGTGTGTTACACTATAGAATGATTTGTCAGTCAAAGTCTACGAGAATCTTATGATAGACAATCTAGAGGACTTGAGTTGCCTTTGGCTACGTGCTCTTGAAAATATTGAAACCAATAAATTAAGGGTTGTAAAATATTACAATAAAAAGGTCAAGATTAAGCAATTCTCTGAAGGAGACTTGGTCTAGAAAGTGAAATTGTCGGTCGGGTCAAAGGATAATAAATTCAGCAAATGGTCACCTAACTGGGAAGGACCTTTTCGGATCAAACGTTGTGCGCCTGGTAATGCTTATATTTTGGAAGCACTAAGAGGAGAGGAAGAATTTGGTCGAGCAATCAATGGGAAATATCTAAAGAAATATTACCCTAGCATTTGGATTAATACTTAATAACCAATTTGTTCGGTCGTCAGCTTTAATAGTCGATATCAGAAAGGTATCGCCATTAGTGCAAAAATAAGCCCAAAGGGGTAAGAGCCGGTACGATGTGTATCGCCTATAGAAGAAAAGCAAACATGGACGAAGTGATGTGTATGAAGTATGAAACAAAGGAAAATCACTCAAGATGAAGAAGTTGTTTGCTAAATATCACCTATTACAAGCTACGGGCTGGAAAACACTTTGCTTACTATGTCATCAGCTAGGGTGTTGAAGGCTACAGAGTTGGCGACGCTAGAAAAATCCTCAACCAAATGCTCGTGCTCCCCAGGGTGCGCCGCATCTAGAAAACCATGGGGAAGAAGACAAAGATTGTGGCCAGAACAAGCTTGTGCAGCAGCTAACGCCATGGCAGCACCATGACGAACGCCATGAAGAGTGACCTCCCTGACACGGTTTAGGATGTCATGCAAGCGAACCACCGAAACAGTGCCCCTGGCATTGACAAATCCCACCGCGTGATCCATGGTTGATCGAAGGCTTTCCAACTGAGTAGTTAGATCTAAAACGATTTAAGGAAAGAATGATCAGAAATCTTAAAGGCAAAATTAAGAAGAAGACAGAAAATTGTGGTAGATGTCTCACCCATAATTCTGGCTTTAGCTCTGGCCAACCTTTCCCCCACCGGGCTAGCCTCAAGAGATGATCGGCCTTGAATTATGACCAAGGCTAATTCTGTAAGGGAGAGGCAGCTGGCTAGATTCTAGTCCGTCCGATCGATGGAGGCCAGTAGATCATCATTATTGATTGGCCTCCTCGGGTAGCGGGGGAACTGGCGGCGAATTGGTGCTAAAGGTGACCCCAAAGGCTGAACAGAGTCAGCCCTCTACTCCAGAACAATGGGAGCAGCCCAAGTTGCACCCTCTTGGCGATGAAGGCACTGGCACGATGATGTAGATTCATTGAGGGCCTCCTCAGCAGACCTCTTGTTGTTCTCCATGATCTCAAACCTATGGAAAGAACAGGAACTATACTAAGGATGCAGAAGGTTTGAGACGAAGCGAGTTCTTCGATCCATAGCCGTGGCCCGTATATATAGCCCGGGAAGGCGAGAAGATAGATTTTGTCGGGTGTGCGAAATTGGAATCAGAAACGAAAGCAGATCGACACTCTAGAAATTCAGGGGACGGATAATGAAGAGATAACAAATTTGAACTTATTGCTTCCCCAAATTACAAAATATCATGGGACGGATACGAAGAATTTACATTGACCAAAGATCAACCCATCAAGGCTTCTTTGGATTGAAGGGAGTCTGGGTCCCCACAAGGCCAAAGGTCATCGTGAACCAAATCACATCGGCTCATTGATAAAAGTGTGCAGGAGAAGGGAAAGGCCACCCGCCTAACAGATGCCCAGCCAATTTCTCGGTGAACTGAGAAACTGTGGGAAAGAAGTCTATGGCTTTTTCAGTGGGCGTTTGGTGGAACAAACAAGGGGAAGGTGTCCACACATTTTAGCCTTTGCAAACACTAGAACAGCTTTGCGAGCATGTAGACAAGACTCAGGTGATATCACAAGAATTCTTCTAACCACAATAGCTGATCCTCTTGCTCGACAAGGCGTTAGAATGAGTGACACAATCATCCTATGCACAAGAATTCTTCTAACCACTCAAGATCTTTATAGCAAAAGGATAGACCATGGAGGGTCCAGCAGAGTCAGGAGCACTCGAAGAGGTAGATAGAAGAGAAACATAGTTGAATTGTTGAGTTGCTCTCGCTAGGGTCAGATAGACATTTTATAGCCGGCCTAGAAGGATGAATCCATGTGCCCATGAAGCAATGACGCTCTCATAAAAGTTTTGAAGCATGGGCTCATGAGCTGACACAGACAGCGACAAACAATAGACCCCAGATCAAGATTCTTTACCCATGACTATGGACCTATCGGGGGCACAGACGTGATAATTTTGAAATAAAATTACTTTTATCCTAAAATTGGAGGGTATGTGTTTACACCAAAATTTGGAAGAAGAGTCATAGGGACTTGAAAGCTCCCAAGATTATTTCATCAAGGAATCAATTGCGTGTAGATCAGAACTAGCTGATTCAAATGCAGCACTGGAATCGGCTTTCTTCAAGCAACGCCAGCAGATAACAACAAAAGCTATGATCGGTGTCGGGACAAGACATGTTGGACTCTACAAAAAGGGAAAGATTAGAGTCCAAGTTATCTTAAATTAGAAATACTTTCTCTTAGGGCCAAAGATTGTGATGAGTCATGCTTAGATAGGAGTCATGCATAGGTCCCGAGTATAAATATCAAACTCTGGCTATTGTAAAAGACACACAATCAATCAAATATCAGTTATTTACTTTTTTTGGCTTTGGCCACCCCTTAGGAGTAGGAGTAGAGTAGATCTCGGTGAGTTCTTTAGCAAGTATGGTTGCATCAATCCGGTCGACCTCCACTACTTATCTGTAAGTACCGTCATGGCTTATACCTCTATTCGTACAGCTGCATCGATCCGGTCGACCTCTACTGTGACTCTAGTATGAGTTAGTTATTGACTCTTGTCTAGTTCAAGTATGGCTGCATTAATCCGGTCGACATCCACTGCTTGAACTAGATTAAGGTCAAGTTATCGGCTCTATCTTAGGGTGGCGTTCCTTCGGATAGATTCATTAAGTTACTGATATTGCTTATTGCTTCCATTATTTATTTAATTACAACAATATCACTTCGCCCGATTGGGATTTATCTAGATCTGCCTTATATCTTTTTTAACCCATCATTTATTAATCTAAACTAATCTAATTTGCACTTTAAACGATGAGTTATGTTTTATCGGCTGTTTTACATCAATCTTGACCGTGCATAGCGTCTGGTTAAGGCATGTTTGATCTTGAGTAGATCTATTGGCTAGCGAAAACTGTTACATGGCCCATTATCATGGCCTATGTGATTCTACCTCACACCCCACTGCTAGCACCATGGAGTGGGGATCGTTATTTGGTAGGTCTATTCTTGAGAGGGCATGACCCTAACTATGCGCTATGCCTGAATCGGTTGTTTTAGCCGATATCGAGCGCTTTCACAAACAGTTCGCATCACGAGATCATTGAAGTAGCGATAGGTTGAAAGATGTGCTAGCCCCATGATCTTATTATTATATTATGGCCTGCATGATTCTGCCTCATGCCCCACTGATATTAGTAATAAGTTAGGGTCATCGAGTCTATTGTTGTTTCTATGGCCTGCATGATTCTGCCTCATGCCCCACTGGTTATAGCGATAGATGAGATCTAATATGTTCATTAGATTTATCCCTATTAAATAGTTGAATGATGATGAACTGTTTCTTTTATAAAGGAGTTCGGTTACTTGCAGTCATTGGCTCAGTATAAACTAATTATTGTTGATATCTTTTTGCTAGTGACCAATATTTGCCTAAATAATGATATTCACACAGAACGATAAGCGATTCTTCTACACAACCCCATGAACTTTAACTGGTTTGTTCTTATGAATATGCTAGAATCGACTATTTAGTCGATCTCCTTTCATATCGGCTCTCAGAGCCACACATTTAGGACTGTCTGGCAACACCGGCACATTTCGCCCTAAATTACTGATAAACTTTTTCTCCTTGTCAATTGTAGGGTCAAATTGACTAGCATGTCTCGGGAGGAGTGCACAGGATCGATCATCCCTACGCTAAAGCTAGGTGGATCTTTAGCTCCATCGAGCAGACCCTTCTGGCTTGCTCGTGTGTCCTCGGCACGGGACAAAATTCCATGTTGATAGTTCCTTATTTTTTTCCTTAGCATGATTTTGTTTTTTTATTTTTTCTTTTTCGCACCTGCCCGTTCGTCCCGTAGGCTACAACCTTGAGAGCCTAGGCATAGCTTGTAAGGCTCAGCTACTCATAACCGTAGGTAGAGGCAGGGTGTGATCGGTCAGAATATTTAAAGCAAAGTTACGTAAGGTAATTAAAGGAACGGAATACCCTTTCATTTGGGTAGAAAGGTATTTACCATATGATAGTAATCAAAAAGAGAGAGGTGGTACCGCACCTTCGTGGAGCCCCCAAGCGACTCGGGCCAAAAGTGTTCAGGCCAGGGTGCTCTATAGGAACGAACGTTGATTGAAAAAAATGGTAAGACCAAAATTTAGGGGAAGAAATGATGTAACTGTTTGATGTTCGAAGTGTTGGTGAGAACATCGCCGTTGTCGTCCTTCAGTCGGTAGGCGTCCAGTCGGATCACTTCGATCACCGTGTAGGGTCACTTCCCACCGCCTTGGTTTCCTCGAGTGGGCGAAAGGTAGTCGAAGAGGTTGGCTTATTGCAGTCTAGGACTGCTAGGGTCAATGACTCCTCGAGCCATGGGAGCTCGGATGAGTTGATGACCGTAGTGGCGAGCTCGAAATGCTCGATGTTGCATATGAAGGCGTGCGAGAAGGTGCTACCCAGAGTGATGACGCCATTCGATCCTGGCATCTTTAACTTTAGGTAGGTGTAGTTGGGGACCGCCATAACTTGGCATAGCATGGCCACCCCAAGATGGTGTGGTAAGACCCCAGGAAGTCCACCACCTCGAAGGTAAGCACCTCCGAGCAGAAGTTGGCTCGGTCACCAAACATGACAGGTAGGTTGATCTGCCCGAGCGGGTATGCCTGCTCTCCTTGGATCACGCCATGGAAGGTAGAGCTCACCGGTCAGAGCTCCAACCAGGGGATGCGCATGGTGTCGAGGGTGTCGATGTAGAGGATGTTGAGGCCGCTGCCTCCGCCCATCAGCACCTTGGTGAGGCGCTTCTTGTGGATGATGGGGTCAGCAATGAGGGGGTAGCATCCTGGTTTGGCGACGTGGGATGCATAGTCCCTCTGATCAAAAGTGATCGGAGATTCCGACCAGCGAAGGAAGGATGGGACAGCCATTTCGACGACGCACGCCTCTCAGTAGCACACTTTATGCTGGTGTTTAGAGTAGATGGTGTCGGCTCCCCCAAAGATCATGATGCATTCCTTAGGGTTAGGGAAGTTGTCCCCATCCTTGCCCACCATGCCTCCTTTCTTGGTTGCTGCCTCCTTGTCCTTTCCTTCTTTTGGCCCACCAGTCTATCATAGTAAACGCTTCAGGAGCTCATAGTCCTTATATAGGTGCTTAATGGGGTAAGCATGGTTGGTGCATGGGCTATCCATGAGCTTGTTGAAGTGGTCAGGTAGGCCCTGCTGGGGCTGCTTGCTCGTGCAATCAACTATGGTGACCAACATGAAGTTGGCCATTCGACGCTGATCCTTCTTTTTCTTCTTACCCCTCTATGTGGAGGGGCCCTCATCTTGGTCCTCGCACTTGGCCTTGCCCTTGTCCCAGCCTTTGTTGAAGACTGCTTCGACCGCCTCCTCACTAGAGGCGTGGTTCGTGGTGATGTCAAGCAGGTCATGGGTGGTACGGGGCTTTAGGCAGCCAAGCTTGTGGATTAGGGACTCATAGATTGTCTTGGAGAGGAATGCATTGATGACGTCTGCGTTGATGACATCAGTTAGGGAATTGCACCACTTGGAGAACCTATGGATGTAATCTCGTAGGGACTCATTGGGCTCCTATTGGTAGCTCTTGAGGTCCTAGGAGTTTCTAGGGCATACATACGTCCTCTAAAAGTTCCCGACGAAGACCCTCTTAAGGTTCACCCAGTCGTGGATGTTGTTGTGTGGAAGGAATTTGAGCCACACTCAAACATGTTCCCCTATGCAGATGGGGAGGTACTGAATGATGAAGTGGTCATCATCTACTCCTCCGGCTCGACAGGCGAGCCAAAAGTCTTCGAGCCATATACCGAGGTTTGTCTCCTCGGTATACTTGGCGATGTTGGTAGGCGGTCGAAAGTGTTGTGGGAACAGCACTCTCTGGATGCGCTGGCCAAAGGCCCATGGTCCTAGGCCATCTAGGCTAGGACTCCAATCGTTGGGTCGGTGACCACTCTTGGGGTGGGTATCACTGGTCCCCTCGATGGTTCGGCCGAAGCTGATGCCGTCATCATCATGCCGGGCCCGACGTCGGTTGCTGATGACGCTGCGAGCGTCTTGGTTCGGACCGAGGTGTTCACGCATAGGTGGCCAGTGTGGAACGGGCATTGGGTCAAGCTATGGTGCAGTTGTGCTCTCTTGTTCCACGCCTGGTGGCTTTAGTGGCAAGCAGATGGAGCTATATGTTTGGTGTGTCCTCGCCCCCCTAGTGGGGAGAGAGGCCGTGAGTCGATGTCACGATGCGGAGCTCTCTACCTATTGAATAGCGATGGTCTCCACCAGTGCCCAAAGGTTCCGGTGGACCGCCTCTTCCTATGGGTCAATAGGCTCAGGAAGGCCACACATAAGCATCACCACTGCGGTGATGTTCTGAGCAGCCTGAGTGAACTATGGGGGATCGTTCCCCTCATCGATGATGTTGCGCTAAACCTAGCGGGCGTGACCCTAGGTGCCACTCACTGGGTTATGCACGCAGGGAGCAGCGTGGTGCACCAAGCACACCGGCTGGTTCTACCACCTTTGTCGTAGCTCCTTGCCATGCGCCTAGGCACATGCGACGGCATCTGCATGAGGGTCCAGAGGGGTGTGGGTCTATAGAGACTCCGCCACCACCAACTGCTATCTTGGAGCATCTGCCATAGTGCACTCCTGGGATAGAGGGTGGCTAGGTGCCACCACGTCGCCGATGCTAGACCTGTTGCTCTCAACATCGTCATCTATGAGGTTGTGAAAAGAGGCAGGAGCGTAGTTTGCCATCCCCATGCATTCGGATGTGAGAGGGTGCGGCGCTAGCATCCTTAGGAGCCCCCGGGCATATGCATCCACAAGGGACGCGAGGTCATAGGGGAACCGGTCGCATGGCGGTCACAGTAGGGACAATGGGGTCCCTCTGGAGAATTGGTGGAAAATAGTAAAAAGCGAGTAAAGAACAGTACGTACATTACTCATAGTGGGGTTTGAGCAAAGCGTATGCTCAGAACGAAGTGCAGGCGCCTCGCCGTTGAAGTCGTTGGGTGTCCCAGAGCCGATGGAGGATTCACCTCCTTCGATGAGTGCCGAAACAAGTGCCTCCTCGTGGAGGTGTAGTACGCCAAGCCAATCAGCGATGAAGTCTAGGCTTCCAAAGAGGAAGGCCTAGGTCAGCTCAAAGTTGGGTGGAACCCACATCCCAACAGGTGGGAGTGCAGGAAATTCTAGTGAGCCAAAGAGAGTCATGTCGCTTGAGCCCGCCATGGCGAAGATGGCAGAAAAGTGGGCCATCCGATGACCAAAAGCGTGAACGTATGATGTCTCTCCCCACGGACGGCGCCAACTATCGATGCAGAAAGTGACCAACTAGTAGATATTTGTCATTTTGTCGTACGTTGTGATCGGATGTGGCCTAACACTCAATGACACAGGGTTTATAGTGGTTCAGGCAACGTGCCCTATGTCCAGTTTGAGTTGGTCGATGACTTTATTCCTGAACCCAGGTGCTCAAAGTTTGTTGTGGGGTTACAAACAAGAGGGAGTAAGATGGGGGTGTAAGAGATTTGGTCGGACTCTGGACCAAAGGGCCAAGAGAGATGGAAGCTCCTATGTGTGCTAAGTATTTGAGCATGCGCTCTTGTTGGAATCGTTCGAGTCGTAGGTTGTTCGATCCTGGTGGTCCGATCGTCCCACTTTTTGGAGAGAGCGTATCTCCTTTTATAGATGAAGGGGATGGCTTTACAAGAGAGAGAGAGTGTTAGAGAAAGAGAGTGTGCGTGTGTGTATTTCCTAGTCTTGTTGTCTACGCCGTCGGGTACAAGACAATCATCGGCGCCTACAATACTATTTATGTCAGACACATGTGCGGGCATTGCCGTATTTGCCTGATATGGGGGAGGATGGCGCCCATAACACTGTAGGGCGAAGGATGGCGCCCACAACACTGTAGGGCAAAGGACGGTGCCTACAACACTGTTTGAGTCCTACCATGCCTAGAAGGTTTGTGAAGCACCCTTCTGGCATGGTTTAACAGTACCATCCTATAGGTGCGTAGGGTATAGTCCCTGATATTGCGATTGACTGGAGCGCCCTTGAAAGCTCTAGTTTGGTTTTGGTGAATTGATAAAACCATAAGTGCTAACCTAGTTTATCAAGTGATCATGAGATAGGTAGCACATTCTAAGTGGTGAAGCAAATGAAGATCATGACATCATGATGGTGATGCCATGGTGACGATAAAAGTGCTTGGACTTGGAAAAGAAGAAAGAGAAAAACAAAAAGCTCAAGGCAAAGGTATAAATTGTAGGAGCTATTTTGTTTTGGTGATAAGACACTTAGAGAGTATGATCATATTTAGGTTTGATAGCCATACTATTAAGAGGGGTAAAACTCGTATCAAAATGCGGTTGTCAAAGTGCCACTAGATGCTCTAACTCATTGCACATGCATTTAGGATCTAGTGGAATGCTAACACCCTTGAAAATGTTTGTGAAAATATGCTAACATATGTGTACAAGGTGATACACTTGGTGGTTGGCACATTTGAGCAAGGGTGAAGAAGTTAGAGGTGAAAAGGAGTTAGTCTCGCTGGTCACAAGGTGATCGGACGCTGGTCTCAGAGAAACCGGCATGTCCGGTCAGTTGTAACAGCAAAGACGCTGGCATTGGTCAAATGACCGAACGCTGGGTCACTTAGCGACTGGACACTAGCAGGCTGTGTCCAGTCATGGCGATGTGGTAGCACAGAAGAAGACACTGTGTGACCGGACGCTGGTTGTGTCCGGTCAAGCATGACCGGACGCATCCGGTCAAAGAAATTTGTTTCTAGAACCTTACTGGAAACGATCGGACGCTGGAGGCTCAGTGTCTGGTCACTTATGTCATAGCATCCGGTTGACTGATGACCATTGAGATTGGGCGAACAATATTCAAAGAGAGGGGACACATGGCGTGTATCACGTGACCGGACGCTGAGGGCCAGCGTCTGGTCAATATGACCGGAGCATCCGGTCACCCCAAGTTGTGCCCAGTGAAGGGGTACAATGGCTCTATTTCATGGGGGCTTCTATTTAAGCCCCATGGCCAGTTGAAGCTCATAACTTTGGCCATTTGCATTGACATAGCAACCTTGTGAGCTTAGCCAAAGCCCTCCCACTCATCTCCATCATTGATTCATCATCTTTGTGAGATTGGGAGTGAATCCAAGTGCATTGCTTGAGTGTTTGCATCTAGAGGCACTTGGTGTTTGTGTTTCGCTGCGGGATTCGCTTGTTACTCTTGATGGTTGCCGCCACCTAGACAGCTTGGAGCAGCGAGGATCATCGAGCGGAGGGTGATGGTTGTCTCCAGCTCTGATCGTGGTGATTGTGAGGGGTTCTTGACCTTTCCCTAGCGGAGAGCCAAAAGGTACTCTAGTGGATTGCTCGTGGCTTGTGTGATCCTCATCTTGTGTTGGTTATGCGCACCCTATTGAGGGTTTGGCGTGTGAAGCCAATTAGCGCATGAACCTCCAAGTGAGTGAATCACCACAATGAGGACTAGCTTGCCGACAAGCAAGTGAACCTTGGTAAAAAAAATTGTTGTGTTCATCATTTGATTCTGAGGTGATTGGTCTTTATTAATATTAATTCTTGTGATTGATTGGTTCACTCCTCGACATGGCGGTATAACTATCTTGCTCTCTCTTTACATTACCGCAAACTAGTTGTCAAGCTCTTTAGTGTAGCTAGTTGTGAGAGCTTGCTTGCTTGGTTGGTGTGGCTCTTTAGTTAGCCTTTAAGATCACACTAACATAGGATAGTATCATAGCTATTGTGTGAATAGATACTATCTAGACTAGAATTATGGTAGGTGGCTTGCATTTTGAATAGGCTAGCGTAACACTTGCTTCGCCTCATAATTGTCTAACCATTTTGTTAAGTGTTGTCGTAGAAATTTTTATTAGGCTATTCACCCCCCCCCCCTCTAGCCATTAGGACCTTTCAAGTGGTATCAGAGCCGAGGTCACCGTGATTTGAGGCTTAACAACCTTCGGTGTAAAAATGGCTCAAATCAACAACACCAAGAAGCCACCCCAATTTGGTGGCTCAAATTATCCCTATTGGAAGGCTAAGATGACAACATATATTAAGTCAATCAATAGGAAGGTTTGGAAGGTGGTAGAAACAAAGATTGAGATAGAAGATGAAGAGGAACCCACCGCCACCAAAGATATGTTACTCCAAAATAATAACATTGCTCTTAGTGCCATCCATGATGCTTTGGATGAAAGAACATTTGAGCAAATCAAGAACATTGAGAGAGCTCATGAGGCATGGAAGAAGTTGGAAGAATCATTTGAGGGCACTCAAGCCATGAAGGGTGCAAAGGCATACATTCTCAAAGAGAAGTTTGCAAGCTTCAAGATGAAGGAGGATGAGAGTGTGCTGGACATGTTCCATCGGATGGAAGTGCTTGTCAATGATCTCAAAGCACTTTGTGAGAAGATAGAGGACAAGGACTTCTCTAATAAGTTCTTGAGATGTTTACCTGCAAGATTTGGCATGTTGGTCACCTTGCTAGTGAGGACCGGTTTAGACATAATGACACCAAACCAAATCTTGGGAGATATATGCTTATAGAGATGATGATGAGAAGGAAGAAAAGAGGGAGAAGAAGGATGAGAAGAGGGATGACAAGAAGAAGAGTGTGGCATTCAAGGCCACATCATCCAAGGGCAAAGCTAAGCAAGAAACAACAAGTGAAGATGATGATTCATGGGATGATGATGATGATGATGAGAAGATGGCTCTATTTGTCAAGAGGTTTGGCAAGTTCATGGTGAAGAAGGGCTACCATGCTAGAAGAAAGAAGTCTTCATCCAAGAACAAAGAAGAGTCAAGAAGGTGCTTCAAGTGTGGAAGCAAAGATCATCTTATTGCTCAATGTCCATATAATGTGACAATGATGATGATAACAAGAAGAACAAGAAGAAGGATAAGAAGGAAAAGAAAGAGAAGAAGGACAAGATGACCTTTAAGAAGAAGAAAGGTGGTTCATATGTGGTCACTTGGGATAGTGATGCTTCCTCAAGTGATGATGATGATAGTGATGACGACAAAACCACCAAGAAGAAAGCATTTGCAAGCATTGCTATCAATGAGAAGCCTTCTCTCTTCGACACTCCATCATGCTTTATGGCTAAGGCCACTAAGGTACAAATTTGTGATGATGGAAGTGATGAGGAACTTGTTAATGAAAATGAAAATGATAGTGATAGTGATAGTGATGATGATGAACCTACTAAGGATGAATTATTTGACATGCTAGAAGATGCTAGAGAACACTTTGACATCAAGAGAAGGAAATGCAAAAGCTTGCATAAGGAACTAAAAGCCCTTAAGCAAGCCTTTGATGAGCTCAATGCATCTCATGATAGGCTAGAGAAAGCCAATGAGAAGCTTGGCAAAGCTCACAAAAAGCTTGAAAAGGCTCATTCCTCTTTGCTTGATGAGCAAAATAAAAAGAAGCATGTTGAAACTTGCAATATAGGTTTAACTTGTGATATAATTGATGAATCATTATCTATGCCTATCATTGTTCCTCCCACTAACCCTTCTTGTAGTACTTCCACTTCCACCTCATCTAGTAGTGATGGTTTCACTTGTGATGCCTCACTAATAGTTGAGAATGAGAACCTCAAGAAGGAGGTCAATAAGCTCACTCACACCTTGGCTAAGGCCTATGGTGGTGAGAACCGCTTACTTATGTGCTTGGATAGCCAAAGAGCTTCTCTCTACAAAGAGGGATTGGGCTATACCCCCAAGAAAGGCAAGGCGGCCTTTGCTCCTCACAAGACTAGTTTTGTGAAGTACAATGGTCGATTTTGCACTAGTTATAAGCAAATGGGTCATAAAGAGCAAGAATGCAACAACAAGAGCAAAAATTCTAATGTATCATTCATAAAGCTTGATTCATGCTATATGCTTACTAAGGGTACAAATAGTGTGAAGGCTAAGTTCATTGGTAAACTATGGATGGGCTCAAAGAATAAAGCCATTTGGGTACCAAAGAGCTTAGTAACTAACCTTCAAGGACCCAAGCAAGTTTGGGTACCTAAAAATAATTGATCTTCTTTTGTAGGTTAATTACAAAGCTGGAGGAAGGCATTGGGTTCTTGATAGTGGGTGCACTCAACACATGACTAGAGATGCAAGAATGTTCAACGCAATCAACATCAATGGCAATGATGGTGATGATAGTATCACATTTGGTGACAATGGCAAAGGCAAGGTCAAAGGACTTGGTAAGATTGCAATATCCAATGATATGAGCATATCCAATGTGTTGCTAGTAGAGAGCTTGAACTTCAATTTGCTATCCGTGGCTCAATTGTGTGATCTTGGATTCAAATGCATATTTGGCGTAGATGATGTAGAGATCTTAAGTGTAGATGGCTCTAACTTGATCTTTAAAGGCTTTAGATATGAGAATCTATACTTGGTTGATTTCAATGCTAGTGAAGCTAAATTATCCACATGCTTATTCACTAAGTCTAGCATGGGTTGATTATGGCATAGAAGGCTTGGTCATGTTGGAATGAAACAATTGAATAGATTGGTTAAGCATGACTTAGTTAGAGGCTTGAAAGATGTTGTGTTTGAAAAGGATAAGCTTTGTAGCTTTTGTCAAGCAGAAAAACAAGTTGGAAACACCCATCCTAAGAAAAGCATGATGAGCACTAGTAAAGCATTTGAGTTATTGCACATGGATTTGTTTGGGCCAACACAATACACTAGTATCGGTGGTAACAAATATGGCTTTGTGATAGTGGATGATTATACTAGATACACATGGGTATTCTTTCTAGTGGACAAAAGTGATGTGTTTGCAACATTCAAATCATTTGTCAAGGGCATTCACAATGAGTTTGAAACAACCATCAAGAGAGTTAGAAGTGACAATGGTAGTGAGTTCAAGAACACTAGAATTGATGAGTTATGTGATAAATTTGAAACTACACATCAATTCTTGGCCAAGTACACTCCACAATCAAATGGCCTTGTTGAGAGAAAGAATAGAACACTTATTGATATGGCAAGGTCTATGCTTAGTGAGTACAATATGAGTTAATCTTTTTGGGCCAAAGCTATCAATATGGCTTGCTATTGTAGCAACCGCCTCTATTGTCACCCATTAAAAGAGAAGACACCATATGAGCTCTTGAATGGTAGAAAGCCCAACATTGCATATTTTTGGGTCTTTGGTTACAAATGTTATATCTTGAAAAAAGGCACTAGATTGGGTAAGTTTGACAAGAAATGTGATGAAGGATTTCTACTTGGTTATTCCACTACAAGCAAAGCATATAGAGTTTGGAATTTGGATAGTGGTACTCTTGAGAAAGTTCATGATGTTGAATTTGATGAAACCAAGGGTTCATAAGTAGAGAATGAGAACTTGGAAGATGTTAGAGGCATTCAACTTTCAAATGCCATGAAGAACATGGATGTTGGTGAATTGAGGCCTAGGCAAGTGAATGGTGATGAAGATGATCAAGTGCAAGTGCTCTCTAACTCAAATGTGCAAAATGATACAAATCAAGTTAGTACAAGTGGCTCTCATGATAATGAACAAGATCAAGTGGCTAGTACATCATCTCAACCCAATGATCAAGCAAGTGCAAGCAATCAAGTTCTAATCCTCCAACCAACCAATGTTGCAAGGGATCATCCATTGGACACTATCATTGGTGATATTTCTAGAGGTGTACAAACAAGATCAAGATTAGCTTCATTTTGTGAGCATTTCTCATTTGTGTCATCCATTGAACCAAAGAAGATAGATGAAGCATTGAGAGATGTTGATTGGGTTAATGCTATGCATGAAGAATTGATTAACTTCACAAGAAATCGAGTATGGGAGTTGGTAGAAAGACCAAAAGGACACAATGTGATTGGATCCAAATGGGTCTTTAGAAACAAGCAAGATCAAGATGGGATAGTAGTAAGGAACAAAGCAAGATTGGTAGTATAAGGCTATACACAAGTTGAAGGTTTTGACTTTGGAGAAACATATGCCCCGGTTGCTAGATTGGAAGCAATTAGAATCTTGCTAGCCTATGCTTGTGCCCACAACATCAAGCTCTATCAAATGGATGTTAAGAGTGCATTTCTCAATGGCTACATCAATGAAGAAGTATATGTTGAGCAACCTCCTAGTTTTGAAGATGACAAGAAGCCCGACCATGTGTACAAGTTGAAGAAGGCATTGTATGGCTTGAAGCAAGCACCTAGAGCATGGTATGAGAGATTGAGGGACTTCCTACTCTCTAAAGGGGTTACAATGGGCAAGGTTAACACCACTCTTTTCATCAAGAAGATTGGAAAAGACTTATTTGTGTTGCAAATCTATGTTGATGACATCATATTTAGATCAACCAATCAAGATTTTTGTGATGAGTTTAGAAAAATGATGGCTAATGAGTTTGAGATGTCCATGATTGGAGAGTTTAGTTACTTCCTTGGTCTTTAAATCAAGCAATTGAAGAATGGTACATTTGTAAGTCAAGGCAAGTATATCAAGGACATGATCAAGAAGTTTGGCATGAGTGATAGCAAAGTCATTAGCACACCAATGGGAACAAATGGTAACTTGGATAGTGATGCAAGTGGCAACATGGTGGATCAAAAATTATATCGGTCTATGATTGGAAGCCTACTCTATGTGACTGCATCAAGACCAGATGTCATGTTTAGTGTATGCATGTGTGCAAGATTTTAAGTCTCACCAAGAGAAAGTCATTTGAAGGCTACAAAGAGAATATTGAGGTACTTGAAGCATACACCAAATGTTGGTTTGTTGTATCCCAAAGGAGCAAAGTTTGAGCTAGTTGGTTGCTCCGACTCGGATTATGCGGGATGCAAGGTTGAAAGGAAGAGCACCTCGAGCACATGTCAATTGTTGGGAAGATCACTTGTTTCATGGTCATCAAAGAAGCAAAATAGTGTTGTATTATCAACCATCGAAGCTGAATACATATCCAACAGTAGTTGTGCACAAATACTTTGGATGAAGGCCACTTTGAGTGATTTTGGAATCAAGTTCAAGAAAGTGCCATTGCTATGTGACAATAAGAGTGCAATCAAATTGACCAACAATCCGGTTTAACATGCAAGAACAAAACACATTGATGTCTACCACCATTTCATAAGAGATCACCAACAAAAATGAGACATTTGCATTGAGAGTGTAGGCATCGAAGATCAACTTGCCGATATATTCACCAAGCCATTGGATGAGAAAAGGTTTTGCAAGCTAAGGAATGAGTTGAACATATTGGATTTCTCAAATATGTGTTGATACATCCCCCACTCATATGACATGCCTCTCCTTCAAGCAATCCAAGGTAAAAGTTGATTGGCATGGCATACATCCTTGCTGAGGACATGTTTAGTGTATCTAGTCATCTCTCCATTTTATTAGGCTCATTCATGAAAATTAAATGAATTTGATGATTGTATGGTACCACTATTGCTGCTATGCTTATTTTGATCTAGTGTTAGCATATGACATGTTTGTGGGCTTGTAAACCTAGTGTTTGATCTAGAAAATGAGCTCTAAGTGTTTAACTCAATATGGTACAAGATAACCCTTATTTGGAGGTGTGAAGAAGCTTGTCCTTGGATCAAACCAAGTTAAACATCTTTGGCAAGTATTTTAGATTGAACAATTTTGAGAATATGATCCTCACTCCATTGATTGACATTGATAATCCTAACCTATCTATAATTTAAGTCTTTGTGGTCATTGATGACAAAGGGAGAGTGAAACAAATATATAAGTGATAGGGGAGAAATAACAAAGATATTAGTACATGGGAAAAAGAAGTGTACTAAGATGGTGAAAAGACAACAAAGGGGGAGAACTTGACATAAGGGGAGAAATATGACAAAGGAAAGGAATCAATTAAAATTTTGAGCACACAAGTAGGGGGAGCAAGCTCATGAACTTGTATGGTGCATTTGAATGTGCCTTTCATATGTTTGCTTGCATGGCACAAGTTTTAAATTTCAATATTCATGCTTGTGTGATGTATGCTAGTTGTAGGTTTGAATGATGAAATGAAAAACTAGCATGCATAGGTTATCTAGTGATTTCATTTCCAAGTGTTTCCAAGTGGTATCAAGCCAACCATGGTGCTAAGGATGGTATAATGGTACACTCCGATTGGTATCATGCTTCAAAGGTCCATCTTTTATACCTTAGCATCATTTGGTAGACATTGTCTCCTATATTTCCTATCTAAGCATATGTGGAAGCTACAATCCAAACTCTTAGCACATATGTAGGGGGAGCAATTGCTACCAATTGGGGTTCATGAAACTTGTCCATATTCTTTTACACATGGTAAATATGCTTAGGCAAGCAACATGGATTCAATTGAATTTCAATTCATATCTTTGTGAAAGGGTTGTCATCAATTACCAAAAAGGGGAGATTGAAAGCTCTAGTTTGGTTTTGGTGAATTGATGAAACCCTAAGTGCTAACCTAGTTTATCAAGTGATCATAAGATAGGTAGCACATTCCAAGTGGTGAAGCAAATGAAGATCATGACATGATGATGGTGATGCCATGGTGATGATAAAAGTGCTTGGACTTGGAAAAGAAGAAAGAGAAAAACAAAAAGCTCAAGGCAAAGGTATAAATTGTAGGAGCTATTTTGTTTTAGTGATCAAGACACTTAGAGAGTGTGATCGTATTTAGGTTTGATAGCCATACTATTAAGAGGGGTGAAACTTGTATCAAAATGTTGTTGTCAAAGTGCCACTAGATGCACTAACTCATTGCACATGCATTTAGGATCTAGTGGAATGCTAACACCCTTCAAAATGTTTATGAAAATATGCTAACACATGTGCACAAGGTGATACACTTGGTGGTTGGCACATTTGAGCAAGGGTGAAGAAGTTAGAGGTGAAAAGGAGTTAGTCTCGCTGGTCACAAGGTGACCGGACGCTGGTCTCAGAGGAACCAGCGCGTCCGGTCAGTTGTAACAGCAAAGATGCTGGCGTCGGTCAAACGACCGAATGCTGGGTCACTCAGCGATTGGACACTGGCAGGCTATGTCCGGTCATGGTGACGTGGTAGCACAAAAGAAGACACTGTGTGACCGGACGCTGGCTGTGTCCGATCAAGCATGACCGGACGTGTCCGATCAAAGAAATTTGTTTCTAGAACCTTACTGGAAACGATCGGACGCTGGAGGCTCAGCGTTCGGTCACTTATGTCGCAACATCCGATTGACTGATGACCGTTGAGATCAGGTGAATAGTATTCAAAGAGAGGGGACACATGGCGTGTATCACGTGACCGGACGCTGAGGGCCAGCGTCTGGTCAATATGACCGGAGCATCCGGTCACCCCAAGTTGTGCCCAGTGAAGGGGTACAATGGCTCTATTTCATGGGGGCTTCTATTTAAGCCCCATGGCCAGTTGAAGCTCATAACTTTGGCCATTTGCATTGACATAGCAACCTTGTGAGCTTAGCCAAAGCCCTCCCACTCATCTCCATCATTGATTCATCATCTTTGTGAGATTGGGAGTGAATCCAAGTGCATTGCTTGAGTGTTTGCATCTAGAGGCACTTGGTGTTTGTGTTTCGCTATGGGATTTGCTTGTTACTCTTGGTGGTTGCCGCCACCTAGACAGCTTGGAGCAGCGAGGATCGTCGAGCGGAGGGTGGTGATTGTCTCCAGCTCCAATCATGGTGATTGTGAGGGGTTCTTGACCTTTCCCCGGTGGAGAGCCAAAAGGTACTCTAGTAGATTGCTTGTGGCTTGTGTGATTCTCATCTTGTGTTGGTTCTACGGCACCCTACTAAGGGTTTGGCGTGTGAAGCCAATTAGCGCGTGAACCTCCAAGTGAGTGAATCGCCACAACGAGGACTAGCTTGCCGACAAGCAAGTGAACCTCGGTAAAAAAATCATTGTGTTCATCATTTGATTCCGAGGTGATTGGTCTTCATTTATATTGATTCTTGTGATTGATTGGTCCACTCCTCGACACGGTAGTATAACTATCTTGCTCTCTCTCTTTACATTACCACAAACTAGTTGTCAAGCTCTTTAGTGTAGCTAGTTGTGAGAGCTTGCTTGCTTGGTTGGTGTGGCTCTTTAGTTAGCCTTTGAGAGCACACTAACATAGGGTAGTGTCATAGCTATTGTGTGAATAGATAATATCTAAACTAGAATTGTGGTAGGTGGCTTGCATTTTGAGTAGGCTAGCGCAACACTTGCTTCGTCTCATAATTGTCTAACCATTTTGTTAAGTGTTGTTGTAGAAATTTTTATTAGGCTATTCACCCCCCCCTCTAGCCATTAGGACCTTTCAGCCCTGCCTTACTTGCTCTATCTGTTTCCTGGGTCTACACCGAGCGAGCGTCCCCGATCGGTCGTTTCCTAGTTGGCTCTGACCTTTCGGTTGGAGAAGCACTGTAAGCAGAGGTTTGGTGTATTCCTGGTTGGAGAAGCGAGTTGGAGTCAGAGGTGAGTGTCGTCCCTTTTTGGCTAGGCCTTCTGGTCGGAGAGGTGGGCCAGAGTCGGAAGCGAGCTAGCCAGGCCTTCCAGTTGGAGAGGCGGGCTAGAGTCGGAAACACGCGACGTTCCCCTTTGGCTAGGCCTTCCAGTCGGAGAGGCGGGCTGGAGTCAGAAGTGAGCGAGCGAGGATCACCCTTCTGGCCTATTGTTAGGTTTTTTGGCCAGCCTAGGAGTTGCGCTTCGTTCGCAACGTCGTCTACTGGGTCGAGCCTTTGCTGGAAAGCTGGTCCATGAGGGACCCCGGGTTTATGAACCCGACACTAGTTGTAGCAAGCTCTTTAGTGTAGCTAGAATTGAGAGCTTGTTTTATAGTTTAAGTTCATCCAGTGGAGCTCTTTAGTGTAGCAAGTGTGAGAGCTCTTAGTGAGTAGTGACTTAGCAAATTGTGTGCCTAGTGATCATAGTAACTAGAATTGTTGGATAGGTGGCTTGTGTCGACGAAATATGGTCGGCAGTCCACCGAGGGGGGTGCCCGTGGTGGTAGATTATCGGTAGACAATGCGTGTAATCAGGAACCAGATGGTTACAGAGGCACAAGACATAAGATTTATATAGGTTTGGCTGTCGTGTTGGCGTAATACCTATGTCATGTGTCTCATTATTCTGTATTGATTGAGGTGAGATCTGTTATGATCTGTATAATCTAGATGATCTGTCCTCTAGGGGGACCCTTGCCCCTCCTTATATACTCTAAAGGGACAAGGTTACAAGTAAAGTATCCAATTTGGTACAATTACAATATAGTGTGCTCCGCACGCTTCATCTTGCGGACTGGGCCACCTCCGGTGGTGCGGCCCATGTATACCCATGAGGGTATAGGGGTCTATTCCCCTACAGCTAGTCCCCGAGCGCCTTGTATCCTTCAAGTAGCGCCGTCTTGAGCTTGCCAGAATGATGTAAGGGGCTCAAGATAAAATTTGAAAAATATTTCCCCCGAAGTGTGCCCACTTTGACTTTGAGTCGAGAAGAGACACCGTCGTCCTTGTAGAATTAGAGGCGTTTGATCCATCAGATCGAGCACATTCACCGTAAGGTGAAGTGTGCCCACTTAGTCCTCGAGCCTGGTAGTAGGTGACATAGGCACATGGTGCCAGGGTCTAAAAAGAATTCCTAGTTAAGTTAAGAATCCAATCGTCGTACAGGCGATACGAGATACACCGACAGGTGCATCGTACCGATGTAGTCCCCGAGCTTGCTGGAAGGCGAGGTATGAGCCTTGTAGCAAGGTCTAAACAAGAAAGAATATCCCAACTGTATGCGAGTCACCAGTCGCATGTAGTTGAGACGCAAAGTCCTCGAGCTGTGGTCGGAGAGTGGTCGAGGCAGTCCCCGAGTACAGGTCGAGGGGCGAGCGGCAGAGTCCATGAGCTATGGTCGAAGAGTTGTCGAGGCAGTCCCCAAGCATAGGTTGAGGGGCGAGCGGCGAAGTCCCCGAGCTGTGGTCGGAGAGTTGTTGAGGCAGTCCCCGAGCATAGGTTGAGGGGCGAGCGGTGAAGTCCCCGAGCTGTGGTCAGAGAGTTGTCGAGGCAGTCCCCAATCACAGGTCGAGGGGCGAGCAGCGAAGTCCCCGAGCGTAGCTCGAGATCCCTGCAATATAAATATATAGAATGGTAGTATATGATGTACAAAATAATATTTTAAGGAGAAAAATCAATAGTGAAGAAATAGCGTATGACACTCAGCAGTCATTTGCAAATGAGCATGATGTGATAAAGCAGTTGGTGCTTTGTAAACATCAGTGTTAATATGAAGTTTGTGTTTATACTTAATATAAACCGCCCGACCAGTTAGTATATAGCTGAGTCTCCAACCCTAGCTAGCTCGTTAACCATAACGCGGGGCGTGGAGCCCGTGCACGTGTAGGAAGAACAAAGCATCGCTAAGGAGCCGCTGCCGACCACCCATAACGTAGACGGCAGACGCTCGTGCACGTGTAGGGAGAAGCCGGAGACAGGGCCATTTCTGGAGACATCGAGCGTCAACATGACTGGTCGAGGATTTGCATTAAGTACAGCTGTATGTCATCTTTAAGATGGTATACATGGACAAACGTTATTTGAAGAATAATCATGACGAGGACGTTTGTGGAGAAACATCGTAATGAAAATTGTATTAAATATAAATATTAGAAGTGTACTTATCTTTGGATAGAAATCTAGTCGATGGCGATAAAGTTGTCCAGTCCTCGTGCTTTTCGGCCTGTTGTGACGGTGGTCGCGGTTGTCATAGCGTCGTTCTTCGCGGCGATCATCATTGCGACGTGGTCTGGTGGTCGAGGTGGTTGGAGCTCGGCGGAGCCGCTCGGGATGTGGTCGACGTGGTCTGGTGGTCGAGGTGGTCGGAGCTCGGCAGAGCTGCTCGGGACGTGGTCGACGTGGTCTGGTGGTCGAGGTGGTCGGAGCTCGGCGGAGCCGCTCAGGACGTGGTCTGATGGTCGAGGTGGTCGCTTGACGGCACGTGCGGTTCACTGGCTCGACGTGGCTCGCTCAGCGGCTCGACATGGCTTGTTCATCGACTTGGTCAGAGTTCTAGTGACGCCATGATGGCTGCGTAGCTCCTGCCAAAAGCAATCGCGTAGATGTAGATATATCTAACATATATTTCATAGAATAATTAATTAAAATAGGAAACATGACTTAGCTTGCTTCTCATATGCCGAGCATGTATGTGTCTTCCTGCACGATGTACGGATATATGCAAACCAATCTTATCAAAAGTTGGCTTCCTTCCATGTAGATGTGTGTGTATATACGTAGTGCAAGCTACATATTCTAATTAACTTTGCATAGCTTGCGATCAGCCATGTGCATGGCATGGTTGTGCATGGCATGGCTCTGTAGATTGCATGTACGTCTGGTTCTTGGTTTGGCATTATTGGATCTTTGGCCAAATAAACACAGACACATGACCAACTACCATCGTATGCCTGCACAATTAATCCTGTACATCATGCATCCGTAGTCCGTATGCTGGTTCTTGCTTGTCACGTACTAGATCATACACCTCCTTTTTTTAATTGCCTGGAGCTTTCCTTGACCACACGTTGCGGCGTCGTGAAGATTTGGCATGGAGAATTTGGTCTTGCATGCTGGTCGGAGTTGACAGAGGCTGAACGCTGGGATCGATCTTGACTGGGACAGATCGCTGCGGCAGCTGAAGTCACCACGGGTGGTGTTGATAAAGAGGATCCCATCTGATTCGCCGGAAGATCAGCACGCACAACCCCTAAAAGGGGACCCCCTACCTAGTGCACCACTATCGACGAAATATGGTCGGCAGTCCACCGAGGGGGGTGCCCATGGTGGTAGATTATCGGTAGACGGTGCGTGTAATTAGGAACCAGATGGTTACAGAGGCACAAGACACAAGATTTATATAGGTTCGGCCGCCGTGTTGGCGTAATACCTACATCCTGTGTCTCATTATTCTGTATTGATTGAGGTGAGATATGTTATGATCTGTATAATCTAGATGATCTGTTCTCTAGGGGGACCCTTGCCCCTCCTTATATACTCCGAAGGGACAAGGTTACAAGTAAAGTATCCAATTTGGTACAATTACAATATAGCGTGCTCTGCACGCTTCATCTTGCGGACTAGGCCACCTCCGGTGGTGCGGCCCATGTATACCCATGAGGGTATATGGGGTCTATTCCCCTACAGCTTGCAACCCTTGTAGAGCTAGAGCAAGTTTGTAATTCGCTATTTGTCATACTAATCAAATTGCTCTAGTGATCTTGTAGATTTTTAATAGGCTATTCACCCCCCACTAGCCATATTAGGACCTTTTAGACTCCTAGACGAGTTCGCCGAGCTCTCGCTCAAGTCGAAGACCCATGCAACATGGACTCGCGAAGGGATCAGCACCATTTCTGCTCGGCCTCGACAGTCGAGCACCATCCACCACACTAGAGAAGAAGGCCCTAAGTAGGACACAACACTCTTGCCAGCCAAAGCCATCCCCGCCAAGGAGGGTTCGGTCACTAGAAGATCGAATTTAGCCCTTCGTCACCATCACGCCAGGTGAGGCCATGAAGGGCTCGGGGGCTCCTGATGAGATCCTAACATACAGGTATGTTAAGCCTCAGGTCTAATTGTTTCCGAACGAAGAAGACCCCCCGATCGACCCCTTCGGGATCACCCAGGGGCTATGCCCATCGGGCACGCTCACGCGTGCCCTTCGGCAAAGAGACTCGGCCAAGCCTGACTCAACCGCAGCCTCCGCCTAGGGCTCAGGGGCTCCCCCGAGCCTTGGGCTCCTGCATGGCTAACGATGCCAGCCAAGGCCTAGGCACAAGAAGACAAGCCCTAGGCTACCGATGCCCGGGGCTCCCTAGCATCGCTCTCAAGGCATGCCCCTGCCAACTGCTCCTCCGATAGAGTCACGTCAGGGGCGTGACATAAGAACACAAAGCTTCTCGTGGCCTCCGAGGGTTTAGGGGGCTTTTGGGCCCACGCGTCAGCCCCTGGAGCCGACCTCTTTCACCACCAAGAAGACTCCAAAAGGTCGCACTCGGGGGAGGCTGGTCCAAGATGACACCGTCTGACACACAGAGTGTCAGAACAGAGCTGTCGGTCGACGTCGAGGCTTCTTCAGCACCAAGACACCTCGACGGTCCACGCTGCACCACTGCAAGACCCTCCTAGACTCCAGCGCATGTAGATCATAGATTAGAACCCTCAACCCATCTTGTACCCGACCTATCTCATTATATAAGGGATAACGTCAAACCTAGAGGGGGAGGATCCCGATTCGATCATCAGACACTCCATTCCATTCCATTCATCTCCGCTCTGCACGAGGAGCAAGGCAACCTAGAGAGGGGAACCGAGAGCCTCTCCTCCACCGCATCCTGCCGTCTCCTTCCTCTCCGATGAGTGGGAGACTCCACTGGCGGTGAGGCAAACCTTAGGATTAGCACCGAGCTAACCCCCTACCAAAACTCTTCTTCCTTTACACTCTATTGTAACCCCCTAGATTTTGGGTGCTTTTGAGTATAAAAATCATCAGCTGCTGGACGTAGGGACCGAATTGGCCTAAACTAGGATAAATCATTGCGTCTTCTCTGTGTGATTTTTGTGTTCCTAAGTCCACCCGAACCACTGGAGACCTCGTACTCTGATACCAACTCGAACAACAGGCTTGCCGCGGTTTTGACCCACGACATATGGGCTTTTGAGAATTGCTAATAGGCCAACTCGAAATTGTGAAGCTACTATTCTACTAACTTCATCTCGTTTTGGCTCACGAGCTAGCTCAAGTTGGCTTGCTAAAATAACAAGCTAAACTTCTAGCTTGGATCATGAAAAAATAAAACGAGCTGAGCTAAACCAAGCTAGCCATGAATCGAGCAAGTTGGCGAGTTTCGAGTATTTTATCCAGCCCTAGGCACAACCACATAGTTTTCTATTCCCAAACACATATAAAATTCAAATTGTAAAACGGATACCAAGCAGTAAGTCACAACAACTTCTATGCTTCGCTGGTTGAGGGATATTTAACTATTTGCTACTCTTACATATGGCACCTAGAAATGGCAACAGGGCTGTGTTCCCAGTTTCCTGCAGAGAATTCCCCTATCCGGGGACAAGATGGGACCAACTTCACCACGACAGGGAGCTAAACGGGGAAATTCTCCGCCCGTCAGGTCTTGCGGGTCCTCGTTTCCCCACGGAGTCCTATTTATACATCTAAATCCAGATGTCCATAATCCTTTGTCTTATGCATCTATCCGTTCATACATAATCCTTTGCCATCCCCTCATAGCCTTATAATCTCATCCATCCAACCCACGCCAAACTCCTAGTCGCCGGTCTCCTTTCCTCTCGCGCATCTAATGTGCTGAGGCCAATTGCCGCCGACCGCCCCCACACCCACCTCCCAGCTGCTTCTCTCCTCTCGTCTCTCATATGTGCGGGTGTTGTGGACGGGCCCACTTCTCCCTTGCCATCAATAGCCCTCTCCTCTCCTCCGGCGCATCAGCCTCCCGTGCTCCACCATCACCACGGGGAAAATCTTCCTCCACGGGGACAGGGATGGGGACCAATGCCTTGATGAGGAATTTTCCTTTGACATCCCTAATGACATCTCTTCAAATGCCAGTTTTAGAACGCTCCTTACAGAATTGCAACCGAAAGAGAAGAAGTTGTAATAATATTGTCACTTTTGATGACTTGCATGCCAACTCCTCGCGCTAGGGTGGACTGGGAACGCAAAAAGACCAAGGTGCCCCTAAGTGTTTCTTCCTCACCACGTCTCCCTCCTTTGACTATTTCTTCCTCCCTAGACTCTCTGATGCACCTTGGTCTTTTGTTCCCCTAATTGCTTCTTCCTCCCCCAAACACTCACCAAGTTTTGTTGGCAACAGGCGAATGAGGGAAACCGTTGGCTGTTCTAAAACTGGCAAGATTGTAATGCACCTACTATTTTCAGCGACAAATATGTAGTTGTCCGTCTAAATCTGGCAATTAGATATATGGCCTCCATAATAGTAGTTAAATATCTCACTTTGGATGATTTCTTTGTATCATTGAGCTGACGTTTCACTTTGGCACTTTGGATTGATGTAGACTTTTTCCAAATATCAAAAGGCCATGTGGTTTTAAGGAAGAGAGAGGAAGGCAAAGTTCTGGCTTTTACTCTAACCAAGTGCAATGAT
This sequence comes from Miscanthus floridulus, assembly GCF_019320115.1. Classification (NCBI taxonomy): domain Eukaryota; kingdom Viridiplantae; phylum Streptophyta; class Magnoliopsida; order Poales; family Poaceae; genus Miscanthus; species Miscanthus floridulus. The sequence goes on along the minus strand of NC_089585.1, from coordinate 104,737,537 downwards.
GAGTATCATTCTAATTGTGGGCATACAAGATGGGAGAGAAGGACCATATGAGTCGTATATAGATAGATCATATCATTATAGATTGATAAGTGCCAAAGTAAAACGTCCTCTGCAGTATTTCTTCTATTCTGTGGAAGTGTTTGCTCTCCTCATTGTTTACTGGAAACGGATGGAAAATTAGCAAATTTCAAGGCACGTGATACAAGGTGCCAAACATGGCAGCAGAACCCGTCACAGGCGGAGTTCAGAGATATCACAAGATCAGGCGCAAAGTAGTCAAATCTTTTGACAATGAAACTTCACTGCAAAAATTGAGATACCACAATAATAATTTTCCCTTGCTTAATTGCATATTTAACTTCCGCTTGTGTCTAAAAAGTCTACTAAATTGCATGTTCTTCAGAAAAGCAGCTTGACGAGAGTATTTCTCGTCCAGGAACTGTCTGGATACCAGGATAAAATCGCAACATCAGAAGCAAAGGATAAAAACCATTGTGATTCCTTTCAGGCGGTAGTACAGTAATGAATGGACAAATGTAGACGAAGGCATCTTCTTAACGGGCTGTATCGAACTATCGATCATAAACGGTGGAACTTGGCAGAGAAATAGAGAAGGGCAGCACCATGTCGCAAATCCTGTCTAACGCTGGGTTAAGTAACGGTGCGATAGTCGGCCTGTTCGTTGATTGGTTTTTAGGTCGGTCTGGTTTATTGCGAGAGAAAAATACTGTTAACTGACTGACTGGCTAAAACAGCGCAGGGCTGCAGGCTGCTTCGATTTCCAAATCAGAGTGAACTGTTGAGCAAACATGTCAAGATTAGGGACATACGTCTGATTCTGACTAATTCGATGCTAAAACAAGACAAGAAATAGCACTGGGTAACGGAAAGTAGAAGAAGAGGGGATCTGCTTCGCTGCTGCCAGACGAAGGCGGAGTGACTGGGCCGTCGAAAGGTGCGCGGTACGGGGGTAGCGGAGCACCGTGTGGAGGAGCAGCGCGGGCGGCCGGCGCATAAGTCGGGGAGATCAGGTGGGGAGGCACGGACCGGCGCCGCACTTGAGATCTGGGTGAAGCCCCATGGCGCCGGCGCCAGCGCCAGCCTTGCGGGCGAGCTCAAGCGCCAGGACCGCGAGGCTGGAATGAAGATCTTCCGATCCAGCCAGCACCCGGCGCCGCGACCACCACCCGGCCGCCAGCGCCCGCGCCCCGCGGCAGCCGACGTCGACGAAGCTCCCGGGCATCGTGGAGTGGAGAAAGCAGAGGCGAAGCCGATTGGAAACGTGTGAGCTAGACCCAGACCGGGGGATTTGAGCCCTTGATTGGACTTGGTCGATAGTCTGGGCCGAATTCCTTTCTTAGAGAGAATGGGCTTATAGCATTCGGCTTGAAAGCGGGCCTGGGGTGGGCAGCCCACCCCGCGTCCGCGCGAGCCGGAAGGAGAGCTCGCCGGGCGCATGCGGCAATCCGCGTAACGCCGCTCGCTTTTACGGGCTTTTTACTGCAGCCTGCATGCCGCAACCAAACAGTGCAAAGAAAGTCCTCCTGATCTTTTCTGTAACTATTCACATGGTTCGATTTACATCTTTAAACCAGAATATCAGATGTTTTAGCTACTTCAACTATTTTAACCGAATATTTGTCCTCGTTAAATGATTTTTAAGATGAAGTTTGACATGGTGCCCCATCAAACGTTTTGCACGGTGTCATATCAGCCATAAGTAAGTTATAAATCCGACTACATTACATTGATAGTTGGGTCAAATAGACTTTACAGAAAAGGTTACATAAATAAATCTTTAATGTTTACTCGAATATTATATATGAAGAATATGGAATTTAAAATTTGAAAATCTGATTTAATCTTAAAGAACCCATAGGCTTTTTAGCTCGGAATAATGTGAAAACAGTTTCAGATATTTTCTAAAAGCATGCTCTATATTACGGTGCATAGGTTAGAATTATTTAGAGCTTATATAGTCTCATTTTAATGTTTACTTACTATTATATGCTCCTGCTATATGTTATAATTATTCTTTTTTCATGCAGCCCCGCTCGAGTTTAGCCAAGCAAGTATCGATCCGTTTTGTCTTATAAACAGAAAGGGTACATATGCAAGCAAAGCAGTGACGAGAGCAGCAATTGCTTCAGCTGACCCCATTAAGCGGAGGCGGCTGAAATGCAAGCACGGCACTTACGAGTTACGAAAGCTTAGTTCCAGCTGTTAAGTCCAAGGGCTGCGATTTACGTACTATGTCAACCAGCAACAGCCTAGCAATAAAACGTCTATAATCTGGAACGTTTTTGTTTTCAGTCACAAAGAGAACGCAGTGCTACGTTTCCAGGAATCAGATGAGTGGCGAGTCATTTGTTGTTTTCAGTCATAGTCAATAGTAATCTTGGAGAATTGGACCCGATGAAGGAGTGTCCATCATGTACACTTCTTCCAGTTTTTGGCTGCCATATATCAAATATATCAAAAATGGAATGATCCCGGATGAAGGGTCTCCCATGTGAACCCGTCCAGGATGGAAAGCATCCTGGTGAAAAAATTTTCTTTGAAATAATCCAGTTTTTAAAGACATTTTCTAAGATAAATGTACACCGTCCCATTCAGAAAAAAGGGAGGCCATCCCGATTATATAAGGATGATCCCATATACATGCTCCACACTTCCACTTGGTACACCCAACTACCCAAGCAAACAGCTCACGAGTGATGAGATGCAGTTTGTCCCTTCGCTATCTGTACAAGTAAAGGTCCTGCCTTTCAACAATTTCCTCCAGCGTTGCAGAAAACTAATAATTCAATCAGCGAGCTGCCAGGCCAAAACCGTCCTAGATCGGTGTAGTTCCGAAATTGATGTGACGATGTCAAAGCCGTGTTTGCCTTCTTCTCCGCCTAAGGTTGCCATGTTGCATCAAAGTTGGCAATGACAAAGGCGCACTGTGTCCTCGAGAGTCCAGAGAAGTGTATATTTATGTACATAATTATTCGCTCGAGTAGCCTGTGTGTGTAAACAATACAATGACACCGTTGCGAATTGGGACTCCCCACGAGAATATCTAAAACCATGTGCTGCTAGTAGTAGTAGTAGTATACAATTTTGTATCGTACACGCAGATTAAGGCTGCATCAAGGCGTGTAAAGATTTGGTTATTTCCTCCAGAAAAAAGAGGAGCCAATGCGATGGCAAGTGAGAAGACAACGGTGTTTTTACTGACTGTGGCCTTCCTTGTCCATTCGCTCTCGCTCATTCCTTCCGGTCACTTGAGCAAACTTGTGGCGTAATTCACCGATACAGATAGGGCAAGAGGTGACACATTCCACATGACAATAATCGAACACATACAAAAGGTAATTCACCGATCTTTACAGTCTGCCAGAGCTTCAATGCGGTTTCACAGAGTTTCTTGTGAACGGTGTGCAAATGCGGGCCAGGAAATCTTCGCTGTTCCCGATCATAACAGAGGCTTGCAGGTTGAGAAGCCTCCGAGTGATGATTTTTTTGTAGCATCGCTCAATCATGCAATGGTTGACAGGTTCTAGTCACAATTTGATCTAAGTTAAAAAAAAAAAAAGAGTCAAATTTGATCTGGAAACAGAAATTATCCTCTTCCTTATATATATACTCGAGTAAAAAGCAATATTGTCATCTCCTTCGAAAATTACAGAGGGAACTTTCAGCACATCTATCTGGACATCAGGTTCAAGAGACGAGCTAGACCATGCATGTCCAGCACGGTTCACCTCACTGGAACAAGAGCTTACAGCTAACACAGAAAACGCAGCAGCACTATAGCATAGCAATACGAGCTCTTTTGTAGCTTGCGGTTGCGGGGGCCCAACTCAAATGATGTAGTCCGACCACTGCTGTATGAAGGAGGTGTGGTCCATGGACTCCCCTGGCATGACATCCTCGCCCTTCTTCCCGCCGATCAGCCTGGCGGGGTTCCCCACAGCGGTGCTCCTGGGGGGCACGTCGATGAGCACCACGGACCCTGCGCCGACCTTGGCGCCGGCGCCGATCCTGACGTTGCCGAGGATGGTCGCGCCGGCGCCGATGAGCACGCCGTCGCCGATCTTGGGGTGCCGGTCGCCCACCGCCTTGCCGGTGCCGCCCAGCGTCACGTGGTGGAGGATGGAGACGTTGTTTCCCACGACGGCCGTCTCCCCGATGACGACGCCCGTGGCGTGGTCGAGCAGGATCCCGTTGCCGATGGTGGCGGCCGGGTGGATGTCGACGGCGAAGACCTCGGCGACGCGGGACTGGAGCGCGAGCCCCAGCGCGCGGCGGCTCTGCGCCCAGAGCACGTGCGCGACGCGGTGCGCCTGCACGGCGAGGAAGCCCTTGTAGTTGAGGAGGCAGTGCGCGAATCCGGCGCAGGCCGGGTCCCGCGACCGCGCGGCGATGAGGTCGGCGACGGCGGCGGCGCGGACGGACGGGTGCGCGGCGAGCGTGGCGACGAAGAGGTCGTACAGGAGCGTGGAGAGCAGCGTGGAGGAGCAGAGCTTGTTGGCGAGGTGGAAGGCGAGGGAGCGGTCCAGGGACGGGTGCGACAGCACCGTGGCGTAGAGGAAGGACGCCAGCGCCGGCTCCGCGTCCGCGTCGCGCCGCGCCTCGGCCTTGATCTGGGACCACACCCAGGACTCGTCGCCGTCCGACTCGGGGGGCGGGTACGACGGCACGATGTCCGCTTGGAGCGCCGCCTGCGGGGTGCTGTGGCGCACCCGCGGGGGCTGGGCTGCTGGCTCGGTGCGCAGCGGCTGGCCGGCCGTCATCTTCGAGTCGCCGTCGGTGCCTGTGTGGGTGTGGCCGGTGGGGTGTGCGGGCGGTGTGGCTCGCGCAGCGCAGACGTGGTGGAGGCGGAGAGGCAATATATCGCCCAAGAGCAGGAGTGGTCCAAGCGGAGCCACGTGGGCCGGCGGCGGAGGCCGGCCCATCCGGAGAGCACGACCCCGAGTTGCCGAAAGCAAGCGGAGCGTGCACGGACACGGATGTCGGATGATCACGAGTTTCACGACGCAGTGCGCAAGCAAACGGAGCGAACTTCTGATGTCTGGGCATCGCCGCCTCTTGCATTGCAGTTACGTGTCGCTCCTCGTAGCCGCAAAGCGGTGCTCCAGGGTATACTACGATGCATTCGCTTGCTATCAGTAAAGCTGTGTTTTTTCTTTTTTTTTTTCTTTTCTTGCTGAAAGGACAGTAGAGCTGTGTTTGGTCATGAGCTCATGCCTGATATGCGTGGACAGGGAACGATGATCTTCTCCTTCGGATTTCGGATTCCTCCGCACATTCGATATTCTTGAGACAATTCCTGTGAGTCACCGTAAAAGCTGCAACTTCCTCGTCAGCCACTAAAAGAGTTCTTCTTCCTTCTCAACCATCTCTTTCATTTGTTAGACCCCTACATGCCACTATCGTTAACTTTCAAGGAGACGGCAGCTAACACAACACAAAATGTCCCTTTTGCCCCTCTTACAGGTGGGCCCCATACGTCAGCCTTCTTCTTCCTCATTCCGTGGCCATGGAGTGAAATTTTTGTATTTTAGTCGTTTCTAAAAACTATTTCTATAAATAGACTCCTTAGAATTTTTTTTGCAAAAATAGACTAAAGTTTGGCGTTAAATAATAAAACGCCGAGTTCTTCGTATCCGCGTTGTGTCAGACTGCGCCGAAGCCTACCAACTCAGAGCCAACGTGGCCTGTCCCCACGAGACCTCGGCGTGTGGTCCTACCACGCCGAGTCGCCGACCATCAGTCACTTAAAAAACCGGCGACTCGCGCATCGGTTTGCTTCATGGCGACTTGCGGTTCCAGGTTGGGATTGGCCAGGAGATACGTACGTAACCTGATCTCTTGATTTCTCACTAGCTTCTTCTCTCTTAATTTGTTGAGTATTCCTGCAAGCTAACTAACTTGCCGAAAGAAATATTGTGCACACTTTTAAAATATTTTTAGAAGATTAAAATAAGTTAGATATTTGATCTTGAGTAGTTCTCTTGATGAGAACAAGGACACCTGCGGAAGTATATTCGGTTCTGAGACATCAGAGCATCTCTAAGAATTCCCAAAACAATCTACCATGCCATAATTTTAGCAACATTAAAAAATATATCTCCAACAACTCCTAATCACACTTCCCAATTTTTTGGCACATGGAAAAATCGACCCAGTTGTGCGGATAAATACGCGCGTATCTATCGAGCCAACGTAAGGTCGAAGGACGTGGAAAAAAATAAGAAGTAGGACAGGGTTCTTGATATAAATGTATAAGAGAGAAACAAAGTATAAAACTGGCTAGGGTGATTTAGAAATAGTTCGGGATCATGTAAAATCACCTTCAACTTTTTAGGAGTGATTTTTGGAAAACCGTTGGAGAAACCTTTATTTGGTGCTCCCAATACTTTTTGGCCACTGGGAGAAAGTATATCTTAGGTATATGTATATCTTAAAAAGTAACTTTTTAAATAATTAACAAATCAACTAAATATAAATTAATGATAGGCTAATACTTTTTGGAAAAACCGTTGGAGAAACCTTTCGCTCGTCGCAGAGCCCATCGAGGGTCCTCTGGGCCTCCGCCGGCTTCGTGTTCTCCCATCAAGCATCACCCTCGCCTCGGCCATCTCCCTTGTGAATGCCTGAAAGAAGAGAACACGAGGAAACCTTCGCCGCAAGGGGTTAGTGCGGCAGCGAAGAGGTTGCGAGGGCCCGAAAAAGGCCAACACATCAGGCGGGGTGCCCTGCTAGGGGCACCTCCCCCCAACATCAGCTTTTGTAGCTTACTAGCAAAAGTACACGTGTGTTGCAACGGAATCCAATATGTATAGGGGTCATAAGTCCAGGTCAAATATGAGATATGGAGGATGTAACCCAATACATATTGGAATGAGACCATGTATTCATCATCGCTAGAAGCTATTTTAACTCGTATGATGAGTCATATCCCGATAGGGGTGTAGGAAGAAACAAGATAAAATTTTGGGCGTTTTTTTGATATTGTTAAGGTATAGAAGCATCAATATATAGATATAGATTAGCTTGGATGACAAAACTATTTTAGATTAGTTATAGTTGTACCATCTGCTGATCTAGATTGATTAGTGACAAAAATATCTATTTATTAGGAAACGATAAATTAGAGATCAAAGACACATAATACTATCATTATTATTTATTTTTTCTGTTTATATAACAATATAACAGGAGACAAAAGAAGAAGAAGAAATAGTCAAGATACTAAACGTGAGGGAAGTGGAAACGGAAAAAAAAAACAATCCAGCAAAGGACACGGAGGCAGCAACTCGCAACAGATTGGCCAACGAAAAAAATGGATGGAGAGAAATTTTGCCTCTTTAATATTATATATAGATTTGTTTGTTAGCCTATGAAAGCCTGAAACATATCTAATGGCTAGGTTAATTTGTGAACAAGATAAATAGATCATTAACAAGTATTTTGATTTAATCTATTATGCATCAGTGTCAGGTCATCAGGCGCAGCAAGTTATCTCGTCAGGCTAAATGTGCAAAGTTTGGTATCGTTGAAGGGTCAAATCAGTCATTATGGAAGGAAAAATTATGCATGCACGAAGGCAATAGACAGCGCAGATCGCCGAAGTCCCTGCCATCTCGGCGTGAGAGGACTAAACGCCGGTTTGTGAATGTCGGCGTTGATTGACCATACGCCGAGGTTTGGCCTGGACACGCCACGTTGGCATTGACGTGGCAGACTTCGGCGCAGTCTGACATAGCGCCCATGCAAAGATCTCGGCGTTTTATTATTTGACGCCGAGCTTTTGGTCTATTTATAAAAAAAGTTTTATGAGGAGTCTATTTGTAGAAGTAGTTTTTAGAAAGGACTAAGATGTAAAATTTTCACGGCCATGGAAGCCAGCTGCACAGTTGCTCGCACCGGCGGCCACTCGAGCGCTGCCCAAAGGGGCGCGCGGGGCGCCGGGGGCAGTGGGCCGTGGCCGCGCTGACCGCCTTCGCATCCCGGCCACCACAGGCGCGGGCGGGCTGGCCCGACTTGGCCACCGCCGGCCCTTGCCGCTTGGCGAGCACGGGGGCGCGGCCGCCCCAGCCCGCCGCAGCTGCCACGGCCCGCCATAGCCGCCAGACTGTGTGCAGGGGCGCGGGCGCGGACGAGCGTGCCTGGCCGGCCGCCGTGGGTGCGAGCGAGCCAAGCGTAGATCTAGCCCGCCTTGGCCGCAGGCGCGGGCGTGCAGACCTGGCCGTCGCCGCAGCCACCCGGCTGCTGGCGAGCGTGCGGCGGGCACGTGCACGGGCGCCTGGCCCTCGCGGCTCCCCCTGGCGAGGCCGAGGGCACAGCTCGCAGTGACTAGGGAGTCCAGGCCGGCGGAGTTGGAGATTCTGGCTTTGTAGAGCACGGTGAGGTACTGCAGGAGTGTTGAGCCTCGCGACGGAGGCGTTGTTGGCGACCGCGACGTGCTGCTGCCAGCTGCTGCTCTCCACCTCGCCGCACTCCAACCGCCTGCTCTGAGCTGTTGCCGAGGAAACGACAGTAGCTGCTTGAAGACGAAGAAGAAAGGCTGACACGTGGGGCCCACCTAAATAAGAGGGGGCAAAAGGGACATTTTCACGCTTCTGTTAACTGCGGTCTCTTCAAAAGTTGACGGCAGTGGCGTGTAGGGGTGAGAAAAATTGAAGCCATGTCTGAGAAGGAAGATGTTTTTTTTAGTGGCCGATAAGGAAATTGCATCTTTTATAATGACTCATGGAGAATTGTCTCGATATTCTTTGTATTGGGGATAGGATACCATTAGGTTTACATGGGCCGACAACGCAGGCAAATTTGTCCAGTTGGTCTGGCCCGGGATGGCTGTAGCCCAGCGTGACTTGAAAGGTCGGCCCACGGAGGCATATGCAGAGAATCGGAGATTCTGTACTGGTGTGTCCCTCTCACTCTCCTTTAATAATACTACTGTCAAGCACTGCGATCAAACTAAAGAAACAGACTTACAGTATCCATCATCTTTGACTCATAAAACTCTAAAACAATCATACATTAGCATATGACAGTATGACACGACCAAATACAGGGTGCGTGCGCAACGCTTGTCTTTGGCACGCACAATCATCAGTTTCCTTCGCCGGCCGGAGGTTGCCTCTCGAAATGAATCATCAGTTGCCGGGGACGAAGTTGGTGGCGTACGCCCAGGCGTTGTTGCTGACGGGGTCAGCGATATGGTCGGCCAGGTTCTCAAGTGGGCCCTTGCCGGTGACGATCGCCTGGACAAAGAACCCGAACATGGAAAACATGGCGAGGCGGCCGTTCTTGATCTCCTTCACCTTCAGCTCCGCGAACTTCTCCGGGTCGTCGGCGAGCCCCAGCGGGTCGAAGCTTCCACCCGGGTACAACGGGTCGACCACCTCACCGAGCGGCCCACCGGCCACCCTGTACCCCTCCACGGCCCCCATCAAGACAACCTGGTCGATCCGCGATGCATTGCATTGTAACATCAATCTATGAGAGCAAAATCCAAACGGCTTAGGCGAGTTGGGGTCGGATTGATTTGTACCTGGCATGCCCAGATGGCAAGGATGCTCTGTGCGTGCACGAGGCTGGGGTTCCCCAGGTAGTCCAGGCCGCCCTCGCTGAAGATCTGGGCGCCGGCTTTGAACCAGACGACCTCGCCGAACTTGACGCCGTTGCGGGCGAGTAGCTCTGGGAAGACGCAGCCAAGCGCGCCGAGCATGGCCCACCGGCAGTGGATCACCTCCAGCTCCCTGTTCTTGGCGAACGTCTCGGGGTCCGCTGACAGCCCAGCGGTATCCCAGCCGTAGTCTCCCGGGAACTCGCCGGTGAGATAGGACGGAGGCGCACCAGACAATGGGCCGAGGTAGAGGACGCGGTCCGGGCCGTACCACGGGCTGCCGGACGCGGCGGCGGGCTTAGGCGGCTTGGCGGCCGTCTTGCGCATAGTGATGCGGCCCTCGCCGAACACGCTGGCCCGGGCGACTTTTGCCGCCTTGCCGGCAAGAGCCGGGGAGGAGTGTGACATGGTGGAGGACGCCATTGATGGTCGCGGAGGATGTTTCCTCCTAGTGCTTGGGTTAGAGCTCGTGAGCTGTTTTGTGCTGGCTGCGGTGAGGAAGCAGGCAACCCGAGTTGAGTTTAAATAATGGCGGGACGATAGGATAGCCTCACCCGTTCGGCCGTTGCCTGGATGAGCATATTATCTCTTGCGATTTCTGATTGGATAACTCGTTGTGTCTAGCATGCATGCCATTTGCCACCTGTGCGTGTGCTATGCTTACGTGTAAAGTGCGCTCTCCAACTGGAACCCGGGAAGCAGAAAGAAGAAAAAAGAGAGAGTACTTTTTCGGTTAAAAAAGAGTAGTTCAGTTTTTTTTAAGGTAGTCCAACGAAAGAAGTATATTGTTTTTACTTTATACGTAGATATAGACTATGTATAAATAATCTAGAAAATCTAAAATGACTTGTAATTTAGAATAGATTTACGTACGTGTGTTCGTATGAGTGAATGTGTTCGTATGAGTGAATGTGCGTGTGTTGTCTGTGTTGTACTGTGTAACTCTAAAAAAAAAAGAATAGAAGGGTATTATTGTCAACAAATAAATCAAATTAGAGGCTTAGGAAATGGGCATCGCCAGTTGAGACTAGGTAGTCTAAATAGGTAACCACAGTACATTTAGACTAGGTAGCCTCAATGAGTGGATTTGGTGTTAGATATCTATTTCTACGTACTACTTTGCCACAATGTATACTAAAATAACATGGGACCCACCAGTAAACAACAGTGCATCTTATCCAAGGGTCTGTTTAGATGGCGAAAATTTTTGCAAAATGTACGGTAGCATTTTTGTTGTTATTTGACAATTAGTGTCCAATCATAGTTTAATTAGGCTTAAAAGATTCGTTTCGTGAATTTCGTCTAAACTGTATAATTAGTTTTATTTTTTATTTATATTTAATGCTTCATGCATGCGTCCAAAGATTCGATGTGACGAGGAATCTTGAAAATTTTTGCAAAATTTTCTGGAACTAAACTAGACCCAAGATGTGCGGGGTTTAGAGAGAGAGAGAGACAAAACTGAATAATTCTTTTGTTTTTCATAATTGCTATATGTTGCTTGTGTGTTTTTTTGTCTGGCAGTACACGAATTTTTGCAGTGTTGATCGGTGGATGGAGGGCTAGAAGATGTTTGGTCAGTTACCACCGATGTGCCCTTTCGTTGTCTCGCTGACCCGCAGAGCCCACCCATGAGCCCACACTGTTTGTATTTTTGGGACTCGCGCCGGTAGCCGAGCAGTCGTCTCTCTCCCCCATTTCTTCCCCTTCTCCTCCTCGTTTTGCCACGCTCTCCGTCGTCGGCGACTCTGTGCTTCCCGGCGCACGCTCGAGGCCATTCATCGGTGGCAGCGACAGTTGGTGCGGGGGAACTCGTGGTTCTTCGTCTCGGAGTCCTGCCGAACTGCTTCCCGGCACGCGCTCGACGCAATTCATCGGCGACAGCGGCAGTTGGTGCGGGGGAACTCGTGGTTCTTCGTCTCAGACTCCTAGAAGATGTGTTGGTGTAGGATTCGTGGATCTCTACTTTGTTTAGGGCAGAGGCATAGAGTGCTCGGATTTGTGGGATTTCGGGTCGAGCTAGTTCGGTGGATGGAGATTTGGGTGGGGGTTTTAGGGTTGTAGCCTGGTATTGATGTATAGGTTGGATTTTCTTCGGATTTTGGGGATTTGGTGTTGTAGGCAGGTAGATTGTCGTGCGCGGTTGTTAGCAGGCTTGAATTGAATTGGATTTGGTGGTTTTGGTTGTGGATTTCGTTGGGTTGGGGATGAATCGTCGATTCCACTGCCTTGTGTGTCGTCGATTCCTCTGTAGATGGGGTGGGGATGATGCGCAGCGCGGGTTGAAATGCTTCGAGGGATGGTGCTTGGGTAGAGGAGTTGGAGTACGTGTGTTTTCTCGGGTAGCTGCTCGATGTGCTGTCTGAAGATCATGAGAGCATTTTTATTTGTTTCATCAATCATTCTATGTTTATGTTTTAGAAATGTCAGTGTTCTCTTTCTGTACTGCTCTGAAATGTCTGATACACATGTTGTGTTTAGTATCTTTCTGTCTATTTATTGTGTTATCTGTTCCATGATAATTTGATAATCAATTATTTAGTTTTTTCTGCAAATATGGACTGCATCTATAGAATTTTTGTACTGTAGAGACATTATTTCAGTCTTGGTTAGTAATTTAGCCTTTCAGTTGTGCCTGGTGGATCACGGTCGTCAGAGCAGTGATCTGTGCCTACTGCATCAGTTGGTCTGCTTGTATAGGGCAATTACTTATTTGTTGCAGTTACACTGCTTAGTAAGCCTAGGCTAAATGATGTCTGATATATTTGTTAACATTAAATTTGCAAATGCATTCTGTCCACCCTGCATGTATTTGAACATATATACCTATTGGCATATGTCTAGTTGCACTGAGTAACTGATTGTTTGAAGCAATATTTTAATCTAGTACCTGGTTAGTTTGGTATATCAATTGTAGTGTTTCCTACAACTTCTTTGTCGCATCTACTGTTTTGAGATCAAAGTTTGGTTCTGAGTTTTCACTTGCATGTCTATATGGTACCTGCAGTAGATGATGTACATCATTTAGTAATGTTAAATTTATGAGGTTTCACCTATAGTTCATGGGAAATAGATTTTTCCTAAACCTAAACTTAATTGTTGACATTTATATTAGCTGAAAGTTATGCCCATCCATAGTTTCAGTGATCTGTAATACTTCCTGCTCCAGTCTATTTTTGCCCTATTCTTTGCCTGCATTTAGTAATAAATGATGATATATCATTAGGATAAAGTTAAAGCATCATAAACAATTAGTATGTGAGATTATGACCATTCCTAGGCACCTCTATTCCTGCACCACATCAAAACTAGTAGTTGAATTAATAGTGGTAAAAGTAGCAATACTTGCATGAGCCAGATCTTTAAATTGTATATATGTACAACAAAATTGCATTAGCAGTAGGTACAAGTTGCACTATGTCAGATGTGTAATTTCCTTATTTTTGTTCTTTAATTCAATGCTTGTTAGAACTTGGGGGCGAAACACAAGGCCCAAAGGATTAGATTTAGCGCTAAAGTTTGTTAGATTAGAACTAAAGCTTTTTCTTCAATTTTGAGGGCAACCTCATAGGCATCTTCTGTTGTGGCCAGTTCTTTGGTCTGTGATGAATTTATAGGCATGCAACCCAACCTTTTTTTTCCTTTTTTCAATGTTGGTGATGGTGATGGTGTAGTCTGAATATTAGAGTTCAGTCATTGTTGTTTCTACATTCATTAATCAAACTAAATTTTCTGTGCCTTTAAGATGGTAATTTTACTAATTACTTGTGTAACCATTTCTAAAATAAGATAATCTGAAATAAGATGATAATTTTACCAATCTCTTTTGTATTGAGCATAAGCCATGTTGAAAGAGATAAATACTCAATAAACCAAACAATTTCTAAGCTGTTTGGTTTCATTTGGTTTATTGAGTATTTATCTGTTTGATTTTGTTGAATGCTATCTTTGGATTAGTGAGTATTGATCTGCTAAACTAGACAGGTTGTATGATTACAGGGAGTATGTGGAGTCTGTAGTTTCAAGTCACACTCCTATTTTGGTAATATTAATTTTTCATGTGCTATTGTCTGCAGGCATTTTATAACTGAAACTGAAACTAGAGAACCTAAATATTAAGAGCGTCAAATATGTTGGAATCTCTCTATCAATTTGTTTTGCTCTTTCTAGTCTAAACCTGTAGTGTTAGCACAAAGCAGTGTAGAGCTAGTTCAGTTGTAATCCGTACTTATGTTATTTCTTTACTTGTTCTGTAAGCTTCCAATATGTTGATTGTAGCTTTAATATTTTCATCTTTGATCGTTTGAGTTTAGATGGACAGGCGCATGCGGAGCTCTTCATGTCCCCCTGTTATTCAGTCGTCAGCTCCTCGCGTTGAAAGGGAACCTATTTTAGTAGAAGTGCCTTCAAAAGACGACGATGCATGTGCTATCTACTTGGATGTCTTAGATATTAGAAAAGAGGACGATGACAAAGCTGCTTTAGAGGCTGCCATGGAGACACTGACGGTGTTGCCTTGTATGCATGTCTTTCACTGAAAGGTCCTAATATGGCTAGAGGGGGGTGAATAGCCTATTTAAAAATCTACAAATCAACTAGAGCAATTTGATTAGTATGACAAATAGCAAAATGCAAACTTGCTCTAGCTCTACAAGGGTTGCAAGCCACCTATTCAACAATTCTAGTAGCAATGATTACTAGGCACACAACGTGCAAAGTTACTACTCACTATGAGCTCTCAAACTTGCTACTCTAAAGAGCTCCACTAGATGAACTTAAAATAACAAAGCAAGCTCTCAATTCTAATTATACTAAAGAGCTTGCCACAACTAGTTTGCAAGAATATAAATGAGTGAGTAGGGTGATTATACCGCCGTGTAGAGGAGTGAACCAATCACAAGATGAATACTAAATCAATCACCGGGAGAATACCAAAGGGCAAGAGACAACCAATTTTTCTCCTGAGGTTCACGTGCTTGCCGGCACGCTAGTCCCCGTTATGTTGACCAACACTTGGTGGTTTAGCGGCTAAGAGGTGTTGCACAAACCTCATCCACACAATTAGACACCGCAAGAACCTATCCACAAGTGAGGTAACTCAATGACACGAGCAATTTACTAGAGTTACCTTTCGGCACTCCACTGGGGAAGGTACAACTCCCCTCACAATCACCGGAGACGGCCACAAACAATCACCAACTCGTGCTGATCCTCCACCGCTGCATCGAGCCATCTAGGTGGTGGCAACCACCAAGAGTAACAAGCAAAATCCGCAGCGTAACACGAATACCAAGTGCCTCTAGATGCAATCACTCAAGCAATGCACTTGGATTCTCTCCCAATCTCATAATGATGATGGATCAATGATGGAGATGAGTGGGAGGGCTTTAGCTAAGCTCACAAGGTTGCTATGTCAATGAAAATGTGCAAGAGAGTGAGCTTGAGCCAACCATGGGGCTTAAATAGAAGCCCCCACGAAATAGAGCCGTTGGGCTTCTCACTGCACTGAACACGGGCCGACCGGATGCTCCGGTCATATTGACCAGACGCTGGACCTCAGCGTCTAGTCATGCGATGTGTGTCACGTGTCATCGGCTTCAAACGCCGATCGCCCGATTTCAATGGTCAAGTGATGACCGGACGCGTTAGTTAGAAAGTGATCGGACGCTGGACCTCAGCGTCCGGTCATTTCCAGTAAGGTTCCAAACGCAAATTTTCATGACCAGACGCGTCCGGTCATGCTCGACCGGACTCACCCAGCGTCCGGTCACTCAATGTCTCCACTGTGCACCACACGTCAGCGTACGTCAGCATTGACCGGACGCACCTTGCTAGCGTCTGGTCACTCTTCGCACTAGCGTCTGGTCACAAGACCGAGACGCGTGCTCACTGCTGCTACTGATCAGACTCTGAACCCAGCGTCCAGTCACTACACCACCAGCGTCCGATCACTCTGTGAACCTCTTGTCATTTCTATCTAGGGCACCGGTGGCACCGTCAGACTATCCGCACTCTACGGGCGGATACTCTGTCGGTGAGGTTTCTAACCCTTGCTTAAATGTGCCAACCACCAAGTGTATCACCTTATGCACATGTGTTAGCATATTTTCACAAAGCATTTCAAGGGTGTTAGCACTCCACTAGATCCTAAATGCATAGCAATGAGTTAGAGCATCTAGTGGCACTTTGATAACCGCATTTCAATATAAGTTTCACTCCTCTTAATAGTACGGCTATCTAACCTAAATGTGATCACACTCGCTAAGTGTCTTGATCACCAAAACAAAATGGCTCCTACTATTTATACCTTTGCCTTGAACCTTTTGTTTTTCTCTTTCTTCTTTTCTAAGTTCAAGCATTTGATCATCACCATCGTCATGATCTTCGCCACTGCTTCATCACTTGGAGTAGTGCTACCTATCTCATAATCACTTTGATAAACTAGGTTAGCACTTAGGGTTTCATTAATTAACCAAAACCAAACTAGAGCTTTCATCCACAAGATATGCATTTTTGAGTGGCTTAGTAGTGATAAGTCATGCCCTCTGTGCCGATATAGGTATCCTAGCGTAAACGATGGTGATGATGTTGAGTTGTAGTTTGGTTAGTTGATATTAGAAGTATTGGTTTTTTTATGAATACCAGCTATTGCTGGCTTGTAATTATTATATTAAACTATGATATATAATATATTTGGCTCTAGTTATTCCAGTGATCTTAGTTCATTTTTGTGTCCTAAAATTCATGTCATTGAGTTGTTTGGAGTTTCAGGTTATTTTTTCAGGAAGGCTCTCAGTTATTTTTTTTATTTGTTCTATAAGCATCTAATTACTTTTCGAGCTAGTTGTTTTGCTTCTTCTTTTATTGTCTACAGCTAGCAATGAGGTCATTAACCAATTTTTTGTTATGTTATGTAGCCATGGATGATGATGAGTTTCTTTCTGATGCTAAGTCTGGAAATGGTGAGAGTGAGGATGACTGTTCTATGAACTCCGAACAAGACAACAACTTTGATTCTATGAATATTGGTGAGATACTAAGTTCACTTGATTTTGTTTTATTTGTGCACTTGTGTATTATACTAATATGATATATGTTGTTGCCTTTTTTAGGATCAAAATCCCACAGATGATGATATTGATACTACTGAGATGCTGAAGACTTTCAAGCATATGTAGGAAGCCTTATCTAGAGTATGTTCTAAAATTTGTGTGGTGAAGATTCCTGTATTTAAATTGTAGCGCAGTTGTCTGATATAGACTAGTTACAAAATTCTTAGGTCAGGAAAATCATTTTTATGTTAATACTTTGTCTATTCCTTGATATCTAGTTATCTAGGTACTATTGTTCTCTTTAAGCCAGAACAGTTGAAAGAATGATAATATATTTACACCCTAACTTTTGTAGTGTGATGCAAGCCATTTATTTGGTTTTTTTTCTTTCAGTTTGCTAAGTTTGTTGACAACAAAGGGAAATAAAGATAGTCTGATGTCCGGACGCATTCTGAAAAGGTAAATTCAGTACCTAACTAATCTTCTTTTTTGTCTGTCACCATGTTTACTAAATTCAGTAGCTTAACTAAAATTTTATATTATTTTTTTGCATCGGTTTTTAGATTAACAGAACTGTCAGAGGCAGGGGTAAAGGGAAATCAAGTGTTGCTACAAGTACATCAGAAAGAGCATCCTCTAGGTTCAATAGTAAGTATTTTGGAGAGATGATTGTCAAATTGGATGAGCGTAAGAAGAAGATTATTCGGGATCAGGGTTTTGGTATCTTGCTGGAGTATGATGGTTGTTCTGCACCTAGAGGCTTTGTGCATTGGATAGCAGATCAAGTTGATTTGAATTAATGTGACATAGTTGTTGGACGAAAAGTGATCCCATTTTCTGTAGAGGCAGTTCATCTTTTCTTAGGCCTTCCAATAGGTGGTGAAGACATTAGGGAAAATCATAATGACTCTGCAAAGATCAAGTTTCTTTCTGAAATCGATGAGGCTTCTCTACCCTTGATCAAGACCTTTGGCGAGAAGTTGTTAGGTGACACTTTGTTAGATGATGATATGTTTCGGTACTTTATGGTTGTTGCTTTGTCCACTTTTCTATGTGCAAACTCTAGTACTCTTCCCAGCCCGTAGTACCTTGGTGCTTTGATTGATGTATCTAAGGTGAAAGAATGGGATTGGTCCAAGTTTGTGTTTGATTGGCTATTAGCTTCGATTTCAAACTACAAAAAGAAGAATAGAAGCACTATTGGTGGCTGCAGATACTTTCTTGTTGTAAGTGTTTCTATGTTGCTCCTTTCTTCTCTGTATTCTGTTGTTTGTCTTGGCTATGTACCCTATTTTAGTGACATCTTTGAAATCTTTTGTAGGCTTATTATCTTGATTTTGTCAACTTTGGAAAACGTAATGAGCTCCCCCCCCCAAATCTGCCAAGGATCCTCTGTTGGAAGGGCTCGATGATTAACAAATATGCTTCTTATGATTGTGTGTCTAGTGAGAAGTATGAAAAGCGCCCGGTAAGTGTTGTATGTTATATCACCGCCAAACTATGTGATGATTTTAGTGTTTTTGAGATCTCTTGTTGTATTACATGACACATACATCTCTTGTTGTTTTTGAGATCACTAGCTGACTTGAATAAATTTTATGTAGGTAAAATCCATTGAGGACACTTGCTATGCAGAAGCATACCTACCGACAGATGCTCGTGATTCCTTTAGGAATACTCTGGATAAACATTGTGATTTCATCCGTATAGAGGTAGGTGCCTTGTCCAGTATGTTTATGAGTATTCTTCTATATTGAAAAATACATGATTCATATGGTACTATTAACTTGACATTATAGGACAAAGATGCTATGTGTGAGCTTTTCAAAAACCACTTGACAAGACTTGGCTATAGGAGTCCCGGCACACTTGTTGCCAAAATGTTCAAGTACATGCATGAGCGTTATTGTCATGCCATCGACCCACCTGCTGAGGCTCAGAATTCTAATGCTAGAGTGGCTTCTCCAGCACATGATAATGCTGATGATGGAGGTGTTGATGCTGTGCCTACTGAAGATGAAGCCCCACTGCCTTCTCCAGCAGATGGTATTGTTCTGGAAGATGTCTTGGATTCGAGAATGGCTGCTGTTAGAGGTAAAACAACTATGAAAGAAGTTGATGTTGCTGCTGGTATAGATGGCATTGTGGAAGATGTCCATCCCAAGGAAGAAGCTTCTATGACTGAGAAAATGGAATCAGATGGCTTATACAATGCTTCTGGTACTGAGTATTGTGCTACTTCTCAGCCAACTGAGATTCTTCCTTCGAGTAACTCATCTGCCCATGGTAGATAAAGTGCTATGTTTCATTTGTTTCAGCATTGAATTAACTTTTGTATATCTTGTTCATACTCTTTACGCATATTTTTTCATGTGCAGAATCAGGTGCAATGAATCGAAAGAGGAAAAAAATGCATCATCCCAGTCAACTAAAATTCTTCCTTCTAATGACTCACTGGCTCTAGGTAGATGAAGTGTTCTATAACATTGTTTCAGTATTCAGTTAACTTTTGCATCTCTTGCTTATATATATTTTTTGTATATTTTTAGGTGCAGCTTCAGGAACAAGGAATAGCAAGAGGAAAAGCAAAGCATCTCAATCTTTGAGTCCTGATAGTGTAGGCTCTATGACTCGACGAAGACTCTCTATAAGGCTTCACAAATCCCCCCTCAGTCATAGAAATGTTGATAATGCTAGAATTGGAGGTACGACGGACAATCCTATAATTGTTGAGGAAGTCCTAATGCAAACTTCTAAAGGTGCAAGTAAACGCTAGAAGCTTCATCTAAAAGTGAGTATGTGTTTGTCAATGTTGTTTTTATTTTTGATGGATGACACTGGAAGCTGAATGATTATCCATGTGATAGTGTGCTCTGGTCTTCTCTTATGTCTTATCCTGCTAGACAGTACTAAGGTAGTGATCAAGTAAAGGAAATATCCTACTAACTGAACTTGTTACATTTGTTTTCCATTATTCAGGAAGGCAAAACAACTAGTGAAGGTGTTGCTCCCCCTCGATTCCTATGGTTCAGGAAGGTGAAGCAACTAGTGCAGCTGTTGCTATCCCCTCGATGAGTACGGTTGAGAAGGCCCAAGTTTGTTCTGCTGATGAAAAAATGCTTAACAAATCTATGATATATGAACTAGGCACATGTTTGAGCATGGTCTCTGTGTAGGACAAACAGGAGAAGCGCCTAGTCCAAAGAATCTTATTGGTTATCTGAGTGGTCATGGTCTTTGTGGAGTGAAGAATGCCCAAGCTGCTTCAAGTGCTATTCCTCATGTTTCAGATCAAAAAAGTATCCCCTATAGTTCAAAAGAAATTGAATTGGATGAAAATACAGCTCCTGCTCCGGATCTTAACGGTTAGTACCTATTTTGTAGATTGCATTCTCTTTAGCAGTAAATTGCACTTTTGAAATTCTTAACGATTAGCACTTTTTAGATTGCACTTTTATTAGCAGTAAATTACACATTTGAAATAAAGCAATTATGGTATTTGAGAAACCTTGTATAAAGAATAATGCTCCTTACTTTAATAGTCCTAGCATTCCATCTTTTAGAATGTTTGAATTTGAGGATGATTTGAGAAATTATGTTGAAGACCCTAAACTATGGCATCCTATTGGTCCATTATCAGGTGCTAGTACAACTTGTCCTATTGATCTAGTGATATCTGGGATTCGACGTGTTGTATCCAATGACATGCATGAAAAAGTCAATTTTGTGGTAATATGTTTGTAACTTGTTCTTTTTGTAAAATCGTGGTTGTAATATGTTTATCTTATTCACTGTACTATAGCACCTGATTTATTTTCACTTTTTGATAGGTTCAATTTGAGAGCAGCTTCTACTTCTGATTTAGCCCTGGACCAGAAAATTGGACTTTTATTGATCGGATGAGTTCTAATCCATTTGGTCCAAGCGGTAGCGTGAGCAATCATGAAACTGTTGAGACCGAGAGAAATAACAACGTTGAAACTGTAAGCTTGTTTATTAGATTGGATCAATTTTGTATTATGACATATCTTGTGATCTCTTTTTTGTAACTAATATCGTAGTATTTCTTGATTAGGACCTTGTGCATATGGAGTCTTTACCTTTTACTGAGACTCCTGAAGAATAAATTGCTCCTGTTCCTCTAGCTACAATCAGCCCTTCTGGAGTACACGTTGACATTGTAAAATGGCATTTCTAGTTTTATCAATTTTGGAACAATTGTCTTGTGAGATAACCTGCTAATTTGCTTTTGCTGCAGCCATGGTAGTGGAAGGACAATTGTTAGTAGTTGGTGCTGCTCTCAGCCATGTAATAGCTAGTACAAGTAGTTGTAGTACTATCCATGCTCTAGTGTACCTTAGTGGTACTAGTGTTGTGTGTGTGTGTGTGTGTGTGTGTGTGTGTATATATATATATATATATATATTGAGAATAAAGGCAATAGAAACATTTCTGTTGTTCCCTTTTTATATGTCTTAGCCGTGTGTGTGTGTGTGTGTTTGTGTGTGTTGTAGTTCTAGAATAGAATAAAACCGTATGAGCCCTGTTATTTGAGTTTTACTTTTTCATTTTTTTCGAACAAATTTATGTGTTTCTTCTTCTAATTTTTGTAGACACCTACTAAAGCACCTCTTCCATCCCATCGAGAAGCTTCGGTACTTGGTGGGACTTCGTTGTCTTTAAGGACTATGGGTAGCAATGGTTTTTCAATCGACTCTGAGTCATTGTCTACTCAAGGTCCTTGGTAGTCTTCTAGTGCAAAGCTTGTTGTTCATCATCCTAGGCGGCTTGCGATCCCCAGCAAGTACAAGATGAGCCCTTATATTTTGCCTTGGGCGAAGATTAAAGTGTCTAGACTTGAAGCTAATATGTATGAAGCTCTACTAAAGATGGCAGAAAGTAGTGGATAGTTGGAGTAAGTTATAAATTTCTATAAACTCCTCTCCTTAGCATTCTGCACCACTTGTGAGAACACTTGTATCAAGTAATTATGAATTGTTTCCCTTTTTGTTTTAGTCTTTTAGTAATCAATTATGGAAGTGTGGTTGTGCAGTTAAGTGCACTTGCATCCTCTCTTAAGCCAGGAGGAAAGGTGCATTATTTTATACTGAATGCTTTTGTGCAGATTGTTATTCCATAGGAATCACCCCAGGACTTTTTACAAGCATTTTTCTTCTCTAAAGTTGGTGTGAGTATTCCTTGATGTTTTCTGTAAATTATATGTAGTAACTATATAAAATAACATCGATGAATGTGTTTTTTGTAGGATTATCTTATTGGAAATCACGGTCGTGATGATGAGAATGAGAAGGAGCTATATGAGACCGCTGTGAGATGCCTTAAGGGTGCTGGTCGTGCAAGGTCATTATCACACAGACACTATGTAAGTAACATATCCTTTTTTAAAAAAATTGCATATATGTTGTGTGCATTGCAGTTGTACTAATAATCCATTCTTTTCTAATTGTGTGTTGTTTTGTCAGCTTTTTTTCTAATTCTCTACCGTGATCGGTGGTACGTGGTTGTTGTGTATTTTAGTTGGAGATGGTGTATAATCTTGGATTCATGCACACTATGCTTTGGAGCAGACTCAACTTTCCATAAAGCTGTCAAAGATGAATTTGTAAGTATCAGCAACATAGGGATCAATACTATTGTTTGTATGCAATGTGAAAAATTTGTTCAAATAATGAAAAATATATATCTGTACTGTGATTTATTTCCTTTAGCTGCTTTTTAGCTAGAAAACTTGACCATGGTTTGGTCAGAAGTTGTTCAGATTGACTATGGGTTCCATGGATATCGTGTGTTCTTTGTAGATGTACCTCAGCAGTCTGAGAAGTAGGTGAAGTGAAGTCCTTTTTTTATTTTATAGACCATATCATTTTTGTTGTGCTTATAGTATTTTGTCCTATCTTTTTCTTTTGTCATGTTTTCAGCATAATCAATGATAGTGGTATCTACGCTATGAAGAACCTAGAGCTTTTTTAAGTAAATCTCAATATGATAGAGAAGTATACTAAAGATGATATTGGGCACCTTCGCATCAAGTTTGTCAATGACATAGTTTTCAACTAATTCAATTGTGCACATGATGGTCAATCTAAAGTCAGGGAGGTAATACTAGTTCCAATGTTATTTTCTCTATTGTTCCATCATTCCTTGAATTTGATAGTTGTTTTTCCCCTTAGGTCTATGGCAAGTTGCAGGAGGCAGCATGATTAGAAGAAGAAACAAATTGTCTCTTGTGTTTTGTGATTGTGCTTGAATAGAATTAAAATTGTGATGTGTCCTTCCATAGCAAAAATGTGTATTGTGGTCTGTGATTGTGCTTGGTTACAATAAAAATTGTGTTATGTGTTTCCATAGAAAAAAATTTCTCTTGTGTTTTGTGATTATGCATCCATATAAAAAATATGATTTGTCCTTCCATAGAAAAAAAATTATGTCTTGTGTTTTGTTTTTGTGCCTCCGTAGAAAAGAAATTATGATCTCTGCTCAAACATGTTCAAATCTTTATATTTGTGCTCAAGGACAAGCTCGATAGTTGTGGAGGTCATTCTTGTTCTTTTAAAGATGAGGATCTGATCCAGTTAGTGATGTTATGTGCATTACCTTTTTTAAAATTTTGAGCATGATATACTTTGGTGAATGTCATGTATGTTGTTTCATGGAGTGTCTGATTAACTTCTATAGTAGGTCTTGGAAAAGAAAGGCTGACCAAGTGGCCAAGTGTGGTGCTCTACATTCTCCAAGTGGCAACGGATCCGCTGACGCATCTGTCTCTAGGTAGGCGTCTCCTCGTCTTTGATCTTTGTTATGTGATTGTGTTTGCATAGGAAAAAAATGTGATTTGTCCTTCCATAGAATTAAAATTGTCTCTTGTGTTTTATGATTGTGCTTTAATAGAATAAAAATTGTTATTTGTCCTTCTATAGAAAAAATTATCTATTATGTTTTGTGATTGTGCTTGAATAGAATAAAAATTGTGATATGTCCTCCTATAGAAAAAATTGTCTGTTTTGTTTTGTAATTGTGCTTGAATAGACCATGTTCGTTGTCTATGTGTTTGTTCTTAAGTCTTAAGTCACCACAGTCACCTCTTCTTTATACCAGGACAAATTATGTCTTGTGATATGTCGTTCCATAAAAAAATTATCTCTTGTGGTTTGTACTCACTCACCTTTTCAGTGCTAACCACAAGATATTGTTGTTATTTGTCCTTTTCAGTTATATAAGCTTCATTCAGTCTTTGTAGTGATATGGCTAGGAAACTTGAGAAACAAATTGTATGAAATATTTTGGCATTTGTTGATTTTTATTCAGAAGTATGTGAAGAAACATCATAAATCTTTGCGTAGAAGACTAATCAAAGGTAGCACAGAGCGATTTCTATTTGCCACCTGATTATATGTTCCCACCCCTTGACCCCTTTGTTTCTCACTATGTCAAATCTATACATGTACAGTATAATTGCATTAGCAGCAAGTACACGTTGCACTATGTCAAATGTGCAATTTTCTTATTTTTGTTCTATAATTTATTTACAATAGAAATATAGCAAATGCATAACAGATATATTTGTAATTTTAGTTTACGATTAGTTGATGATTACTGAGTGGTGTGCCTACAGAATTACTTTGATTTGTGATTTTTATCAACACACACATGTATGCCTCTTTGATTTGTTTTTGTGTATCCTTAGTTTATTTTTGGTGTATTTTAGACTTTTGCCTTTCTTCTGAGGTCAATGATGTTCTAATGGCATGAACATGTTGGTCTGTTTCAGGGAAATGCAGAAGAAACTAAAGTTGGCTATATTTGGGTTGTATTTCCCTAAATGCTACATTCAGTGTGTTGTGGCTTCGGGATCAGTGCTACCACTTGTTGTTTTCTTCCTCTTCTTTCTTTGTGGCTTCACCAGAGAGCCTACAAAAATATTATTAGGTCTCATAAATAAGAATATGTGTATTTGGATTCAAATTCTATTTTTTATTCAAATTATGTGTTTGTTTGTTTTGTGTTACCTGTACTGTCAGTGTCTTTTGCTTTCTTCTTTTTCTTCTTTTCTACAGCCGCCATCTTCTTCTTTTGTGCCGCCACCATTTTATTCTTTATATCTTCTATAAAAGGCTTGAATCTCTTAGGTTTAGGTGGCCTTCCTTTTCTCTAAATTCTTTCTGGATCCTCTATTTTAGTCTCTATATCTATAGTTTCTGCTGCTATACTTTCTCCATCTTCATTCCCTTGCTGCTCATTGTCTCCTTCACCTATTTTCTGAGTGGATAAAATTCTATCTAAATTGATTTCCATCTTGTTGAATTTTGCCATGAGGGACTCCATTGCCTGCTCATTTTGCGATCCTTTTGAATTCAGTATAGCTGACTTTCTAGATAGTACATTGAACCTCAACAATGCACTTGTTACTAGTGTTTCATCTTGTTCTCTTTGAACATGTACCTTCATACTATTTTTTCTCCACCTTTCTATGAAATATTTATCTAGAATCATGTTGATTTCCTTTTCAATGACTATTTTCAGGACATGAGAGCATAGAATCCCATCTTTGCTGTATTTTGCACATATGTAGGTAAATTTTTCTTTCCCCTCTGTTAGGTCTGTGCTTACTGTATACGTCCTCACTCTATGGACGTTGTGAATCTAGTTGCTTTTCTCCCAAACCTCAAATATTTTTCCTTCTTCAGTCTCTTTGTAGCTTAGCCTTGTTGTTGCCTTCAGCTGAATCTGAAACTTTCTAAATATGTTTCTATTGTATAGCTCAGTTGCTTGCTACTCTATTCTGTAGCCAAAAATGAACTCCTTTGGCCTTTTTTGGTTGTTGTAGGTGTCTTCTAGCTTTTCTGCTCTGTTTATGGTTTCAATGATGCAATCATACTCTTTCAAGAAGCTCATGATACTGTATGTCGGGCCAACATTAGCTTTCATTCTTGAATTAAGTGACTCACTTCTGGATGTGGTCTATACGAATGGGAAGAAATTATTTTTGTAGAAGACAGGGATAAACCTGTGTCTCATTTCCCACATTTTAGTTAAGTATTTGTTCCTTTGCAGCTTGTTGTCCTCGATCATCTTCTGCCACATTCTTTCAAATTCCTCCACTGTGAGACTATTGTTGACAATATCTTCAAAGTCTTCATACAACCCATTGTTAGCTGCAAAGACCTTCCCATTCTTGTTGTAGCACTTTGTCTTGATATGGAACAAGCAGTTCCTATGCCTTGTGTTTTTGAACACTAGCTGTATTGCAGATTACATAGCCTTATCTTGGTTAGTTATGATTGTCATTGGGTGTTTCCCTCCCATTGCTTCAAGGAATGACTCGAACACCCATTTAAATGTCTCTATTGTCTCATCATGCAGGAATGCACACCTGAAGAGACAACTTTGGGCATGGCCTGTTATCCCAACGAATGGTGCGAAAGGTAAGTTGTATCGATTGGTCATGTATGTGGTGTCGAAGCTTCGCACTCCCCATATTTTGCATAATATTTCATGCAACATGAGTCCATCTAGAACAAGTTTCTTACTCTCTTGTCGTCATCTAAATCAAGCTTGTAAAAGAAAGAAGCATCCTCACTTTGTCTCTTTCTGAAATATTTCAGAACCTTTGTCATATCTGAACCTTTAAGTTCTATGTTCAGCTTTGTCCTATAGTTGCTTATATCTTTCTTTTTCATGGGTAGAGCTGTTAGACCACCTCTTAGGTATGAAAGAATACTGACCATCTGCCTGGTTGGGATATTGTTATCATTGAGAGTCCTGATAAGTCCTTTCTCCATGTTGGTCATGTACTTATGACCAGAGAATAGGTTATCCCTGTCTCTAGGTCTTAGGTCATGATTATGATCCAAATCAAGAGTTTTAACCTTCCATTTAGGTCCTTCTTTGACCATCATAACACACGGACAACCTGATTTGTGTTACACACTTGTCTTCCTTTTCCTTACTGGTTTCTTTCCAACATCCTTGTCTACGTCTGCTTCTTCTTGCTCTAAAGATTTTGGTCCCTTCTCTTTTCCGTGACGAGTGCATCTCATTTCCATTTTGACTATCTCATTATTTCTCTTCTTGTTGTTCTTGTTGTATGTGTTATGGCAACTTTGAATCCAGCAAGGAACGCATAGAAGTTGAAGAAGTGTTGAGCAGCATCCCTATTGTCAAATTGCATGTCTAGCTGTGGGGTGTAGATGTTGTCAATTGGTGCATTGTTGCCTTCAGATGCAGCAAGCTGTTTAGTTCTAATGAATTCTTCAATCTCTTGTTCTGTAAGTTCCTGGCTACCATTTACTAGGTCATTATCATCTGTTATAGTTGATGTAACATTTGTACTTGTTGATTCTACTTGTATGATGGTCAAGTCATTTTCTGACATTGTCGGTTGATCATCCTGATGTTCTTGCTATTTCTGTTAATATATTAGGAGCAGTCTTAGTTTCAGAGTAATGGCATTTGTAATACAAATAATTATTTATTTCATTGTACACTGAAATAGTTGGCCACATGATTTTTTTTCTATGTACCTCATCAATCTCCATGTTATTGAATACATCAGTTTGCCAATGATGGTGTTCATTTTTAGATATATCATCATCAGCAATGCTTGCCATTTGTCCATCATTGTCATCAGCAAAATCCTATTTTTTGCAAAGATAAGTCCATTTTTTATGGCAGTAGTACATATTTTGTAATTTGCTTATAAATGTAATCAATTTGTTTAGTTGTCTGTATGTACCTGATATGGAATTCTTGACTCTGATATTGACCAATCAGTTTTGGGTCCAGAGGTTGCATCTAGGGCATTCATGTCATTTCCAATTATCATCTGTGTTAATGATTCTTGCATCCCTTCATGTAGCTGTAGAGTTTATAAGGAAGATTTGAAAATTACACTCCTATTATGCTAAATTAACATCAAATGCACGGTTGTAATTTGCACATGTTGGCACTATATTTTGCACATGGTTGTAACTTGAAGTATAATTTTTTACCTGCGCATTCCTGTTAGTCTGATCATCTTCTTCCTGTGAGTTCAAGATTTGTTCGAACATAAGTTCAGTGTAGCCTCCCTGCATTGAAATAAAATTTAGTTCAAATAACAACCTTTTTATATTGGCTTTCCTGGGAGTAAGCAATGACTTTGCTCACCTTTTTGTATCTGTAGGTATTGAAAAGGTCAGTGAAACAAGTTGTGCCTCCAAATACTTGATAAGGAGCTGACTGCACTACCTTCATTGCTTCTATACTATGTGAGTTCATTGATGTTGGATAATCATCAACTCTACTTGATGTTATATACATACTATTCTGCTTCATAAAAAAAAGCGAGCACCTGAGTACTTATTTTGCTTTTTATCAGATCTTCTTAATTTTTATTGCATTTATGTAATGTGTTTTTTTTACCTCAAGTAATTGATCAAACTAATATTGTGGCTCTGACATTTGCTCCTATCTTGTACGTCTTCCTTGGTTCTTATTCTGTTAAAACATAAAAAATTATGTAAGATGTAATCTGCTACTCATACAATCGTCTAAATTTTAAGTAAGTCCATGGGATAGTCTATTATCTCATCTCCTATTTGAACATGAAATTAAAAGCATTATAATCTTTTATGCATGATAGCCAGACTAGTCCAGCATGAAGAAAAATTATACCTTCAGAACTAGCACTCTTGTCATGGTTGTGTCTTTGTGGTTGTGTTGTAGTGTGCATGTTAACTCTAGCTTGCTGATAGTTTTTCATTTTTAGTTTCTTCTGCTCTGATATTTGTGTAAGATGTTAATCCCTGTCTGGCTACTTATTTGCACATACTGGAACAAGTTGTGTCAGGTCTGTTAACTCTAGCTTGTTTTGTTTTGCAGTTCCAGGAGCAGTTTTCAGAGATGAGGGGCCAGGAGCTGTTGTTGTAGTATCTACAGATGATGGACTAGGGGCTGTTGTTGTGGTCTCCACAGATGATGTGCCAGTAGCTGTCGTTGCAGTCTCTATAGATGATGACCTAGGAAATGGTGTTCTAGTCTACTTACTACTTAGTTTGAAGCTGTCTTGTGCTCTTCTGCATACTAAGTGTGGGGGTATGGCCCCCCAGTACTCACGGTAGACCACATGGGCTGCGCCCTCAAGGGCAGTCCAGCCCACAAGATAAAGCCTTGCGGGGCACGACTCTGGTCAGTGCCTTTCATAAGACATCTGGAAGATATCCCAAAGATACTATGAGATCTGTTAGGATATGTATGATCCCAAAATTCTTGTAATCAGTTATTACTTTCTAGTTATCTCTCAGATCTAACTGACTTATAACCCTGCTCCCTGGACTATATAAGGCGGACAGGGACCCCCTCCAAACACACGCAATATCATACAATAGCTAATACAAACCAACAAACCATAGGAGTAGGGTATTATGTCATACTAACAGTCTGAACCTATCTAACTCATGTATCTCTGTTACCTTCTTGTTCTTGATCTCACGTTCCCTTGCCGATCAATCTACCTTTGTGGGATACCCCTCGAAGGACTGTCGATGATATTCTGTCGATAGTTGGCATGCCAGGTAGGGGTGTGCGTGTTGTTTCCTTATCGAACAAGATGGTTTTTTCTGTAGGCTCTTTGTCCCTTCCGTAGCCCGACCAGATCTTCATGGTCGGATCCATCTCATAGGTCATCAACGCTGATGGAGTCGGAGAGCTCCTCGAGCTGGTGTAGATCGGTTCTGCCTCGACCACCCCCTGCACCTGCAACTGTAGATCCTATCTTGGAACCACTTCTGAGGTCACCATCAATGACTCACCGCCCGCTTCCTCGCTACCAGAGGGGGTAGATCAACAATGATGATCTAATCGAATCCATCGATTGGGTCGGTCTGAAGCTCGCCGATTGCCTCTCCATCACCGAATCGGCCTTGGATACTTTGGTTCAGCACCGACCACCCTCTGATCAAGATCTGTCAGAGGCTGCTCGGAAAACTCTAGGATTTGTGGCTCTGCCCTTCAGGCTCACCAACACCGCTGCCGCTTACCAACATGACATGAGGGGTAGATTCGCCTACCAGGTTGAAGATGTCCGTCCTCTCGCCGACCAGATAACGCCATACGTCGCCGAGCAGACTTTCTGTCTAAAGATAAGTCATGCTTTAATATTCTTCTAAATATTCTCCAATCTCCGTATATTGCCATGATGTTTCTCTGAACTGTTTTCTCTATATTTGCTCTCCAAACAATTTTCTGAACCCCTGAACAGTCATGTTGATGCTCGGACGCCTCTAGAGATGGCCCTGTCTCTGGCTTCTCCCTACACGTGCATGAGCGTCTGCCCTCTGCGTTATGGGTGGTCGGCAGCGGCTCCTTGGTCATGCCTGTTCCTCCTGCATGTGCATGGGCTCCGCGCTCTACATTATGGTTAATAGGCTAGCTAGGGTTGGAGACTCAGCTACACACTAACTATTCGAGCGGTTTATATTAAATGCATCTTCGCTCCAACTGATCGCCAAGCTACATACGCTATTTTTTCTCCGGAGTTCATATATTTTTTCATCATGTACTACCCGTTCTACATGTTTGTATTACAGGGTCATCGTCTAGGTGATCGAACCACCTGGTGCTCAAACTTCTACACCGATCAATTGGTCGGACCACTTGGTTCATCGACTTCGTCGCCGACCAGTTGATCAGACTGTTTGCCGGTCATTTCTAGTCAATGCTCACTTCGCCGCCGACCAGTTGACCAGAATGTTCGTCGCTCGTGCTTCATCGCCGGTTACGTCGGTTACTCCTTGGCCCTTAGATTCTTCGTGCCCAAGGACTAAGTGGGCACACTTCACCGCACAGACGTCGCCAGCTACGCCGGTGCTCGGACCTTGCTAGATTCACCAGGAACTCCTTGGTGCTCGGACATCGCCAGCTACACCGAGTACTCCTCGGTGCTCGGACATCGCTAGCGACGCCGAGGACTCCTCGCTCCTCGGAGCTCGGTCATCGGCAGTGACGCCGGGGACTCCTCGCTCCTCGGTGCTCGGTCATCGCTAGCGATGCCAGGGACTCCTCGCTCCTCGGTGCTCGGTCATCGCCAGCGACACCGGGGACTCCTCGCTCCTTGGTGCTCGGACATCACCAGCGACGTCGGAGACTCCTCGCTCCTCGATGCTCGGTCATCGCTAGTGACGCTGGGGGCCCCTCGCCCCTCGGTGCTCGGACATCGCCAGCGACACCAGTGGCTCCTCGCTCCTCGGTGCTCGGTCATCGCCAGCGACGCCGGGGACTCCTCGCTCCTCGGTGCTCGGTCATCGCCAGTGATGCCGGGGACTCCTCGCTCCTCGGTGCTCGGTCATCGCTAGCGACACCGGGGACTCCTCGCTCCCTGGTGCTCGGTCATCGCCAGTGACGTCGAGGACTCCTTGCTCCTTGGTGCACGGTCGTCGCTAGCGATGCCAGGGACTCCTCGCTCCTCGGTGCTCGATCGTCGCCAGCGATGCCGAGGACTCCTCGCTCCTCAGTGCTCGGTCCTCGCTAGTGACGCCAGGGACTCCTCGCTCCTCGGTGCTTGGTCATCATCAGCAACGCCGGGGACTCCTCGCTCCTCGGTGCTCGGTCATCGCCAGCGACACCGAGGACTCCTCACTCCTCGGTGCTTGGTCATCGCCGGCGATACTGGGGACTCCTCGCTCCTTGTTGCTCGGTCATCGCCAGCGACGCTGGGGACTCCTCGCTCCTCGGTGCTCGGTCATCGCCAGCAACGCCGGGGATTCCTCGCTCCTCGGTGCTCGAACATCGCCAGCGACGCTGGGGACTCCTCGGTGCTTGGATCTTGCTATGTCTCATTGGTGTGCTATCAAGCTGCTCCATGTTGTTTGGATCAGGGTGCTGATCTTGGGCAGCACGTCTGGGGTCTTGATACGCGCATGCTAGACGACGTCGGCAAGCTTTCAGACTTCTTTGACCCTGCTACAAGATTCATTCTTCATCTTCCAGCAGGCTCGAGGACTAAGTGGGCACACTTCACCTTACGATGAATGTGCTTGTTCTCATCTCATGGCTACGCCTGGGGACTGGCTGCCTGCTTGGTTGGTCTTCTACTTTCTGACCCTAGCACCACATGACTATGTCACCTACTGTCAGGCTCAGGGACTAGCTATGGGGGTATGGCCAAAGGTACCCACGACAGACCACATGGGCTGCGCCCTTAGGGGCGACCCAGCCCATAAGACGAAGTCTTGCAGGGCATGACTCTGGTCGACGCCTTCCGCAAGATATTTGGAAGATATCCCAAAGATACTACGAGATCTGTTAGGATATGTATGATCCCAGATTCCTATAATCGGTTCTTACTTTCCGGTTATCTCTTAGATCTAACCGACTTGTAACCCTGCTCTCCGAACTATATAAGGCAGGTCGGGACCCCCTCCAAACACACGCAATATCATACGATAGCTAATACAAATCAATAGACCACAGGAGTAGGGTATTACGTCATACTAACGGTCTGAACCTGTTTAACTCGTGTGTCTCTGTTGCCTTCTTATTCTTGATCTCACGCTCCCCTACCAATCAATCTACCTTCGTGGAATACCCCTCGGAGGACTGCCGATGATATTCTGTCGATATTGAGTCAGGTAGGTGTAAGAAAAAAATGTAGTTTGAAGCTGTCATTGTAATTGATCTCTGATAGATTTGTGAACATAGGATTTGGAAATGCATACTGTCCAGCCTACATCTATTTGAACATATATACTTATTGACATATGTCTACTTACAATGGGTAAATAATTATTTGAAGTAACTAGTACCTGGTTAGTCTGGTACATTAATTGTAAGGTTTCTTGCCACTTCTTGATCCCATCTGGTGTTGTCAGATCAAAGTTTGGTTCTGAGTTCCCATCCATAGTGTCAATTATTACCTAAAAATATAGCAGATGCATAAGATATATGTGTGGTGTGCCTGCAAAAGTCCTTAAAGAGATTGGCCAAGGAAATTTTGATTTCTGTGTGTGTGTGTGATTGAGCTATCTAAATGATGCTCTTATCTTACGTAATCTATGTTGGATCCTCCGGCACTAATTTACTACTTTTTCTAGAAATTCTTCCTCCACCAGTTATTTAGTAGAGATACCTAGAGAAGATTGTGCTAAAAGGAAATCTAATCAACATTCTACTCTTGTCTCATGATTTACAAACTAATGAGGTAAAATTCCTTGTACATATTGTTTGAGACCATCAAATCTTGATGAGGACATATTGCAGGTATCTAACACATGCAATCCTTAGATGTGGAGTGTACTAACCTTGGAGGATGTTGAGGTGAGTCATGCCTCCTTGGATCTGGTGATTTTCCCCTGCTCTGCGTGAGCAGAGTAGAGCTCTTACCTCACGAACAGATCTGCCGATCTATTGTGTGTGGGTTTCCTTCTTTCTCAAGTAGGTGATTTATTTCATAGGAATTTTGTTGCTGGGCTGATGGGCCTGGGACTTGATAACATGGGCCTTTTTGTCGTCATGTTTCTGGGCTCACTTGCACAATTACAACTACAACAAATCTTCTCTCTGTGGGCCTTGTTTGTTCTCCTCACACATATTACAACTCCAACATAAGACAACTACAATAGATTTCAGATACAACAGAATCTGTGTGCTACTTCCTCCTAAAACACACGGTTTTTCTCCCTGGATGGATTTCGTGTGCTACTTTAGGAAAAAAACACATGGTTTTTTCTTTCTCTACTGGGACTCTTGTGTTGCCTAGGCTGCCCAAAATCGTGTGTTAGGTTCCAAAAACACACACGGTTTTTTGGGTTCCTGGAATTCGTATGTTTTGTTGGCACAAAACACCGTGTGCTGGTTTTCTTCAAAACACACGAGTTTCAACTAGACAGGCTCTTGTTTTTTATGGGTATTTTTTTTATATGTCGAGGAGGGGGGGGGGGGGGGAGAGAGAGAGAGAACCCCCACCTGTTTCAAATTATATTGTGGCTCCAAAAGCCAAATGTTTGGAAAACATTACAACGTTTTACTGAGCTTTTATATTGCGTTAACTAATACTGAACACCACTTTTCAGCAACTTCCCTGTCTTTCTTTGGTAAACGCACTCTCCAGAACTGAGCCTCGGTCTTGCAGGCTATCAGTGCCCCTTGAATTGTAGTACGATGGTTCCTGAAGACGATGTTGTTCCTCCCTCTTCCAAATATGCCAGCAGCACAGCAGCAAGAAAGTTTGGAAGTGTTTTGCTGGGATATGCATAGGTACCGTGATCTCTTGCAGTTTCAGTACCGCCCAGGAAGGGTCTCAGTTGTGATCTCAATGGACTCCCAGAACTCTCGCGCGGCCGGGCAACCGAAGATGACATGCGCTGGCGTTTCCTCAGCTCCATGACAGACGTCGCATTCCGAGCTATCGACGATTCCTTTTCTAGCCAAGTTAGCTTTGCATTGTATCCTCCCTTGTGATAACAGCCAACCAAAAAATTGCACTCTAGGCGGCGCCTTGTTCTTCCAGATGAACTTGGTCCAGAGATCCGGACTGGAGTCTGATGTTTTGAGCGCTCGGTAAAGCAGCGATGTATCAAGGCTACCATTTCGTTTGAGTAGCGGGCTCTGCCTGCGATCTCTTCCATCAGTGAATTGCTGCTGATCAATGATAGCAGTGGCTTCAGTGAGTTGGAGAGCTATATAGAATACATTCATAGTACTTCAGCTAGCCGAAAGAGAATATTTTAGTCCTTGTGCACTACTTTGCTACCACATCATGGTTGCTCTTAGAGTAGCAACGATAATTTCACAGTGCTAGCAATTGTCACATATCATATACACAATCGTCATTTCAAAGGGAAAAAAACTATACTCTGCCAATTGGTGTGTTCCTGAGCATGTATTTTCTTCACATGGGCCAAGGTTGGGGTGGACTGGCCTCAGGTGGATGTCGAGCGACGCCCTACTGGGCCAAATTCAGTCCATTTTCGACAAGTTGGCCCCTACGCGTCAGTACTTTCCAAAAATACGGATTTTACTATTTTTAGAATTTTTTTTAAGTATAAGATGTGTATTTTTCATCCCAAAAGTTAACTGTTATTGACGATAAAATTGAGCATTTGATTACCGTCAACATCCTGCTAGCTAGAGGGGACAGTGAGTGGCCGAGCAAAGACTACCGGGAAGAGTGCTCTAAGGAACCACCCCACCGGCGACCACCCGGTCCTGGCATCCACCTTAGCGGCCGCCGTCGGCCTCTCGGTGTTTGTGAACAAGGAAAACGAACCGGTAAGAATTGAGTTATAATCGGATGTATTGTTGTACCCTATTTACAACGTTGCAAAGATCAATTATAGTTTTTATTATATGGCATACGAGTTGAACTGTAGTAGAAGATTTCAGTAGTATTTGACCTTGCGCATGAGATGTTTTTGCATAAAACATGCGTACCACAAGTGCATGTGTATCGCTACAACATGCCAATAAACTGTTTCAAGCTACAGCTGTTGTGAGTAGGTGCCTAGGTGGTGTGATTTGTATATCTGATTCTAATGTCACATTCTTTTTTCACAAATGACTAACTCGTCTAACCTTGACGGGAGAGGGATGAGGAGGAGACGACGAAAGAGATGGGTAAAAAGAATAAGCTGAGCGGTTAGGAAGGACAGGGCACGGATGGTGGACAGACGACACGGCACCCGAGGTACCGCTAGCCACAGGGGAAGCAGGGAAGGGAAGGAAGAATATGAAGGCACCTTGTTTTGTGGTCGGAAATCGATAGTTAGTTAGGGAACTAGCGGATGCCGCTAGTTATTCACTAGCAGTCGCGAACCCAGAAATTTTCTAGAGCCTGGACGAACATAACGATGGATAATAGCAAATTCACATAAACATATCGACCACTGATCTAAGCCAACTTTACAGTGCACTAGTGAACCTAAAAGTTATGTCTTCATTGACTCCTGTTTATTTTTAGAAAAAAGAATAAAAATGATTACTTGCTACAATCAGCCTGTTCGCTCGTTGGTTTCAGCCAGGGTTTATCAGCCAGCCAACAGTGTTTTTCTCTCACAACAAATCAGCATCAGCCGGACTTATCAGCCTAGAAACCAAACAGCGAACAGACCGAATATATAAAACCAGTAAAGAAAAGGAGATGTCACCAATTGTCTAGATAATATGACAATAAAAATTAACTGTACATTAACAAATTGCCACCAAAAGTTCAATATACACCGCGAGCCAGCTATATATTTCTGAGACCGATGAGTGGTAATTTGACTGTTGAGTGAAAATGACCGGTAGCTGAGTACTATCTGTTGCTTGTCTATTGCTCCGTGAGACATGAGAACTGATTTTCTGGAGCCAGGCAGTAAACCAGGACTGCAGACCTGCGGCGCTGCATTGGCGATGCTACCTTTCACTGTGTCACGTCGTCACCACGGAGAGCCCGGGCAGGTGCCCTGGGTCCGCCCATGTTCACTAGCTCGTAAGGTAAGTTGGTAACAAGACTGTGAGGACTGAGAAATCTGCTAGCTAGCGGATTGGCACTAGTGACAAGAGACGCGAATCTTACCACGACGATGGACAGGTATCGCGCGAAGTTCAGTGGACATGGGGCTCCCAAGTCTCAGACTCTCAGCCGACCCGCACGGCGCGGCCTCACCCACATGAAGAGCATCTAATCTGATCTAATCACCGAGATGTGTCTGCTAGTGCTTGCAAACACAAATTGAAGGGGCAGCTGGCTTCGGCCCATGCATGCGAATGAAATTTGCCATCTGATCTGATACCGTGAATTAATCCTGGCCTGGCTTGTGTCCGTTTAGCACCTTGGAGGCTTGTGGACCTGTCGGTGATATGGCGAGGACATCGACACATCCTCAGATCGCGGCCCTTCTCGCAATTTAGACAGTGGGAGCGAAAAAAAAATGACTCCAGCAGACTACCTACTCCACCCTACAAATTTATTG
Organism: Miscanthus floridulus; assembly: GCF_019320115.1. Lineage (NCBI taxonomy): Eukaryota > Viridiplantae > Streptophyta > Magnoliopsida > Poales > Poaceae > Miscanthus > Miscanthus floridulus. The sequence continues at coordinate 104,700,914 of NC_089585.1, read as the reverse complement.
GCTATCAAAATCTCCCCTCCCACTACTCATTCCTGTTGGGCCAGACCAGACTACCCAAATTTTGTTTTCGGCTGCATGCCTGCGTCCTCTTCATCGCTTGGTCTCCTTCGCCGCGGCCACTAGCAGCCCGACGGCGCCACGGCCTGCCCCCGACGACAACCCTACCCCATGGCGATGTTGCCTGCCTCGCGTGGCCTACCCCGATGCGAGAGCCTTTCTCCGCGGTTGCCACCCCAGGCCCCGCACGCCTCCAGCCAAGCCGCACCTGCCACCCTAGGCCAAGCCACATCTAGCCACGCTCCGCTGACCATGCCGCATCTGGCTGCCCCAGGGTCCGCCCTGGACGTCGTGGTCTCCTCCCCAACGGCGGACCTCCAGGCGTGGCCTTCCCTGCCCGGCACGGGCTGTCCCAGTGCGTCCCAGTTCGACTCTGCTCCGTCCCTAGGAGGAAGATGCTGACAGAGGATGACACGTGAGACCCGCCTGTCATTTTCTACTGGGATGGGTTTGAGTAGCCTGTTTTATGTAGTATTGCTGAAGTTGAGAGCAAAATATGGATAGTAGAAAAATAAGTGGCTACCTAAAGATGCATTTAAGTAGTCTAATTTAGGTAGCATCGTTGCAGATGCTCGGAAGCCGTCAATCTAGCCTGGTGGGCTCGTGAATTGTTCTGCATCGATCACATCCGGCGGTTTCCAGTGCATGTACAGTGCTATCTTTTGTTTTTCTATATGAACCTGCTGCGTGTACAGTAATCCAAACTTGACAGATAATTCATCTACTTGATCGGATGCCGCTATTCGCATTTCACATGGTGTTGCTCGATCTTGAAAGACACCGCAAATAAGATGTTTGTCTCTCTTGCCACTTCGCTTCAAATAAATAAGTAACTAAGATGTGTGTCAGTTTCTTATTAGACTAATAAAATAGGAGTTGCTAAAATTCTGTTTTCTTTTAGATGGCGGTTATTCCATATATTTTATACTCAAATTACAATTAGTTGGTTGTAATACATGTAGGCATAATCTGTAATTTTCGGCTCTAAAAATAAAGAAATTATTAAACAAAACCAAAAACCTGATAAAATCTTCGTCACGTTCGTTTGAGCTTGTTTGGCTTATAAGCCGTACTTTTTCAGCCAACGAACAGTATTTTTCTCTCATACCAAATCAGCCAACAGTACTTTCAGCCATGGCTTATCAGCCAAACAAACCCAAACGAACAGGGCGTGTCGGTGCAGAAAGTGATCAACTAGTGAATATTTGTAGTTTTGCCATACGTTGTGATCGGAGGTGACCTAGCACTCAATGACACAGGATTTATACTGGTTCAGGCAATGTGCCCTACGTCCAATTTGGGTCGGTCAGTGACTTTATTTCTGAGCCCAGGTGCTCGAAGTTTGCAGTGGGGTTACAAACGAGAAGGAGAAAGAAAGGGTGTACAGGAGGTCCGGTCGGAAGGGCCAAGAGCGATAGGAGCTACGCTATGAGCTAAATGTTCAAGCGTGTGCTTGGAGTCCGAACCCGGCGGTTCTGTGGTCGTGAGCTATTGAACTTGATCGGTGCTTGTGGTCTTCAAGAAGGGCTCTCTCCCTTTGTTGGAGGGGGCGCGTCCCCTTTTATAGATAAAGGAGACGGCTTTATAAGTGAGAGGGTGAGGGTACATATGCTACCGAGTCTTGTTGTCCACGCCTACCGAGCCTTGTTGCCCACGCCGACGGATATAAGATAATAGTAGACACCTACAACACTGTTGATGTCACTGTAGAATGTCAAATATATACGGGAGGTCGTGCTGCCTTTTTCAGGGATGGTAGACGTCGGTACCTGCAAATACTGTTTAATGCCTAGAGGCATGTGAGGAGTCTCGCTATGTTCATCTGGTACAGTAAATCCTGGCGCTCATACCGCTATCGATGCCCAGAGGCACGTGGGGGGTCTTACCGTATGAGAGTTTTAGCGGCCCCTACAATACTGTAGAGGCAGATGTCGGCGCCTACAATACTGTTTGTGTCAGGGTGGCTGCAGAGTACTATTCCGTGCAGGGTAGGGTCCCTGGTACAGTGGTTTTGACTTGCGAGCCTTGCCTTGCTTTTCTCCGCACGTCTTCTGGTTCCCACCGAGCGGGGGTCCCCAGTCGGATGGCTCTAGTCGGCTCTGAGTGTGCCGGTCGGAGAAGAGCGGTGAGCAGGGTTCCTGTGAACCCAGGTCGGATATGCGGGGTCAGAGTCGGAAGTGGTGTTTTAGGCCAGGCCTTTTGATCGGAGGGGCCGTCCGGAGGCGGCTGGAGTCGAAGCGAATGCTCCGGTCGGAGAGGTGGGCCAAAGTAGCCGATGAGCGGGCGTTGTTCCTCTTCGGCCAGACCTTCCGGTCGATAACTGGGCTACCCTTCCGCCCTGTCGCTTTAGACTCTTGGGTTGAGCCTTGGCATGGAAGCCGGTCCCCGAGGGACCCTGGGTTTATAAACCCGACAGAAGCCCTCGAGCCCCCGAGTGATTCGGGTAGAATCGTCCGGGGGATTTTTGTCTTGTCGGCTGGTGCGCGCCAGCGCACCCAAGGGTGTAGCCCCTGAGCCCCCAGGCGGTTCAGGCAGAACCGTCTGGGGGTTCCTATGTTGTCAGTGGGGGAGTTTTTCGTTTTGAGATGGAGTTTTATCGACAAGGCATCGTTGTGCAGCCGAGACGATTTTTAGTTGTTTTGAGAGATTGGGTGAGAGGGAGCTTGTGGATCCTGGCGTCGGTGCGCGCCGTGGATCGAGCGAGGGAGTCAGTTAAGGGTTTTGGACGAGACAGAGCTTCACTGATCCTGACGTCGATGCGCGCCGTGGGATCGGGTGAGGCAGTTAGTTTTGGATGAGACAGGGCTCACTGATCCTAGCGTTGATGGGCGCCGTGGGATCAGGTGAGGCAGTCAGTTTTGGACAAGACAGAGCTCACTGATCCTGGCGTCGATGCGCGCCATGGAATCGAGTGAGGGAGTCAGTCTTGGATGAGACAGAGCTCACTGATGCTGGCGTCGATGTGCGTCGTGGGATCGAGCCAGTCGGAGTCGTGTTTTGAATGATACAGAGCTCATTGATCCTGGCATCGATGTGCGTCGTGGGATCGTGCGAGGAAGTCAGTCTTGGATGAGACAGAGCTCACTGATCCTGGCGTCGATGTGCCCGTGGGATTGAGCGAGGGAGTCAGTCTCGGACGAGACAGAGCTCACTGATGCTGGCGTCGATGCGCGCTGTGGGATCGAGCGAGTCAAAGTCATGTTTTGGACGAGACAGAGCTCACTGATGCTGGCGTCGATGCGCCCTGTGGGATCGAGCGAGGGAGTCAATCTTGGACGAGACAGAGCTTACTGATGCTGGCGTCGATGCGTGCCATGGGATCGAGCGAGGGAGTCAGTCTTGGACGAGACAGAGCTCACTAATGCTGGCGTTGATGCGTGCCATGGGATCGAGCGAGTCGGAGTCGTGTTTTGGATGAGACAGAGCTCATTGATCCTAGCGTCGATGCGCGCTGTGGGATCGAGCGAGGGAGTCAGTCTTGGATGAGACAGAGCTCACTGATGATGGCGTCGATGTGCACCGTGGGATCGAGCGAGTCGGAGTCGTGGGGCGAGATCGGGGTCACAGACCCGGATGTTTAGAGCGCAGTCGGAAGCGTAGCCGGATAGGGCGAGATCGGGGTCGCAAACCTAGGTTTTTGGAGCGCAGTCGGAAGCGTAGCTGGATGGGGCGAGATCGGGGTCGCAAACCCAGGTTTTTTGGAGCGCAGTCGGAAGCATAGCTGGATGAGGCGAGATTAGGGTCGCAAACCTAGGTTTGTGGAGCGCAGTCGGAAGGGGTGAGTTCGGGGTCGCAGTCCTAGGCTTTTTGTCTTGAGCCTCCGAGCCCTGTTGGGCCTTAGTAGGGGTCGGTGTGAGTTGTGTGCGTTACCCCATCCTCGATTCCTCACAACTGGAGGGGCTGAGTTTTGTCGCTTGTCCCGATCGCTCGGGCTCGAGTGACGTGCTCGGTGAGTTCGCTAACGGGTGTGATCGAGTGGAATCCGGGTCCGTCGTTCGTGACGGAATCGGCATAGCCCTCTTGTGACATTTCTCTACTCCTTTACCTACAACCCGGCAGATGCCTGGGTCGTTCCGGAGACTGACCTAGGTGGCCTAACGGCCTCCCCTCGATGGAGATTCTGTGGGTTTGGCGAGAGGTTCAGGATCGAACGAGAAGGTTGAGATGACTCGGTCTGCCTGACCGGGCGAGGGCCGCACGGGGCTCATCTACGTTTTTCTCCCCTGGCTCTGTTGGTTGCTCATGTCGAATGAGGCAACCGCCGCTTCGTGACGCAACACGGAACGTTGTGATGTATTTCGTTGTACATGCGATACTTAGTTCCCGAGCCTCCGGACGGTTCAGGGACCCCGAGTTTATGAACCCGACAGGGCGCTTATCCGTGTTGGCACAAACAATCTACAATAGTCAGACAAGAACCAAAAAAATGATGTGTTGGGACATAAAGATAAATAACAAAACACAAAAGTAACAATTTACTTGTACTAATTGGTTAATTATACAAGAGTGTCGTCTGAAATCATCTTAAAATTTAGGCACTTAAAATACACAAGAAGTGATAAAATAAAGTTACCAGTATTCGTTCATTCTCTTATTTGTACCATCGTGCATGATGCATCTATAATCTTTTGTGCATGCATGCCACTAACTAAAGGAGGAGGGTATATAACCAGCATATTAACTTTGTATGAGAATTTGCTCTTCGTTGGTGTGATAAGATGGTATCTTAGGCCTAGAACATGGAACATGGTCTTATTCTACGTTCTGGGAACTTCGTTCCCAAATGAGAAATAGAAATAATGTGCAAAGGCTAAACACCTCTCGTCCGCACTTTCTCACTATGAAATTTGATTCTACCACATGTGTTGTTTGTGTAATGTCGTACTAACGTGCTACAGTGGAACATGCATTACCAAAATGAAACATGCTCCAAGTCCTATGAATATCATTACAATTAGGGAAATTTTGCAGGTGGACACCGTTCTTCGATCGAATTGGTTGTTCCACATCGCTATTTTTTGTACTTGCTCAGTACCATTACACAAATTTAGCCGTTTCTATAATGGTACTGAGCAAACACACACAAAAAAAAAGAGGTGTTGTACAACCAATTCAATCAAAGAATGATTTCCGTCAGCAAAATTTACCTTATAACTATATTATAGGTAGACGTTTCATCTGTCGAACGAACCATACGAATAAAGATATCCCTTTGTACCATAGCATTAGAAATAATGTTCTTTGTTTCACGTCCCAGGTCCTTTCCTGTCGTTTCGAGAATCTTAGCTAAGGGTCGAATAATGAAACGGCTAGGAGCTTTCCTAAGCCGGCCTCCACATGACGCATGACGCGATGTTTCAAGCTTTTGCATGCAAACATGGACAAATGCAGATGGTGCGCTCATATGTGAGATCCACCTAGATATGTGAGATCCACCTAGATAGCACTGAGCCTCTGTTTGGGACAGCTCCACCAAGCCAAAAAATTGGATATCTAGAATTCACCTAGATCCACCGTAAACCAGCTTCAGCCGGAGGTGTTTGGGACAGCTTCACCTTCATCTCTATTTCACTTCCGCATGGGTCCCACGCGTCAGCACTTCATCCCCTCTATCTTCATCTGCCTACGGATCAGATCAGAGCCGAGCATAGCAGAGCATCGTTGGGGAGTCGGGAGCGGCGTACGGCCGGCCTTGGGCGACGCACGGCTGGCTGATGGGCGTCGTTCGGCCGTCCTGCCGCAGCAGGACGCGGCGGCAGCCATGGCTGCCCTCGAGCATTGGGGATGCGAGGCGGAGCAGCGACGTCCAGAGCCCGCGCGGCCTGAGCAGAGCCGCGCCGGGGCGACGCTCGCGGACGACGTTGGGCCCTCGCGCTTGGGGTGGGCGGATGGCGTTGGGCCTCGCCGGGGCTAGGGCGAGACCTCGCCGCGGCGAGCGGGTGTGGCACGCCGGGGCTGCGGCACGATGTCGCCGGGGCAGACGGGCGGGCGTGGCCGGCCAAGGCTTGCAGCTCCTGCGGCGGCCTAGGGAACTCGCGGCCAGCCCTGGCGCGCGGCCCGCGACGGCCACGGCACCGGCGAGTGCCACCCCGGTCAGCTCGGCCATGGCTCCGGCGGCCTCAGTCGTGCTCCAGGCGGGCTCCGTCGTGCTTCAGGCGCGGCTTCGTCGTGCTCCGGCGGGAGCAACAGTCGTGAGGTGCTCCGGCGGTCACGAGCAATGCTCCGGCGGGAGGGGCTCACGACAGCCAGGCGCGAGATGCGGGAGGGGAAGGCGCTCGTGATGGGAAAGACGGGAACAGAACAGATCGAAAGGTTATTTTTGTGTAATCAGCGGTAGCGATGGGTAATTTTTCGTAACTCTACTAAAGTTAGATCCAGTGAAGCACCCCTTGAGGAGATCTAACAATTTGGTGAATCAGTAGGTAGATCCACCAATTTGATGGAGCAGGCTAACTTTTTTAGATTTGGATCTGAATTTGTTGGATCCGGAGCTAGGGGAGCTGCCCGGGACCTAAAATGCGAATAATCCTGATTCCCGCTATTGAGAAAAAATTGCTAGATGGTCGAATTTGGACGGAAAGAGAACTTATAGAAGGCAAAAATTGACGGAGGAACAAATACAGCATGATTTGAAGATAAGAGGAAGGAGAAAAGGAAGGCGAGAAACAGAGGACACCGCGTTCTCATGGTTCAAAACAGTCAGGCAGGACCAACAGAGGACACCGCGTTCTCATGGTTCAAAACAGTCAGGCAGGACCATCAGCCTGTTCATTTAGTCATATTTAGTTTATAAACCATGACTTATTAGTTAACAAATAATATTTTTCTCTCATACTAAATCAGTCAACCATAACCATGACTTGTAAGTCAAACCAGCCGAACGACCGGACAGCAGCCACCACCTTCGGGGGAGATTCTCCGCGTCCGCCGAATATCCGCTGCGGGACACCCCCAGGAAACGTGACAAAATCGGGGCAGTACATGATCTTTGCGGAACTGCCCAATCTCGTGCCACAAGCACGACAGCATTCCCCTGGAGCAGAGCAGAACACAATTTCGCCACTGACAGTATATAGCAGAGACTGCTGTACAGAACTCGAAATGAGCTCGCTTCAGTTTTGTGCGTGCATGTATGGATCAAAAACAAAGAGGAAGACGTCCAATTATTTTCACTTGGTTCACGCAGCGTGAGGTGGGGCATTTTTTATTTCCTTTATTAAAAAAAAACTGAGGGTAGACCAGTTTCGGTAAAAACAGAACAGAGAAGCTTCTTTCGATGATTCGATCCATTCCACTCAGGAAAAAAAAAATCGTTGGCACGTAAATCTTGGCTCGGGTGAACCACGAGGTGTCCGCAGATACGGAAATGCGAAAGCGACTCGACCACCGCTCCCCGAGATGGACCGGGAGTGGATATTCCCTGGTGCAGGAGCCAAGCATCTCCGGGTCCTTCTCAAGAAGCCGCCGTCGAACGACTAGCGCCTTCCTTTCCAATACCAAAACAGAAGCGGAGAAGCCGCATCCCGCGCACCGCCACCGCCACCGCCCGCGAACCAGACCAGAAGCTGGCGCCACGCGTGGTTTCTCGAGGGAGTTTGGCGAATCGCATCGGTCCGCCGCGCCGAATCTACTCCACCGCGCCAAACTTGACGCGGCCGATCGATGAACCGAACAGCACCGAGACCGAGACTGGCTCGCTATTCTTAGGCATCTCGGTAATATTCCCTCAGCATCTTCCCGCGCCCCGGCCCCGACGCCCCGGCATATAAGGCCGCCTCCACCGCGGCTCCCCAGCCATCGATCCACCGCAAACAAGCCCTTGGCAATCCACGACGACACAAAGCAAAGCATCGTAGCCAGCCAGCCGCCCAGCCCCCATTGCCTCTCGAAAACCAGCCAGCTAAACCCATGGCCGGGATCGTGGTGGTGTTCGACTTCGACAAGACGATCATCGACGTGGACAGCGACAACTGGGTCGTCGACAACCTCGGCTTCACGGAGCTGTTCGAGCGCCTCCTCCCCACCATGCCCTGGAACACCCTCATGGACACCATGATGGGTGAGCTGCACGCGGCCGGCAAGACCCTGGGCGACGTCGCCGAGGTGCTCAGGGCGGCGCCCATCGACCCGCGCGTGCCCGCCGCCATCAAGGCCGCCTACGCGCTGGGCTGCGACCTGCGCGTGCTCAGTGACGCCAACGCCTTCTTCATCGAGACCGTCCTGGAGCACCACGGCCTCCGGGGCTGCTTCTCCCAGATCAACACCAACCCCAGCCACGTCGACGCCGACGGCCGCCTCCGCATCGGGCCCTACCACGCCGCCCCGCACGGCTGCGGCGTCGGCACCTGCCCGCCCAACATGTGCAAGGGCCAGGTGCTCGACCGCATCCTCCGCGAGTCGGCGTCGCCCGCCGGGACCGGGAGGAAGCGCGTCATCTACCTGGGCGACGGCCGCGGCGACTACTGCCCGTCGCTGCGGCTGGCGCGGGAGGACTTCATGATGCCGCGCAGGGGTTACCCCGTGTGGGACCTCATCTGCGAGGACCCCGCGCGGGTGCAGGCGGAGGTGCACCCGTGGGCCGACGGCGCCGAGCTGGAGGAGACGCTGCTGCGCCTCGTCGGGAGGGCGCTCGTGGAGGAGACCGCGCTGCTGCCGGCGCTCGACTGCAAGCTCGAGTCCACCATGCCCGTTGCCGCGCAGGACGCCGGCATGCCCATCATGCCGCTGGGAGTCAAGAACTGATACAGTCTGTCTCTGGTTGAGAATTTGAGGAGATTATTGCCGGTTCGGGTTCGTCGCGAGAGCTCGAGCTCGAACAAGTGCGGGCGAGGCACGGTGTACGATTAGTAGCGTTTATTATTAACTGTATTGACTAATTTTTAGTGCGTGTGGTGTATCCCTCCGATCCGGATCGAGCCTGTCACTGCTGAATTGGCTATGGCGGCTCGTTGTATCTTGCCTACCGACAAAAGATAAAATTAATTAATGGATGAAATCCTTTACGACAAGCAAAAATCCATGCGCGTGCTTCGCTGTTAAACAGGGCACTACAATTTGTAGCCACAATTACCCAATTAGCGATGTGAAATTCATTCACATTTAGTTGCAATCAAGCGTGCGTGATATTGTATGATTCTGCCATACATTTTGCAAGGCTAGCGTATCCTATGCCGCTTAAATTGGTCTCGTTTCGAATCGCACTAGCAGCACTAGAGAGTGTGTCTGCACCGATCTCCGAGCTTGTTGCGCGCCACAAAAGACAGGTAACCTGTCACGCATCATATGCCCCGTGAAAGAGATACTATTCGCCGCAGATCTGCGTTCCATCAAATTTCAGGTACATATTCCTAGGATATGCTTTGACATATCCGCGATCCGCGTGAAAGCAATTGAAACGAACCGGAGTCACGGACTCCCAGTCTCCCACTGTCCCACTCCCACATCGACATCGTCGGATACACGCACGCCCAAGTCCCATCTGATTGGTGTATGCACATACGCTCTCTCTCAAAAATAACGGTAGAAATCAAAGTTTCTGAATTTCAACAAATATACAACACAAAATATATATATATATATATATATGTATATATGTGGTGCGTGAATATCAGTACATTAATCATGGTATAGGTTTTTATAACAAATGTTGAAACTACTCCCTCTGTCCCACTATGTATGTCGTTCTGACAGTGCATTGAAGTGTCTACCTTCACGGTTTCGTCCATGCATACGGACACAACCAACATCCAGGTTTAGAGAATCATTGCTACACCATGTTGAAAGCTAAAACGACTATTATAACGGGACAGAAGGAGTATTTCGTATAAAATTAGTTGAATTCAAAAAAGAAGTACTCCTTGAGAAATGAAATACGTGGTTATTTTGAAATTGAGATAGTGTAGATGTTGACCGAGGGCAACCAAGACCTTTATGTTTTTTATTTTCAACGTTTTTAATCACTACTTTAATAATAACCAAATGTTTGGTCACACAAGTATGCCTGGTGTGATAAGACTGTCGGATAGAACCTGCCACACCGTTGACTCGGATCAGCATGGCGGTTTGGTGGGACCCACTTAGTCGCGCCAACCCCCGCTTGTTGCGACATCCCGCCTAAGGCGGCATGTCTTGTCGCACCGCCCTTCCTAAATTGGAGTATAGAAGCCACACTATGCCCTTCTGTTCTCCATTTTTTCCTTCTCTCCATCTTCTGTTCTCCTAGCCCATGCTTGCTTTCTATGCTGGATTGCAATCTCGCTGGTGGCTACTCATCTCTTTATATAGACTGAGGCATAGCTAGCCATGTTTCATGCTGTCACAAGACAACAATGATTTTATGTGATTTTCCATGCAAAATTGTTGTTCATATGTGAAGGTGATATATGCTGCAACAGAGATGACACCAATTGATTTGTATGCTAAATCTACCCCTTATATAAATATATATATATATATATATATATATATATATATATATATATATATATATATATATATATATTCATAATATGCCTATTTAGAATTATAACAATTGATACTTGATACTATCTTTTATAAGTTTAGTCCAATTAAAATAGTTTGACTTGACAAGATGAAGAAGGACACTTTTTTAGGGATTTTTTTTGAGACGGATGGGATACCGTGAGTTGTAGTACCATTTTGTAAAAAAAAGATGGAAACAATCTATTTGACCTTCCTCAATTATTGCATAAGTTAGTCGCAAAAAAATTATTGTATAAGTTCAATTTACCTCCACAATTAAAAAGCCATTTTTTAGACTCCTCCAACTAGAAACCGTCCAATTTACCTCCCTGAGCGGTTTTGAGAGTGGTTTTAACTAACGTGACGCCACATCAGCCCACCTATATGGCGCTAAGTCAGCCACTAGGGAAGTAAACTATGCCTTCACGATAGTTCAGGGAGAGGTCAATTAGATTGTACAAAATATTTATAGAAATATTTTTCCAAAAAATATCCAAATATTTTTCCAAAAAATATCCAAATATTTTTTCTAGAATATATATGCATTTAAAAATACTAAAATGTGCTTTAATATTAGAAGATTCATACAAAATTTGTTTTAACTGAGAAAAATATATACCCTATTTCATATTTTTCCTAAAATCATGCTCCTAAAAACTTTGTAGAAATAATTTTTTAAAAAGTTATCCAAATGCTTTCCTAGAATAAAAATGATTTAAAATACTAAAATTTGATTTAATATTAGAAAATCATAGAAATTTTGTTTCAACTCAGAAGAATATGAAACCAGTTTCATGATTTTTTCTAAAATCATGCTCTATATTTTTTGAGCTAGGCACCATAGCATGTTTTAGGAAACACTTGAATTCCAACGTCTTGAGCCTAGCCAAATTGTCTTCGTGCTGAATCATGCTATCGGTGCTTGTGCAAATCTATAATGGCGATGATGAGTAAAGAAGCGATTGTGTCCATCCGGATGTTGTCAGTCAAGATGCAGAAGTTGGTTTGGGAGGCTAAGAAGTCGCATACTAATTGATGGTCCAATAAGTCTACACATGGCATTGTTATGATGTCCCCTAAAGAAGACAACGGCACTATAAAGTTAAACCACATGATCCATGTTGTAAATATGCCATCAGAGTTTGAATTATATGTTTTATTTAGATATTTTTTCTGCATGTGTTGACGGTTAACCAAGACACAATCTTTTTAAGTTTGCATGGAGAGTTGCACAACGACCCATGCTATGGTCTGCAAGATTTATCTTGGTCTATGTCCTCTAGTTCATATTTGGCGCAATTTCAAATTTTAGGAGGTTGTATTAGATTCAAATAATTCTAAGTAAGGAACAGAAAGGTAGATCATGATTTTAGAAAAAATATGAAACTGGTTTCACATTTCTTCTAAGTTAAAACAAAATTTCTAATTATAAATCTGATTTCAGTATTTTTAAATGCATATTTATTCTAGAAAAATATTTGGAATCTATTTTGAAAAAAATATTTCAACATTTTTTATAAAAAGTCTAACCGTACTCCCTGAACTATTGCGAAAGTCCGATTTACCTCCCTCATGGCTAACATGGCGCCACACCAGCTAAAACCACTTTCAATGGTGCTCAGGGAGGTAAATCGAACGGTTTCAATAGTTGGATGAGTCTAAAAAACTAGTTTCTAATTGAGGGGGTTAAATTGAACTTGCGCAATAGTTTTTTTTTTTTTGAGAGAGAGACTTACGCAATAGTTGAGGGAATCAAATGAACTTTTTTTCCAAAAAAAAATAGGGCTTCCTCTGCAACAAAAAGGAAATTTAGGCCCACTGGTGAATTAACCTTGGACGGGGCCCTCTGCAACAAAATAGGGCTTCCTCTGCAACAAATAGGGCTTCCTCTGCAACAAAAAGCAATTATTTGAGACTTGGGCCTGGGCCGGTACATAGAAGACACCACATACTTATTGGTCCTTTGGGCCAGTCACACTCACGGCGCGCACACAACACGCGCCCCGACCTCCCCACGGCCACGCACGAGACAGCCACCTCCCGACCTGTGCCCCCAGAGCTCCGAGAAGCCATCCCCAAATCGGCCTACGCTTCCACCCCCTCCTCCACGAGGTGAGGAAACCCTAGCGGCCGACCATGGCGTTGCTCCCGCGCACCGCGCGGCTGGCCCTCCTCTCCACCCCGCGGGCGTACTCCGCCGCCGCTGCTGCTGGCGCCTCCCCGACGCCCCCAGCGCCATACGGGGGCGCCCCCCCGCCGGCGATGTCGAAGACGGCCGAGTTCGTGGTCTCCAAGGTTGACGACCTTATGAACTGGGCGCGTAAGGGCTCGATCTGGCCCATGACCTTCGGGCTCGCCTGCTGCGCGGTGGAGATGATGCACGCCGGCGCGTCCCGCTACGACTTCGACCGGTTCGGCGTCATCTTCCGTCCCTCGCCGCGCCAGTCCGATTGCATGATCGTCGCCGGCACGCTCACCAACAAGATGGCTCCAGCCCTCCGCAAGTCAGTAACACATTCCTCATCTCGATGATTAGGCCGATTTTAGATTTCGATTTGGGGGTCCTTAGATCTCTCAAAGGATCTGGGTAGGGAAATATGAAGCAATATATTTCTATCTTTGCACCGAAAAAATAGGATCCATAGAATTAGATTTTGACTACTGTTTGGCCATGGCGTCTGTAGAAACCATGTTGTGCTCAGATCATTATAGGGAGCATTTTCAGTTTGCTCCCAAGAATAACATGTTGATAGAATTGTTGAAGTATGACATGGTACTTTGATTTGACAACCAGCCACATAGACTTGATGATCTGCAATTCTTCTAAAAATGGTTATAACTTGTATCAACAAGTTTTGAGGATAATTGTGTCCCAAAAAAAAGTTTTGAGGATAATTGTAATCGATCAATTTGCTTCGGGCAGACAACCAGCCACATAGGCTTGTTATTTGTATAGGGATTTTACTGAATACCGAGCTTCTGTTAATCCAAACCCACCATTTTTCTGGTTTATGTATTGTCTTCTGGAGTAATTGATATAGTATGTGACCTTAGTTTGCATATCATACCAATCAACATTGGTAATTCTTGGTACCAATTTGCATAGGAGACCTGTTGTTTGAGTTGCGCCTTTCTATGATGTGTGGTTATGAAGTTGTGTTCCTTTTCTTTAGCAGGTTGATGGCAAACTATAGAAGTTCAAACATAAACTTAGTTCATTTTTGTATCTTTTGTACTGTTTTCTGCGCTAAGAAGTTTTGGAGAATTAAATTCTAATGATCTAATCTTGTACTGATTTTGCAATGCTTGTTAGTACTAACTGTAGATGCTGAAACACAGGAGTGCTCTAGCAAACCCAGCATCATTTTGGATGCCAGCTCACCATTGCATTCATTAGTTTGGTCTTGTTTGGAAGCCTGGTAATTAGGTCAAAACCCTTGTAAATTACAGGTTTGTAAATTTTTCCAGCTGAAATAAAAAATTACTGTTTGGATGGTTAGTGAAGCTACTAATTTTACATCCGGATTTAGCCAATACCGTTGTAAAATAAAAAGCGTCCCCCTCGGCCTGGAAAAGAAAACGAGAAATGTCGGGCTCCTCCGCTCGACTCCTCGGTCTTCACTGGTCGCGGCGGCGGCGCCGCGCGAGGATTCCTGCCTTCCCGGTGGCAGCGTCGACGAGTTACAAGCTCCTGCTCAACTCCTCCATGGTCGACACCCTGATCCCTCGACTCGGCAGGAACCGCACGGATCCGAGGCGAATCATCGGCAAGGGCAGGCACATCGGTGGCGGTTTCTACGGCAGGCAATTTCACAGTGAAGGCACGCTAATCCAGCAGCGGCGTGAGTAAATCCATGGCGACAGAAGAAATTGCAGGCGGAAGCTGCTCTTCTACGCCTCTGAGCAGGCCACCCTCCGGCCGTCCGGCGCTACTTTCGGGCGAGTGGCGGCGCAAGGTCATGACGTGGGGCCTGCAGGCACCCGCGGCTTCCTCCTGCTCGTGCCCCATGCACGAGGAGCGGCATGCCGCACAGCTAGAACGCTGGCTTGTAGAACTCCAGCACACAGGCATGGCAGATCGATTGCACGGTGTGGATTATAGTTGGTTTTCAGTTGTTTCTTTTGAATTTACCCAAACAATGTTTTACTAGGGAATGACATTCGGGTTGTCTTCTTGTGCACAAGAAATTACAGATGGAAGTAAACTACAGATGAAATAATTTACAAAGCTTCCAAACAGGGCCTTAACCTTTTAAATTTGATCACTTCTCAATGTATAAGTCGTTAGGACCATGTCTAAGTTACATATAAAGTTGCCACTCAAACTACTGTTACGGCACCACCTCTTTTAACAAACTTAATACACCCTCTGGTTGGATAAAGGTTTCGTTACAACCGGAGGGGCCAGTCTCTTTCAAATAACATTGATGATTTTGGTCAGCATGGTATCTTTATTCGACCAGAGGTAGTAATAATACATTGATATAAATTCTGTAGTAAAAGATGTTGGAAAAGACATGCTCTGTATGACTTTATTTGCTGATACTGACAATATTAGGAAAACAAATAAGCTTGCATCGACTGGCTAGCTGCATTATCTGCATGGATTGACTTATCCATTTTGCTTGCTGAAACATAAAAATATCAAAATTATAGGAATGGAGGAAAGAGGCTTTGCTTGGTATCCTTAAATTACAAATCTGGACTGTATACTATAGAGACTTGCTTTAAGCTTTAGGTGCTTCTAATATTCCCTATTTTGTCTCTTCTTTTGTTGAGACGCGTGTATGAACATATTTAACTGTACATGTTGCAATTTGATCATAATTCTGTGATTTAGAGAGTTATTTATTTTTATTATCAAATCATACTTTTCTAGTGTAACATGAACTTCATTTGTTATCTGCAGGGTTTATGACCAAATGCCTGAGCCTAGATGGGTTATTTCAATGGGCAGCTGTGCCAACGGTGGTGGATACTACCATTACTCCTACTCTGTTGTACGTGGATGTGACCGTATAGTCCCTGTGGACATCTACGTCCCTGGGTGCCCACCAACTGCTGAGGCACTACTGTACGGTGTTCTTCAGCTCCAAAAGAAGATCAACAGGCGCAAGGATTTCCTTCACTGGTGGACCAAGTGAAGCATGCTTCTGCTGTAGCTCGCTCCCTATATTTCTTTGCATTTGACCTACTTGCCTCATCTGAAATAAGGACAGACTTTGCGTGGATTTGCAAATTTGTTGTGCCTGTAAGGATGTATGTCCAGGTTGTTTGCCTGTAATGGACACCAGACCTGCTGTCAATCTGTTCTTAAGCTCCATTGTAATACAGCAATACACCATATCCTTTGTCTGTTAATGGGTATCTTCCCCCTACCATTGGGTTGAGATACAGGCTACACGTCTTGTCTTTTATTATCAAATGCTAAACTAATGAATGGTACTGCATATTTTTCTTTTGATCTGCAAGCCTTGGGAAATTGTATTGTTTTCGGAAGCACTGCAGAAACTTAAAGGCAGATAATGTGTCAACAGCACTTTTTTTGAGTTATTTTTTAAATTGACATAATTTTCGCCCTGTTCGTTTGGCTTATAAGCCGTACTTTTTTAGATAACGAATAATATTTTTTTCTCACAATAAATCAGCCAACAGTACTTTCAGCTATGGTTTATCAGCCAAGCGAATAGGACACTTATTATCATAGTTTTCATGAATTATTTGAGACTTAATTTCAAACTGAGCTCCATGAGTCGAGCGGAAATCAAAATTAATTCATCTTTGTTCTAAAAGGAAAACCAAAGGTTAATCAAAATTAATTCATCTTTATTCTAAAAGAAATATTGAGTTCAATCAGAACAAATTTTAAACAAGCCATATATGTCTTTGGGATGCTACTTCTCGAGTCCCTTTTTTTTGTGAAATGAGGTCGCTAATCTGTATGGGAACTACTGGAATCGTATGCATAATAGATCTAAAAAAGAAATCGTATGCATAATGGAGTCCACTTGGACAAAGCAGGCGCTAACCTCCCCTCCAAGCCAACAGCGCCGCTAACAAGCCTACTAAAACACCGCTGTCCCCTTCCCGTAATCCCGTCCCGTCCCCTCGCAGCCGCCTCTCCCAAGTTCCAACTCGTGCCCTCACCTCTCGGATCTCTGCATCCCCTTCGTCCAAACCACCGACCACAATCAGAAGGTAGACTCAAAGAATCCATCACATCATCCTCGAATCCGCGCTTCCCGACCACCGGAATTTTCTCTTTCCCTTTGTAATTTTCTTCTTCTGACCCGCATTGCCCCGTTCCGAACCGTGAGCAGCGGCGCCGGCGCCACATTCCATGGCGGCGCTGGGGTCGAAGCTGGCGCAGCTGCAGTCCAAGGCGTGCGAGGCGACGAGGATCGTGGCCAAGCACGGATGCTCGTACCACAAGACGTTCATGGAGAAGAACAAGCACTACGTCGTCGACCCTCCCACCATCGAGAAGTGCCAGGAGCTCTCCAAGCAGCTCTTCTACACCCGACTCGCCAGGTCAGTGCTCCTTCTCGTCCCCGCGCCACCAACTCTGATAGGACAGTGGAGGAGGATACGCTTTGTAGAGTTC
The DNA here is from genome assembly GCF_019320115.1 of Miscanthus floridulus. NCBI lineage: Eukaryota > Viridiplantae > Streptophyta > Magnoliopsida > Poales > Poaceae > Miscanthus > Miscanthus floridulus. The sequence continues at coordinate 104,683,771 of NC_089585.1, read as the reverse complement.
TGGCGCGTACTCATGTGAATCTCAGTATATCAATTTTTCAGCTTTTAGATGGGAGATTTGGCCGTCGTGATGGATTATGAAGCTGCTCCTTTAGGATATGGTAGCTTATCTATGGCCTCCTGAGGAGGTGCGAGGGCGCATGCATGGGTTGGGTTTGACCGTCTGAGTTCCAATGCAAGCACCACGATCGTTTGATGACCTTATTTAATTGTGTAGTGCTGGGTAGACAATCAGGAATTTTACAATCCGCCTAATCCTTGGGATGTGCTGATTTAGTAGCACTGTAGCACCCAAAACTTTATAATTCAGGCGGTTTAACTACGGTGGATTCTATTCTGTGCTGTCACATTTTGCATATTGCTATCACAGTAAGCATAGAGGAAGGCTTTGGATATCTGTGTTTGGATGAATCATGTCTCTTCCAACACATTGAGGTTCATCAATTCTGTCTCTTTCGCTGCAACACTGGTCTACTAGGTTGTTCATGATGCTTGTGTCAACACAACTTGGAGTCAATGTATGTGCTACAGAATCTGTGTGAATTACTGAAATTATTATCTAGTAACTAGAATTGTATCGAACTGTTGGAGGAAACGCCTTTGTAGGGTTTTTGTGGTGTGCATTGTTAATTTGTTAGCTTCTAGATCGTATGGGAGGTTTAATGATCAAATTGGGATTCAACACTGTTATATGGGCTTATGGGAGGCCTCTTGAGAATTGCAGCAAAACCTATATGGATCGACCAAGTATCGTTTAGGTTTTTGTATTGATATAAGATCCCAAAGTGCTTATTAGATGCCTTGAAGTATTCTTATCTGATGAAATTATATGATTGGGCCATGTTGGGTTAGAGTTAGACGCAATTGATTGGTTCCATCGCACAAATAGACATTAACAAATTCCAGAGCCTACCTAATCATTGTGACGTGCTAATTTAGTGGCACAAAAAAATTTAGGATTTTTTGTCTTCTATTAACTAGTGTGAGTCCTAGTTTCTGTGGCACACAGTTTGCATTTGGTTATCAGAAAAGAAATGCATAACACGTTTGGATGAATCATGTCTCTCACACCACATTGAGATTGATCAATCATGTTTATTGCCTCTTGTTTGAATTACATCTGCTGAACTAATAGAAGATTTGGTGTGCTTGCTTGTTTATTTGGGGTAACATGCATGATGTTTTGTCTGCATAGGAAATTACTGCTGTATAAATTGCCTGCCTGTTAAACTTTTTATGTCAACTGAAGTTTCATGTATAACTCCAGTCAAATTATTTATTGTTGTCTGCTAGCCACCCATGCTGAGTTTGATATCAACGATATGTTTTGATCTAATGTTGGAGGCCTACAATATCTTTGAAATATATTAGAAGGCTCACTTGCTAGTTAAATTCTAAGTATTACACCAAGATGGTGGACGTCACGACAGTCAGTGGAATTCACCTACTGAACTATTGGGGCACCTGGCAATATTGATTTCTGGATGCATGTATCCTGAATTTATGTTCAATGGCTATGTAGCCAGTGCTTGTTTCACAAACAGAAGTTAATAATAAATGAAGCTGTACTGCTGCATTTTAGACAATTTTTCACAACACACGATTTGAGAATTATGCATTTTTGTATATTGTGCTCTCGTCAGAAATTTTAACACTGGATATGTGTTTCTTGCAGCCTTCCTGGTCGTTACGAGTCATTCTGGAAAGAGCTTGATGGTGCAAAGCTCCTGTGGAAGAACAGAAGCAATCTGAAGGTTGAGGATGCTGGTGTTGCGGCGATGTTTGGCATCGAGTTGTATGCGTGGTTCTGCCTAGGTGAGATCGTCGGTAGAGGATTTACTGTCACGGGCTACCATGTCTGAAACCTCTGAATGCCTGCCTTACCTCTAGAATTAGCAACCACATTAATCCACATTTGCCGACGAATATTATGGAATCGGTGTTAGTGATGCAACGTTTTGTTATTTGGAAGTACTATTGAATCTTGATGCTGTGGAACTATATTCATCTCGGTGGACGGGAAATCATGAGCTAATAATTTACTGTATATCATGCCCTTTTTTGGAATATTTCCCGGGCCGTTCTCGGGCATGCCTTGCGCCCGTGTTCCGTCAGTCGTCCAAGCGGGATTGCATTGCATGCGCCCTCCACCCCCCCCCCCCCCCCCCCCCCCCCCCCCCCCCCCCCCGATGCTGTCGTGCATTTGTGTCCTGTGGAGTAACTCTACTGGCACTTGCAACTTTGGTGAACAAATCGTGAGCTCGGCAATGCCCCCGCGTTTTGAGATAAACACCATCTGATTATCCGACGCTTGCTTTGCTGACCGGACTGCAATTGCTGAGATGCAAGAGCAGAGAAGCACCATCTTCGGACGAAACTCTGTCAGTCTGTCGTCAGCAATTGCTGAGATGCCAGAGCAGAGCACTATCTTGTTTTGATGATAGCGGAGGGTACGGTTTTAAAGGAAACTGAAGTTTAATAAACACAAGGGGTGTTTCAAATTAAAACAAAGCCAGTAGCATTCATACCATAACTGAAAACTTACACCAGGCGTAGTATATAATTGGAAAAGATTTTAAACGCATGCTGCACACGAAGAATTTCCATCGGCCATCTTTAGCACGTCCGGCCCGCCGCCCGCCTCTTCACCGGTCTACCACTTCGCGCCATCGTGCCGTCATGGCGTCGCCCGACGCTCTTCCGCTACGGTTCCTCCTCGTCGTCCTCGTCACCTTCACCGCTGACGCCACCCAACGACCAAAAACGCTGCACATCCCCGTCGTCCACCGAGACGCAGTCTTCCCGCCCCGGCGCGGTGCCGCACCGGGCAGCCTCCGCCGCTGCCGCCATGCTGCCCCCTACACCGCACAGCTAGCGTCCTTCCACTCGATCACCGACGACGACGACGACCGGCTCCGCTCCCCCGTCATGTCGGGTGTCCCCTTCGACAGCGGCGAGTACTTCGCGGTCATCAACGTCGGCGACCAGCCCACGCGCGCGCTCGTCGTCATCGACACTGGCAGCGACCTCATCTGGCTCCAGTGCGCGCCCTGCCGCCACTGCTACCGCCAGGTGACCCCGCTCTACGACCCGCGGAGCTCCAGCACGCACAGGCGGATCCCCTGCGCCTCGCCGCGGTGCCGCGACGTCCTCCGCTACCCCAGCTGCGACGCCCGCACCGGAGGCTGCGTGTACATGGTGGTGTACGGCGACAGCTCCGCGTCCAGCGGCGACCTTGCCACCGACAGGCTCGTCTTCCCCAACGACACGCACGTCCACAACGTCACGCTCGGGTGCGGCCACGACAACGAGGGGCTGCTGGAGTCGGCGGCCGGGCTGCTCGGCGTCGGCCGGGGCCAGCTGTCCTTCCCGACGCAGCTGGCGCCGGCGTACGGGCACGTCTTCTCGTACAGCTTCGGCGACCGCATGTCCCGCGCGCAGAAAAGCTCCTCGTACCTCGTGTTCGGCCGCACGCCGGAGGTACCGTCCACGGCGTTCACCCCGCTGCGGACGAACCCGCGGGAACGGTAGTCCCGCAACTGCTGTTCGCGTGCCCAGCATCGTGCTGCACTTCGCCGGTGGTGCGGACATGGCGCTGCCTCAGGCGAACTACCTCATCCCCGTGCAGGGCGGGGATCGCCAGACGTATTTCTGCCTAGGGCTCCAGGCGGCGGACGATGGCCTCAACGTGCTCGGCAACGTCCAGCAACAAGGCTTCGGTGTTGTGTTTGATGTCGAGAGGGGAAGGATCGGTTTCACGCCAAACGGATGTTCAGTTTAGGGCACGTTCGGTTGCAAGGGAATGACTTTCTGGAAAGATTCCTGGCTGGATTGCTTAGTTAATTTGTATAAGCTTCATCAGGAATGGTTCCTGGGCTTGTTCCAAGACAACCGAACGAGCCCTTAGTGATCAGAAACGAGGACTGGTTCAAAAGGGATTGCTACTTGGGGAGCCAATTTGCCGCATGGAGAATTTTTAGGTATTATTAGCTGATGTTGTGATTACATGTTATAAAATCCGGCAGAGTCCAATGATCTTTTGCTGGGTTGCCACAGCAGTGCAAGTTTTTTCACCTTTCACACTCCTTTTTTTTTTGACAAAAAAACTTCACATTTTTCGTGTCACGGTGGAAGCTCATCTATCTATTTAATACAACAAGTGTTAAAAAAAGTTCCAGAGTCTAGAAATTTTGAGATTAATCTGAAAAAGAGAAAAGAAGAGTCAAACCTATAATAAATAAATACAATTAAAAGAATAGTACATGTCAAGGTTTATATTATAAAAATATAATAAACACAACTAAAAGAATGCATAAGGATCTGTTTAAATCCACCAGTGTTGGTAATACTATTTTATCATGGGACGACATGAAACTAGCAGCTAGTACTTGCTAATGAAATTCCTAATTCCCAATCTTTCTAATCCTGCTAACATGACCATAGCTATCGTTGGCAATTTGGCACACAGCCGCTCAAGCAACGAGGCCGACGTACTCGAGCTCCACGGAGCCCAGCCACAGCTTCCCCCTCCTCTCCGCCACGTCGCTCAGTGTGACACCCTTGGCCGCCGTAAGCTCCTCGACCTCCACCCCGTGGGCGTCCAGGCGGACCCCGACGAGGTGCTTCACGGGAGCCGTCGCCGGAGTCGCGTCCAGCCGCTGCTTCTCCTGGTTCAGCGCCACCCAGTAGCCACCCTTGCCGTCCCGCCTCACGTTGTCCGGGTAGCCCGGCAGGTCCGTCAGCAGCTCGTACTGTCCCGCCTTGGCGCCCCGGAGGAAGTACGTGAACGCCTGGCACGGCACGGTGTGCGCGACCACGACCTGCGCGCCGTCGCGGCTGACGGCCACGCCGTTCGGGTACGGCAGGCCGGCCTTGAGCACGGTGACGCTCTTCGTCTGCGCGTCGTACTTGAGCAGCCGTCCCGTCGAGTCCGCGTTCATCATGATCTCCGTGTTAAACCTCCTCGGGTACGTGCTGCTCGAGTCCGTGAAGTACACGTCGCCGGTGGCCTGGTGGACGTCGAGGCCGTTGACGAAGTTGAACGGGACGCCGTCGGCGCTGGTCGCCAGCACCTCGGCCTCGCCGCCGCTCGGTCCGACCCTCATGAGCCCCAAGTAGGCGTCGGCGATGTAGAGGTCGCCGGTCTTGAAGTGGAACTGGAGGCCCAGGGGCCGGCCGCACATGCTCTCGGTCTCGGCCGATGGCACCACGCCCGCCGTGCACAGGGGTATCTTCCTGTAGTTGGCGCTGTGCGCGAACGTGGTCCAGCCGACGGCGCTGCCGCCCGACTTGAGGACGCGGCCGTCCGAGACGCCGGCGTAGGGCCCCTCGCTTTTGCCGTCGAAGGCGAGGCTCTCGGCGCCGCTGACGCCGCCAGGTAGAGGGAGGTGGAAGCTCCAGCGCGTGTCGGTCGTCTTGACCTGCGCTGCGGCGCCCGGCGTGGCGAAGAGGGCTAGGACGACGACGGCGAGGAGCGACGACGCCCGATTCAGCCGCCGCCCCATGCTGTGCAGTGCGTCTCCCGACTAGCTTGCTTCCTCGCGATGATCTACGATGCGTGCAGCGTGCGCTCTCGCAATCTCTTGCAGCGTGCAATGGATTTGTCGTGTGTTCTGATGTGCCTCTCGCGGCGCCGGGGGCTCGCGTTTTATGGCCCTTCTCCCCGTCGCTCCTTACGGACTCGGCCGCTGTTGGCGGGAGATTTCGTTTACGAGCCGGACTGCCCTGCCGATCACGAGACGGTCCTGTTGGTGTTGGGATTTTGGAAGCTGGCTCGCGCACGCGGTTTTGTACCTATCACAGTTCGGCCCTTCTGTCTCTTTGGATCGGAAGCTCGTGGGCGTAGGGACCTCCAAGATTTGTGCGTCAGTTCGCCGTTGCTTGACAGGGACCAGGGCCTCGTCGCGCACAAGCTGGGGTTTTTTTTTTTTTTTTTTTACAACAGCGCACAAGCTGGTTGTGGCATCGTCCCGCACAACGCAGACAAACAGAACGACAAAGGCTGTTGCGCGAGCGACAAAGGAGAGCTTACATCTGTGCTTCCTCACACGGAAATTTTGATTTTATTAAAAAAAAAAGGTTATATCAAAATCGTCATCATAACTCCGAGTCTTCAACGGACGAAGAGGACGATGTTTTGAAAGTTACACTTCTAGCTTTGTCGCTTCAATCCAAATTCAGACTCTCTTGGTCTTGGATCTCCAACACCACGCATCATGATCAAGGTTTCAAGTGTAGTAATGCGCGGTGCACTCCAGTGACAGGTCGGGCCGCCACCACTGGTGGATCCCGTGCGCCGTCTTGAAGTCCGGCGACGGCACGCGGTTCACCGTCAGCACGGCAGAAGGGAACAGGTGCAGCGGCTCGCAGCCGCCGCCACCGCCGCTTCCACCCTTCCCAATGCCCAGCAGCAGGTCCTTCACCGAGTTCCTCGTCGCCAGCCTCCCCACGGCGCCGGCCCCGATGGCCTCCATCTTCCTGCGGTGGTCGAAGTACCCCACGTACTCGGCGCTGATCGGGTCCGCCGAGTTCACGAACAGGTTCGGCACCCAGGCCGCCATCACCGCGAACGACGCCTCGTGGACGCTGCCGCCGCCGCCGCCTCGCTGCAGGACGGCCGCCACTCCTGCCGTGACGAAGCTGTTGGCGATGCGGATGCCCTGCCTCAGCCGCCGGTCCCCGATCCGCTCCACGGGCGCGGACACGAACGGCGCGTTGAAGAGGAACGTGGGCAGGGCGGGGGCGCCCGCCCTGACCAGGGTCTTGGCGCCCAGCGTCGCGATGGCCGAGCCCAGCGAGTGGCCCGCCAACCAGACGCGGCCGTGCTGCCCGGCCGCATCCGCCAGGGTATCGTGGATCGCCTGCATGGCGGCGCGGAACCGGGACTTGCCTTCCAGCCCGTTGCGGACTAGCTGGAGGTCCAGCTCCAGGTCCCGCTTTGCCGAGCCCTTCTTGGTGATGGTCCCGCGGAAGGCGACGGCGTAGTGCGGGGCGCTGGCGGCGGCCGTCGGGTCGAGGAGGTGGAGCGGCGGCTGGAACACGTAGACGGCACCGAAGATGGAGCCGTCGGCGGCGTCGATGAGCACCTGCCGCAGCTCGAAGTGGAAGAACCTCCACCACGCCGGCGCGCGGGCGTCGGGACCCTGCCGGTTGCACTGCCGGTCCCGCTCCAGGACGTACACGCCCTGCACAAGGCTTGCCATGACGGATCGCCGGTGGTGAGGGCAGTTCCTGGCCGGACCAACGCCGATAAATACAGGTAAGCAATTCATATGATACATCTTGATCTCATCGAAAAGGAAAAAATGCCACATTGGTAATGACAGAACTCAGGAGCATATCACGTACTACATCGTCTGACAAAAGCGTTGGAAATAGATCTAAATTTGCAGGGGCCAGTTTCACTGCGATCGGCTTGTGTTCATTCAGGATTCAAGAACTAGGAGAAAGTAAAATACTCTATTCATAGTCGGATAGGCCACAATCTTTCAAGCAGAAGTAGAAATTGAAGCTGGATGCTGCATTGCTGATCACTACAGTTGTTGTTTTGCCTTTCAACAAAAAAGTAACCAACTCACCAGTTCACGTATGCCAAATACGTTGGCCCTGAAACATCAAAAAGGTCCTTCTGTGGCGTCATTTTGGTTCTTCTTTCTTGTTCTGAACCTTCTGTCAAAGAAAGATGAGAAATGAATTGTTTGTAAAGCATGCTGGGATATCTTTGAACAAATTTACATATATACTTACTAAAGAAGAAATCAATCAGCATGCACTTTTGCAGTTTAGACGATAGAGAAGTTCAGGCCCAACCAGTGCACCTCTAAACCCAAGGTAATCTTCAGAGTTCTTTCAGAAACACAGATGGATAAATCAAACCCATATTCCAACAACATTTCGAAATACCCCTCATCCCTTACCCCTTGATGCTTCATCCTACTGCTGACCTATAATTCCACATTCTCTAGGGTCCAGGGATATATCCATATCCTCATCAATAGTTTCTTTTGTTCTCATCGGACATTCTAAACAATTCGTTAATCGGCACCATATCCACAGGGCTTGAGGCACAAACCATAGATTCAAGATGCAGCACAGCAAGCACATTTCTGAGGAACCAGCAGAGGAAAGCAAATTAAAATAAACTAGGAAATTACCAGAGACATGCCTTCTTCAGCTGTGGAGCATCCTCCTCATTCCAGTATGGACTCTGCAAATCTCGTACCCTGCCGCAGTGCTGTAGCTGAATATGTGGGCAACGACTTTCAAGTCAACGAAAGGACAATTCTATTTTAAAGCCACGATGAAAGAGTTGAAGAAAATGGGGAGATGCAATTGGAGAGTTGGGCAATTTTTTTTGCTGGTGTAGTGGTGCTGACTCGATCGGAGATTTCAAGAAATGAGACCGAGCTTTAGGAAAGAACTCAAAGAGGAGAGAACGACTTATGAGCATGAAGCGCTGAAGTCTTCCCATTTATTAAGTTGGGAGGATCACAAGTGGGATAAATGAAATGAACTCACCACATGCCAAGATATCGTGCATAGTTCCACGGCATTAATTTTGGGTATCTTCTTTCCCTCAACAGGCAAGTATAGATGTGAGCAATTGATGGAGTATATAATATATTGCTGGATGTATAAATGGGTTCTATTAATCCTCCTATGAACTGGATGTTTAGATGGATTTTTTTAATGCCGTGGAGGCCTAGAGGGATATTTTTTGCTGAAGAAGGCACACTATGAGGCAATTTTGCTTACAGATGGGTGAGAATCTAATAATAGATGTGTCGATGGTCACTATGGTTCTGTGAATTATGGAGCGTTGCTGTTCTGTACCAACGCGGTTGGCAGAACTATCACTGAGTGGAAGCAAAAGTTTGTTGCATGGTAGTTTGGATTCTTTGAACAATCTATACATGGTCGATAACTACTATGGGCTACGGAACTACTCGTACAAGGTTTTGTGTCGCAAGTTGCGACAAGTGAAACTGGAGAGCGCCAAATAGATTGCAGTCATCTACTGAAATTATTATTGAAAGTGCATGGCATCTTATAGAAGTCTTTAGCACGTCATTTTAGCTTTTGGGTTGGAGATACGTGACCAAAGATTTCCATTTTCTGTTTCCTCCTTGCGTTTTTCTGTAATTGTTTCCTCGTCCCTTTTATTTTGCTTTTCTTTCCCAAAACATTCTACTACTTACATACTTCATCCGTCTCAAAATAAATCTACTCGTAAAATCCCAATAAGTCAAACTTTAAAGTGAAGAATAACAGTATTTATGATACCAAATATGTAGATTATGAAAATATGTTTCTTGGTGTATCTAGTGATACGAATTTGATGAAATAAACGTTAGGTCCTTTTTTTTCTATAAATTTAGTTAAACTTAAAATAATGCATGGACGGCAACAGGCAACTATGTAGATCATCAGGCAGCTATAAAGAGCATCTTGATGTAGGACGATTCATGGACTCCAGGTACTTCTAGTTTTCCACAGTACTAACTACTAAATAATATTTCTATGTGGTCTTAGCAAATGTTTGATTTCTTAAGTTCTTTTTTTTTCTTTTTCACTTTTCCTAGTTTGTTGCTACTAGATAGTAGAATGTACATTGTTGTTGCAAGCACGCTTTCTTTTTTACTCGACCAATATGGTTTCCAACTCAATGTGTTCTAGATTGAGAATAAATTGAGTTTAAGTGTCGTTTTTCCTACAATTTGATTGACCAAAAGTCTAGAACCCTACACATTTATCTTATTGTAATCTTGTTCTAGATGAAAATTTGTTTTAGTTCTTTATTTAATGAAGGCTGTTTTAGTGAATTAATTTCATTATAAATTGCTTTACGATAGAACTGTCATGTCTGAATATTAATGTAATGGACAAATTATCTACTACAAACTGCATTCAAATTAACAGTGTATCACTTCATTATGGATATTAAAAAGGCACCGTTTCATATCTTCTTATTGTAATCTTGTCCTAGATGAAAACTTGTTTTAGTGGTTTATTTAATGTAGACTGTTTTAGTGAACTAATTTCAGTACATTTTTCTTGTATGACAGAACTACCATATCTGAATATGAATATAATGGACAAATTATCTACTACAAACCCCATTCACATTATCACTTTATTATGGATATTAGAAAGGCATCCTGTATCTCATTATTTCTTTGTGTGTGGTACCTTTCAAATGCTAATCCTAGTAGGATTTTATTTGTTGTTAAGGTGGTTGTTTGATATGGTTCTGGTGTTGGTATTCAAAGGTTTATGGATACAAATAAACCTAGCATTTTGTTTGAAGTGGCTATCTTTGTATTAGTGGACCTTTATATGATGACCTTTTTTGTTAGATATTACTCTGTAGTTACTTGAAAGGGAGCATATGGGTGTTCATCTGTAGAGTTTTCTTGTGAACAATATTTGATTTTGAGGATATATGATCAAGAAAGGCATAACATGATTGATAACATATTACAATTAATTATATCCATATATTTGATTTACTTTTTTGTTTTCTCCAATATTCAGTTTTGTTGACAAAAATAATTCCATAGATGATCTAGTTGGTGTCGTTGAGCACTGTGGTGGACCATTCATGAATGTTGGACTCTATGTCGCCTATGTCAGCACAAGAAAGATTGGAAATCAGCAACAACAGAGCAACTGCTCTTCCTCATAGTTTTGTGCGGATGATAGTAACATCATAGAAGTCACCCTTCGAGAAGTTCTCAAGTGCAAGCCTTATGTTCTTTTCTACGAGAGGATGGAAGGCAAATGCATGTCTGTCATAAGATATGACAACTTATCAAAATAACTGTAATAAAACAAGCTGATTAGTGAGATTAGCTAGCATTCTTTAGATTGTCATTGATTTAGTTAGTGTACATGTAGGCTGTTGGTCATACCCATTTTTTTTAACAGGGCTTAAAGTTTCATTCAATCCTACAAATTGAAGTCTTTGGCTTGCCTATTCATGCTGATTGATATCTTTTGTTTATTGTTAGAAAAATTTCGCCTTTTAGGATCAACCCATGAATGGAATGGGGACACGTGGCTTGGTCAGACCGGTTAATTGGCCATACAGGCCCTGTTAGGTTGTGTTGGATGGTAGTTTTAAATGCTAATCATTTACATGCATTATGGACAAGACATTGAATTTTTTTCCTGAAACTTTGAGCTTTGGTTGCAGCAACATTGTTTGCAACATGCTTTAAATAATCCCTGAGCTGCAATTACAGGCTTATTGTTACCTACTCCCTCACTTTCATTGAAAGCGTCGTTTTTTTTTTTACTTTTGGACTTCTTGTTTAACGGTTTGTCTTATCCAAAAATTTTATATAAATATTATTTATTTTGTTATGACTTATTTTATCGTTAGAGATAATTTAATAATAATTTATTTATTTGTATAAAAAATTTAAATAAAATGAACGGTTAAACAAGAAGTCTAATAATAAAAAACGATATTTTCAATGGGACAGAGAGAGTATAGTGGGTAGTCATGGAGGGGAGCGGTCGAGCGGGTGTGGGTGCTGTTAGGATTAAGAGATGGGATTTGGCTGATGGCACATCCAAAACCCGATACTAAAACTCGTTTCCGCCCCCATCAGGTCCGAAACCTGCGGGTTACAGGTCCAAACCAGCCTGACTGTCATCCGTTCTTTTCTCATGCGTCGTGCGGCCATGCCCAGTGCCCGTTTCGCACGGCGCCAGCTCAGCTCCTCTCCTGCGTAGGCATCAGCCATTACATCTTCTCCAAGAATTCCGTGTGGTGATTGAGCGCACCGTTGGCTTTGCGCATAAACAAGAGCGAGGCAAGCTATGTTTATGCAAGCACATGTTCCCCAATTGCCCTTTACATATAACGCAGAGCAACACGTTCCTTAATATAATGATGGCTTCCTTCCTAGTTACAGTACTTCTAAGTTCTTTGGCAGCCGCCTGAGTACACCGTAGCACGATGAATATGAGGACATGAGCCTTGACGAGATCCTCTACACCTACAAACTTTCCGCAGCTTGCTGCTTGGAATTGGGCGCCACCCATAGCTCTGCGAACTTCACCTTGGAGATGCTCTCCAGCACCTCGTACGGCGTGATGTCCCCAATCACCACCACCTTCTTGTTCTCCAAATCTACCTCGAACGACGTCACACCTGCGCAAAAAGACAGAACAGGTTAATTGAGACTTTGTTTTGTTTTTCCTTTTCTTGAGATTGAGAAGAGAGATAGTCCTTGGGGCCGGTGAGCTATGTGTAGGGCCTGTTTGGTTCCACACTCAAAAATTTAGTGGCCTCTAAACCCTTTTAAAATTTAGTGACCCCAGTATGGTTATAATGACTAAAAGTGACTAAAGCAGCTATCCCATGTACACTTTAGTCACTTTTAGCTATCCATTGGTGACTAAAAGCCACTAAACTTTAGCATGGTGTTTAGCATTTTAGTGACTAAAGTTTAGTCACTAAATTTTAGGAGGGGTGAACAAAACAGACCCATAATACTCCTAGTAGTAGTACAGGCGTACAGCAGGGCCTAAGGCCCAGTTTAGTTGCCAAAAAATTTGGCAAAACAGCACTGTAGCATTTTCGTTGTTATTTGACAATTAGTGTCCAATCATAGTCTAATTAGACTTAAAAGATTCGTCTCGTGGATTTCGTCTAAACTGTGTAATTAGTTTTATTTTTTATTTATATTTAATGCTTCACGCATGCGTTCAAAAATTCGATATGACGGGAAATTTTGAAAAATTTAACGTTTTGGAGGGAAACTGAACAGGCCCTAAGGCCTTTTTTTCAGAAAACAAACAGAGCAGGCAGCATCGACAAGTGTAACCGAAGCAGGAGCCAGAAATGTGCCCATTCCGGTGCAGTGCAGGAAAAGAAACGGCATTCTTTATGGCGCCCGGCAATGGGCCGTCGGAGTGGCGGAGGCCGTGCGCTCTTCTCTCGCTCACACCACACCACACCACCGAATCCTGGCCACCGACTGCCTGTCTCACGCAAAGTTTTCCTTTGCAGAATCCAGAAAAGGCAGCTGAGCCGGACATGCACATGTGCACAGTGCAAACATGTGCCGGGGCCCGGGGCGCCATGCCTGCCCAGTGCCCAGGCCCAGCCGATACGACACGACGCCAACTCACGGGCAGCCGGTGATCACTGGGAGCAACAAGGCGTTAGCGTGACGAATGACTGACGCTCTGCCAGGTCCCGGCATGTCTGCCGATCCATGTTCACTGTTCGGTGCGATCCAGCAACAGCAACACCAGTTCTCTAGGCCCTGTTTAGTTGCACCCCAAATGTTAAATTTTTCCAGATTTCCCATCACATCGAATCTTTGGACGCATGCATGAAGCATTAAATATAAATAAAAAATAAAACTAATTACACAGTTTAGATAAAATCCACGAGACGAATCTTTTAAACCTAATTACACTATGATTGGACACTGATTATCAAATAATAACGAAAACGCTACCGTAGCGTTTTACCAAAAATTTTGACATCCAAAGTAGTAAAACGATTTTTTTTACGAGGAAATAGTAGTCAAATGATTGGGGCGTGCACAAAGGTCAACCACGGGGCCGCGTTTTTCTTGCTGCGTCTGGCGATCTTGACCCTGTTGGTGTCATGTCCCGTCGCTGCTCTTGCTCGGGATGCTTCTCAGGTCTGCAACTTTGTCCTCTCTGGACGGAGGAGACCCTGCTCGCATCCCAAGCCACACGCCTCATGTAGTAGCAGTACGTGCTATTCTATTCCCTACTGGCTACTGCTACTACTAAACCTAGGAAACGAGAAGGGAAAAACAACTGTTGCTCTATAGAGGAGTGTACTCCTAGATGTGTGCCATTTTCCTCGCCCAAGACCCCAAGTGATGCAAAGTAACACGAAATGCGCGATGCAAGAACGCATCGAGTAGACTGCTTTGTTTTCTCGATGCGTTTCCTTGCCTCAGATTGGCATGCGTGGCCGGCCAGGAGAAACTGATCTCCGAGAATTAAGCACTGCTGATCTTACACTACTGAAGGCCGTCTCTTGAGGAAACTAGCACCAAGTGAACTAAACGTGAGAAAGTGTGACTGTTAGCTGTGTGCGATAGCCGATAAGTTGTACTATGAACCTGTAGGTTAGTAGGTCAGTCGTCTGGTCACCTATGATGAATGAATCTAGTATGAAATGATTCTGAACACTAGATTCTGAACACTAATCTAGTAGGTTAGTATGATGGACAGACCCAAAAGTGGGCAAGGATAAGGATCAGTTGTCATACCGTCCATCTTGGAGATGTGCTTCTGGACTTTCTTGGCGCATCCATAGCAGTGCATGGACACCCTGAGCTCCACGGTCTGCATCAAACAGAGCACGCAGGACAGATGATCCATGCAACAGAGAGCATATTAATCACGGAAAGTTAAGCAAAAATGAGCAGAGGTTAACAACATGTTCTGCTGCAGTGCAGAGGTACGTATATATCTGAGACAGTCTCAAGGTAGATACTAGATAGATAGATGTCCGCGTACCTTTGGCTCCAGATGGAAAGCAAGAGTCTTGGCGGCTCCATCGACGAAATCCCTGAGCTTGACCAGCTCCTCCAGCTGGCTGCTCACCAGGGCCTTCCGCTCGTTGGCCTCGTCCTCGTCTTCTTCCTCCATGGAATGTATGCAGGCGCAGGCGTTGGAGCACAGGGAGAGCGAGAAGCAGTCGAGGACCTTGTCCAGGCCCAGCTTCGCCGTCCTCCCCATCCTCTCTCTTTCTTAGCTTTCTCTCCGCTGTCAGCAACTGAAGCTTCCAAGTTATATATAAACACCAGGAGGGCCTGCAGGCTGCAAAGTAAAGAGCAAAGCACCCTTCCGAAAAGCAGGCAGAGGCGTTTGCGTTTCCCTCTCAAGATTGGCCGGGATCTACTGTCGATATGCACATCTAGCTAGCTCTCAAGCTCTGCGTGAGAAGAGACAAGTTTATCTGCGAGGTGAGCAAGCAGCTAGCAGGCCGGCAAAAGAGATCGAGGACGAGGAGCATATATGTAATGTAAGCAGGAGCGTTGAAGTGGTGTGTTGCTAAAAAGCTTGGAGTTGGCGGCAGCAGCTTCCAAGAAGTGAATTTAAATTTGGTTGGGTGCGTTCAGGACAGTCATGGACGCACCGGTTTGACGAGCAGACAAGATGGGAAGCTCTCCATGTGGCAATGTGCTAGCTTATTGGCACCGGTGGAATAATCATGCCTTCGAGAAACACATTTGCAATGTTATGTAGCTAGAAGATGTAACAAACACCAGAGAACACGTCGATACAAAAGCTTAGCAATATAATACACCCAATCATGCACCAATGAATAATGCCTGCCCTTTCGTTCGCTATTATTCAAGTAAGTTGCAGCAAATGAAACTTGCTGGTACCACGTCAGGGCCGGCTCACAAGTTGCCACATACGTGCCTTTCACTTGTGCACATCAATGGATATGTAACAGGGGCGCAGTATAGGTTTGGTATGTACTATTAGGCCTGGTTTAGTTGCAAAAAAAGTTCCAAAAAGTGCTACAGTATCCATCACATCGAATCTTGCGATACGTGTATGAAGCATTAAATGTAGACAAAAAAACTAATTGCACAGTTTGGTTGGAAATCGCGAGACGAACATTTTGAACCTAATTAGTCCATGATTAAACACTATTTGCCAAATAAAAACGAAAGTGCTACAGTACCCAAATTCTAACTTTTCCTCCAACTAAACACAGCCTTAGTGTGTGTGTATATATATATGGGTGCATTTTATATACTCCCAGGAGTAGTTACTCCCATAATCAATAAATCATGTTTTGTATGTGTACATACTCATTTATCAGTTTGAGTATGTTGACATACTAATATTAAGATACTCCAGATCTTTACTATGTGAAAAAATTTCAAAAGAGCACATATTTTTTTAATATATTATATAATACTATGATAGTAGCATATAAAATAAGTATAACCATATACTCTAAGTATATATACATACTTGTCATACATAGTACCATAGGTGGTCTAGTATGATGATATACTTCATCTACATATACTTGGTCGGGCTACATACACCCTAAATCTAGAGATATACATATGAGAGTAACTACTCTTTGAGAGTAGAAAATAATTTCCATATATATATTATAGAACTACTACTCTGTAGCTGGCTATAAAATAACTTATTCTGTAGTCACCTTGAGTTACGATAATTACTATGTTAATTTATGAGATTATAGTAACTCCTTACTAAGCGGCTTACTATAACATTATGGTAAATATCTCTATGTGTTATAGTAACCCAACTATCGTAAATATGTATTGACATTATCGTAAATTAGTATATAAAATTATCGTAAATAGAGGTGACTATAGAATAACTTATTTTGTAACTGGCTACTGAATATACTATATATATATATATATATATATATATATATATATATATATATATATATATATATATATATATATATATATATTAGATATAGAACTACTATAGCTGGCTGCAGAATAACTTATTCTGTAGCCACTTTGAGTTACGATAATTACTATGTTAATTTACGAAATTTACAGTAACTCCTTACTAAGTGGTTTACTATAACGTTATGGTAAATATTCCCATGTGTTATAGTAACCCAACTATCGTAAATATGTATTGACATTATGGTAAATTAGTATATAAAATTATGGTAAATAGAGGTGGCTACAGAATAACTTATTTTGTAGCCGGCTGCTGAATAGCCTCTCCCTATATATATATATATATATATATATATAGAGGATCTCTCATTTGGTGAGCCAGGAATACGTGTCAAGGTAAGCTGAGCAACAAGAAGGCGTACAAGTAAGAGGGCATCGATTTAATAACCATATATAAAAACCATATCCGCTTGGCCTTGCGCCGAGGAGGGGACAGATCTCAAATTCGGTCGGGGAATATGAAATTCCCCGTATGTCGTGTCGCCTTCGAAGACGTATATATGTATGCCACAGCGGTTTCAGCCTCGATCGGTACGTCACTACTTTTGCAAGTGACGACGACCGTTTGTTTAACCTTTAGGCGATATATATCAATATATATGCGTTGTACGTACGTAGTAAATTGTAACCAAACATCGAGTCATCAACTGATAAATATATGCCAGTTTGCCACCAAGACTCGTCTGGTCGATGCAAAGTATTTGCGGACGGTCCCTTGTTATTGCAGAGATACGCAACGTGAGTAGTGTTCTTTTGATTAATAATCATAATCGCACCATCACTCTTGTGCTGCTGTCACCTTTTGCATTGCTTGCCGAAAGTGCATTGCACTTGCACATCGGCTTCATGTGACAGGATCCGAATGCGCCTGCGTCCAATTACGACTGCCAATGACTAATCAATAGCTAGCCACCAGTGTCTTTCTTTGGCGCATTATCAGAAACGTTCCTCTTTGGTAAAAACAAGACACTCAGTATGTGTTTTTCCTTGCTTTCTTCTTGCAAATTCCCTTGCGTACTGACCGAGAAAGAAACAAAAATCTTAAACATGCCTATCTGTGGTGTCACTTATCACCCTTTACTTGCCGAAAGCGCGACGAGCACCCAGCTTCATGTGATAGGATCCGAATGTGCCCACATCCAATCCAATTAGGAACGGGGTCGAGTATGTAATCAATCAATAGCTAATGTTTGTGGTTACATGCGGCATCTCCGTCGCCCCAGCTTTGGTTAACAGTGGCGAGCGAATATGGTGGGCCTTTTGACGATTGAACTGTCTGCTCAAGGACGACGGGATGTGCCTGTGTGCATCTACTATCTATCTATTTGAAAGGTTATACGTAGGTGAGTGGCCAAGGGAAAGGGGGCAGACATGGCCGGTGGGCGCGGCACGGAATTATTGGATCAGTTGGACAGCGGCAGGCCATATGATGCCGTACGCTTGTCTTGCGAGGATTGGCTGGCTGCATGTCGGTCTCAGCAAATTGCAGCGCCGAGAGAGAGAAACGATCGAGGCAAATCAGGCAGAGACGTGTGCTACAAAGGAAACACGAGACGTCTGAGACGCAATGCTTTTTTGCTTCTACAGTAGAAGTAGAACCATGGGATCGGACAACACATCCAAGACAGCCACAGGCGAGTGACGTGTGCCGACTGCCGAGCAATGTGCGGATGTGCCATTCATGCTTTTGTGCCCATACTAGTGGAAGAGAGACTGTTGTGACCCAGTGAGAAGCTAGGGGCGTTCTCTTCTTTGCCAAGAATAGCCATCATTCAGCTTCCGCACGTCCAGGGCCTTCAGTACAAGAATCAAACTGTTCCATATGCGAGTAATCATGCATGGCGTCATGTTTCTACTGTTGCCGGCTGCTCATGGAGCTTGGAAATGGAAGGGGTATGCATGACTTGTACAGCCGATAGGATGCTGCATGTAGCCAGCTCACATGTTCAGGTGGCCTTCCTTGCCATGTACTGATGTACAGTCAGCAGCCACTAGCCAGAGGGCAACGTGAGGATGTTTCGCGGGTGGGGGTGTGGGGCGCCAAACCAATGGATGCTGGTTGCTGGCTGTACATCAGTACATGGATGCTGAAGTGGGCACCCCGGCAACCCCCACCACTTCCGGCTGCTTCATTTACAGATAGTAATAGACTCAGCAGCATGAGAGGTTTTCGCTCTTTGCGCCGGGCATGAATTTGACAACAGACTGGCGCTCCAGCAACCTCCCCTGCTGCTCATAACAGAGCAACTGAAAACCCCTGAACGCGAATGGTAATACTAACACACTATCGACCGTACAAGAAAGCAGAACAGCTTTCGCAATTACTCAGCCAGAGGGCAACGTGAGGATGTTTCGCGGGTGGGGGTGTGGGGCGCCAAACCAATGTATGCTGGTTGCTGGAGCAATGGACCTGAAGTGGGCACCCGGCAACCCCCACCACTTCCGGCTGCTTCATTTACAGATAGTAATAGACTCAGCAGCATGAGAGGTTTTCGCTCTTTGCGCCGGGCATGAATTTGACAACAGACTGGCGCTCCAGCAACCTCCCCTGCTGCTCTCATAACAGAGCAACTGAAAACCCCTGAACGCGAATGGTAATACTAACACACTATCGACCGTACAAGAAAGCAGAACAGCTTTCGCAATTACTCCATTTATTTTAAATTGTAAGTCATTTTTACTTTAATTATCTTTTAACCAAGGGTGTACCCAGTGCAGAGAGCTCCCGCTCTGTGCGGGGTCTGGGGAAGGGTGTCAGTGGCAAGCCTTACCCTCGCCTGTGCAATGCGAGGAGACCGCGACTCGAACCCGGGACCTTCCGGTCACAGACGGTGAGACTCTACCGCTTGCACCAGGCCCACCCTTCATCTTTTAACCAAGCTTACAGAAAAAAAATATAAACATCAAGATTTGTTAAATATACATGAAACAGCTACACTCATTCATTTATGAACGTTCGAGGCCATAATCTTATATTCCTTATAATCTAAAAAATTGTGAAATATATTGTAACAGTATATTTATTTGATATTGTAGATGTTAATATAGTTTCTATAAATTTGGCCAAGTTAAACAAGTTTGACTTAGGCCAAAACTAAAACGATTTACAATTTGAAATGGAGGGGTAACAGGTTATTTCAAAATTCTCACTAAACACACCTTCATGAGCAATTCAAAGCAGAAGTCGAAAGCAGAGGAGCTGAGCAAGAGATACCACAAGTAACCACTGAATAGCTGAGCAAGAGTTACCACAAATAACTACTGAAGAGCTGAGCAAGAGTTCCCACAAGTAAATGGGCAGAGATCCAAATCTACATATTTCCATAATTTATAAACAGATAGTATACTTTTTACTCTTTTTTTTCTAGCAATCACTGAAGAACTGAAAGTGTCTAGAAAGAATGAGATTCTCATCAACCCGTGCAAACACGCAGCAACAAAATAAGGACACCGAAACGGCAAAACCAATGTGTAATGTTTATAATTTTTAAAAGAAAATTACCATATTCTGAGAAGTTCATATAAACCTGTCAAATTCCAAGCAAAGATTTCATTAAAAAAAAAATCCCAAGCAAAGACTAAATCACATTCTGAAGTTCTGAAAGAGAGAAAATTACCACAAATAGTGATCTTTCATTTTTCACTGTTGATGATTACTTTTTTAGCTTCCGGTCAACTCCACCATAACCTCCAAAGGAGGGCTTAAGTACCAACATTTCACTAATACAGTTTCTAAGCGGAATGCAAAAAACTACGAGGGGTACAACTCATGATCAGAAAACAAGTGTGCTTATCGTACCTGGTGAACGAGACATTAAAATCTGTAGCTTTACAAGGAAGCAGGACTTGGTCTTGGGAAAGAACTTCCATTCGGCAAAATGACAACAGACTGTCAATTCTGTACTGACAGATGGTTCAGTGAATCCATTTGAACTATAAAACTTTTCACAAGGCAAAGCTCGTCTCTGAGTATCTGAAAAATTGTAAGTCATGTCAATCTTTGCACTGGTGTCAGCACATGGATCATAAACCTAATATATTCCAAAGATCTTTGAACTTACCTGCGAGTTCTGTTTTGAAGATTAACAAATTCATGACCTTTAACCTCTGCTGTAAATTGAGGAATCAGAAAAAGAAGACAACTGGAGATTTTTGAATAAAGTAAGAATGACCATTTAAATAAAATAATTGTTTGAACACAAAGAGAAGAAAAGAGAAAAGGACATTAGTTGGTTCCACCTGCTATTTTTTGGTAAGTCAGTGGACATAGGATCTTGGGAAGTCAGTGAAATAGGATCTTTCTTTACACCATGGTCACTGCAATGAAACGAAATAAACTTCAAATAATGGGCATGTATTCTTGCTTTTGCTGGGTCATATCATTAAGAACAAAACAAGTACTATCAATTCTAGAAAGCATATTGTAATATAATTGGCAGGTAATGCATACATGGAAAAACACGGCTGTAATGGACTGGCAATGGGAACACAGCCTGAGGAAGTTAATCGAGAATCTTAAGTTGTTATTATCGGCATTAGCTACTAAACAAAGAGTTCTCAAAGAAAATACATATTGCGATCGTACTAAAGTAAACTAAAATATTTAGCATCAACCTAATCAAGGAACTAGGATATTTTCCAGTATCATGTTCAGAATTCAGAGGGTAAACTTAGTTAAAATATCATACAATACAACCAGCCATAAATACTTGACGCTTTGGATATATACCTACAAATATGTGAGTATGATACCTAAAACTGTAATACACAGGATAAAGCTTGAATTTACCTTGGCGATGCTAATGAAGATGCAAGTTCAGAATGTTGGAGACAATTACTACCAAAATAAGGTGGACTGATTGCTCCTTCCTGAACCCCAGTAGCACCAGTCAATATTGGCGACCTACTTTCACTAGAATAAACACAAAATAGGGGTCAGAGGTAAGTGCAGGACCATACAAGAAATAGGAGCGCGCAATCCAGTTATAATCAGTGCCACAGCTAAGTAGTAGTGTTGGTTATATATGAAGCGTCAGAACCAAAACGAGCCAGCTGAGTGCACCACTAAAGAAAATACCAATAAGAATTTGTCAATTACTCGAGCTGTTAAGAAAAGTAAAAAAGTTCCAAAAATAAAGGACACAGATCAAAACTAATGAATGCATAGTTCTTCCACAAGATTTATAGAAATTAAGTCATGAATACCAGGCCATTAGTCTGATTTCAGAATTGCCACCACATCGTTGATCCACAAATTCCAGCAGAACCATAGCATCAGAAGTGAAACCAGGTCCCCTAGGATGAAGGCCACTAAACAGCATAACTGCATGGTAAATGCAGTAAAACATTACCCTAAAGTGTTTGCAGAACTACAGCTTGAAACATACATGTGCAATTGAAAATGAAAGGATAGTGGGGGCAAAATGAAACAAAACTGCATATAGTTTAATGATACAGTTTTCCAACAGCTCAGGTAGGGTTAAAACTTGGTATCAGACTCATACTGGAATGGTTAAAATTAGTTCGTCTGTTGATACACACTCAAGTAGCAAAGTGGAAATCAAACCAATACTATTTTCACTTCCACTCAATCAAGTGCAAGTATCTGCACCATTAAGAAGAAAGGTCCTTCAAATGATTTGATTACTTGATAGTTCTATGGTATGCATATAACTCTATGTATAATAAATTGACAGACAAACCTGACAATTTTGCTGTAGTGTTACTGGCACCTGGGTCATCAAGCATTGAGCCTCTTGCTCCTGTATTGCCAAGAACAAGGCTACCACCATCAAGAAAATAAGTCCTCTCTGCTTCGTTCATATCATCATGCCCTGTTACTGCTGATACCACTACAGAACTGTTTGATTCCGGAGGTGCAGTGGCCTCACCATCACCAGATGAACTTACCAGTGTTGTTTGTGGATGAGATTGAATTTTGTTGGTACTCGTAACTTTCTGAACAAATATCTTAGTAGACGCCCTTGGTGTGGGTAGGATTGGTCGTTGAACTGATTTTTGCTGATAAACTGCATTACAAGGCTGAGTACAATGTCATTGATCGGATGATCTAGAAGAGTAAAAGGGTGGTGGAGCTGAACTTATGTTTGATCCAAAGGTTTGCTTGCAAGGAAGGGTTTTTTTCATGCTGCAAATGTGCCTTATGAACAGCTGACGAGAAGAGTTTATTGAACGTTACACAACATGCTTTCTCTCTTTGCATAAAAGGTGATTCTCGATGGGGTGATCTAGTAGCAGAGTAAAAGGGTGGTGGAGCTGAACTTGTGTTTGAGCCAAAGATTTGCTTGCAAGGAAGGGTTTGATCAAGCTGCAAATGTGCCTTATGAACAGCTGACGAGAAGAGTTTATTGAATGTTACACAACGTGCTTTCTCTCTTTGCATAAAAGGTAATTCTCGATGGGGTGATCTAGTAGCAGAGTAAAAGGGTGGTGGAGTTGAACTTGTGTTTGATCCAAAGATTTGATTGTAAGGAAGGTTTTGTTCATGCTGCAAACTTGTTTGAGAGGAGTGCTTTTCCGCACCTGCATTGTACGAAACCTCTGCATCTTGTGATTTGGAATATGATTTCCTGAAACATAGGCAGCCTCACTATTAGTGCTAAATCCAGCTAACATTGTATTTTCAAAGGGCACAAAAGGAGAGAAGAAAATGGAACTCCACTTACGTATTATTTTGTGCTGAAGAGATTCTAGAAGTCGTCCAATGAGCTTGGTTGGTTCTAGAGCCTCTCTCTCTGTATATATTTCTTTCATCACTGTAGCCTTTAGCATTGCCATAATATGAATGAAATTGTGTCAGCTTTACGTTTTCAATGCTTTTGGTGTCATGGTAGGATTTGCATTCATGAAAATAATCATTGTCAACACTCTGCATGATACTTGCATTATCATGCTTATTATCATGGAAATTTATCTCATTAAACAGATCATGCGCCCAAACTGCCTCTTCTTTAGGATGCCATATCTTTTGACCACCAAAACTTTGCCTGAATCAATGGCATGGATATATTAGGAATCTAAAAAAACATGTGGGCTATTCTTTATTGTGAGTTTTGATGACAATGAATGGCAACTAAATGCCAAATTTATCTATTGAAACTCTCATGCAACCAGCCAAGCAGACCCTTGCCATGTGGGTTTTCTATCTACACAGTTGTAAACAATGTATCCTTACGACAGCGCCACTTATTCGGCAACGTCCTCCACAAGAGTAAATGGTATGCCCACTGTAAAGTGTAAAACGTAAGAGTGTTTCCAGTAATATACGGTCACAATTTTGTAAACAACAGGTTTAATTTGAAAATCGAAGTTGCAACTACATCTCTTACCACTGCTTACTATATTATTTGGTTTGTACTACCACTCAGATAAACAAGGGAATAAGAAGCGATGAAACAAGGCGCAAAGTTTTAAACCTTTGGTAACGGTGGTTGCCGTCTTCCTGACCCTGAAAGCGATTGTCGTGCTGGTAGAAGTCGCCTGTCGTCGGCACGGAGTAGGGCTCACTGTCACTAGCCATCTTCACTTCCTCTCTTTTCATCGCCTCTTCATCCCCTTCCACTGCCGCTTCATCGTCCTCGTACTTCCCTTCGTCCTTCGCCAGAGACACCTCACCATTCACTACTCCAGTCTCTCCACCCCCAACTCCCGCCTCGGACTCCTCACGCACGTCCTCGTATTCCACATCCTCCTCCTCGTTGCCGTACACCTCCTCGTCGTCGTACAACTCGGCGGCGCCCTGCCCGCCGGAGTCGTCGGACTCGGCGCCTAACACCGTGGAAGGCGGCGGCGAACCCCTCCTGCTCCCACCGCCGCCCTCCTCGTCGTCGTCGCTCGCCGCCCCCGCGACGCCTCGCCGCGGAGAGGGGCCCGTCGTCGAGGAAGCTCTCGTACTCCTCCGTCGCCTTCTCCGCTTCGGTCATGGGTGGGATCGATCGAGGGTTTAGGCAATTGAACGAGAATGCTAGGGTTTATGCCAATCTGAGGGAATCTAGAAAGTTCCGATAGGTTCCCCGAGCTCCCGACTGACTCCCTGCTGATTTGCCGCCGCGCATTCGCTTGATCGCCCTTTTGGGCCTGTACGCTGGGAGTGCTGATTGATCGGATTGCTTTGCGCCAACTGTCGAGGGGGTTGTTCAAATGCCGGAGTAATCAGTAATCAGACACTGGTATGTGGGTCCTAGCGATGACAGTATAGTGGTTCTACTGGACAAAGAGCTCAGAGCAACTCCCCTAGATTCCATCCCCTTTCCCTGAAAAATGCCGTACAGAGGAATGAGGTGAAAAAACTGCTCTAGCAGATTTCCTTTTTTAATCCCTTTCTCTATATCTTTTTTCTCAGTCCCTCGACATCCTTCAATCTCCCAAATAGAGAGGAGGAAGCAATATTTTTTCTCAACTTCCTTTCCTTCCTCGTTGGAGCAAAGTTCCCTTATACTCCAAAAAATCTTTTCCAATCCTCTTTAGCTGCATGTAGAAAATTGGATATCCTCGATTTGGTAGAGATGCTCTTAGCCGGGGTAGTTTGTGTTGAGGATTCTCGATCATCGCTCAACTTTTTTGCCTAGGACACCCGCGACAATGAAAGACAATTTACTCCTATAGAAATTCTATCTCTGATATAGTAAGGAACGTAGATTATTTGTTCAACCGTTATTTATAGTACAAATTCCTAAACACGTGTGGGGCTAGCATGTCAGTTCTTTTTAATATGCCCATGCCCATCTTCTATCTCATAGATTAGTCGCATCAAACACAGTAACAGCGAGGAGCGCTTCTCGTTGCGAATGGAAGAAGCCGGAGCCCTTTTCGTGTACAGTGACGGAGCATGAAAAGTGGCTTCATCTTGGGGATCCGACTCTGGCACTGGAGCTGGAACCGCGCGGGCGTAGCCCTCAAAAATGGGCTCAGCAATGTGACCGGTGGTCATGCCTCCTTGGGCGGATGAAAGAGGGAGACTTGCATGCCATCCAAATTCTAAGTTTTTTCACTCTCTTTCTATCACATCAATTTTTAGCCGCTTGTATGGAGTATTAAATGTAGGTAAAAAAAAAACTAATTACACAGTTTAGTTGGAAATCATGAGATGAATCTTTTGAGCCTAGTTGGTCCATGATTGGACAATATTTGCCAAATAAGACGAAAGTGGTACTATTTATCGGGTTCAAAAAAAAAATTGCAAAGTGAACAAGGCCTTGGGCAAATGACAAACATGAGTTGGGCAAATGACAAACATTTCATACTTTATAATAGTAGACGGTCGGCATAGACATTTCATACTTCGGGTTTGTTCGCTTGTCTGAATTCTGGAGGAATCTAGATGATTCGGAGGAATGCTGGATGAATTTGTGAGAGAAAAACACTGTTCTAGATGAAAAAAAAACGGATCAAGCCGGGTTTAAGGGCACGCGAACAGAGCCGTAGTAGCAGGCAGATGAAAAAGTTAGCTAGACGACACGGACATTTCCTACTTCACGGCAGTAGTCAGCCTATTCGCTTGTTGATTTTAGCCAGAGCTTATCAGCCAACCAACAGTGTTTTTCTCTCACAACAAACCAGCACTAATCGAGTTTATCAGCGTAGAAACCAACCAGCGAACAGGCCGAATAAAAAATTAGTAGAAGATACGAGGAGGACGTGCCAATAGATTAGTATTTGGATTTTGGAATGTAATACCCTTTTAGCGATTCAACAGCCTATTCTTCTGCAATTGCAAACTGGTACAAGCAAATCTATGAGGTTCATTGTGACCTCCAAAGTCGAAAGCTATACAGGTTTATACACAAACGCTAGCTACCTATCCCCAGCCACCTCGCTATTTCCCTTACAAGGACCTGAAGCTACAATTCAGCACATCCAAGCACCACAACTAACCACACCCCAATCCACCGCTCCTGGCTCTGAATCTTCTCCTCTACCTGTGCTGCAAGGACTCCCGATGCCTGCCTGCCTGCCTGCCTGCTACTCAATATCTACAGCTAATGAGCTATACCTCCTAAAAGACTGTCCCTGGACGCTAGCTATACTTCACCGTCTTCCTTGCTTCTAGATCTCTGGAGCGCGTACCGGCACGCCGTGATGGCGTCCTTCACCGTGAGGAACACCCACTCCTCCCCTATGATGTCCTTGATGTACCCAGACAGCACCAGCTTCTCTGTCACCTCCAGCCTGGGGTTCGTCAGCGCTATCTGCAATGAGCAACCATACATGTGTTAGTTTGTTACGAGTACTCATCAGTTCAGTGAATAAAATCTCGTTCTTTGGGGTAAAAATAGCTGGTTTGGAATGGTACTGGTGATTACCCTGATCCCTTTACGATCAAGGCTCTTGTGAACCTCTACTAGCATCCCAATCCCCGTGTTGTCGATTGAAGTCACACCTGCAATGTTCAGGCAAGTGTCACTGGTGGACTGAACTTGCGTGGAAGAAAAAAAAACTGAAATGGTAAAGGACATACCACCAAGATCAAGGACCACGTATTGCAAATCTTGCCCGTCAAGCTTGCTGGCGTTCTCCTCGTCTTCCACCCATCTTAAAATCCTGTGATGCACGGCAGATTAGCATCTATCTCTTCAGCCCTTGTTTAGTTGCTACCCAATTTCCAAAAAGTTGCTACAGTACCTGTCACATCGAATGTTTGCGGCCTATGCATGGAGCATTAAATGTAGACGAAAAGAAAAACTAATTGCACAGTTTGGTGGGAAATTACGAGACGAACGTTTTAAGCCTAATTAGTCAATGTTTGGACACTATTTGCCAAATAAAAACGAAGGTGCTACAGTAGACCCAAAATCCAAATTTCGCGAACTAAACAAGGCCCACATGAAAAGAGAATGAATGATGTGTGGTACAGTACAGATGATGCACTGTGCATGCTCACCTTTCTCGCAAGTAACCTGCATTGACGAAATATATCGGAGACCCCAGCTGCAAAACGAGGACGTTGGGGATGTTCCTCGCGTTCGGGTAGTGCCTGACGTCGCGGAAGATCTCGCCTCCTGCGATGCTTCCGAGCTTGCAGGTGCTAGGTCTCGCCACATGCAGCAGTGCCCTGATCACTGACAAGCCCACCTGCACGTGCACAGGCACACATGAAAAGCGAACCACATCAACCACACCCCACTTCCTAGCAAGCAGAGTGAGTGCAGTGGCAGGGGGAATGAAGCTAGCAAAGCATACCGATGCACTGAGGCCGATGACCATGGTGAAGAAGATGACGCCGATGAAGGCGACCATGCAGATGCAGAAGTCGAACTTGTCCACCCGGTAGAGGTGGCAGAACTCCTTCACCTTGATGAGCCCGATCATGGCGACGACGATGATGGAGGAGAGCGCCACCAGCGGGGTGTACTTGAAGAGCGGGGCCAGGAACAGCAGCACCAGCATGATGCACACCGACATCACCACGTTGGACATCGGCGTCCGGCACCCGGCGTGGAAGTTCACCGCCGACTTGGAGAACGGCCCTGATGATTGGTCAGATAAGATTAGCATCGACGGGAACGCATTCAAGAGGCAGCAGCTAGCTGCTATATTGTTACCTGTGGTGAGGTAGCAAGAAGTGAAGGACCCGGCGATGTTCATGATGCCGAATGCGATCATCTCCTTGTTCCCGTCGATCTGCTCGTTCTTTATCAGCGCCAGGCTCCGCCCGACGGCGATTCCTTCCTGAGAGCCATCGAGACAGGCTGGTGGTGAGAAATACTTGCCGTGCGGCAAAAAAAAGACATCCAGGTAAACAAGATTCCATGGCTGAGAGATGAGAGGAAACATGTTCGTACTGCCAGTGCCAGAATCCCAGACAAGAAACCTGCTTTCACGGCCGTATTGACGTGCTTGTCTGTAAACGTCAGCTGTGAAATAGACAGCGGGTTGATCCCTTTCTTCAGATCGCCAACCTGCGTCGTCGTGATCACAAAAACAAGTAAGTTAGCCACAACAGTCACATATGCATCATGGACTGCGCTGTCAAGTGTGAAGTCTGGTTCCGGCCATGGACGGGCTTACTATTGGGATGCCATGCTCGTTTCCTTTGACTAGGAAGGCGAAGATGCCGCCAATGACCACGACCATGAAAGGCGCAATGGCCGACACCCAGAACAAATTTGGCTTTTTCTTCCTCTGAAAAAGGTTGCTGAATCAGCTCGCAGACAAGGGGGAAAGTCATGTTACTTGACAATCAGGATTCGATGCTTACCAAGTGCTTGCTTGACAACAAGAGCAGGAGGAAGCATATGCCAAGAACTGCACTCTGCCACTTCCACTGGACAAATGGAAAAGGAGACAGATTCAGACAGTTACATTTCAGGATCTTACACGTGCAGTTTCCACTCAAATCATATGGTCCTCAGAAAAGATAAAAGGAAACTTGTATACGTAAGCTTCCTGATGCGCATTATGGGCACGGATCATCACACTTTATCTGACTGACCTTAGCCAGTGCCATCAGATCCAAGTATATAGGGCGGTAGGGCCTGTTTGGTATAAACTTTAGAGCTCAAACAGGTGGCCCCCACCTCAGATTAGAGCTTAGATCTCAAAACTGAGCTAAAATGCTCTAAAGTTTCAGAGCCTTAAAGTTTAGAGAAGGAAATCCAAACATGCCCATATACATACGGAATAAGGCGATAAGAATTTGAAAACACTAGGGTGTTGAAAAACAAGCATGATATGTCGGCATCTGCTCGGTGCACGCAAGAACTGCAAAGCTTGTGGGGTCTACTCATCAATGATTTGGGGTTTTTTTTTAAGAATGATTTGGGTCTTTTGTTAGTACTACAACATCCAGTCACGGGTAAAAAACAGATACTGTGTGCTCGTCTCGTCTGTCATTGAGATATGCTCGTCTTGTTCTGAAAGTGTTTGTCCTGAGACAGTGGTTCAGTTTGAGAAAACTCTGGCTGTTTAAAGGAAAAAAAGGGGAAATACTAGTAACTATTTTACACTGGAAAATTGAGTTTGAGGGGCAGTGAATATTTTGAGCAAATAAAATATTTAGTATGTACGAAAAATTGAAGTTGTTTTTTCCCCTTGATTGATTGACTCTTACTCCTTGGAGAAGTTACTGTGAGAGGTTAAGAGCAACTTCCATCCACGGCACGTCATCACCTAGACAGTTACGCCTCTCAGCATGCGGTTGCATGCAAGTTTTAGCCCAATACATAGATACTTAGTAGTATACTCTTACTTCACCGTAAATGCGTTACTCCCTCCGTTCTGAATCACTTTTTTTTTTTGTTAAACTATTCTGGTTTCGAGCAGATTTATGCATTGGCATCTATATAGTTTCATTAAGTAATCTATAGAATATGTATTGTAGTGCATATATTTAAATTTATAGATATCAATATTTCTCTAATGTATATTGGCATTTGAATTTTTAACCCCAAGCGAAAAGGGACGAAAATTGCCCAAAAGAACCGAGAAAATCAGGGAAGAAGTGAACTGAGAAGCAAAGGAGAAGCCAACTTCTACTCCTATGCTATGGAAATAATGAAAGGTGCGGAGGAGAAGAGAAATACGGCCGGAGTACTCCGTATGTGCATGATTGTCTCACACGACACTCACCTCGTGCCTGTAATGGAAGATGGAGCGCATGACGGAGATGAGGTCTGTCTTGGGCGTGAAGTGCTTCATCCCCAGCATCCCCTTGAGCTGCTGCATAATGATGATCGCCGCCGTGCCGCCCATGAACCCGGTGATCGTCGACCGCGACAAGAAATCCACTATCAGCCCTAACCTTCACCAGACAAGACAAGCATGAAATTTGAGTTCTTATATCTAGTAAAATTTTCGGTTAGTTAACCAAATACTTAAGGCAAAAGCAAGTATATGTTACGGACCTGAAGACGCCTAGTGCGGTCTGGAAGACGCCGGTGAAGAAGGCGGCTGTGTAGAAGAGCTGCAGGTACAGCTGCGGGTTCTCTTCCGGCGGGACCTCCGTCTCGATGATGGACGCAAGCAGCAGCGACGCCGCCGCCACCGTGCCCACCGCCAGGTTGTTCGAGCTCCCGAACACCGCGTACAGCAGTGGCGGCACGAAACTGGAATCTAGTAGTACAAGACACCAAGAAGAATTAAATGTGAGCTGAAATCAATGCGCTTGCGGCGAACGTGTGCAGAGACGCACGTCCACGTCTATCGTCGTGATGACCGAGAAGGCGGACGTGCGTGCGGAAGAATTTAATCCATAGAAAAGATGCATGGCACGCATACAGAGGCCGATGATGGGCGGGAGGTTGGCGAGCTTGGCGTAGCTGATGCCCTGCGGGATGGCGAGGCTGGCGATGGTGACGCCGGCGAGGAGGTCGTACTTGAACTTGCCGACGCTGTACCGCGGCGCCCACTCCAGGGCCGGCACGAAGTACTTGAGCGCGCCCCAGGCCCGCGCGGCGGGCGGGCGCGACCCGAAGCCCCGGAACGGGTCGTCGGGGAAGAACGTCTCCGCCAGGCCCGTCCGCACCGCCTGCACGAACGGCTGGCGCGCCGACAGGTTCACCTTGTGCTCCGCTGCCGCCGCGGCGCCGAGGGGGCGGTCGCCATCGCCGGCCGCCGCCGTCCCCATGCAGGATCGGAGGGGCTGCTGGCCGGATCAGATCACGGGAGTGACGGATCGACGACGACGTACGCGGACGAAGGAACCGGGAGGGAGTGCCCTCCGTTGTGTGGTCAGTATCTTCTCCCACAGTCTCCTCACGTATGCCTAAATTAAGCAGGTTTACTGGCGGCCTGGCGGGCAACGGTGAGGCGGTTTCGATTGGATTATCGCGACACGGGCCGAGTGCGCGCGGTTCGGGCGCTCTCGTCTCTTTCTTTCTCGATCTCTGCTCGAGCCAGGTTGCTCGTGTTTCGTTTGCATGCGTGCAACCGATGAGGAGCGCATGGCGGTTTATATAGAGCACCAGAAGCCGGTTGGGAAGCGGAAGACGTGGGGGAGACGGGAGAGCGCGGCGGCGGGATGGGCAGGCAGTTCACGCTTTTGCGCGGATTGGCTCGAGCCCGGCTGGGGTGCTGGAATTGTGCATGTGATTGACGATGCCGGAACGATGAGTCCATGAGACAAGCCACGATTCGCCATTTCAGAGAGCATCGGCAAGATATTAATCAAATCGTTTTCTAAGGTAAATTTAGTTATTATTAAAGGAAAAATGTCTCTAAACTCTGTAAAATGGCTCTTCAAATTTAGTAGCTCTCTATCTCATTTATTCGCTATCTATTTTTGCATAGCCTACCTCACCAGTCATCCGGCCTCTTAGTTTTACAAAGTATGTTGGAGTACCCTAGTATTTTCTTTTTTTGTTAAATCTATTTTAAAGAGTAGTTAAATCAGTAAATTTGGCTAGTCTTTTTTGCTATTCTCTTGGAGATGCTCTAAAATATTGAATTGGAGGTGGTGAAACATAAGCAGTGGGCTTCTTTTACAAGCCGTTGGATGCTGCCGGCCGGCCTGCCGGGCCACCGTTTGGATCAAACGCTCCTTTCTTCTAGGATTATATATATTCTTTTTTTTAGCAAATTGGGTAGGTGCTCTGCCTTTTTATAGTAGACATCGAGGAATATGTTCTTCTAGGAACATATATAGGAAGTGTCTAGCCAGCCCACTTGAGCGTTTTACCCGTGAAGAGTACTTGATTATTTCACTGTTCTTCTTCCTCCTCGCCCCTGCCGCCATCGTGTTAGGGTTTCGCCAAAGCTCTGCGGCTGCGGCCCGGTGGCCTCCTTCTTCCGCTCCCTCCTCCCTCCTTCTTCCAAGGCGAGCTCCGACCATGGGCTCCCCCATCCCAACCTGGTCCGGCCGCCTTCGCCGCCGCCAGGACCCGAACGTCGCCCTGCCACCATCTCCACCGTCTGGCCGGCCTGCCTCCCCCGATTTCCCCTTCTAAGGTCGCCGGATTTGGAGAAGAAGAGAGGGAGAGGCCAGAGAGAGAAGGCGCGCGGGCGAGGAGAAATCTGGTGTCCAACACTCAGTTGTTGGATAGCATTTCTCTATATATATGTTCTTTTTTCCTTTTCTCACCCTAGTAATGATTTCTTCTAAGAGGTGTATGATTCATTAGTAACTACTACTATGGTGGGAGAAGAAAATAGATGCTCGGCACTAGCTTCCAACTAAACATTATAGCTAACTAATTAGCTGAAAGTTAGCTAGCTAATTAATAGCTTCCAGCTAGATATTAACTGGCTAACTTTAGTTGCGAGACATTTGAAACTCTCAAAGTATATTCTCATTTTATTGCTTCCTAACCTCTCCAAGACATGTAAAGCCAAGTAAGTTTCATCTTGACTAAACCTATCGCTTTTGTCTTTTCTTAAATAAAAGTATTGCTATATCATCATACATGTTTATATAGCATCTTGTTGAAATGAAGATAAAAATTCCTATTGAGAATGGTCCAAGGCAATCCCAACCTTGAAACTGCAGGGTAGTTTCTATAGGTGCCACTTCACTAATAAATTATGGATATAAAATACTATTAAATATTCAGGCATTTCAGACATAATTTAATCAAGAAAAATACTTAGCAGATTTGTTAGGACATATATATGCATGCGTGATCTATTCACAACAGTAATCATACTCGATGAACATATTGATCATGACAAAAAGTGCTAAACTTCACAAACTCAGTGAGTACAGTAGTATACCTAGAGGCGGGACCTGTGACAGAGACACCGATGTCATTCCCACTAGTCGACATAGTGGGTTGCTCGATGTCATGGACCTCAGTCGATGCAGGGAAATGTACGTCGTGCGGTCTCACAAACGGCCACCATAAAGTGGATGTTCACGAGGTTGTTGGGAAGAAGATGACGTTGAGCGGTCAACAAGAAGAAGACATCACAGAGCGCAGCATGACCACCACGAAGTAGAGGTTCCAGATCTATGACCGAGTACAGGAGCAGTCATGCGATGAAGTGCGCTCCCTAAAAAACTAATCACACGCACATCTGAGCAGGTGTCGTAGATGAACGAGGAAACTAGAAAACAACAACAACAACAAAAGAATGGTGCACTAGATGTATGTTCTTCATACGTGAGGCTAAAGGCGAGCGCACCTTCTTTATAGAAAAGACGCGGGAGGTGGAAGGAGAAGGGTAGAGGATAAACTTGGACGCCTGAAGTGCGCATCAATCACCGGTAACCGCAGCCATAAATATGGGAGTTACTGATCAGCTGAAGTGGCACAACTACCCCATCTCGCATCATGTTGTGACAGTGCAACCCAACCTGGCTTGGTCCACACGTGTGGCAAATCTTTTGTCTCACTTAAACTTCACTAAATTAAGGTCCACACAACAGTCATCTATTTTAGTTGACTACCTTTAGTCAAATTCCTATGTGGGACTGAGACTCTAATTCACATAATTCAATCTAAGCTTTAGAATTTATTTGATTTTTAAATGAACAAAATTAGGATAAGTCCGGATCAAACAACTACGCCACATAACCCATAAAGATATTCATGTGGGCTTCTTCTTTCTTTTCCCCTGTTCGCGCGTGGGCATCTTCTTCCTTTTCTCCGGTCCGCTCCTTTCCCAGGCCGACTCGTTCTTCTCTCTCTTCACTCATTGGATCCAAAAATGACGCAAGCACAGGGAGCAGTGGTGGCCTACGGCATGGCGTCGAAGCAGCGACCACCGGCAGGCATGGTTGCGGATTGGAGCTCGGTGGGGGAGCACGCTCTGCGAGCAGGAGCCAGCGGCGTGGCACGCACTCGATGAACAGCGACCGCCGACGAGGCGTGCTTGTGGACCCACATGATCGGTCGTTTCTTTGTGCTTTGGTGTTCGAGCCAACACAGCTTCTCTTATGTCAGTTTCAGTGGGGGTTTCATCTCTCAGTTTCTAACACATTCATATTTTGGAAACAGTGCAGAAGAGTTTTATCCTCATGAAACTCTCTCTACTCTCATGAAACTTTTATCTTCTCTCTTCATCAAGACAGCGTCATGTCAGCATATTTAATGCTCATAAAACTCTATAAAATCTCCATTGAAACTGGCATTAAGAGAAACGATTTCCTCTAATTTTCTTCTCTTTTCTCATTTAATTCCATGCATATCGGCTTTTCTGCCTATGTGGTAAGCTAATTAATGATAAAAACCAGTGGCTATGTTGAACTGCCCTAACAAGTAATTCATGAGCATTAAATAAGCTACAACTATTGCAAATATACCGACATAACACAATATTGATGAAGAGAGATATTATCGAAGTTTTATAGGATTGAAACAAGTTTTATAAGGATAAAACTAGTATACACACTATTTCTAGACCTTCTAAACCGGGACACTAAACTTTCATTGAGACTAACTTCCACTGAGACTGATATATTATGAGAAACTTTCGTCTATACCGATGTGAGAGGGAATTTTGGTAGCGGAAACTCTGCTGCAATGAATGTTTTAAGAGAAAGTTATAAGCGTTTTAGTGCTTTAGTCCACTAAGGCACTGAGTCAGTAACAAACCTCTAAGGGCTAATTTGGAAAGAAGGGGAGGCACATCCAGTTATGAAAAAACCCTCCATTAAAAACTAAATAATTATTCAAATTATTTCCTCGTGAATTTCTTACCTAAAAAGGTTAAAATCTCGAAGGGATTTGAGTTTTTAAATTAGCCCTAAGAGATGACAAAGTCGACGAGGAGTATGTATCAATCATGGACATCCCCTGTTCGATGCATCCATAGACAGTGGCGAAGCTAGAGCTCCAACGAGGGGGTGCATAAGGGGTTTAGAAATTTAACCAAATTTTGTTGATTTTTTGTTCTACCGGTGACCTCTGATAAATTTACATACGAGTAATGCCGCTTTCTTCTTTCTTTCAGACAATATTTTTTGGGTTTTTTTAATTCTAGCCAAAATTTTATACCTTTTTATCGACCTTTCAGCGGTTTTCATGATTTTCCGTCCCACCAATCCCCTCATGTTTGTGTTTCAACCGGTAAGTCAAACCCTAAGTGCAGCACTTCAATTCTACTTAGACCCTATTTGGCATGGCTCTAAACAGTTGTGCCCCCTGCTATAGAGTGCGCAAATGAGCTAGAGTCGGGGAAGCAAAAAATATTGGCTTCGCCGGCTCCTAGTTCATTTATCTAAATATATTTTTACGATATAAATGAGACAATGCTAGTAAGAGAGTGGTGGAAGTGATGGCTCCTCCTCCTCCCTCCCCCTCCCCAGCCCTGCCGCGCGACCGCTCAGGCGCCGCCAGCCACCTTCACCTCGCCGGCCTCAGGTAAGGACGCCGCCTCCTCCCCCTCCGCCCTCTCCCCAGACGTCGAGCCCTTCTTCCTAGGGGCACGGTCGGCGGCAAGGGGCAAGTCGCAGCAGTGGGAGATGGACTCCTACGACTCCGACACCGACTTCGACTGCAGCTCGCCGGAGGCTGCCTCATACCTCGACGTGGCACGCCGCGGGTGCGAGGCCGCCTCGATGGGTCGCGCGGGTGCGCAGCCTGACAGCCAAGGCCCGGGGGAGACCGCGGCCGAGGCGAGTCACTGCGCACCCACCAAGACGCAGAGCCGCCATCGCCGTCGCGCCAGAGCAGCGGCTCGGCGAGGGACGGGCAGAGCCACAGCGACGCAGCGGTGAAAGGTCCTTGTTTGGTTTTGGTAATTGAGTGACAACTTAGGTGGACTAATTGTGTTTATGTGAGATACACAGGTGATTAGTCCACAGGTACATGTGTGTGAGCAATATATGCCATGAAGGTGAAAATGGCTTGGAGATGTTGCAAAGCTCACACATGTGATGATGAAGGAGCTTAAATG
This sequence comes from Miscanthus floridulus, assembly GCF_019320115.1. Classification (NCBI taxonomy): domain Eukaryota; kingdom Viridiplantae; phylum Streptophyta; class Magnoliopsida; order Poales; family Poaceae; genus Miscanthus; species Miscanthus floridulus. The sequence continues at coordinate 104,647,500 of NC_089585.1, read as the reverse complement.
CACATGAGACATGACATTGAGTCATGTGATCAAGGTGGAGAAGATCAAGACAAGACTTGGCTTGATGGACCGGTTGCAAGCGTGAAGGGCAAGTCGAAGGCTTTGGAGTGATGGACCGCGTGGCGGTGAAGCTTGAGCAAGACTTGGCGCCGATGGACGATGGCAACGGTGAAGAGCAAGTAGAGTCAAGATCGATGAACCAATATGATCATGTGATGATATGAAGTGGATCATATCATTGTTGATCGTGTTGGTGCATGTGTTGCATCGACATTGGAGGAGATGGAATGGAATGCGCAAGGCAAAGGTATAACCTAGGGCATTTCATTTCACCGGTCATAGGTGTGTAGAGAAGTTTATGACTGGGTTTAGGATAGATGGCCGTACTATCAAGAGGGGCAAACTTGTTTGCATATCGGTCATCTAGTGCCACTCGAGTGATCTAACTTTGCATTGTCGCTAGGATCGAGTGGCGTGGCAAGTTGAGTGGCTAACATCCTTTGGGAAATGATTGTGAAAATGCTAACACACTTACACATGGTGGTGTACACTTGGTGGTGTTGGCACATTTACAAAGGCGGTGGTGTTTGCAGGGTTGAGATGGGTTTGGGTCCCTCTCTCCCTCCCGCCGAGCTTGCGAGGCGGGATTCGGCGCTTTCGGGAAAATGGAATGTCTATTTTCTATTGTGCCGGATGCAAATTCTTGTGGTTAGCACACTTGAGCAAGAGTGAAGAGAATGGAGAAGATGCTGGCGTCGGTCAACTAACCGGACGCTGGATCTGAATGCACCGGACGCTGGCAGGCTGTGTCCGGTCGCGCTGACGTACGGTGACGCAGTTGCTGGAGAGTGACCGGACGCTGGCTGCATCCGATCGCATTCGACCGGACGCGTCCGGTCATGCTCGGGAGCTTACTGGAAACGACCGGACGCTGGGGGTTCAGCGTCCGGTCAGTTGAGTGCTGCTGCGTCCGGTCAGGTCAAGTGACCGTTGGAACCGGGACACGTGGTCGTCTGTGGGCGACCGGACGCTGAGGTCCAGCGTCTGGTCAACACGACCGGAGTGTCCGGTCGGCCCGACCGTTGCCCAGTGAAGGGGTAACGGCTAGTTTAGCCCTTGGGGCTATAAATAGAAGTGGCCCTCGGCCATGGCTGGTGTCGAGCACCTCAAGGGACTTAGTGTCCATGCTTGTGAGTGCTTGGGAGCCCTCCATCACACATATACTTGATAGTGATCATTCGATTGTGTGAGTGAGCGATTCTAGTGCGATTGCATCGTGAGGTTGCATCGAGTGGCACTAGGTGATCGAGTTGCAAGCCGGTGGTGCTTGTTACTCTTGGAGGTTGCCACCTCCTAGACGGCTTGGTGGTGGTCTCCGTCGAAGCGCGCAAGAAGCTTGTGCGGCGCTCCGGAGAAGTGCTTGTGAGGGGCATTGTGCTCGCCCCGCGGGAGCCGCGAAGAGCAACTCTAGTAAAGCGTGTCATTGAGCTATCCTCACTCAAGGGGTAGGTTCTTGCGGCGCCCGACGTGCGGGCTTAGCGGGTGATGCTAATTAGCCGCCGAACCACCAAGTGAGCGGTCGACACAACGGGGACTAGCGTGTTGGCAAACACGTGAACCTCGGGAGAAAAATCATCGTGTCAACCTTGTTCTTCCCGTTGGTTTGCATCCCCATTACACAAGCTTGCCATTACTTTTATACATATTAAGCTTGTGTAGTTGCTCTTGTAATTAGATAGCTTGTGTAGCTTGCTAATTACCTTCTTGCTTGTGTAGCATAGAAGTAGCTCCCTTGTGTGGCTAATTTGGTTTTAGTAACCTTGTTAGTCACATTGCTTAGTTTGTGTAACTAAGTATTTGCACTCTCTAATTAGGCATTGGTTGCCTTGTTATTGAGCATTGCTAGTGAGCTTAGTTAGCTTTGTGCTTTTGCTTACTAGCATGTGTAGGAGCTCCCTTGTTGTTTAAAGTACTAGTGGCATAGGTTTGTGTGACCTTGCTCCTAGAATTGTTTAGGAGAGCTCTAGCTAGCCCGGCACCTTAGTTGCATAATTGTTATTTTTGCAAGGTGCTAGTGAACATATATAGAGGGGTATAGTCTTGGCTAGATCGATTATTTTAATTCCGCATTTATATCGGTTAGCCGACGTGATTAATTTTAGAAAAGACTATTCACCCCCCCCCTCTAGTCGCCATCTCGACCCTTCAAGCGGGTCCCGGCGACACAGAGGATTGGCCCTCAGGCAGCGGAGAGGGTCCTCGCCCATCGGCGGCTGGGGCCCCAGAGACGAGCCACCCCGCCGGACACCAACGACTAGCAGAAGGTGCTCCCGCGCGACGAGGGCCGTCCTCCGCCAAGAGCGTCGCAAAGACAGTCCTAGTCCCAGCTCGGCCGCCGTATCCCACCGGAATTCGCTGGTCACTGCCTCAACTGCTTCTCCTATAGTCACAGGGTGGCCACGTGCCGTCTGCCGCACCGGTGCATCTGCTGCCACAGTCTGCACCACTTGGTAAAGGACTGCAAGTGGCCAAGAGACCACGCCGGCGGCGGGGACAGGCCGGCGGGGCAAAGATTCGTCAGGGCACGCCATGACAGCTCCACCACGCCACGGGGGTCAGCTGCGAGGGGCCCGACGCCACCTCTCGAGCCGCTGCCACTCCCCGACCGATCCTCCGAGGAGCCTGCATCCGAGTTTGTCGACGGGGCACCACCTAGCCACCCGGCCACTAGGCCATGGGAGGTCGAGTGCTTCATCCAGCGTGACCTGGCCACAGACTCCATGGAGAAGGCGCTGCACCTAGCCCTCATCGTGTAGCCGAGCGGGTTCACCGTTGGATGCTCCACATCGGAGGTTCTGCTGGCGGTCATGGCCACATCAGGGGTGGCGGCGAACAATGTTCGGGTCAAGAAGTTCTACCCGGAGCAATTCATCATTTTGTGCAGTTCACCAGCGATCAAGGATCGGGTATAGGCGGCATCGCCGGTACCGCTCAACGACACGCCGCTGGTGCTCCTACCGTGGACTCGACTGGCGCACGCAAACCTATCGATGCTATAGTACAAGCTCACCGTCGAGCTTGAGGGGGTGCCACCGCACATCTGGCATGAAGACACTGCAGCCAAGCTCCTCGTGCCATACTGCTGGATACAGAGCATCGAGCCAATCACGGCCGCCGGCGACGACCTATCCTCGTTCCGCCTCACAACATGGACGAATAAGCCGAGCTCCCTGCCACAAATCTTATGGCTCAATGTCGTAGAGCACGAGGTCAGATCAGCGGAGACCGGAGGGGTCAGATTCCGCAGGACTCAACCGTTCCCGTGGAAGAAGGACACGCTGCGGTACAGGATCATCTTCCACCTGAGATGCGTTCATGACTACTCACCGCAGCCGGATTACAGGGGTGATGGATCCTCGTCCGATGACCCAGCCGAGGACGGTAGGAACAGCAGGCATCACCACGGCCACCATGACTCCGGCACAGAGATCTACCCCTTCCCCTGCCGCCGTGGCGAGCCGGACGGCAATGCTCTGGGGACATCAGGCGGCGGCGGGCATGACAGAAACCGGGACCGCCAAGGCCAGCGCAGGCGCGTACCGGCACACCAAAGGCTAGGCCCACACGGAAAGGCTCGTGTACCTGCTCCCCAGCGAATCAGAAGCTACGAACAGCCTCGTCACGGTCAAAAAAGTAGAAAGCAGTTCTAGGCGTCGTGGCAAGTCTGGCGTCCTAAGCAAGCTAAGAGACAGGAAGCAGCACCAACCCAGCCAGAGATTGCTAAGGCTGACAACCGCTCTACTACCACTAGTATGGGGGGGCACCAGGATAGCTGCTCCCCAGCCAACCCACCTGGTAGAATATCGGGATGCCCAGGGAGGCCAGCTGGCCATCGATGAGCAGCTCTAGGACAAGCGGCCACCAATCACCCAGTTCGCATCGGAAATACTAGAGGCAGCGACCGACGATGTCACAATAGAAGCGGACGGCAGGGACCTGACAGCAGCGGCAGATGAAGCGATAGCGATCCCGCAACCGGTATAGATTCAAATCATAGCCATTTCAGGGGACCCAGTGGTGGATGACATCGACGATGGTCCGTTGGCAGCCGAAGAAGCAGCAAAGGCAAAGGACACCGCCACGTCGACACAGGGGGACCGGACATAGGTGGAGGGTGGGCCGAACAAAAGCCCGCTACCGCCGACCCATGAAGGGAGCACACCTCAGTCCAACAGCCCACCTGCCCAGGAGGCCAGTCAGGCCATAGCAGTTGATGCCGATCATTCAACAGCCCACCAATCGCCACCATGGGACAGGACGGTGCTGGACGGGGAACAGGGGGCTATAACGCCACCGGTCAACAGGCCGGAGCGCACTACACCATCGCCGCAGCGAAGGTTCAAGTCGTTCACGGTGAAGGTCAAGAGGCCCAAGCCTGTGGCGCTACTGAAGCGCCCATCACCAGTCAAGGTGGCAGAAACGCCCAGGAAAAGGCCGACGTGAAGCCAAAGGATCGCGGCATAGAGTCTGTCACGGATTCTAGCGTCCAAGCGTGGGGAGTATCTGGTGCTCAAACGCCTTGGACACGCTTCCCCACTCTCCACATCCACTGCCAGGAACAAATTCGACGCCTTGTTCGGAAACAACCCAGAGGACGACGAGGAGCTCAGGGAACTGTTCTCGGACGATGGCCACATCGGCGGCCGCAGGAGGCGCCGTCGTGCACGGGCTTAAACAGCTCGCTTCCCGGTCGACAATAACAATAGATAACGCAACCATTGTGTGTTGGAATGTTCGCGGGCTCAACGATAGAGCCCGACAGGACAACGTGCGCACAATGATGAGAGACACGCATGCCCATGTTGTTTGTCGAGTTGAGACTAAACTACAATCTGTAAACCAATGGCTAATAGCCTCCACGCTGGGAATGAATTACAATGATTACGCGTATGTGCCAGCGGCTAACACCGGGGGTGGGATAATTATGGCAGCACGCTCTCCAGATGTCGCACTGCAGGAGCTGCACATCGGTTGCTACTCCGCCATGATCAAGGTGTTAACGCATGGCGCAGATCGATGGTGGCTGTCCGTAGTCTATGGCCCGCACGATGAAGCCGCCAAGGAGCACTTCCTGGAGGAGCTGGAAGCGATCAGAGACCAATGCCAGGGGCCTTGGGTCATCATTGGGGACTTCAATCTAATACTATAGGATTCTGACAAGAACAACAGTCGCATCAACAGAAGGACGATGCAGCGTTTTAGGCAAACGGTGGCTGCTCTACAGCTGCTAGACATACATCTCCATGGACGGCGGTATACTTGGAGTAATGAAAGGGAGCAGCCGACCATGGTGAGGCTTGATCGTGCCCTGGCATCGCTTGATTGGGAAGAGCGGTTCCCGAACTGCCACCTATAGGCTCTCACATCAGACGCCTCTGATCATTGCCCGCTGCTATTCCAAACAAGCCTGACAGCCTACACGAAGCCAAGATTCCACTTTGAGATTTTCTGGCCCACCTTCCCAGATTACCAAGATGCACTAAAACGGGGCTGGAGCTATCCTGACTCGATGCATGATCCAATCATAAGGTTGGACATCATGTTCAAGGAGCTGGCCAATGAACTACGAAGCTGGGCCGTGCGCAGGATTGGGTTGGTGCGTGAGCAGCTGCTGATGGCCAGAGCGATCATACTGAAACTCGATCAGATCTCTGAAGAGAGAGCACTGTCAGATTCAGAGACAGAGCTGCGTGCCAAGCTCAAACACAAATGCCTCGGCCTATCCTCACTGGACCGAACGATAGCAAGGCAGAGGGCTAGAGTACGCTATTTATCAGACGGAGATGCAAATACCAAATATTTTCACTTGTTGGCAAGAGGTAGAAGAAGGCAGAACATCGTTACCAGGTTGAAGGTAGGTGACACCTTCACATCGGACCACGACACCATGGCTAGCGCAGTACACGACCACTTCATGGCGGTGTTCGGTGTCAGCGACAGTCTGGATGGGGTAGTCGACTTTGAGCAGCTCGGTATCTCATAGGCTGACCTATCGCACTTGGAGCAACCACTGACTGAAGAGGAAACCTGGGCTGCGATTCAGGCGCTGCCTCCTGACAGAGCACCTGGCCCTGACGGTTTCACGGGAGCGTTCTACAAGTCTACGTGGCACGTAATCAAGGACCAGGTAGTCGCTGGGATCAATGTGGCGCTGTTTGGAGATGCCAGGGCATTTGGCAGGCTGAACGATGCTCTGATCGTCCTACTGCCAAAGACAGCGGACGCCAACGAGCCGTCCCAATTCAGGCCGATAACAATGATACACAGCTTGGCAAAATTGGTGTCCAAGATTCTTGCTCTCAGGCTAGCGCCCAGGATGAACGACCTGATCTCACCTAATCAAAATGCCTTCATCCGAGGAAGGTCCATACACGACAATTTTAAGTACGTGCAGAGGGCGGCAGTGCTACTGCGCAAGAAAAAGATACCCAAGATCCTTCTCAAACTGGACGTGGCAAAGGCCTTCGACACTGTCGAGTGACCATTTATGCTTGCTGTGCTCCAAGCGATGGGGTTTGGCCCGTGCTGGAGGCGTTGGATAACCACTCTACTTTCGTCGGCAACCTCCAACATCCTGCTAAACGGTCAGCCAGGGAAGCCGATCAGACATCGACGGGGGGTGCGGCAAGGTGACTCACTATCGCCATTGCTATTCATCATAGCCATGGAAGTGCTCAAAAGATTGTTCAGCACGGCGAGAGAGCAGGGGGTACTGCGCAGTATGAGCACGGATGGAATCAAGTTCCAATGCAGCATCTATGCCGATGATGTCATACTGTTCGTGCACCCGGACGCCAACAAGGCCCTGGCCATCAAGGGGATTCTGCAAATCTTCGCAGACACCTCATGGCTAAAGACCAACATGGCCAAATGCTCGATTACCAACATACATGGGGCAGAGGACGCCATCGAACATGTCCGACAGGTGCTTGGCTGCCAAGTGACGCCTTTCCCCATCCGCTATCTCGGGCTGCCCCTAAGCACAACCAAGCTGCCCAAAGAACACGTCCGGAAGACTGGACGCCGTCGCGCGGAGACTGCCTACATGCCACGGCCCCCTCATGGCCAGAAGCGGGAGGCTGATATGGGTAAAATCGATGCTGACCGCAATCCCCGTCTACTGCATGATAGCTGATGGTCTGCCTCCATGGGCACGGGCAGAGATTGACTCAATCTGTAGACGATTCCTATGGACTGGAAGTAACGGCGATGTCAGGGGGAAATGCATGGTGGCCTAGAAGACGTGCACACGACCAAAAAAGCTCGGGGGGCTGGGAATCACAGACCTGAAACTCCAGGCAACGGCATTCAAAGCAAAGTGGCTGTGGCTTCAGAAGACTGACGCCGATAGAGCTTGGACATCGCTGCCACTGCAGCAATCTAATGAAGCGAGGTCCTTCTTCCAAGCATCAACTTACACAATCATCGGCAATGGCCGGAATACTCTGTTCTGGCAAGACAGCTGGGTTCATGGGGTGTCAATCAGAGCAATGGCGCCCACCTTGATGCACTTTGTCCCCAAACGAGTCATCTGCAGGCTAACGGTGGCGGAAGCACTCACGGATAGGCATTGGGTGTGCACCATATCCGGCGGAGTAACTGCCCCAGCAGCCGCGGAATACTTGCAGGTCTGGCACGCGATTGAGGACATCGTCCTCACGGACGCACCGGACCGCCTCGTCTGGCGATGGGAGTCTGACAGAAGCTTCTCGGTCCGATCGGCTTATCAGGCATTACATCTCGGTTCTCACCCCATTCCGGGCTGCGTCAGGATTTGGGAGGTGTGGGCGCCGCTCAAGGTCAAGCTGTTTCTCTGGCTGGCGGTTCGCCGCCGACAATGGACAGCGGACAGACGACGGAAGCATGGGCTCGATGCACACGACACCTGCTTCCTGTGCGATCAGGATCCGGAAACCATTGATCACATCACCGTCGAATGTTCCTTCGCCAGGCAGTTGTGGTTCGAGGCAGCCACGGCGCTTGGGGCAACTCTGACCGAGCAACCAGCCGGTGCCGTTGTCGACTGGTGGCAGACCTGGAGAGCTCTTTGGCCAGCGTCATTTGCAAGAGGCGCAGACTCCATGTTCGCGCTAATCGCTTGGGAAATCTGGAAAGAACGTAATGCACGTTGTTTCCGCGGAGCAGCCACACAGATTCCGGCGATCAAGGCAACCATCAAACTTCAGGCAGAGCTATGGGTCCAGGCCGGTGCGAAGCACCTAGATTGTTTAATTCAACGAGTAATAGGTTAGAGAAGAAGCTGAGCAGGGTGGGTGCGCTCAGTGTTAATCTTGTAAACCACCCGAGATGTAACAAACTATTCTTCTACTTAATACAAAAACGCGCAAATCTTTTGCGTGATTGAGAAAAAAAAGACAATACTAGTAACCCAAATGACATATTACTATGGTCAACTAATTTTAAATACTAAACTCTTATAGAACCTTATAGTTTGACAAATCAAGCCTATATAACTAGAGCTCCTAATTACAAAATAATAAAAATGAGTCTCATTTACTTATCTAATATGTAATTGGTATCCGGCCTATCTATGTCTCACCTGAAAAAAAAAATCTCCCAATACAAACGTGTACACTTATTCATATCCATTCCTATAACTGAGCCAATTAGCAAGCAAGCAGTAATTGTAAACTTATATGCCACGGCTTTGAAATGGCATTGGTCTACTAAAACTCTTTCACGCCACGTTGGGCAGTGGGGGGGTGCATGAACCTTGACTGAGGGGGGTGCACGTGTGGTAATTTGAGATTGTTAGCACTTAATTTTGCTTTTGCCGTGGGTGCATTAGAACCCCCCCCAGCATAGGCAGCTTCGCCCCTGTCCATAGATGCACCGGTATGTATGTCTACTCGATCCATCCCTGTCAACCGCGAATAGAGATAAAGCACACCCACGGATACTTTGAGAAGTAGAGGATCGGTCACGCAGCTTGCGGGAAGCTTGTTCAACGCTGCTAGCTGCTCGCAGTACAGTTACGTAGGTTCAGCACTTCAGCTAGCTAGCCAATCAACTAACGCAGAGCTCGAATGATCATCCGCTGGCGGCGGCGGTGCAGCAGATCTGCGAAAGGCCCGAAACCATGGGCGTTACACAGCAGCTGTGGAAAACACGAAACACGCGCGCGTACCCAATGGTAAACGAAGTCCATGGGACTAGGAGCGCGAGCGACGCGGCTGGCGCGGTTGGTGAGCACGTCACAGGGGAGCAACCGAGCGAAAGGCGGTCGCCGGTCGGTCGTGTTGGGTTGGGCGGAGCCCACGCTTCCGCAGCCAGGCCCTCTGTCCCCACGAACACCGCCGCGCAGGCGCACCTGGCCGCCTCTCCCTCTGGTCCGCTGCCACCGCGCGCGCGGGGGCGTGGGCGTCCGCTTCTGGGGAAGTGGTTTTCGGAGGCAGGCGGATCGAGCCCGTGCAGAACCAACGCCGCGCGCGAGGCCCGTAGGCGGTAGTGGCCAACGGCACGACGCGCCCCAGTAATTGGTCGCTTTTTCACCGTGCCGCGGACCCACGAGACAAATGCCATCAGTTGGTGGTGGTTGTGGTTCTCGAGTCTTTCGGCCCGTTGGCTGGTTAGTTTCTGGACTGATTTAGGCTGGTTGATGCTGGTTTGTTGTGAGAGAAAAACACAAACGAACAGACCGTTTGACGCTTTCACCAAGGAATTTGACAGCACGAGTACAAAGTGAGTGTGGAGTTAGGTGCCGTGTGGTGTTCATTTCCAAATTCCAAGCATCTTCGGGCGTATCATGGAGGACGGCGACACCCGCGGCCATGTATATCAGCTGCAAGCCTGCAACAAATTCCGTCTGACTCTGCAGAGTCTGTATCAACAAGAGGGCTTTGAGAGTACTCGCATGCAAATGTGATTCAGAAGTCAGAGCTGCTCCCTCTGTTCGTAGAAACAACAGTACAGTTTCAGCTTTTCTGTGATCTATATTAGATTTAACCAAATCTACATAAAATTGATATTTATAGTATCTGAATAATTATTATTGATACTACTTTTTTATAAATGTAGAAAAGTTTGACTAAGTCCGAACCTAAAACTACTAGCTTGACTGACTGCAGTCCACAAATACCATGCAATGCCTAGTAGCAGCTGCACTGAAGTAGTATCCTTCATTCACTGAAGTAGGGAAGCTTGGGCTGCTGCTTTTTCTACCAGTAGTATTAACAGGAAACAAGTGGTAAACTGCACTGTAATATTCAGATGTATCCAACAGAAAGCTTCGCCCCTGATCATGCACTTCTTTATAACCTCAACCTGAACAAATTCCTGGAAATTAAGGAATGTAACTTGTAACACTATAGTATCAATATCAACTATGCGATCTGCGTCGTAGTGCAATCAATGGTCTTGCACTATCTAAAATTTGACAAGATAATATGTCTAGTATCATGCTTAATCATGACGCCCCTTCGTCACCTGAACCTGAATAAATTGGCTTCTGGTATCACAGAAAGCCGCTGTTTATTGTTGGAGTGATGATGCAGTTTCTCCCGGTCCGATGGAAAGAACTTGGCTCTCCAAAAGAAACGGGTTCCCAAATTCTTCTGCCCTGTGTCCTCTCGTTCCAAATGGAGCCATATATAATTGTTGAAAAATGGCTGTCCTTTTCGTTTCCCATCCAAGATTCAGCCACTCACGCAGAGCTCTTGCAAGATTATTAACCGCAGAAAAGATATCAGGCTAAACGGCTCTACTCTCTCCGACAGCAGCTGCAACTGCTGCCTAGGATTGATAGGAAAAATGTTTCATGAAGCAAAACAATTAATGAAGCACTATATCCTCTCAAACAAGCCATTGCATGTCAGTTAATTGAATACAAACTGATCAAAATAATTCTTCCCAAACCTACATTTGCTCAAGATACAAGCATACGCGGCTCTGTTCGTTTCGCTGAAATTTGACTTATACTGATGCTTATGCTGATTTGTTGTGAGAGAAAAACATTGTTTGCTCGTTAAAAAGTATTGCTGTAATAGCCCCGTCAACGAGAGAACTACTCCATCCGTTCCAAGTTATAAGACATTTTAATATTTTTAGTCATAGATTTTGCTATGCACATAGATATATGTTATCTCTAGATACATATTAAAAGTTATGAATCTAGAAATACTAAAACATCTTATAATTTAAAATGGAGTAAGTATTTCTAATGGTTAGTAGAAAGTTCAAATCATGAGGGGTATAGATACATAATAAAAGTTATGAATCTAGATCCGTATTGTCTTCCAGTGGATGAGTCTAGGAGAGAAAAGCAAGAAAAGGAGAGAAATAGAGAAAATGGCAGAGAAATCAAGAAGCACTTGTTCCGACTGGCATATTTGCAAACTGCGAAGCCTCGTCCGCATTGCGGCCACGTCGTGGCCCTGAGGAGATGCACAGGGGAAGGCTCGCCAGGTGGATTTTTTTTTTAATTTTAACACCTTTTGAAAATTAATTTTAAATCAAACGCTGCATGTTTTTCTTTTTAAAACTAACATTTTTGGCCACGTCTATTGTCTTGGTGCGGCCAAATACCTATGCCGCGTGTGGCGCGGCAGAGGGCTGACGTGGCGACGACCGGAATCGCGATCGTTGACGTGGCAGGGCTCTGCCGCGCCACCGATCTTGGTGCGGCAGTGCCGCGCCACGGTGCATGACGCGGCAGGGCCAAATAAATATCGCGAGCGAGCCCGTCCGCCAGCCGCACGCGCCCCGCCGCCGCGCAGCGCCTGCACGCGCCCGCGCCCGCCCGCCCACTCCCCAAACAGCGCCCGCGTCGGCCGCGCCACGAACGCCGGCACGTCAAGACCGTCCGCTCCTAAGGTACCTTCCTCTTGATTTCATGTTATATTGATTATTATTTATTTAGGATAGTCAGTAATTTAGAATAGTTAGGGTTTTATGATTGTTAGTGATTTAGGATAGTTAGTGATTTATGATAGTTAGGTTAGTGAATTTGTTTGTGATTTACGTAGGTAGTTTTTATATTTGAGGCTGTGTGTTCTAGTATAGTTAGAATTTTGGGTTTAGGGATTGATTAGGTATTTATTATTTAGTTTATAGTTAGTTATTTAGTTAGGGATTTGGGGTATAGATATTAGTTTACAAATGTCGGTACTTACTAGTGCGTGATACGTCGATTTTGATGACTTCATGAAGTTTCGTCAAATGCTTATATTCCTAGTAAAGTTATTTATGTTACTAGTGCGTGATATGTCTGTTAATGTTACTTTGAATATATATATGTGCTTTCATATTGTATTCGTATTGCATAACAAGTAGTTCAAATTTTGTAATGCTATATAATGTTAATTTAAATTTTATTAATTTGAATACTCTAACGATTTGTTTATCAATTTATAACAGAATGGCCCCTCCTACGCAGCACCCATTGTACCACATTTTTGAGGTGGAGTATGACGACCAGCACCGAGCACACATCTTGAGTGACAACGACACAGAGGTGGCCTTGCCTACTTTGAGGTCCCGCACGCACACCAGGGCGTACCAGTGGAACGAGCGTTACACGCCATACATACGGCGTGCCGACTTCCTCGAGCTTGTCCGTGTTGTCAATCACTGTCTTCCACCCCTTGACCCAGCACTACTTACTGCAGCTGCAGACAGGTGCGAGTGCATTCTTTGTACGTAAACTTTCTTGTAATAAATTTGAGCCAACTAACAGTCGTTCTATTCTTATAACTGGTGGAGGCCTGAGACCCACAGTTCCACCTACCTTGTGACGAGATGACCTTGACCATGCAGAACGTGAAGGCTATTTTTGGCCTTCGGTTAGAGGGACTTCCAGTAACAGGGATAATTGACAACGATCACTGGAGGGAGCTGGTGGCTCAGTTTACTGGCTTTCTTCCACCGGACGATGAGGCTTCCAAAAAAATAAGTGAGAAATTCAAGCCTATTTAATACTTTTATTGCTTTCCTGCAGCCATCGGGTCTTATTTTCTTTGGTCAATTTCAGGAAAAGTTCTAGTGTTTCGTCGTCCTGGATCATAGAGCGTTTTGATTACTTGAACCCACAGGCTGATGAGGCTCTTATCGACAGGTTCGCTTGAGTGTGGCTCTGGCACTTTCTTGGTGCTTTCCTCTTTCTAGACGCCTCAGGCAATACCATCAGTTGGATCTTCCTTGACATACTATGCCAGCCATGGGAGAACATAGCGGTGTACAGCTGAGGCAGCGCAGTCCTGGCATGGACGTATCGACAGTTATGCGTTGCTTGCCGTCGCACCACAGGCCCACAGGGTATGCAAACCTTGGGGGTTGCTCATACCTACTCCAGGTTTGGTATTGAGAACAATGGCCTGTTGGGAGGCCCCTTAATACCGGTTTACCGATAAGTACTTCGGTTTATTATATTCTTCGATATGGTTACATATGATGAGTTTATTAATGGCTAATTCATTATCGTGTTCAATACAGCAATGGAACGGGCATGATACACTTCCTATAGCTCTGTTTATCTAGACAAAATCATAGTTAGTTAGAGGGAATACGAGACGCAAGTACAGGGAGTACACGGACGGTCTCAACGTACTGACACAACACCAGGTTACATTCTTTTTACTATCATACATGTGTCTTGTTTGATATACACTATATCACAACCTAACTCAATTACGAAATGTTCAGGTGCATTGGTGTCCTTGGGATGCTCCGGAGCTCCAGTACTACCTTAGTCCTATCACTAGGGATGAGTCAGAGGAGTATCACTGCAACGTCCCTCTTATTTTCTTCCACGTGTGAAAGTTCCTAATATGGCTAGAGGGGGATGAATAGCCTATTTAAAAATCTATAAATCAACTAGAGCAATTTGATTAGTATGACAAATAGTGAAATGCAAACTTGCTCTAGCTCTATAAGGGTTGCAAGCCACCTATCCAACAATTCTAGTTACAATGATTACTAGGCACACAACTTGCAATGTTACTACTCACTAAGAGCTCTCAATCTTGCTACTCTAAAGAGCTCCACTATATGAACTTAAAATAACAAAGCAAGCTCTCAATTCTAATTACACTAAAGAGCTTGCCACAACTAGTTTACAAGAATATAAATGAGTGAGTAGGGTGATTATACTGCCGTGTAGAGGAGTGAACCAATCACAAGGTGAATATTAAATCAATCACCGGGAGAATACCAAATGGCAAGAGACAACCAATTTTCTCCCGAGGTTCACGTGCTTGCCAACACGCTACGTCCACATTGTGTCGACCAACACTTGGTGGTTCAGTGGCTAAGAGATGTTGCACAAACCTCATCCACACAATTTGGACACCGCAAGAACCTACCCACAAGTGAGGTAACTCAATAACACGAGCAATCCACTAGAGTTACCTTTCAGTGCTCCATTGGAGAAGGAACAAATCCCCTCACAATCACCAAAGATGGCCACGAACAATCACCGACTCATGCCAATCTTCCTCCGCTGCACCAAGCCATCTTGGTGGTGGCAACCACCAAGAGCAACAAGTGAATCCCACAGCAAAACACGAACACTAAGTGCCTCTAGATGCAATCACTCAAGCAATGCACTTGAATTCTCTCCCAATCTCACAATGATGATGAAACAATGATGGAGATGAGTGGGAGGGCTTTGGCTAAGCTCACAAGGTTGCTATGTCAATGCAAAATGGCCAAGAGAGTGAGCTTGAGCCAGCCATAGGGCTTAAATAGAAGCCTCCACAAAATAGAGCCGTTGTACCCCTTCACTAGGCACAACACGGGGTGACCGGATGCTCTGGTCAGATCGACCGGACATAGGACCCCAGCGTTTGGTCGCCCGATGCTTGCCACGTGACATTGGCTTCAAACGCCGATCGTCCGATCTCAACGGTCAAGTGATGATCGAACGCGTCAGTTAGAAAGGGACCGAACGTAGAACCCCAGCGTCCAGTCGTTTCTAGTAAGGTTCCAAACACAAAATTTCATGATCGGACATGTTCGATCATGCTCGACCGGACTCAGCCGGCGTCCAGTCACTCAATGTTTCCTCTGTGCGCCTCACGACAACTTACGTCAGCACTGACCGAATGCACCCTGCCAGCGTCCGGTCACTCTTCGCGCCAGTGTCCGGTCACAAGACCGATATGCGTGCTCACAGCTGCTACTAACCGGACTCAGGACCCAGCGTCCGGTCACTACGCTACCAGTGTCCGATCACTGCGCTACCAGCATTCGGTCACTCTATGAACCCCTGTCTTTTCTGTATAGGGCGCCGGTGGCACCGTCGGACTATCCACACTCTACGGGTAGACACTCCGCCGGTGAAGTTTCTAACCCTTGCTCAAATGTGCCAACCACCAAGTGTATCACCTTGTGCACATGTGTTAGCATATTTTCATAAGCATTTTCAAGGGTGTTAGAACTCCACTAGATCCTAAATGCATATGCAATGAGTTAGAGCATCTAGTGGCACTTTGATAACCGCATTTCAATACAAGTTTCACCCCTCTTAATAGTATGGCTATTTAACCTAAATGTGACCACACTCGTTAAGTGTCTTGATCACTGAAACAAAATGGCTCCTGCTATTTATACCTTTGTCTTGAGCCTTTTGTTTTTCTCTTTCTTCTTTTCAAGTTCAAGCATTTGATCATCACCATGCCATCACCATCGTCATGATCTTCGCCATTGCTTCATCACTTGGAGTAGTGCTACCTATCTCATAATCACTTTGATAAACTAGGTTAGCACTTAGGGTTTCATCAATTAACCAAAACCAAACTAGAGTTTTCAATCTCCCCCCTTTTTGGTAATTGATGACAACCCTTACATAAAGATATGAATTGAGATTTAATTGAATCCACGTTACTTGCCCAAGCATATTTACCATGTGTAAAAGAATATGGACAAGTTTCATGAACTCCAAATGATAGCAATTGCTCTCCCTACATATGTGCTAAGAGTTTGGATTGTAGCTTGCACATATGCTTAGATAGGAAATATAGGAGACAATTTCTACCGTATGATGCTAAGGTATAAGAGATGGACCTTTGAAGCGTGATACCAATTGGAGTGCACCAATATATTATCCTTAGCACCATTAGTAACTATACATACACAAAAACTAGAATACCCCATGAGATCAACATTACAAGCAAGGGTCTAGTTTTCATAAAATAAACATAAGTCTAGTTACTTTAGCCTATGCATGCTTGTTTTTTATTTCACCATTCAAGCATATAACTTGCATACACCACACAAGCATGGATATTGAAATTTAGAACTTGTGCCATGCAAGCAAATATATGAAATACATATTTAAATGCAACATACAAGTTTATGAGCTTGCTCCCCCTACTTGTATGCATTTTTTATGATCCCCTTACAATTTCAATGTTTCATTTGTTTGCTCCTTCTATCTTACTATCTTTGTGAATTTCTTCCCCTTTGTCAACAATTAGCACAAAGGTGAGCTCAAATTATAGATAGGTTGGGGTGAAACCATGTGAAATGAGGATCATTTTCCCAATTTGGTTCAATCTATATTACTTGCAAAAGATATTTAACTCGGTTTGATCCAAGGACAAGCTTCTTCACACCTCCAAATAAGGGTTATCTTGTACCATGTTGAGTTAAACACTTGTAGCTTATTTTCTAGATCAAACACCAGGTTTACAAGCCCACAAACATGTCATATGCTATCACTAGATCATTTCAAACATACAAGCAATAGTGGTACCATACAAGCATCAAATTCATTTGATTTTAATGAATGAGCCTAGGACATGATAGGAATAACTAGATGCACTAAACAAGTCCTTAGCAATGGATGGATGACATGTTAATCAACTTTACCTTGCTTTGCCCAAAGGAGAGGCATGTCATATAATGGGGGGTGCATCAACACATATTGGAGAAGTTAAGTATGCTCAATTCATTCCTTAGCTTGTAAAACCACTTTTCATCAAGTGGCTTGGTGAAGATATCGGCAAGTTGATCTTCGGTGCCCACACTCTCAATGCAAATGTCCCCTTTTTGTTGGTGATCTCTTATGAAATAATGGCGGACATCAATATGCTTTGTTCTTGAATGTTGAACCGGGTTGTTGGTGAGCTTTACGGCACTCTCATTGTCACATAGCAATGGCACTTGCTTGAATTTAATTCTAAAGTCACTCAAAGTAGCCTTCATCCAAAGTAATTGAGTACAACAACTACCGGCCAAAATGTACTCTGCTTTGGCAGTTGAAAGTGCTATCCTATTTTGCTTCTTTGATGCCCAAGACACAAGTGATCTTTCTAATAGTTGACATGTGCCCAATGTGCTCTTTCTCTCAACTTTGCATCCCGTATAATCGGAGTCCAAATATCCAATCAACTCAAATCTTGCTCCTTTGGGATACCATAATCCAATATTTTGTGTATGCTTCAAGTACCTCAATATTTTCTTTGTTGCTTTCGAATGACTTTCTCTTGGTGAGGGTTGGAATCTAGCACACATGCATACACTAAACATCACATCTGGCCTTGATGCGGTCACATAGAGTAGGCTTCCAATCATAGACCGATATATCTTTTGATCCACTATGTTGCCACTAGCATCACTATCCAAGCTTCCACTTGTCCCCATTGTTGTACTAATAGCTTTACTATCATCCATTCCAAACTTTTTGAGCATGTCCTTGATATACTTGCCTTGACTCACAAATATGCCATTCTTCATTTGCTTGATTTGAAGACCAAGGAAGTAGCTAAGCTCTTCAATCATAGACATCTCAAACTCACTTGCCATCATCTTGCCAAACTCCTCACAAAAATCTTGATTTGTTGACCCAAATATGATATCATCAACATAGATTTGCATTACAAACAAGTCATTTCTAAGCTTTTTGGTGAAGAGAGTGGTGTCAACCTTTTCCGTCTTGAATCCCTTAGAGAGTAGGAAATCCCTCAATCTCTCATAACATGCTCTAGGTGCTTGTTTTAATCCATACAAAGCCTTTCTCAACTTATAAACATAGTTGAGTTTTCTTCTCATCTTCAAAACCGGGAGGTTGCTCAACATACACAAGCTCATTGATGTACCCATTGAGAAATGCACTCTTCACATCCATTTGGTACAACTTGATGTTGTGGGCACAAGCATAGGCTAACAAGATCCTAATTGCTTCCAATCTTGCAACCGGGGCTTATGTTTCTCCAAAGTCAAGACCTTCAACTTGAGTGTAACCTTGAGCCACTAATCTTGCTTTGTTCCTTATTACTATCCCATCTTGATCTTGCTTGTTCCGAAAGACCCACTTGGTTCCAATCATATTATGATCCTTAGGCCTCTCAACTAACTCCCATACTTGGTTTCTTGTGAAGTTGTTTAGCTCTTCATGCATAGCATTGACCCAATCAACATCCTTCAAAACTTCATCTATCTTATTAGGTTCAATGGATGACACAAATGAGAAATGCTCACAAAATGAAGCCATTCTTGATCTAGTTTGTACACCTCTTAAAATATCACCAATGATAGTGTCCAAGGGATGATCTCTTGCAACATTGGTTGGTTGAAGCACTTGCACTTGATTGCTTGCATTTGATAGATCACTTGGTTGAGATGATGAACTAGCCACTTGTTGTTGATCCTACACTTTGTCATCACTAGTACTCGCTTGAACTTGATCATGAGATCCACTAGCTTGCACATTTGTGTTAGAGAGCACTTGATTCTTATCATCTTCAACATTAATCACCTCTCTAGGCCTTATATCACCAATGTCCATGTTCTTCATTGCATTGACCAATTGAGTGCCTCTTACATCATCTAGATTCTCATCTTCCTCTTGGGAACCATTTGTTTCATCAAACTCCACATCATGAACCTCCTCAAGAGTACCACTAGACAAATTCCAAACTCTATATGCCTTGCTAGTAGTGGAGTAACCAAGCAAGAAACCTTCATCACATTTCTTTTCAAACTTGCTCAATCTAGCGCCTTTCTTCAATATGTAGCATTTATGTAACACCCTAGGTGTTTGGTTTCCACATTTGCACTTGCATTTCATAAACATGAGCATCATTCATCCATTCATGAGCTTAGATTGTTTGGAACATGCTTTTGAAACCTTGCAACAAATTGTTATATTCCATGTGTGTTGGTTTTATAAAATGAATAGTGTGCAACACTCAAGTACAACATGTGCAATTCACTTTTGAAACATGTCACATACTTTAGTGAAACATGGTTAGTTAGTACTATGCCACAAACTCATGAAACATATGAAACATGGCTTTGAAACAAAAGTAACATTTCACTTGTTCGTCCTTGTTTCAATACATGTGATGCTTGACTTTGATGTGATCCATGTGTGGTGTGGCTAATTATCCTCTTAAACAACTTAGATACACTTATAATGTCATTAGGAACAATGTTCATGTTGACCATATTGCCTAATTATGCTTTCAAGTAATGGTTTGACTTGTGTTGACCCCTAAGACTCTTTTGTTTGACTATTTATAAAGTATAGCTTAGGGTGTTTGCATGTCTAAGCAACCTTAAGCAAAGTTGTAGGAAATTTTATAAGAAACAAAAGTTATTTTATGACCATCTCATGAAAATATGCAAAACATACTCAAAAAGGGCCCACAAGTCAGTTTTGAGGTCTATTTAGAAACTTAGAAATTTTCTAAGTCAAAAACCATAATTCTAGTTTCGTGTACTCAACTTTGGTATGATTTTACTCTGCGTCGGTTAAGAGTTAGACTTTGATCCTTTAATAGAAATTGTAGCTAGTATGTAGGTGTACAACTTTCATTTAGATTGTTTTCACTAATGATCAACGGTTTAGGAGATCGATCATCATCAACTTGCGCTGTTAGTCGGCCGATCGGTTCTCTGATGGCGCGCTACAGTGTCGACCGCGTCAGAGCTCAGGCGCAGCGTGGATGGCCGCGCATTGGCGCCGCGCTGCTCGGTTAGGCCACAACGGGCTAGAGAGCACCACATCACGCCCATGCTCGCCCATGATGCCCCTACGCCCTTAGTTCCTCGTTTTGCTTCTCTTTCGCCTCAGCGCAGCACCCGCAGCAGACCACCGCCGTCGCCATTGGCTCCACTAAGCTCGCGTGAGCTCGCCGCTACACCACAGCCAACACCTTCCCTAACATAGCTCCGCTAGCACCTCACAGACCTCTGTGATGTTCTCGCTGAGCCAGCCAAGCCATAGGTGAGCCACGTCACCACACGCGACATCGGCGGTGTTCCACCGCCGCGGTCCATCACCGTGGCCACCCCGCCTCTGACCATCGTGTGCCTTGCTTGGGTGTGCGTTAGCTCTGCCATAGCATGTAGTAGCTCATCGTAGCAGTGGGTCGAGCTATCATGGCCAGCGTCGACGTCTCGCCATCGAGCCGCTCCACCGTGCCGCCATCAACGCCGCCGTCGTCGTTGGCTCCAGCAATAGGCCAAGCTAGGTAGCTCTATAGGTGCGCAATGTCGTGAGGAAGCTGTTACGCCGGTGTCATCGTCGGAAAACCTCACCGTTGGTGAACTCCAATCGAACCACGTCGTCCCGTGCCGTGGCTCTGCTTTTCGGTCACTAACGCGTGGACCCAGCTGACCGGTGGACCCCAGTTGTCAGTGACTTATGGATTGAAAGCTAGTTCATTTGTTCAGTTTTGAATGTAGTTTTGTGAAATTTATATCTGGAGTTTGGTAGATCCAAATGTGGTGATTCCAATTTTTTTAGGATCTTGGTGAAGTGTAGTATTTAGGAAAAATATAATATTAGCACTTGTAGTAGAGTTTCTAGAAGAGTTAAATTGAAACTTGAAATGTATTTTTAAATGAATGCAAACTTGTTTAATTTATATCTAGAGTTCCTGTACTCCAAAAATTATTAAATTTATATGGTGAGCTTTTCTTGATGAGTATAAGCTCTGGTAAAAATTTGAGAGTCAGCGCATGAATAGTTTTGGGAAATAGTTTTTGAGTTATAGATTTTCCTTTTATAATTAGGTGATCCTTGTGTGAATTTTTATAAATTATCTATGAATCCAATGATCATGAAATTTATTAGAGGTTGTCCTAGTACCTTAAGGATGCTAAGAAAAATATAAAATCTATTGCTTGACACTTTTCACTAGGGTTTTCTATTTATGTTATTTTAAGTCTTTATGCCTTATCATTTTTGTGTAGGATGTTATACTTGTTCAAATGATGTGAAATTTTTATAGTAGTCTACTTGGAGCATGTAGTACCTACTATAATTTTTGTAGATTAAATGGTGTAGTTTTCATATATGTTTATTATTCCTCTTAAATAATTAAATAAAGTAAGAAAGGCATTAAAAGAAATGAAATTGTGGTGAACAATTTACTTTATGGTGTTCTTTTGATATGTGTGATGAGTTAGTAAAGTTGGTTTTGTCCATTTATATGTTTGCTACCTAAGTTAATAATTATTCTCTTGCATTATGTCTTTCTGGACAGTTCTGGGAACTTTGCAAAGTTCACTATGATAATTTGGTTTGCTGGGAAAGTGGTGAATACAAAAGTTATAGAGAACTTATTTATCTAGCTCCTGTTAAAATTTGGTGGCATTTGGCCTAGTAGTTTAGGAGTTATAGTCGTTCAAAGTTGGATCACAATTTTGCTTGCTCTCTATCTTGTTTAGACCTGATTAGGTGTTTATGTAAATTCGACCTGGTAAAGGTTGGAATCATGCCTTGAGGTCTGAAAATGAATTGTAGGCAATTTCATAAGCTTTCCAAATTGTCTTGTTTCTTGTCATTTTGATTTGTAGATCTCCAGTTAGGATCAGTTTATTGTATCATTGTATAGTCCCTGTTTTGCTGAAATACGAATGTTGGTGTGTATGCTTTGTTGCAATGTTCTTGTTGATTGTTTAGGTGCTAGCCTAACTAGAGAACATGCTTAGGTGCAGGTGCTAGGTCCTTAACTGAAGATGAGCAATTATACATTAGGTTGTATAAACTTGGTAAGTTAAAGTGATTTGAATAGAGCTTAAGTTAGAATATGCGGACTGCAGTAAGCATGTGCATTCCCCGAGCATCCCTAACTTTGTTCATGTGCATCCATGATATTTATCTTGCGCATACATGCAATAGGTGTGTCGGAGGGAGTGACGCTTCTAGAGTTCGAGGGAGCGAGCAGGAGGAGGAGCCCGAGGTTTAGGCAATCGATGAAGCAGCCGCCGAGGAGGAGTTGCCCAAGTGCCCTGACCACCACCCATCCTCTTTCTTGAAAGGCAAGCTCCGAAGCATATTAAGTCTCCCATGTTTTTACAAATATCTTGAGTATCTTTTATTGTTGATGATGCATTAAGTATAGAAATTGGTTGGAACCAATTATTGCATTATATATCTATCCTTGTTCGGATATCGCACTTGAATCCTATTTAAGTTCAGGAATGGGTTAAAGGCTTAGCCATGCTTAGTGCGGTAGAAGTCGGGTGATTTCCTATCACCTACGAGCTTTAGGATGATGTGGATCACGGTTGGCTATATTTGCTATCATGGAAAAGAACTATGTTAATAATGAATTAAGACCAGGCGGAGTCTTGTGTAGGGTTGGACATAGTGACTCCGTCTGTGTCGTTTAAGGACTGATACGTTGTACATCCTCATGTCATGTTGAATGTAGCCTAACATTTAGCTAGCCGGATAACTTGTTCCAACCATGAAGCCTAGTAGCTCGATTTAGGCCGGGATGACGAACAGTTGGTCGCAATCTGGATGGTAGTAAGGATGTGTGGAGAGCCATTGGCATAAGCCCAAGGGCGGGTTAAGTCACCGAGCACTCATGGCAGAGTGGTTCTCTGATTTTGCAGCACTGATCAGACCCGTGACCCCTAAATTGTACCAAAGGTGACTTGTTGCAACCCTGACGAAGAAAGCAGGGTTTGTGTTTAGGAATACCCCTCCAGCTAGATAGGAATCGATTCAAATCACTATCTCTCCCAGATAGTGAGAACTTGACTAAGCAGCGACAACATAGATTCAATTAATTTAACGATATGGTTAAATGGATAATGATGATAACGTTGCCATGATTTATACCTGCTATGGTTAATAATGTTTGCATCTTACTCAAGTGATTGCTTAGTACAGGTGCTAATATAGATGATAGGTTAATGGCTAAAAGTCACTGCTAGCTCAGGTTAAGAGTTGATCATTATTACTTATGCTTTTCCACAAAAAGAAGGTGTCAGCTAGATCCACTAAATTAAGCTATGCATGATCCTTGGTGTCAATTATTTTGGTTTCCAATGGGTAAGTCTAGCTGAGTATATTCTCGTACTCAGGGTTTATTCCCTCTTGTTGTAGATGACCTTCTTTATCAGGGCTTTTGTAAGTACTGTCTCCACCCGGCGGGCGACGAAGACTAGATCACGGGCATGATCTTTGTTTATCTTATCTGAATGCTTTTGTGGGATATGATCGACAAGCTAGTACTTGTATTTGAACTCATGTGTGTGAGTTAAACTATTTGCTTCTGCTACTTTACAAGACTTGGTTTGTAATAACTATGACTCTGATGTGTTGTAATCTATCTGCAAAATGTTTGTGAAATGTTGTAATATGTGATGTGTTATGTTGAATTACTGTGATCTTGGTTGTATGCAAGTTGGTTTGAAATCCTTCGTGGTTTCAGTTGACTACCGGGTTTATATGGGCTCAAGTGCGAGAATTTGATCGTTTCGGCGATCGTTTTTTTACTTGTGCTCTTATAAATTGGTCGGTTCTGCTATAATTTACAACCAAAAATCCGAAAGTATGCTATGTTGGGCTTTCTTCCATTCAATAGCTCATATGGTGTCTTCTCCATCATGGGGTGACAATAGAGTCGGTTGCTATAATAGCAAGCCATGTTTATTGCTTTGGCCCAAAATGAATAACTCACATTGTACTCACTCAACATTGATCTTGCCATATCAATCAAAGTTCTATTCTTTTTTTAAACTAGGCCATTTGATTGTGGAGTGTACTTAGCCAAGAATTGATGTCTAATTCCAAATTCATCACACAACTCATCAACTCTAGTGTTCTTGAATTCACTACCATTGTCACTTCTAACTTTCTTGATAGTTGTTTCAAACTCATTGTGAATGCTCTTGACAAATGATTTGAATGTTGTAAATACATCACTCTTGTCAATAAGAAAGAACACCCATGTGTATCTAGTGAAATCATCCACAATCACAAATCCATATTTATTTCCACCAATGCTAGTGTGTGTGGTTGGTCTAAATAAGTCCATGTGCATCAACTCAAATGCCTTAGATGTGCTCATTATGCTCTTCTTAGGATGTGTGTTACCAACTTGCTTTCCGGCTTGACATGCACTACATAGCTTATCCTTTTCAAATGCAACATCTTTCAAGCCTCTAACAAAGTCATGCTTGATCAACTTGTTCAATTGTTTCATTCCAACATGACCAAGCCTTGTATACCACAACCAACCCATGCTAGACTTAGTGATCAAACATGTTGTCAATTGAGCTTCTCTAGCATTGAAATCAACCAAGTATAGATTCTCATATCAAAATCCTTTGAAAATCAAGTTAGAGCCATCTACACTTATGATCTCTACATCATCCACACCAAATATGCACTTGAAACCAAGATCACATGATTGAGCTACCGATAATAGATTGAAGTTCAAGCTCTCTACTAGTAGCACATTGGAAATACTCAAGTCATTGGATATTGCAATCTTACCAAGCCCTTTGACCTTTCCTTTGCCATTGTCACCAAATGTGATACTATCAATCCCATTGCTCTTATTTTCATTGATTGAATTGAACATTCTTGGATCATCGGTCATGTGTTGTGTGCACCCACTATCAAGCATCCAATGCCTTCTTTGGTTTTATAATTGACCTATAAAAGAAGATCAATTCTTTTTAGGTACCCAAACTTGCTTAGGTCCTTGAAGGTTAGTTACCAATGTCTTTGGTATCCAAATGGCCTTCTTCTTTAGGCTCACAATTGGTGTACCAATGAATTTAGCCTTCACACCATTGGCACCCTTAACAAGCATGTAACAAGAATCAAATTTAATTGAGGATACATTAGGTAGCTTGTTCTTGCTAATCTTGCAATTTTGCTCTATATGCCCAACTTATTTGCATCTATTGCAAAACCGACCATTGCCCTTCATAAAGCTAGCTTTAGGAGTGACAAAGGCCGCCTTGCCTTTCTTAGGGGTATAGCCTAATCTCTCTTTGTTGAGAGAAAACATTTGGCTACCCAAGCACTTTAGCAAGCGGACATCTCCACCATAGGAATTGCCTAAGGCACGAGTGAGCTCATTCACCTCCTTCTTGAGAGTCTCATTTTTCACCATTAGTGAGGCATCACAAGTAAGACCATCACTCAAAGGTGAAGTAGAAGTAGTTGTGCTACAAGAAGTGTTAGTGGGAGCAACTACAATGGGCTTATAAAAAGTTTCATCAATAAGATCACATGTTAGTCCCACATCACAAGACACGATCACTTGCTCCTTCTTGACTTGCTCGATGAGAGAGGAGTGAGCTTTTTCAAACTTAGAGTGAGCTTTGCCAAGCTTCTCATGGGCTTCCATTAGCCTCTCATGAGTGGCATTGAGCTCATCAAGAGATTGCTTAAGAAATTTGACTTTCTTGTTCAATTCTTTGCACTCCTTTCTCTTTATCTCAAAGCAAGTGTGCACTTGCTCACACATGTCCATGAGCTCCTCCTTGGAGTACTCTTCTTCATCATCATCACTCCTACAAGCATCACTTTCATGTTCATCATCATCACTAACATTATATTTTACCTTGGTAGGCTTTGCCATGAGGCAGTTGATGAAGTGTCGAAGATGGAGGGCTTGTTGTTGATGGCAATGCTTGTTAGTGCTTTCTTGATAGATTTCTTGCCATCATCACTAGAGTCATCACTATCTAAAGAGCCATCACTATCCCAAGTGACCACATAGCCTCCACCCTTCTTCTTCTTTTGGAAGGTCATCTTTTTCTCCTTCTCCTTTTCTTTATTGTCCTTCTTCTTCTCGTCCTCATCATTATTATTATTGTAGGGACAATCTGCTACAATATGATCGGGGCTCTTGCAATTGTAGCATCTTCTCACATATTCTTTGCTTTTGGTATGATCTCTTCTCTTTCTTACACCATACCCCTTCTTCTTCATGAATTTGCCTATCTTGCACACAAATAGAGCCATGACCTCATCATCAATATCACTAAGATCCTCATAATCACTTGATACTTTCTTGGACTTGTCCTTGTTCTTGGATGATGAGCTAGCCTTGAATGCTACACTCTTCTTCTTCTTGTCTTCTTCTTCCTTCTTGTCATCCTTGTCAACCCCTTCCCTTTCCACATGGTATGTCTCTTGTGTCATGACATCACCTAGTACTTGGTTAGGGGTAATCTCCTTCAATCCTCCTCTTATGATAAGCAATCTCAACATCTCAAATCTTGGAGGTAGGCACATTAAGAAACGATGAGAGACATCATCATCCTTGATCTTCTCTCCCAAAGCCTTCAAGTCATTGACAATTACTTGCAACCGATGGAACATCTCCTGAATGCTCTCATCATCCTTCATCTTAAAGCTTGTCAACTTATCCTTGAGGATGTACAACTTAGCACTCTTCACCGTCGATGTGCCCTCATATGTTTCCTCCAATCTCTTCCACACCTCATTAGCTCTTTCACAATCCTTGATTTGCTCAAACACCTTGGAATCAATGGCATTGTATATGGTGTTGAGAGCCATTGTATTGCATTGCTTGTTGGTCTTGTCTTGGTTGGTGGGGTCATTGGGATCAATGATAGCATAGTCATTCTCGGTCACCTCCCATACTTGATCATTGATTGAACCAAGATACATCCTCATCTTTCTCTTCCAATAATCATAGCATGTGCCATCAAAGAACGGTGGTTTACCCCCCACATGGTTGAACACAACTTGAGCCATAATTTGACACTGAGGTTGTTAAGCCTTCAATCAAATGGTGACCATGACTCTGATACCACTTGAAAGGTCCTAATATGGCTAGAGGGGGTGAATAGCCTATTTAAAAATCTACAAATCAACTAGAGCAATTTGATTAGTATGACAAATAGCAAAATGCAAACTTGCTCTAGCTCTACAAGGGTTGCAAGCCACATATTCAACAATTCTAGTTGCAATGATTACTAGGCATACAACTTGCAATGTTACTAGTCACTAAGAGCTCTCAATCTTGCTACTCTAAAGATCTCCACTAGATGAACTTAAAATAACAAAGCAAGCTCTCAATTCTAATTACACTAAAGAGCTTGCCACAACTAGTTTGCAAGAATATAAATGAGTGAGTAGGGTGATTATACCACTATGTAGAGGAGTGAACCAATCACAAGATGAATACTAAATCAATCACCAGGAGAATACCAAAGGGCAAGAGACAACCAATTTTCCTCCTGAGGTTCATGTGCTTACCGGCACGCTAGTCCCCGTTGTGTCGACCAACACTTGGTGGTTCAGCGGCTAAGAGGTGTTGCATGAACCTCGTCCACACAATTGGACACCGCAAGAACCTACCCACAAGTGAGGTAACTTAATGACATGAGCAATCCACTAGAGTTACCTTTTGGCTAAGCTCACAAGATTGCTATGTCAATACAAATGGCCAAGAGAGTGAGTTTGAGCCGGCCATGGGGCTTAAATAGAAGCCCCCACGAAATAGAGCCGTTGTACCTCTTCACTAGGCACAACTCGGGGTGACTGAATGCTTCGATCAGTTCGACCGGACGTAGGACCCTAGCGTCCGGTCGCCCGATGCTTGCCATGTGTCATCGGCTTCAAACGCCGATCGCCTGATCTCAACGGTCAAGTGATGACTGGAGGCGCTGCTGTGAAGTGACCAGACGCTGGAGCCTCAGTGTCCGATCATTTCTAGTAAGCATCCATTCATGGAAATCCACAACCGGACACATCCGATCATGCTCGACCAGACTCACCTGGTGTCCGATCACTCAACGTTTCCTCTGTGCGCCTCACATCAGCATACGTTAGCACTGACCGGACGCACCCAACCAGCGTCCAGTCACTCTTTGCGCCAATGTCTAGACACAAGACCAAGACATGTGCTCATTGCTGCTACTGATTAGACTCTGAACCCAGCGTCCGGTCACTGCTCCACCAGCGTCCAGTCACTCTGTGAACCCCTATCTTTTCTGTCTAGGGTGCCGGTGGCACCGTTGGACTGTTCGCACTCTACGAGTGGACACTCCACCGGTGAAGTTTCTAACCCTTGCTCAAATATGCCAACCACCAAGTGTATCACCTTGTGCACATGTGTTAGCATATTTTCACAAGCATTTTCAAGGGTGTTAGCACTCCACTAGATCCTAAATGCATATGCAATGAGTTAGAGCATCTAGTGGCACTTTGATAACCGAATTTCAATACGAGTTTCACCCCTCTTAATAGTACGACTATTTAACCTAAATGTGATCACACTCGCTAAGTGTCTTGATCACCGAAACAAAATGACTCCTACTATTTATACCTTTGCCTTGAGCCTTTTGTTTTTCTCTTTCTTCTTTTCAAGTTCAAGCGTTTGATCATCACCATGCCATCACCATTGTCATGATCTTTGCCATTGCTTCATCACTTGGAGTAGTGCTACCTATCTGATAATCACTTTGATAAACTAGGTTAGCACTTAGGGTTTCATCAATTAACCAAAACCAAACTAGAGCTTTCAACGTGGTTGAGATTCACTTGCCCGTCAGGGTCTGTAGATAGTTTGGAAGAATGACAGGCTACCCACCATCGCTTTACTCCACCAACCAAGGATTGCACGGGTGCATTATCGATTAATAACAAAGCTATAATTTAGAGGTGTGTGTGTGGTACAACTAACATCGTTTTGTTGTAGGTATGACCACAGGAAGAGGTACAAGACCAAGGATTGGCGCGTGAGACACAACGCGCACATCCACTTGTGGGAGACCAGGGAATGACAGCCGGTCCATGTGGGTCCTCCACACGACTAGCACACCTTCGACGAGTACCTACAGTGGCTTCATAGGTCTACGAGGACATATATCAAGCCCCCGTACACTGAGGAGGCAATTGACAAGGACTCAGAGGAAGATGTCATCGAAGATGTGTATGATGTTGCCACTAGGGAGGACACACAGCTATAGAGAGCTCCGCTTCAAAGATACGTGGTAAGATACTTGAATGGTACAATTTGTTATCCTTTTGGTATTAAGTATGTGTACTAAAACTATCCAACTGTGTTTCTATACCCAGGTGACACAATTGTCAAGGATGTCCAATGAAGTAGCGTTCTGGCTTCACGAGTCTAGAGGGCAGGGGCCAGACGTTCTCGTGACTTTTGTAGAGGTAAACATAAACTAGTTTGTTCCAAAAATGTTTCTTTAGTGTATATGCGTTTGGGAAATGCACTAACTTTAATGTCTATTTATGCAGAAGGTGAAGAAGAGCTGCAGGAAGCTAGCTCAGAAGCTGAGCTGCATGGACCTTCTTATGAGGAACTGCCACTCTCGCCGCGGTTGGGTGGCACGTCTTCAGCCTCTTTGAGGACACCAGCCAGCTCTTCTCAGCCGATGATAGGTGCCACTTCAACGGTGCGTACACCACCACATCATAGCGCTAGGAAGGACCCTGCAACCGAGGATGACGATGATGATGACGACGACGATGACCCCCTGGGCTTCCATAGATAGCATGACCAGTGGGATGATTGGCCGCAGGACGAGATCGGCATGTCTCAGCTAGGTGGTGACCCGCTTGGTACCAAGGAGCCTCACAGGTACTAACAAAGATAGTTTCTTTAAATACGTAGGCTACATGAACTAACGATCATAAAGAATTCTGAGTAATTATGCATATCATAAACTTGCAGGGTACGAGCCGTACGCACCGGTGACGCGACCACACTGACGTTGGCTACACTCCTAATGTGTTGCCAACAAATCCCAAGAGACAGAGACGTTCGAGGAATCTTTACACTACTGGGTCTTAGTTTGTTAGGTCAAACTATTATTGGCGTCCGAAACTTATAGGCTTAGTTGGTTATGTTATGTCGAACTTATGTCAAACCAATGAAAATGTTATGTGGCAGCTTGTCAACTTGTGCACGGACTTCATTTATTTGCTTCATATTCGTTTCAATGCGTTGTGGCATCATTGCATGCGAGATTAAGTAGCAACTAGTTCAGAAACCGACAGTCCTGGGGTATCTCGACGCTGGTGGCCGGCATCTTGCGCTTGGGGTCGAGGAAGCCAGGGTCCATGGTCATGTTGCCGTCGATCCTACAATATGGGGCCAAAAAGCTAAATAAATAAGTTCCCATAAAAAATATTCGTTTCAATCTGATCAAATTTTTCGTAATCGATTAGTTAACATGGTGATTAACCGTATTATGAAAGACGAAAAAAAATCATTGGCTTATTAAATTCTCTATTTGTCCATGAAAAAAATTCAACAAAAGACAGAAATAAATCCACTATTGATTTTACATCAAGCAATACTTAGAATAACTCCCACTATCGACGTGATGCATTCTGATTAAACCGTCCATGTACCGTCGGGCGGGCGGCAGACGCGGCGGCCAGGCGGGCTTGCTGCTCGGGCAGGCGGGACTGGCCACGGAGTTTTATTCGGCTCTGTCGCACCACGGATCAGGGCGCGGTACTGCCGCGCCAAGGTCGGTGGCGCAATAGGCCCCGCCACGTCAACGGTTAGCGAATCCGGTCGTCGCCACGTCAACCCTCTGCCGCGCCACCATGCATGGCGCGGCACAGGCATTTGACCGCGCCAGGGCAATAGGCGCGGCCAAACATGTTAGTTTAAAAAAATAGACATTGTTAAATTTAAAATTAGTTTTCAAAAAGTGTTAAAATTAAAAAAAATCGCCAGGTGCTCAAGAAGAAGCTCGGCATCATGGAGGAGAAAGGAAACTCGATGGATGACATGTTGCTTAACTACTTCAGACTGTTCAGCGGGCCGCTCTTAGATCTGGTGATCAAGGCGATGACAGCTCTGTGTGGCCTCGACGGTGGAGCGAAAGCCACCTGCTCCCAGGCTTAGGAGCCTTGATGCAAGTACCTAGGCTACATTTTGTTATCCATGTTAAGTCTCTACCAACAGCCAATTTCCTTCAGTAGTGTCTTCGTTCGTCGTCCCAGTCTATTGTGTCGTCCCAGTCTATTGTTGTCATCCACGAAGGCTGCAAGGGTGATGGCCAGGGACCCAACATCAACTATGCGACCTCCACCACGACCAAGGCAATCTTCGTCCAAGGCGTCACTCCAACAGCACAGGTAGCCTCTTAGCCGGCCTGACCTAGGAATGGCAGGTGCTCCTCCAGCCATCAAAAAAGAGGCACCCAGGCTGAGACTTTGTAATTTGCTCTTTTCTCATTTTCTGGCACCAAGTCCAGCTGCTATCTAATGGGTTCACAACCAACTCCTATGCCACAACGCAACTGTAACATTCTTTGCTGGAACATCAGAGGTCTTAATGACGTGGTGAGGCAAGATGCTGTGAGTCTACTGGTAAGAGACATGGCCTCCACCATCGTGTGTTTGCAGGAGACAAAGCTGCAAAATCTAGACCAAAGCGTCGTTAGGCGTACTATAGGGGCAAAGTTCACCAACACTTTTGCTACCCTACCAGCCACACAAACGAGAGGTGGCATTCTTATCGCGGTCAATGAGGACTATTTTTAGCTCTCCGACCACCAGCTATTGACACACGCCGTGACTGCAACAATCACTATGAGAGAAGATGGAACCAAATGGCACATCACAGTTGTCTACGTCCCACAAGGAGACGCCAAGAAATTACCAACCCTTGCCCAGCCCATGGGAGGTGGCTTATCCTAGGAGATTTTAATCTCATCTACCAGGCGGAAAACAAAAATAACACCAATCTAAACCGACGCCTCATGGGCTCCTTCAAAGCGGTGATCGATGATCTGAACCTGAAGAAGATAGCCTTAATGGCCACCACTTCACTTGGAGCAACGAGCAAGACAATCTAACATAGACAAGAATCAATAGATTATTTTGCACCCCAGATTGGGAGTTAGCCTTCCTGACAGGCTTTCTACACTCCTTGCCTTCTCTCCTATCTGATCACACTCCGCTGCTTCTGTAAGGAGAGGTCGAGCACCACCACAACAGGACCTTCTGCTTCAAAATTTCCTGGGTCAAGGTGGATGGGTTCAAGGAATTAGTGGAACAAGTCTGGAATAAACTGGTCCACTCTGTGCTACCCATCAAATGACTGCACATAAAACTAGCGCGAGTGGCAAAATGCATTAAGTGGTGGCACAAGGAAAAGATCGGGGACACACGGTTGCAGCTAGCTATCATCAAAGAGGTCCTACTACAGCTCGAGGCAGCACAAGAAGTTAGGACACTCACCCAATAGGAGCTCAACTTGCGTCAACATCTAAAAATCAGAAGCACCGGATTGGCGGCCATAGAAAACTCTAGAATCAGACAACGCTCGAGGCTGACATACATCCGCAATGGAGACGCAAACACAAATTTCTTCCATATTCGTGCTAGCACAAGATTGAGGAAGAACTATATCCATTATCTGCACATAGATGAGAGGGTGGTGACTACACACAATGATAAAGAAAATTTATCACGGGCTACTTCTCAGGACACCTAGGCTCCCATATGTTGAAACCAGTAACGTTCAATTGGTCCACACTCGGATATGTTCCAAGAGATCTTTTGGCACTTGAGGCCCCGTTCACGGAGGACGAGATCAAAGACATAATTAACTCTGAAAGCATCTAGGCCCCTAGTTGGGTTTTGGTGATTAATGACAATACGTGATTACTGTGACTAACATATGTTTTGCAGAAACAATTGAGTTAGGTCACGGTATTGGAGATCGATCGGGCAATCATGGTTGTCATGCCCCTACGATGAAAATCGTTTCGGTTTTCAAAGGATGGACGACAAGGTGAAGGATGGACTAGTTCTAAGTGTCATTTGGAGTTGGAGAGACACTTAGAGTAGTTTAGGACTTTGTTTTTCCTTTGGCTATACTATTAAGGGGGGTATGAACAGGTAGCTTGACCTAGGTGAGTCTAGTGAGTTAGGTGTGGTGCACACTTGTTAAAACTAGCACTAGGTAGCTCTACAATAGCCCTTTGATCCAATGGAGCAAACTTCATTCACATTTGATCGAGAGTTGAAAGTGAATGGAGGGTCAAATACCGACCGGACGCTAGCTCTAGTGTGACCGGACGCTGGCTCAGGGTCCGGTCAGTTCATTTGACCAAGGTGAAAGTGTCTGGAAGTGACCGGATGCTGCGAGGTCATGTCACTGGACACTAAAGGCCAGCGTCCGATCGACTCCAGTAAGGTCCCAGAGAGGGAGAATCCTGATCGGACGCGTCTGGTCAATACTGACCGAACGCTGATCAGGTTTTAGCTACTGACCGGACGCTGCTCAGCAGTGACCAGACTCTGGAGGTCCAACATCTGATCAATATCAGTAAGGTTCTAGTGAAGGAAAAACATGACCGAACGCATTCAATCAGTGTTGATCGGACGCTGCTAGTGTTTGGTCAACTCTTAACCACTGGAGTTCGGGGTGTACTGACCGGTGCGTCCGGTCAACATGACCGGAGCGTCTAGTCACCCCATAGAGGCACATAACGGTTCGTTTTTTAGCCGGTGTTATAAATACAACCTCTACTTGTGTGTGGGGGTACTTTTGCTCATTCCAGCAGCTGAGAAACACCTTAGAGAGTGCCAAGAAGAGCAAGGTCCTAATGAGGTGATTGAGATTTGAGAATCCCAAAGAGAGCCCTCATTAGTGAAGATCAAGAGTGGCAAAGTGTGCATCCATCTTCTCATTAGGCTTGTCGTGGTCAAGTGAGAGTTCGTGCTTGTTACTCTTGGTGATCGCCGTCACCTAGATGGCTTGGTGGTGATTGGGAGTTTGGTGATCACTCGACGGAGCTTGTGGGTGACACAACTCAAGTTGTGAGCGGTTATGGGTGATTCACCGTGATGGAGTATCAAAGAATCAACCCGTAGAGAGCACTTGATCCTTGCACGGATCAAGGGGGGAGCTACACCCTTGCGTAGGTGCTCCAACGAGGACTAGTGGGGAGTGGCGACTCTCCGATACCTCAGCAAAACATCGCCGCATTCCTCTTTCTCTATTTACTTTGAGCATTTACTTTGAGCAATTCAATTCTTGTCTTTACATTCATAGAATTGCCATGCTTAAGTAGGATTGGAACTTAGGTTGCAAGTCTTTTGTGTGGTAGAACAATTAGAATTACTTTCTAGGCACAAGGGGTTAATTGGGCTAACCATAGGATTTAATTATTGCAAAGAAATTTAGAATTAGCCTAATTCGCCCTCTCCCTCTTGGACATCTTGATCCTTTCAATTAGTATCAGAGCCTCATGCTCACGTATTTAGGCTTAACCGCCTAGAGCAAGATGTCTCATGGGGATGGACCTCCTCCTATCTCTAAGGGAGATGACTTTCCTTATTAGAAAATTCGTATGGAGGCATATCTAGAAGCTCTAGATGTTGGTATACTTAGAGCCGCCTCACATGGCTTCCCAAAACCTCGGGATGCTACTCACTTACAAGGCGATGAGGTGAATTACGAGAAGTGGAATGCAAAGGCTCGAAACACCGTCTTTAGAGGCCTTTGCAAAGATGTGTTCAATCGGATGAGGAACCACAAAGACGCCCATGCACTATGGTCGAACGTTTGTGCGCTCCATGAGTGTGGGCTATACGACCCCAGATACCCATGGTAGACCACATGGGCTATGCCCCTAGGGGTGGCCTAGCCCACAAGAAGAAGTCTTGTGGGGCACGACTCTGCTCGGCGCCTTCCGCAAGACATCGGGAAGATATCCAGAAGATACTACGAGATCTGTTAGGATATGTATGATCCCAAGATTCCTGTAATCAGTTATTACTTTCTGGTTATCTCTCAGATGTAACCAACTTGTAGCCCTGCCTCTTGGACTATATAAGGCAGGCAGGGACCCCCTCTAAAATCATGACATATCATACGATAGCTAATACAAATCAACAGACCACATGAGTAAGGTATTATGTCATACTGATGGCCTGAACCTATCTAACTTGTGTGTCTCTGTTGCCTTCTTGTTCTTGATCTCGCGCCCCCCTGCCGATCAATCTACCTTCATGGGATACCCCTCGGAGGACTGCCGATGATATTCTGTCGATAGTTGGCATGCCAAGTAGGGGTGTGCGTGCTGTTTCCTTGTCGAACAAGATGGCTTTTTCCATAGCCTGTTCACCCCTTCCATAGTCTAGCCAGATCTTCATGATCGGATCCATCTCGTGGGTCATCAATGCTGACGGAGTTGGAGAGCTCCTCGAGCCAAGGCAAATTGGTTCTATGCCGATCACCCCCGCACCTACAACTATAGATCTAATCTTAGAGCCGATTCCAAGGTCTCCTTCAGCAACTACTCATCGTCCGCTTCCTCGCTACTAGAGGAGGCCAATCAACAACGATGATCTAATCGAATCCATCGATTGGGTCGGACTAAAGCTCGTCGATTGTCTCTCTATCGCCAAATCGACACTAGACACTCTGGTTCAGTGCCAACCACCCTCCGATCTAGATCTATCGAAGGGTGCTTGGGAAACTACAGGGGCTATGGCCCTACCCTTTGGGTTCTCCAATGCTGCCGCCGCTCACCAACATGCCCTAAGGGGCAAACTCGCCGACCAGGTCACCGTCCAACTTTCGCCAGCCATCAACATGCTACACTTAGGTCGGAGCCCTAGGGCGCACCTCTAGACCATCCTAGAAGAAGCTCCGGGCTCCGAGTCTTAGGGCTCTACGGAGACCCTCACCGAAACCTTCTCTGGTCATTTTCTCCTTCCACCCTTCTGAGGTGGTGTGATCTTCAATGTCAGCATCGATAGCCCTCCCTGGAATGGTGAAACCGAGGAGGAGCGCGTTGCTCGAG
Organism: Miscanthus floridulus; assembly: GCF_019320115.1. Lineage (NCBI taxonomy): Eukaryota > Viridiplantae > Streptophyta > Magnoliopsida > Poales > Poaceae > Miscanthus > Miscanthus floridulus. The sequence continues at coordinate 104,611,443 of NC_089585.1, read as the reverse complement.
AGAACCAAAATGTCAACCATGCGCAGCGATAAGAAAATGAGGCAACCATCACGAGGGCTGAGGCTGATCAGAATAATTGGCTTGACTCTCGAGGAAGACCGCTCCTGCTCTTCCATGACCTTAACGAAGAATTCCTCCATGTCGACAGCCACGACATCTTCAAGACTCCAAGCGCTAATTTGGCAGTAGCTGCCAACGAGCTTGCTCATTTCCCTCAAACACTTGAGCTTGCCAAGATCGCCGCCATGCTTAAAGCAGCTCACTATCAGGTCAATGAGATCCACGAGGATCAAAGACCTTTGTGCTCTACGAGCATGATTCACCGATCAGCTGCGCTGAGGTCCAATCGCCACCCAAGTCAAAGCTGTTTCACCGACCAATTGCTACCTCTCCAGGGGGGACCCAGGGGGTATCATGCCGAACACCATCGCCAACATGACCAGGAGGTCAAATAGGATGCTAAAGTACATCTTAGCAACCTCCAGGATGCATGGCGGCATATCGAGCAATGTCGCTTTGGTCGCCATGAAGATGAAGTGTGTCGCCGTTAGGATTACGAAAAGGAGTACAGCAACCCAGACTCAGCCCTCGAGCCTATCCCCGACCACAACACCATAGACTATGGTGTCGATAACCCTGAGGGGCCTCTAGCTTTCACAAGGGCACTCCGAACGCTTCAATGGCCCTGTGGTTTTAAGATCACCGAGGTTGAGCCCTACGAAGGAAGAATGAACCCAACTCAGTGGCTGTAGGCTTATGCCACTACCATCCACGTCGTAGGAGGAGACACCAGTGTCATGGCAAATTATCTCCCCATCATGCTCACACCACCTGCCATGAGCTAGTTCACCAGCCTTGCATCGGACTCCATCAGCTCATGGGAAGAGTTGAAAAAAGTCTTCACCGACAACTATATGGCCACGTGTACTCAACCCAGCACGAAGCATGATCTCAGCCGCATCAACCAGAAGCCATCCGAGCTCCTCTGCAGCTACATCCGACGTTTCTCTAAGATGAGGAACTCTATCCCTAACATCATGGAAGCTGAAGTCATCACCGCCTTTATCCGAGGACTCCACCATCACGAGCTTCGCTCCAAATTCAACCATAAGCCGCCAACTGGTATCGGTGAAATGATAACTACCACCAACTAGTATGCCGATGCAGAGGAAGCCGAGGTGTGCTTCAATGAGGATGCAGGGACTCAGCGACCACCTCACCGATATGACAATCACCCCGATGACCAACGTCACAGCGACCGCCGTCCCGACGACCATAGCTATCATCACAATAGCGGTCGTGAGCGAACAGGAGGGCATAGGCCTAGCTAGAATCACCACCGTTGGCCAGAACACATCTTCACCGCCATTAGTCAACCTCGTGCCAAGCATAAGTATGACGAGCAGTACCAAAAGATCCTTGATGGCTCGTGCCCTCTTCATAAGAATGCCAAACACAAGATGAAGGACTGCATTGGTCTGGCCTAGGAGTTCTAGGACAAGAGGCTCAATGACGATGCCAATGATGGAGCCAGAGGTCGCCAACCGCCTAGGAACAACAACAACACCTTTTAGGACCATGATAAGGTGGTCGCCACCATCTTTGGGGGTCTCGCCTCCACTAAGAGTCGAAGGGAATGGAAGCTTGCCGCTCGACGAGTGCTCGTCGTCGCTTCAAAAGAAACTACCACCGACCCCAACTATCGCCCATGGTCCGAGGTCCCCATCACCTTCAGTAGGGCCGACCAGTGGGCAAACATACCATATACATGGCATTTCCCCCTCGTCCTCGACACAACCATCCAGAAGGTGCTCTTCAGAAAAGTCCTTGTTGATGGTGGTAGTTGTCGATGTTTTACCACCGGCAGTTCGCCACGGGAGTACCCGGGGCAGTGATTTATTCGGAGGGGTATCGGCGTTTGCAGGAACTCGATGGTAAACGCAGGGAGACAACGATTTATACTAGTTCGGCATGCTGGAAAATCACGGCGCCCTACGTCCAGTGTGGGGTGGATAGTATATTGTGCCCTGTGCTATTTGTTGTGGTTGTGAGTTCTGTCGGTTATGTGTGTGTGTCGGTCTTCTTCTGTCTCCCGATCTAGGGACCCCTACCCTCCTTTATATAGTCCAGAAGAGGCGAGAGTCCTAGTCGGTTACAAAGTAGAGATCCTAGTAGGATTATGTGTAACTAGTCCTAGTAGGATTACATGTAGGGAATCCTATTTGGACTAGGTTTTATTCTCTCTTCTCTGTGGGGAACCTTATGGGTCCCGCATCGACAAGCCCCTGAGCATTTCATGATTGAGCTTCAAGGGCCAGGTTGTTGTAGACTTTTCTGGGTTCTTTCTTGAAGCGAGATCTTGAGATGGTCTTCTTTGTCTTTTCTTCAGCTGATGTGCACTTTTGGACAAAAGTGCACTCAGTGAGTGTAGCCCCCGAGCCTCTTGCTTATTGGGACAAGAAGCCAGAGGGTCCCTTTAGTCTTCTTGGTTGCTCCGAGTTCTTTTTTGGTGGGTGCAATTTTTCATAAAAATTGCACTCACTGAGTGTAGCCCCCGAGAGTGTAGCCCCCGAGCCTCTTGCTTGTTGGGACAAGAAGCCAGAGGGTCCCTTTAGTCTTCTTGGTTGCTCTGAGTTCTTTTTTGGTGGGTGCAATTTTTCGTAAAAATTGCGCTTACTCAGTGTAGCCCCCGAGCCTCTTGCTTTTGCTTACAAAAGTTGGAGGGTCCAGATTCTTGTCTTCAAAAAATTTTGGGGGGTTATGTATCCCGCAGCCCCTGAGCCTTCTCCGAGTACTTTTCTTTAGAATAGAAATCGGATGAAGGGTCTTGATGTGCTGTCTTTGTTGTAGTCTTGAGTACTTGTATTCTTGGTCTTTCATCCTTGAATTCGAGCCCCCGGACGTAGTTGAAGGGAATGCTGAGCCCCTAAGCTTAGTGTTTGTCTAAGCCGTGATGCTCTTTCGAGTTGTTTTTATTCATCTAGACTTCTCTGGTTCTTGATGTACCTCTTCCAAGTTGTTTGCACTTCGTCCAGGTTCTTTCTGAACTTGTATGTACCTCATCTAGGTTGTTTTTTTATTCATCCGGGTCGTTTCTAGACTTCTCTGGTTCTTGATGTACCTCTTCCAAGTTGTTTGCACTTCGTCCAGGTTCTTTCTGAACTTGTATGTACCTCATCCGGGTTGTTTTTTATTCATCTGGGTCGTTTCTAGACTTCTCTGGTTCTTGATGTACCTCTTCCAGGTTGTTTGCACTTCGTCCGGGTTCTTTCTGAACTTATATGTACCTCATCCGGGTTGTTTTTTATTCATTCGGGTCATTTTTGATCTTGTCTGTACCTCATCCGGGTTGTTTTCTGATCAATCCGGGTTCTTTCTGAATTTGTCTTGGTACTTGCAGCACCTCTTCAGGGTTGTTTCTGGACTTGTCTGAGTAAAATAGCTCTCAAGAGCGTGTTTTCCCCGATCTCATGGTATAGATGTAGCTCTCCTGCATGTTAAACATAAAAATATATTGTAAATGACATTCTGGATATGAAGTCGGGAGCATGTCCCATATTTGAATAATCAATCAGGGGCGGACCTCGGCATTATGAAATGTATATAAACTTTTTGCATCTTGCTCTTGCTAGGCCATGCAAATTCCTCAGGTAGTGTCCTGTTACGTTTAAGCACTTGAATCTCTGGCGTACGGTTCAGAGGTTCATGACATGACCATGTGAGCCTGGTACTCGGTTCGTGACCGTCCATGTGAGTAGACAAGCTTCATGGATTAAGGCGTGTTCTACCTGAGGAATTCGGCGACCGTTAAGAGAAGACCTAGAGCGCTATGTTTGCTCGCATGATGATTTTTTTTGTATCTTGAGCACTATGTTTGCTCGCATGATGATTTTTGTGTCTTCCCTTGCTAGGTCGGTTAATTTCCTGGGTAGTAGCCTGTTACGTTTAAGCACTTGAATCTCGCGTTTGGTTTAGAGGTCCATTGACGTGACCACCCGTATGGTTTAGAGGTTCTTTGACGTGACCATCCATATGGTTCAGAGGTTCATTGACGTGACCATCCATTCGAGAAAACAAGCTTCACGAATTAAGGCTTACTATCCGAGGAAACTAACAGCCGTTAGGGGAAGATGATATGGCCACAGAGGCATACGAATAATATCTAAAATGTAAAAATTAAAGCATTACTTAGCTTGGTTCATGGCAGAGTTGTCGATCACCGCAGGCAGGTAGTTGATTGGCGTGGCATGCAGCCGAGTAGTTGGCATAGATGGAGGTAGACTTGATAGCTCTCTTGTCGCTGACATGTCGAGTACTCAGATCAACTCGGAACCCGTCACGTGTACTCTGAAGTCGCTGCCGAGTATCAAGAAGCCGTTGTCGAGTACCCGGTTGAGTCCGAGTAGTGGGAGTAGTCCATCAAGCGTCACACGGTAGAGTCGTCAAGTTGTTGTTGTGATCGGCGCTGACGGCGTGGGGGCGGTGCACCCTTCTAGCTTGGCGTGAGCCTTCTTGTTGACCCCCTCCCTCTTTTTTTTGAGGCAGTCGTAGACATCTGTTCGTGCACGAATATATACACGTATACGTTGCCATTGGCCTTGCTTTGCTTCGTCATCTTGGCTTGCATGGTGAGGTAAGTTGCTCCCTGGTAGATTCTTGATGGAGCCGAGTTGTCGTCGTGTGCATGTAGCCGAACAACCTGGTGGATCTTGATGCAGCAATGCAATTTGCTTGTGGTCTTGGACATCTTGTTAGCTTCTGGCTTGGTTCTGATTTGGCTGGATGGCTTGTTATGTATGTATGTGTATGTACACCTTCTTTATTTGCATCTTGAAGTGGTTGGACATCGTGGTGAGTTCTCGTCATCTAATTCTTGACCGGATCCGTTCCAATTGAGTTGTCAATGTGCCTTCTCCATGTATATTTGCATATATACGCGTATATAAAAAAACCAAATATTAATACGCTGATTGCTTTTGGCTAGCTTGCTGCTTGTGTCATCCTTGCAGCATCCTTTGCATGTACTTTGAGTAGATGGATATCGTCTTGTCTATCATAGTAGAATTTGTATCTGATGCCAGGACTTTTTTCTTGATACAGTACTCGGCTTGGATAGAATTGGCCCTAGGACTTGTACGTGCTTGCTTCTAAACATTGTATTAGCTTGTGTACGGAATCTTTGTCGCTTTGCTAATGTATACGTCATCCCATATTTTCTCTTATGAATCTGCCTGATGTCGTCTTGCTCTGTGTCCTATTCTGGATAGGTTGTCCGTGATGGAGTTGAATCATCCTGGAGTTGAGTAAATTAATTCTATTCGGACTTGGCACCGTGATCAGACTGAAGCTGATTCTAGTTCAGCTTGCACTTGTCCTCCAGTGGCTCCGTGTACTGCCCAGCTGCTTGGCTGCTTGTACTATGCCTCGAGACGTCGAGTCGCTGTTAGTGTACGCGCACCTTCCCAGCGGCAGCCTGAACGATCGATTGGATGTACGAGGACGTCGCCGAGAACATGCGCTTCAGCGAGTTGTCGAATGATGCCAATGACAGCTGTGGCAAATCTTGATCTTGGTGTCTTTCGAGCCGCAACGAGTTATCGACGAGGTTGACAAGAGCCGCGGTGAGTTGTCGACAAGGTCGACGAGGGTCGCGGCGAATCTTTATTTTGAGGTCCACCGAGCTCTCGAATGCAAAGCGCCGAGGTCCCCTACCTGGTGCGCCAGCTATCGATGTTTTACCACCGGCAGCTCGCCACGGGAGTACCTAGGGCGGTGATTTGTTCAGAGGGGTATCGGCGTTTGCAGGAACTCGATGGTAAACGCAGGGAGACAACGATTTATACTGGTTTGGCACGCCGGAAAATCACGGCACCCTACGTCCAGTGTGGGGTGGATAGTATATTGCGCCCTGTGCTATTTGTTGTGGTTGTGAGTTCTGTCGGTTATGTGTGTGTGTCGGTCTTCTTCTGTCTCCCGATCTAGGGACCCCTGCCCTCCTTTATATAGTCCAGAAGAGGCGGGAGTCCTAGTCGGTTACAAAGTAGGGATCCTAGTAGGATTATGTGTAACTAGTCCTAGTAGGATTACATGTAGGGAATCCTATTTGGACTAGGTTTTATTCTCTCTTCTCCATGGGGAACCTTATGGGTCCCGCATCGACAGTAGTGCTTTGAACCTACTCTTCATTAGAGCCCTAAGGGAGTTGGGCCTCACGATATTAGATCTCACACCCTCGGACTCCTCCTTCTAGGGTGTGGTACCTAGAAGGGCATCCAGACCACTTAGAGAGATCACCCTACCAGTATAGTTTGGCATGGCAAGCAACTACCACGTCGAGCATATCAACTTTTACGTCACTGACTTCGACACCGCCTACCACGCCATACTTGGCTGGCCAGCTCTAGCCAAATTCATGGCCATACCACACTACGCGTATCTGGTGTTGAAGATGCCTTCGCCTATAGGAGTCCTGGCTCTGCGGGCCAACCTTTCTGTTGCCTATGCCTGCGAGACAAAGAGTCTCGCTCTTGCCAAAGCCACCGACCTCTCCATCCAGATGGCTAGTGTGGTCGCCGAAGCTAAGATAGTACCCACTGATGACATGGAGATTCTAGAGCTAGAGCTTCCCCACACCTCCGCCAAGTCTAAGGAAATCAAGGAGGTCGGCCTCGGACTCAACGATGCCTCCAAGACCGTGAAGATTAGGGCTCACCTTGACCCCAAATAGGAAGGCACGCTCGTCTCCTTCCTATGTGCCAACGCTGATGTGTTTGCTTGGAAACCTACAGACATGCCAGGGGTACCACAAGAGAAGATCAAGCACTCCTTGAATGTCTCGCCGACTGCCAAACCGATCAAGTAGAAACTCCATTGATTCGCGCTAGATAAGAAGGAGGCTATTAGGGTAGAAATAAAATGGCTCTTAGCTGCCAGGTTTATTAAAGAAGTGTATCATCCAGATTGGTTAGCAGACCCTATTCTTGTTCAAAAAAAGAATAAAGACTGGAGAATGTGCGTTGATTATACTGATCTTAACAAACGCTGCCCTAAAGACCCCTTTGGCTTGCCTTGGATAGAAGAGCTTGTAGACTATCGTCGGCTATGAACTACTCTCTTTCCTTGACTGTTACTCTGGTTATCATCAGATCTCCCTCAAGGAAGAAGACCAGATAAAAATGTCGTTCATTACACCTTTCAGTGCATACTGCTACAAAACTATGTCCTTTGAACTCAAGAACGCCAGGGCTACCTATCAAAGGGGCATTCAGATGTGCCTCGACCAGTAGATCGGCCACAACATCAAAGCCTACATTGATGACGTGGAACCAAGATAGCCAACAACCTTATCGCCGACCTCGAAGAAACCTTCGCTAATCTGAACAAGTACCAATGGAAGCTGAACCCTTCAAAGTGCATCTTTGGAGTTCCATCCGGTATACTGCTGGGCTACATCATCAGTGCTCAAGGCATCAAGCCTAATCCTGACAAGGTCTCTGCCATCACCAATATGAAACGACCAACATGTGTCAAGGATATACAAAGCTTACAGGTTGTATGGCTGCTTTAAGCCACTTCGTATCATGCCTCGGTGAAAAAAGGCTACCATTCTTCAAGCTCCTCAAGGCCTTCAAGCACTTTTCCTGGTCAGAGGAGATAGACTCAGCTTTCGAGCAGCTCAAGTTGTTCTTAACAAAGCCGCTGATCATGATAGTGCCAAGGCCAGATAAGACTCTACTAATATACATCACTGCCACTTCTCACGTCATGAGCATAGCTATCATCATCGAACGCGAGGAAGCCGAGCATGCTTACAAGGTGGAATGTCTAGTCTACTTTATCAGTGAAGTACTTAATGAGCCAAAAACTCATTATCCTCAGGTACAAAAGCTGTTATATGCAATTCTGATTATGTCGCGCAAGCTCCGACATTACTTCGAATACTACAAGATCGCCGTGGTCACTGAGTTCCCCTTGGGGGACATTCTTCGCAACAAAGAAGCCAATGGCCGCATCATTAAATGGGCTATTGAGCTCGGCACCTATTCCATTGAATTTAGAAGCAAACCTACCATTAAGTCACAGGCGCTCGCTGACTTCATCGCTGAATGGATCGAGATCCAAGAGCCCATCACCACTGCTTGCCCCAAACACTGGGTGATGTACTTCGACGGTGCCCTTAACATCAACGGTGCTGGTGTGGGTATTCTATTCATTACGCCGACTAAGGATAAGCTATGTTATGTTCTTCGGATACACTTCTCGGTCTCCAACAATGCCGTGGAATATGAAGCATGTCTCCATGGTCTTTGTATAGCCATCGAGCTCGACGTCAAATGCCTAATGGTGTACGGGGACTCCGCATTGGTTATCAACTAGCTCAACAAAGACTGGTCCTGTTCCAGCGAGAAGATGGATGCTTACTACGCTGAAATCAGAAAGCTTGAAGGAAAATTCTATGGTATCGAGTATCACCACGTGGTACGTGACCAAAATCAACTCGCCAATCACTTATCCAAGCTCGGTTCTTCTCGCGCCATGATTCCGCCAGGGGTTTTTATTCAAGATCTCCTGGCACCATCCATCAAAGAAGATAAGGAAGTTGAAGAAGTTCCCCCCTACCGAGCAGTTGGTACTTATGGTACTTTCACCGGTCGCCAATTGGAGGGAGCAATTCATCAAGCACCTCACCAGCACCGAGGTACCCGCAGACAAGACTGAAACTGAATGCCTAGTTCGTTCGAGCAAGCTTTACATGCTAGTGGATGGTAGCTTGATGAGGAAAAAGTGCCAAGGAAGGGATACTACAGAAATGCATCACCCAAGAGGAGGGAGCGAAGCTGCTTCTTGAAATTCACTCTGGTTCCTACGGCAACCATGTGGCCTCAAGAACATTGGTTAGCAAGGCTTTCTGAGCTGGTTTTTATTGGCCCACAGCCATCACTGATGTAGAAGATCTTGTCCAATGTTGTGAAGGATGTCAATTCTTCGCTAAGCAAATACGCGTGCCCGCGTAAGAGCTGCAAACCATCCCAGCATCCTGGCCCTTTGCATGCTGGGGACTAGACATGATCAGGCCTTTCAAGCCAGCACTAGGTGGTTTCCGGTACATGTATGTCGCCATTGACAAGTTCTCCAAGTGGATTGAATATAAACCGCTCATCTCGGCTACTGCAAAGAAGGCAGTTAAGCTCTTTGAAGATATCATCCACAGATTTGGTCTACCAAATAGCATCATCACCAATCTCGAAACTACATTTACTAGACATCACTTCTGGGACTTCTACGAAGACCATTGCATCTCTATCAAATATGATTCTATTGTCCATCCAAGTGCCAACGGTCAAGTCGAACAGGCGAACGGTATGATCCTTGATGCCCTAAAAATGACTGTATCAGAAAGAAGAAAAGCACCCAGGCAGATGGCTCAAGGAGCTTCCAGCTGTAGTCTGGGGACTACGTACTCAAGCTAGTCACAGCATCGGCGTGACTCCATACTTTTTGGTCTATGGCTCAAAAGCCATACTACCAGCGGATGTTACTTTTTGAGCACCTAGAGTGGAAAACTATGATGAAGAGCAGGCTGAGGCTGTCCGGTCTAAGGACATCGAGAGAGCCGAGGAAGAGCACCTAATCACCTGTGTTCATACAGCTAAGTATCTGGAAGTCTTGTGGAGGTACTAAAACATCAAAGGTCATTCATTTACTGTTGGCGATCTCGTTCTCCGTAGAAAACAAAAGACTGACGATTTGCACAAGTTCTCTTCCCCCTGGGAAGGGCCTTATATCATCAAAGAGGTTACTCGACTAGGTTCTTATCACCTAAGTGACTTAGAAGGAGTCGATGTTCCCAACTCGTGGCACATCGAACACCTTATATGTTTCTATCCTTGAAACACTATAGATATATACTCTACAAATTTATATTCAGTAATGTTTTTTGGTCTCCATTGTGGATTAACAACCAGTTATGGTTGCCGAGCTATATGCTACTTCATAACGAACTCCAGTACGTAATCGCCGTAACTACGCCGACCATGTTTTCTCCAAATCGCCGAAGTCGTTTTCTCCAAAACGCCAAATACGTTTTCTCCAAACCGCTGAACACGATTTCTCCAAATCGTCGAACTCGTTTTCTCCAAAACACCGAATATGTTTTCTCCAAATTGCCGAACTCATTTTCTCCAAAACACCGAATACGTTTTGTCCAAATTGCCAAACCCGTTTTCTCCAAATCGCCAAACTCGTTTTCTCCAAACCACCGAACACGATTTCTCCAAATCGCCGAACTCGTTTCTCCAAAACACCGAATACGATTTCTCCAAATCCCCAAACACGATTTCTCCAAATCGCCAAACTCTATTTCTCCAAATCGCAGAGCATGTTTTCCATATAGCGAAAACATTCTTTGATCAGAGAGCAACATTTTTTCTTTTTTGTTCTCTCTACGCTCTGCGTTATGGGTGGTCAGCTGCGGTCCCTTGGTCACACCTATTTTTTCTACATGTCTACGGGCTCTGCACTCGACGTTATGGATTATGGGTCAGCTAAGGCCAAAAGTTCAACATAGAATATATTGCTCGGACGCCGCTTGTGTTGCCTTTATCTCCAAGTTCGTATCACAGCTATCGACCAGAACACGTTCAGTGCTATTTTTTATGGAAAAGACTCAGCCACCAATTTTTTCCTACACGTGCCATGGGCTCTACGCTCTATGTCATGGGTGGTCGGCTGCAGTTCCTGGGTCATATCTGTTACTCCTACACGTGCACGGGCTCCACGCTCGACGTTATGGACTATGGGTTGGCCAAGGCCATAGGGACCAATAGCAGACCAACAAGTCGGATGTTAATTGAACTACGCATAACCGCGTCAGGTTTGAAACTTTGAAGATTATTTTACCGAACTATAAACAAACTACATATATTACATATACAAGCACCTTATGACAAATATTTGATAAGTACTTGTTTCTTGCGCTATCGCATTTTCTAATACACAGTTAAGGTTTTACAGATGGTCTTCTATAATCAGATTAATGAGCTCCGCCATCACCATCCATCTTGCCAAACAGATCTATATCGCCGGCCAGCATTTTTGCTGCATCCTCCACTTCATCCTCCAGCTGCTGGGTCTCCGCATCGCTTAGTCCTTCTGTGAACCCACCCTCTATGGACTAAAGGTCGGTGGTCGGATAATGGGACCGAACAACCACAAGGACATGGGTAGCGACGGTAGTAATGGCATTGCGGTTGAAAGTTTTGAAGTTTTCCATGCTGCCTTGCACCTCTGGATGACGGTGTCAGGGTGTTGCCGCCTGCCGTCGTGCTGAGTGGCCATTTTCAGGTTGATGTAGTCAAGCACCGACTTAATTGCGGTGACTACAGTATCGAAGTTCTCCTTCTGGACCTTGGCCTCCTGCACCAGCATGTCGAATTATGCTTTGGCTTTATGACGATAACCTGCGAGAGTTACAATGATCCATTATATGAGGAGCTACTACAACAATGATACCGACCAGAAGGAATTCACCTTTTAGCTCCTCAGCAAGTTTGTCCGCCTGCTCTGCTTCCTTTGCTTTTTTCTAGCGAAGTTGATCGATGGTCTGGCGCATCTGGCCAAGCTTAGCATCTTGCTCTACAAGCACACCAGTTGTTAATGGAAATGAGGCTGTTCAGCAATACTAAAGTACATTTGTTGATGTACCGTACCTGCTTTCTATTTGGATACACTATTGAGTTGTTCGCTTTTCCTCTCTAGCTGCTCAGAAGCACATTTTAGTTGGTCGGAGATAGCGGCCAGCTGCTCAGACTAGCTCCGCACTTGCTCAGACATAGCTGCCAGCTTTTTGGTAAGGACCCCCTTTTGGTATTCTAGGTCCCGCGCATTGGGCTCACTGGATATTCTTCTCCCAGAGGTTCCTGGCCTCTTTGAGTTTTTCGTTCTCCACTACAAGGGGCTCCATTTGCTTTATTAGCTGGCGGCACTGCTCGGCAACTCGAGATATTTCCTGCAACAAATATGATGACATTATTGTTAACCAATTCCAATAAACGACTAGGACCTTTCTAGATGAAGTATTCACCTTGATCTGTTTCATCACACCAGTAAGGGAAGTCTCTAGTCTCCTGAACTCCTTGGTGGTGTCCTCCTCTTCAATAATAACTATTTCTTCACCGCGCTTTCAGAGGATTCGGACTGCTTGAGGTCAAGGTTCATCGCGCACGATCTCCTTCACATCATCCTCCTCCATCATAGCCGAAGGGACAACCTTGGGGCTCAGTGGTCAGATAGCAGTTCCAACCATGCCCTCCAAAGAATCGGGGACTACCGTTTATTCATTTAACTCCGAAAGTTTTTCCACTCCCGTTTCCACCATCACCGAAGGAGCTATTGCTGATTCGCTCGCCATTGTAGGCAGTCGCTCGCCGCCACGAAGCTCACCAGGGGCAGCAATTGGCTACCCCACGTGCTCTCGAGCACTTGGGGACTCTAGGATGTGGTCTGCTGGCGTCTCCACCGCTCTAGGGCAAGTTTCCGATTGTCGATCAGTCTAAGCGGGTGGGGCTAGATCTGTTGCTCGCCTTGCACTGTATCAAATCAGTTATTCAGTAACAACATAAGTAAAGAAAATACAGCAAAATAACTACAACACAAGAGCACTTACGGTTTGGTCTGACGGTTCAATTTCTTGAACCGACGGTGCCGGCTAGAGCCTCTAGGCGCAGCTGCGGGGTCGACTCCTGTGCTTGGCGGGGGAATTCTCGACTCTTCCTCGATCGGCCTTGGTTCCGCTTGCTGCTCCGGGGCTACTATCATTTGTTGTTCTAGGATCTCCATTGACCGCTCCATGGGGATTCCCAATGTCTGCTGCGCCGTAATTCCCTCCGCTCGATGCTCGGGGGCTCTCCTTGTCGGAGCCTCAAAGACTTCTTTGCCTACCCCGGTTTGTTGTTCCACGTGTGGTTAGAGCGGAGGCCCTTTTATGCTCGAGGGAGGGTTCATGAGAATCTCATCATCGTCAGACCAATCGAACACCGTGGTTCTTCATGTTCGATTGGTCTGGTCATCATCCAGAGAGATCCCGCCTAGTTTGCGGGGAGCAGTCGCTGCTATTTTCCTCTTCTTTTGGGCCGGCTCATCTTTCACCGGCCTCTTTCCCTTAGTTTTCACCAACACCGGGGGAGGACTCTCCATCCGACCAGTGTCCATTCCTTTGGATTCCAAGGAGACACTGATAGAGCTCTCCTCAATTTGAATAGGTCGACATGCATCCACTGATGGCGGCCAATCGTTTCTCGGTACGCCTGAGAAATACACCGCCCTATCCTACGAATAGATCTTCACATGAGTAGGATTAGTTTATTGCTCGGCAATATAAATAAAATTCTTGGAAACATATAGTAAAGACATTCACCTAAGGAGGCAAATTCTTGCAATTGAAGGCCTTCATGTACCTTGGCAGCCTGAAGGAGGATAGCAGAGTGAACAGCTCGGTAGTTCGCTCTTTGACGTCGCTCCTGGAAAGAATTTTAGGTTTCTCTCGAGTCCCGTCGGTCTCCCCTTTGAATTCAAAGCTTGGGTGTGCCCTCTCCTTGTAGGGTTGTATGCGGCGCACTATGAAACTCACCGCTACCAATCCAACATTGGTCTTCATGCCCTTTATCAAGCCAAGGAGTTCATTCACTTGATCCATGTCGTCCTTGCTCGGTAGCTCCGACCAACTCCTTTGGCTTTCTGGGATGTGGTCAGCGTTACAACGCACCACTGGGTGGCTTTGTCTCATGTAGAATCATCTAGTGTTCCACCCCTTCAGTGAAGTGTTCAGTGGTATGGTAAGATATTCACTCGCCATCCCATCCTGAAGCTGGAGATACACCCTGTCGACCACCTTCGAACCAACGCCGCCTCTCTTCTTTAGCTAGAATAGGTGACAGAAAAGATTGAAGTGGGGTAGGATGCCAAGGTATGCCTCACAAAAGTGGATGAAGATAGAGATGTGAAGAATGGTGTTGGGGTGGAGGTTGCACAGAGTAACCCCCTAGAGCTCCAACAGATCCCTCAAAAATGGGTGCACAGGAAACCCTAATCCATGCCAGAAATAGTCTTCGAATACTACCGCTTCGTCAGTGTGAGGTGTGGGAAAGGACTCACCGAGGGCTGGCCGCCATCCGGTGGTCACACAGTCAGGGAGAACGCTGGCTTCCACTAATCGGTTCAGCTCAGCTTCTCCTATTCATGACAGCACCCAGTCCTCATCGCGTCGGGCCACGGCATCCACCTTCTTGGGACTCGTCTTCTTCGGTTTTGTAGCTCCTCTCTTCGGTGCCATCTCTCAGATCTGGTTAGGGTTTGGCAGCAAGAAGTGAGGAGGAAGATGAAGTGGAAAAGGTGGGAGCAGGGACTGCGGCGCCACTATTATATAGGATCCTCCCCACTGTTCTGCATTTAAGGGTTTTTTGGGAACCGTTCCCGTGATCTACATCGTTGCGATTTCTCCAAAGCGGCAAATGGGCCGTTACCTGGGCTTCCACGCAACCGCAGCCCATGGCGCTCATTTATCACTGCCTTTAGTTGCTCCACGCCGAAATATCACCGACATCTCCACCATTTATTGAGGCTAAGTAACTGACACTGTCCAACCGTTAATCCGGTTTTCCCTCCATGATTGGATTTCTCAGATAACTTTGCCTGCAGCTTGGGGACTGGCGATCTTTTCCATTGGTCTTTGATTGTTTCTCTATTTTTGACCCTGGCACCATGTGACTACGCCACCTACTGTCAGGCTTGGGGACTAAGTGGACACACTTCACCTTATGGTGAATGTGTTTTATCTCTTTTTTGGGCCACAACCGGGGACTGGCAGCCTACTCGGCTAGTTTTCTACTATTCTTCAAGTTTCTAACCCTAGCACCACATGACTACATCATTTGTTGTCAGGCTCGGGGACTAAGTGGGCATACTTCACCTCGTGGTGAGTGTGCGGGATTTTTTCTAGAAGACTAGATGCCTATAGTGGAAGATTGACTCCTACAACTTTGTTTGGACTCTAAGTGGGCACACTTGGTCTACTACGGAGAAATTTTTGATTCTAAACTTGAGCTCCTTACACCCTTATGGCAAGCCATACTTTGGTCATTCTGCTCGGCGATGATTCACAGTGCTCGATGACAGGTCACGCTGCTTGGCGATAGGTTATGCTGCTTGGCAACAGTTCACACTGCTTGGTGATGGCTCATGTAGCTCGGTAGTTCAGCATGGTGGTTGGACCATGAGCTTGACTGCTCGGCGTTGTTCGCACCTGCTCGGACAAGCTTAAGACGACATTGCATAATGGGTACAAGGCACTCGGGGACTAGCTGTGGGGTGTACGACCCCGGATACCCATGGTAGACCACATGGGTTGCGCCCCTAGGGGTGGCCCAGCCCATAAGAAGAAGCCTTGTAGGGCATGACTCTACTCGGTGCCTTCTGCAAGACATCGAGAAGATATCTAGAAGATACTACGAGATCTGTTAGGATATGTATGATCCCAAGATTCCTGTAATCAGTTATTACTTTCCAGTTATCTCTCAGATCTAACTGACTTGTAACCCTGCCTCCTAGACTATATAAGGCGGGCAGGGACCCCCTCTAAAATCATGACATATCATACGGTAGCTAATACAAACCAACATACCATATGAGTAAGGTATTACGTCATACTGATGGCCTAAACCTATCTAACTCATATGTCTCTGTTGCCTTCTTGTTCTTGATCTCTGCTCCCCTACCGATCAATCTACCTTCTTGGGATACCCCTCGGAGGACTACCGATGATATTCTATCGACAATGAGGGAACTAAGAGTGAGCATGAGAAACGCTATCATCTTGTCATGAAAAAGCTCAACTCTTTTGAAATGCTTCCTAAAGAATGTGCTAATGAGATATATTCATATTTGAATGTTCTTGTAGAGGAAGTCAATAGGCTTGGACTCACTCAAATGCAACCATCTGATGTTGTAAGAAAGATCTTGAGTATCCTCCCCATTGACAAATATGGGCATATTGTGACCATGCTACATCAAGGTGATCTCTCTACTACTACACCAACACAAATCTTGGGAAAGATCAATGCTCATGAGATGTACATGCACATCACACCATAAGATGGCTCATCCTCTACCAAGAAGAAAGATAAGGACTTAGCATTCAAAGCTAGTCAAGAGAAGGGCAAAGCAAGACTTGAGTATGAGAGCTCAAGTGATGATGAAGTTGATGATGAAAGTCTTGCTCTCATGGTGAAGAAGACCGCCAAGATGCTAAAGAAGCTTAACAAGAGTGGCATCAAGTTTGATGGTAAGAAGAAGTTCTTCACTAGCTCTAGAAGGAAGCCAATCTCCGAGATGGATTGCTTCAATTCTAGAGAACTTGGTCATCTAGCACACCAATGTACTAAGCCCAAGAAAGACAAGTTCAATAACAAATACAAGGGCAAGAAAGATGACTCAAGTAATAAAGAAGAAGAAGAGAAGAAGAAGAACAAGCCATACAAGAAGAGAGATGGAAAGAAGAGGGACTTCCACAAGAAGAAGAGTGAAAAGGCATACATTGTCGGTGATTGGCTCACGGACATTGATTCATCTAGTGCCTCATCCGATGATGATAGTGACAACGAGAAGGTGGCCGCAATTGTTATCAACTCTTCATCATTTTCATCGCCACCACCACCATCATCCTCTACACACCTATGCCTTATGGCCAAGGGTGACCACATGGTATTGAACAATGATGATAGTAGTGATGATGATAGTGATAGTGATGATGATGAATATGAATCACCTACTTATGATGATCTTGCTAGATTACTAAAACAATACACTAAGATCATTATAAAAACTAGAGCTAAGAATGAGATGCTCTTTTGGCAAAATGTGATATAGCCAAAAAGGCTAGTGTTGAGCTTAGAGAAGCAAATGAGCTATAACATCCAAACTCAAGGAGCTTAAATCTTCTAAGAAAGAGCTTAAAGATAAACATGATAGACTTGAGAGGACACATAATGAGCTCATCACTAGCCATAACAAGCTAAGAGAAGAATATACTGCTCTTAAGGTTAATCATGATACTCTTGTTATTGCTCAATAATTCTTATCCAATGAGCTACATAATACTACTAACAATGTTGTTAAGATTGATATAGCTACATCATGTGATGACTTGATTATTGAGAGCATTGAGCAAAGTTCTAGTGGCAAGGGCAAGCAAGTGGTTGAAGCTGATGATTATGATGAGTTTGTCAAGCTCAAGAATGACAATAAAAAGCTCAAGAAAGATCTTGAAGAACTCAAAACCACCAAGTCTATTGTGCTGGAAACTATTGTTCATGATGATGGTTTGATCCTTGAGAATGAGAAGCTCAAAGATGAGAACAAGAAGCTCAAGGAACAGAAGAACAATGATGCTCTCAAGGAAGAAAACAAGAAACTCAAGTTGGAGAAAGAGTATCTTAAGATTGGATTGAGCAAGTTCACTAGAGGCAAGCATCTTCAAAGTGAGCTACTTATGAACACCGTCATGAAGATGGATAGAAGTGGCATTGGGTACTTAGCAAATCAAAAGAAGAAGGCTCAAGCTCAACAACAACATAAGACCAAGCCAAAGCCAAAGAGATGTTTTGAGTGTGGACAAAAAGGCCATTTTGCTCATGAGTGCCAAACTCCACCACCACATCCCTTGCCCAAGCATGCTAGACCTTTTGCCTTCAATGCTCACTACATACTTAGAAAGGATTCTAGTGGAAAGATGAAAGTGATGTTCTTAGGTCCTCCCAACAAGAATAGGCCTAAGAAAATTTGGGTTACAAAGTTACTTGTTGAGAAGGTGAACGGCCCTTAATAAGTTTGGGTTCCTAAAGCTTGATCTCTTGTGTGTAGGTGAACTACAAGACCGGTGGAAGTCATTGGGTTATTGATAGTGGTTGCATACAACATATGATCGGTGATCCTCATATGTTCACCTCACTAGATGAAGAAGTAGATGGACAAGAAAGAATCATATTTGGAGATAACTCAAAGGGCAAGGTCAAAGGATTGGACAAAGTGGCAATATCAAATGATCATTCTATCTCCAATGTGCTATATGTTGCTTCATTGAGTTTCAACTTGCTATCCGTTAGATAATTGTGTGATCTTGGCTTCAATGCCTGTTTATCGAGAAGGAGGTTGTTGTATCCAAGAAGGATGATAATCATGTGATATTCAAAGGATTTAGATACAACAACCTATATCTAGTGGACTTCACTTCTGAAGATGCAAACTTAAAGAAATGCCTATTCACCAAAACAATACTTGGGTGGCTATGGCATAGAAGACTTGCTCATGTTGGTATGAGCTCACTCAAGAAGTTAATGAAGAATGATTTGGTGAGAGGGTTAAAGGATGTGAAGTTTGAGAAGGACAAGCTTTGTAGTGCATGTCAAGCCAGCAAGCAAGTTGCAAATACCCATCCAACAAAAGCTTCCATGTCAACCGCAAGAGTGCTAGAACTCCTTCACATGGATTTATTTGGACCAACAACATACAAGAGTTTGGGAGGAAATCTTTATTGTCTTGTGATTGTTGATGACTATTTAAGGTATACATGGGTATTCTTCCTTCATGACAAATCCGAAGTTGCATCTTGCTTCAAGAAGTTTGCCAAGAGAGCACAAAATGAATTTGAAGTGAAGCTCATGAAGATAAGAAGTGACAATAGGAAGGAATTTGACAACACAAACATAGAAGCTTATTGTGATGAAGTTGGAATCAAACATGAGGTCTCCGCAACATATACTCCTCAACAAAATAGTATAGTTGAGAGGAAGAACCAAATATTGATCACTCTTGCAAGAACAATGCTTGATGAGTACAATACCCCCGAAGCTCTATGGGCGGAAGTAATCAACACCGTATGCTATGCATCAAACCACCTATTCCTTCAAAAGTTCATTGGCAAGACACCTTATGAGCTGCTCAATGGGAAGAAGTCAGACGTCTCTTTCTTTAGGTTGTTTGGTTGCAAATGCTACATCTACAAGAAGCGGCAACACCTAGGGAAGTTTCAAAGACATTATGATATTGGTTTTTTTGTTGGTTACTCAATAAAGTCCAAAGCATATAGAGTATTTAATCATGCCACCGGCTTGGTTGAAGAAACATATGATGTGGAATTTGATGAATCTAACGGCTCCTAAGGAGCACATGAGAATCTTGATGATGTAGGTGATGAACCATTGAGGGAGGCTATGAAGAACATTCCGATTGGAGACATCAATCCTAAAGATGATAAAGATGATGTACAAGTGATTGATCCACCTTCTTCATCAAGTGTGCCATAATATGGTGAAAAAGATGGGAGAGTAGAAAATGAAGATACTCATGTGTCCCATGAACAAATGGTGGTACAAGCACAAGATGTTGATGCCCCACAACCTCCTCCTCAAGTGGTCAATAGAAGAAATACACCTCTACTTCAAGATCATCCACAAGATCTCATCATAGGGAGTCTATCAAAGGGTGTAATGACTCGATCTCAAAAACTTGCTTCATTTATTGCTCATCACTCTTTTGTCTCTTGCTTTGAGCCTACTAAGGTAGAAGAAGCTCTTCAACATCTGGATTGGATAAATGACATGCATGAAGAGTTAAACAACTTCACCCGCAATGAAGTTTGGACTCTTCTAGAGTGGCCAAAAGGTGCAAGAGTCATTGGAACAAAGTGGGTGTTCCAAAACAAGCAAGATGATCAAGGTGTTGTGAGGAACAAGGTAAGACTAGTTGCAAAGGGGTTCTCTTAAGTTGAAGGTTTGGATTTTGGAGAGTCCTTTGCCCCGGTTGCAAGATTAGAAGCCATCCGTATCCTCCTTGCATATGCATCACATCATGAAATAAAACTTTATCAAATGGATGTCAAAAGTGTATTTTAAATGGCTTTATTAATGAACTAGTCTATGTCGATCAACCTCCCGGGTTTGAAGACTCTAGATATCCTAATCATGTTTATAGGTTGTCCAAGGCATTATATGGGCTTAAGCAAGCCCCAAGAGCTGGTATGAGCGCCTTCGAGACTTCCTCATTGAGAAGGGCTTCACCATTAGGAAGGTCGACACCACACTATTCACTAAGAAGCTTGATGGGCATATCTTCATTTGTCAAGTGTATGTTGATGATATCATCTTTGGATCATCAAATGAAGATTTATGCAAAGAGTTTGGTGAATTGATGTTGAAGGAGTTCGAGATGTCAATGATTGGAGAGTTTATATTCTTTCTTGGTTTTCAAGTCAAGCAAATGAGAGAAGGGATTTTCATCTCTCAAGAGAAATATATTAACAATCTTCTCAAGAGATTCAAGATGGATGAATGTAAGCCAATCAAGACACCAATGCCAACTAATGGACATCTCAACCTAGATGAGGGAGGTAACCCAGTTGATCAAACTCTCTACCGCTCTATGATTGGTAACTTGTTATATTTGACCGCATCTAGGCCCGACATCATGTTTAGTGTGTGTATGTGTGCTAGATTTAAAGCTAATCCTAAGGAAACTCATTTAATTATCGTAAAAAGAATCCTTAGGTATCTTAAGCACATACCAAGCATTGGCCTTTGGTATCCCAAAGGAGCTATATTCGAATTAGTTGGCTATTCTGATTTAGATTATGCCGGATGTAGAGTTGATAGAAAAAGCACATCTAGAGGGTGCCATTTGCTTGATAGATCACTTGTGTCTTGGTCCTCCAAGAAGCAAAATAGTGTGGCTTTATCCACCGTCGAAGCGGAATACATTGTCACGGGTGTTTGTTGTGCACAAATACTTTACATGAAACAAACTTTGCTAGACTATGGTGTAGTTCTAGATAAAGTACCTCTTTTGTGCGACAATGAAAGTGTGGTAAAACTTGCAAATAATCTGGTTCAACACTCTCGCACCAAGCACATAGATATTCGCGATCACTTTCTTAGAGATCATGTTGCTAAAAATGATATATCACTAGAAGGTGTAAGGACCGAGGATCAATTGGCAGATATCTTCACTAAACCGCTAGATGAGGCCACATTTTGTAGATTGCGGAATGAGCTCAATGTGCTTGATTTTAGTAACTTCACTAAAAATTGAGCTTGTGTTGTCCCTTGCATTGCATTGTAAAATACAACATGTTTAAATCTTTGGTAATGCATATAGGGCTTGTCTAACATGGTTAAGATAACCGCCGAAAAGTGTGTGAAGAAGCTTAACCTTGGATCAAACTTGACAAGCAACTAGATTTACTTACAAGTATTGCATTGCATATGCATAAATGTTATTTTGTCGTTTGTCTTCAAATTGCCCTCTTATTGTCTATTTTCTTAAAAAGAATTATAGCCTAAGGAAAAATATTTTGAAAAACTTGAGGGTTTGAGAGGTCACTCACATCAGTCTCAATTGGTGTTTATTTGGATCTTATTTGAGTTGGGACTTGATTGAGAACAGGCAGCACAAAGGACTTTGAAGATTTGCTGAAGAAAGAGTGATCGGACGCTGCACCAGACTCTGGAGTCCAGCGTCCAGTCAGTTCACAGGAGGTGAACTTGCTGCGAAGGAGTGACCGGACTCTGGCTTTTAGCATCCGGTCAGAAGGCTTTCAGCATCCGGTCATGTGGAAGAAGACGAAGGCAGTATTGACCGGACTCTGAGCTGCATCCGGTCAGTGTCCACCAGATGCGTTCGATCGCAATTCTAGAGGAATTGGACCTCTCTGGAATCAACTGGACGCTGGGTGGTAGCGTCCGGTCGCTGCCACCGGAGCGTTCGGTCAATGGGGAATGTGCATTTTCAGGACTCTTTTCTCCTTTCTTATTCTATCATGTCAAGGACCCCTTTTTAACGCGTGCTACCGTGCATTTTTCCTACATCAACGCCGCAGCTTCGCCCTAAGCCACCTGCCTATGCTGCCATTCCCATGTGTCACCGAGCCACCATAGATCCACGCACCGCTGTGCCGCCGTCGAGCCACCGCAGCAGCCACATCTGCGTCGTGCCCATGTTCGCGCATCTCGCCATTGCCACACCACCACACCACCATGTTGTTGCTCCACTTGCCCATGCGCTACCACTGCTCCTATGCCACACTATGCCCTAGCCGTGCCTGCACTAGCGCCACCGAGCTCACTCGCATGCCTCCCTGTGCTCGCGCCACCGCAAGACCCACCACAGCAAAGCTGCCGTGCCTCCACTGCCCTAGCTATCACCGAGATTCATAGAAGTTGCTCCTCCATTGGATCTCCAGTGCCACTGCCAAACCCTAGCGCCTACATTGCTTCCTCGCCAGAGACTCCTGCGCTTTGCTAACCCTAACCCTGCCTCGCGATTCGGTGGTTCCCCGCACGTCGTTCCTCTTCTCGTCGTTTCATCAGATTCGCCAGGTAGCAAGCCCTATGTTTCAATTTCATACCTAATTGCTTGCTCTATTAGGGTTTCGTATCTCTAGATGCATAATCTAAGTTATTTGTATATCCTACCTATTCCATCGTGCAGCGAGCCGGTTCCGTTGAGGTGTCAGTGGCAGTTGTCAGTTAACTCGGGGCTAAGCTCGTGAGTATAGAACGAGGCCAAGCCTTGAAAGTGTCAGTTGATCTTTGTCAGGGGCAGTTGATTCTTCTTTGATCCATTAGATGGCTCGTACAAAGAATGTTGGAGGTGTTCCCGGTGATGAGGATTGGAGGCCCCTGCCTTGTTAGCCTGCAGAACCAAAAGGAAAGGCGACCAAGAAGTTGGCAGTAAGGAAGCACAAGTATCCAGATGCAGACACAGCGAGAGCCACCACGGTTACTAAGGCCGCAGAGCATGTCGAGAGAGGAGGTGCTCACAGTGGAGTCCTAATTGCTGATCTGCTTTCACCAGAGGCGATGGCTTCACTTGAGCGAGTTGAGCACCTTCACGGTGGTCTAGCTGGGACTCTCATGATTGGCGGACGGTGTGTTGCCATTGACAAGGTTCAACCTTAGGGGGAGCCTGCACAGCAGTAGCCTCAGCCACCTCAGCAGCAGCCTTAGCTAGCACAGCAGACTCAGGAGCCACAGCCAGCACAGCAGTCTTAGGAGGGTGAGCAGGTCCAACAAGCCAAGGAGATAGAGCCGGCACCACAGCCATAGTTACACAGCTCTGGTCGTACTCTGGTTCTAGTCATGTCAAGGGCAAACACTCAATGTAGGGGTTCTCGTCCACCGCCTCGACCACAGGGTCCGCCTCTAGTGACCCATCTTGACCTGAGGGCTGCCAAGGCCAATCAGGTGCAGCAGCTGAGGTTTGTGGACTTTGAGGTGTGGTTTCTACCTAGGAGGGATCAGAGAGCATCAGAGGGATTCTATACACCCCTGCAGGAGGACTTCTATAATGCCTATCTGAACAGCGGAGCAGTTTTCAGATCACAGAGGGTGTGCAACATCGAGTCTATTATTGCAGCAGCTAGAGAGCACATTCACCCCTACCTTGCATATCTGCTAGGGCTGACAGATTTGATTGGACGGACCGGATTATATGTTCCATCTTGGGTTCGTTAGTTCTATGCATCTCTCTAGATTGACCAACATCATAGGTCTATACACTTTGCATTCAGAGGCAGAGACTACCGGTTGACGAGCACTAGGGTTAGGGAGATACTTAGGCTACAGGAGCAGCCAGTCAGGCTCCATGAGGTGTGCTATGGACAGACCACACCCCTAGACACCCTCATAGTGGTATGGTACCTCCTACAGACTTGGTTCATCACTGCTTCATAGAGCCCTTTGGCGAGGGGTCGAGGAGGAACCCCAGTGATCTCACTCCCACTGCTCGAGTGATTGAGGCTATCATGAGGACTTTACTTCCGAGGATGGGATATAGAGAGGGATTGACTCGGATACAGCTATGGCTTCTCAACTCTCTGATGTAGCAGATAGTCTTTGATATCTGGGATCTTCTTCTATCAGAGATGGAGGACACTATAGCTGAGGGCTTCAGAGGTCATAGGCAGCTACCCTATGCTCACTGGGTCACATTCCTTATCCACAGAGTAGTTACCGTTTGGTCACCTGAGATGATTGCTGAGTATAGTGATGCCACCATAGAGTTTCCTGCTTATAACCTAACTCAGATGATTCACCACAGTACACCATAGGCACCTAGTCAGCCATGCCATCGTCTAGAGGTGCCAGAGACTATAGCCTAGCAGGATGATATTATCAGGGGTATTGCAGCCATAGAGGAGGAGGAGCTTGCTCAGCAGGAGGGGTTGGTCACTAGCGAGCCCAGTGACAGTTGTGATGATGACTACCAGCCCATTCCTCATATGCCTCCACGATGACATGATGCTGAGGCCGGTAGCTCCAGTTCAGTGCCACCTGCTCCGCAGATAGACCCTGCTCTTCTTGCTATATTTGAGTGGATGAGGCAGGACTAGGTACGATAGGCTCAGGAGATAGCTACTACATTTGCTCAGTTTCAGACTCGGCAGGATGAGTTTCAGCGCCAGCAGCTTGTTATTCAGCAGCAGACACAAGCACTATAGCAGCAGCAGCAGGCTATGCATCAGTAGTAGATCCTCATGCAGCAGCAGCTTCTCGGATTCATACAACATGTAGTGACAGCGATTGGGGCCCCACCGCCACAGGCTTTGCCCCAGCTTGGTAAGCCTACAACCACTTCGATGACTCTAGCATTATAGCCTAGTGGGCTTCAAAGTTAGGGATAGCCACCAGCACAGTATGCTTCATCGACAGAGCAGGTGTCCCAGTGGTTCGCTTCGCCAGTGGTAGCCCCACAGTTCACACCACTCCAAATGGGCTTCACATCGGCACAGACGTCGTCGCTGCTTGAGCCAGATACTTCAGTCTCTAAGAGTCTTGGAGCCTCCTTCAGTGAGTTGACAGGGCAGCCCACTCCTCCATACCTACAAGTTCTAGGTCCTTTTATGGCTGCACCTATCACAGCGACGACAGAGATGCTCCCCTCCTCAGTGGCATCATCAGAGCCAGCTGCTTCAGTTATACCAGCTCAGCCTACAGCAGCACTAGTTCCTGATCTGACCTAAACTGCTTCAGCATCACTACCAGCTATAGAGGGTCAGATAGCCCAGAACTCAGGATCAGACGATGATGGCACCCAGTTCCACCTTGCTCCTCATACCTCAGCGCCTGGCTCATCCACTGCAGCCCCGCCGACCGACCCTTAGGTTTTAGTGTTTGACGCCAAAGGGGGAGGGGGTTCGAGTATGTTAGGCTTAGGGGAAGCTACTTATCCATGAGGAGCTTAGTTATTATATTAGCTTATCTATTACATTTGGAGTTTTTATATGTGAGATACACTATTATGCATTTGTGTGTGTGATACATTATGCATTCATGTTTACTACTATATTTATGTGATAGTAATATCTACATGATCGTGATATATGATATGTGTGCTCTCTACTTTGAATTCTTTATGTCATATCACTTGTGCTTTGCTCATTTGCCTTTGCTTCCGCGTTTTACTCCAATGCAAATGAGCTTTATTACTTGTACTCATGCTTATTTCATATCTTTTGAGTACATCATATTGGCTTGGGTCATATAAGCTTGCCTAACACCTTTGTTCTTATTGCCAAAAGCTTATATGAACCAAGCATGTTAAAAATCTCATCTCTTTTACATACTCGAGGTAGTATTATCATCAATCACCAAAAGGGGGAGATTGAAAGCATCTAGGCCCCTAGTTGGGTTTTCATGATTAATGACAATATGTGATTATTGTGACTAACATGTGTTTTGCAGAAACAATTGAGTTAGGTCATGGTAATGGAGATTGATTAGGCAATCATGGTTGTCATGCCCCTACGATGGAAATCGTTTCGGTTTTCAAAGGATGGACGACAAGGTTAAGGATGGACTAGTTCTAAGTGTCATTTGGAGTTGGAGAGACACTTAGAGTAGTTTAGGACTTTGTTTTTCCTTTGGCCGTACTATTAAGGGGGGTATGAACGGGTAGCTTGACCTAGGTGAGTTAGGTGTGGTGCACACTTGTTAAAACTAGCACTAGGTAGCTCCACAACAGCCCTTTGATCCAATGGAGCAAACTTTATTCACATATGATCGAGAGTTGGAAGAGAATGGAGGGTCAAATACTGACCGGATGCTGGCTCCGGTGTGATCGGACGCTGGCTCAGGGTCCGGTCAGTTCATTTGACTAAGGTGAAAGCGTCTAGAAGTGACCGAATGCTATGAGGTCATGTCACCGGACGCTGAAGGCTAGCATTTGGTCGACTCCAGTAAGGTCCCAGAGAGGGAGAATCCTGATCGGACGCGTCCGGTCAATATTGACCGGACGCTGATCAGGTTCCGGCTACTGACCGAACACTGCTCAGCAAGTGATCGGACTCTGGAGGTCTAGCGTTCGGTCGACATCAGTAAGGTTCTAGTGAAGGGAAAATGTGACCGGACGTGTCCGGTCAGTGTTGATCAGACGCTGCCAACGTCCGGTCAACTCTTAACCACTGGAGTTCGGGGTGTACTGACCAGTGTGTCCGGTCAACATAACCGGAGCGTCCGATCACCCGCAGAGACACATAACAGTTCATTTTTTAGCCGGTGTTATAAATACAACCTCCGCTCGTGTGTGGGGGTACTTTTGCTTATTCCAACAGCTGAGAAACACCTTAGAGAGTGCCAAGAAGAGTAAGGTCCTAGTAAGGTGATTGAGATTTGAGAATCTCAAAGAGAGCCCTCATTAGTAAAGATCAAGAGTAGCAAAGTATGCATCCACCTTCTCATTAGGCTTGTCGTGGTCAAGTGAGAGCTCGTGCTTGTTACTCTTGGTGATCGCCGTCACCTAGACGGCTTGGTGGTGATCACCTGGCGGAGCTTGTGGGTGACACAACTCAAGTTGTGAGCGGTTGTGGGTGATTCACCACGACGGAGTGTCAAAGAATCAACCCGTAGAGAGCACTTGATCCTTACATGGATCAAGGGGGAGCTACAC
This sequence comes from Miscanthus floridulus, assembly GCF_019320115.1. NCBI lineage: Eukaryota > Viridiplantae > Streptophyta > Magnoliopsida > Poales > Poaceae > Miscanthus > Miscanthus floridulus. The sequence goes on along the minus strand of NC_089585.1, from coordinate 104,584,452 downwards.
CCTTGCGTGGGTGCTCCAACGAGGACTAGTGGGGAGTGGTGACTCTCCGATACCTCGACAAAACATCACTGTATTCCTCCTTCTCTATTTACTTTGAGCAATTCAATTTTTGTCTTTACATTCATAGAATTGCCATGCTAGAGTAGGATTGGAACTTATGTTGCAAGTCTTTTGTGCGGTAGAACAATTAGAAACACTTTCTAGGCACAAGGGGTTAATTGGGCTAACCATAGGATTTAATTATTGCAAAGAAATTTAGAATTAGTCCAATTCACCTCCCCTCTTGGGCATCTTGATCCTTTCAAACTCCATGCCATCCAACAAGGCGCCGGGCCCAGATGGCTTCACAGGTGCCTTCTTCAAAGCCTGCTGGGACATTATCAAGGACGATGTTGCTACGATGGTGAACAACCTGTACATGCTAAACTCCCAAGGTTTTGAGCTCCTAAATACGGCAAACATCATCCTACTCCCCCCAAAAAGGGATGCCTTGCGAGTTACAAACTTCCGCCCGATCAGTCTCATTCATAGCATAGCGAAGATTTTCGCCAAGCTACTCGCAAACATGCTGGCACCGCTGCTGGACTCCTTGGTCTCAAAATACCAAAGCGCCTTCATTAAAAAGAGGAGCATCCACGACAACTTCCTATATGTCCAAAACACAGTGCAGACAATGCAAAAGGGGAAGATGCCCTCGTTGTTCTAGAAACTTGACATACACAAGGCTTTTGACACGGTGAACTGGAGCTACCTACTGGAGGTATTGCAGGCCTTAGGGTTCGGACCACGTTGGTAGGAATGGGTTTCGATTCTCTTCCACACGACATCGTTGAGAGTGCTACTAAATGGACAACAGGGTCCAGTTTTTAGCCACTGGAGGGGGTTCGGCAAGGCGACCCTCTATCGCCAATGTTGTTCATACTTGCTATGGACCCACTTCAACGCCTGCTAGACATGGCAACACAGCAAGGCGTCCTCACTGCTCTACCTCTAGCCACCACCAGGTGGAAAATCTCTATGTATGCTGATGATGTGGCCATCTTCATTAATCTGATCAAGGACGACATGGACTCCATCACGATGATCCTTCATGAATTCGGCAGGGTATCAGGCTTACACATAAATCTATAAAAAAGCTCAGTCCACCCGATCAGATGCCAGGACATCGATCTAGACCACGTGCTAGCCTCCTTTGTAGGGACAAGAGAATCCTTCCCATGCTGTTACTTGGGACTACAGCTCCACACGAGATCCATGCAGAAGGTCCATGTGCAGCCTCTCATTGAACACATTGGGAAGAGGCTACCGGGTTGGAAGGGTAGAATGCTCAACAGAGTGGGCAGACTTACATTGGTCACCTCGGTACTCTCCTCAATGCCTACCTATCACCTCACTGTATTTCCACTAGCGGTATGGGCAAGAAAGAAAATTGACAAATTCTGAAGATCTTTCCTTTGGAAGGGAGATGAGAACGCAAATGGGGAGCATTGCTTGGTTAACTGGGCGACAACATGCATGCCAAAGGATTTGGAAGGGTTGGGGTGCCAGATTTGGATAGATTTGGAAGAGCCTTGGGCCTATGTTGGCTGTGGCAGGAATGGGCACATGACTCCAAACCATGGGTGGGAATGGCACTGCCGTGCAATGATATGGATCGTCTGCTCTTCAATGCCTCAACCAAGATAACAATTGGGGATGGCAACAAGGCACATTTCTAGCACCATAATTGGTTAGAGGGTGAAGCTCCAAGATACCTTGCGCCCCACCTTATCGAGCTAGTACGCAGAAAGAACAAGACAGTTTGCTAGGAGCTACAAAATGGTAACTGGATCTGATCCCTTAGGACGCGAATGACAACATCTGTACACATACAAGAATTTGTCGCCCTCTGGATCAGGCTTCAGGGTGTGCAGCTGACGCCCAATGTGCAGGACTCCATAGTTTGGAAATGGACGGCTGATGGAAACTACTCCATATGTTTGGCGTACATAATACAGTTTCGAGGAGCACATTCCAGGTTCCAGGCTGAGCTCGTTTGGAAGGCAAGGGCGAAAAATAACTGCATGCCTGGATACTAATACATGACAAAATCCTCACGGTAGACAACCTGCAAAAGAGAGGATGACCACATCAAGATCATTGTGTTGTGTAATGGACCATTGGAGACAAGACTGCATCTATCTCTACTATGCCCTTTCGCTAGAGCCATCTGGAGCAAAGTTTTTTCCTGGGAAAATTTTGATGTGCAGCTGCCCCAACAAGACCCACTGTGCCTTGCCTAATGGTGGGAAAATGCGGCGAGCAAGGTGCCAAAGCAAGAATGGAGAACGTTCAATGGAGTGGTTATTTACATTGTGTGGAACCTTTGAAAGGAAAGGAATAGAACAATTTTCGAAAATGAGCAGAAAACTACGGAACAAGTCGCCTCATTGACTAAGGAAGATATTGTGCAGAGGTGTAGGGCTATGTGTTTTGCGGAGTAATACACTATGTATGAGAGCGGTGGCTAACTGTGTTTTTTGTCTTATGGCCGGTGGTGTTTGGCACCGTGGGTGTCCTTGTACATAAAACTCTTCTTTTTTAATTGAGAGGCAAAACTCCTGCCTTTACTTTCAAAAGAAATATCCAATTTTCTCGGAGAAAAGGAGAAAAGACAGGCATGTAAAACATTGATACGTTTGCAAAGAAACTCTTACCTAGCTTGTCATCAATGTTATTCGCGCTAGGCCAACATTCCCTGACATCATTTATTCCTAAATGTGGCCATGATCCAGATTTTCAAAACTCTCTTTTTTCCAGCTTAGCAGGACACTAACTATATCTTAATGTTTCCCTCAGAACATAATGGAATCCGGAATGATATCTATTTACTTTGCCCCGAGTTAGCTATAGCTAGACAATCTATGCCACGACCACGAATGCAACTTCTTTGTTCCTGCTTCTAGCTTTTCACCCACCATGCAGGTGGATAGGGCTGGGGATCTGATGCATGACCATGGATCCATCTTGTTCTTGTTCAACGAAGAATAGGGCATTTTGAACTATTATAACAGGGCAATTGTGCCAATAATGCTAAAAGGGATGCAGCACTTTCCTCGAATCTGACTCTGTCATCACTTCCAAATCACCGCATAAAGAGAGTTGAAATATGCCGGAATGCACTCATTACTAGCCACCGCCGAATGATGCCTCCCTCAGGTGAAATATACCGGAATGCACTCATAATTAGCCACTCGACTGTCACGCGTGACGACGGCATATGATTCGGAAGAAGATCAAGTAGAATCCGCCACCTTTTGGGTAATCACATGTCAAAATAGATGATTTGCTACTTTTATCAGCCATCGTATTGCAGAATCAGTGTTAAATATGCTACCATCTGGTTTATCATTTGCATTTGGGTATTTTACTCCGTGCTCCCTCTGTCCTAAACTATAAGTTGTTTTGATTTTATTTTGAGTTTAGTTTATCTAACTTTAATTAAATTTATAGATATTAACATCTATATAGTATTAAATAATCTACTTTTAAATTGTTTCATTGTATATTGAATAAATATAATTTAATGTTGTAGATGTTTATGTATATTTTTTATAAATTTAACTAAAATAGTTAAAACGACTTATAATTTAGAACGGAGGGAACAATTACATATGAGCCAATCTACCGAACTGAAAGTCTGAAATGAGCCCTTTGGACGAGATGTCTTAACTGAGCTGATCAGGAAAACAACGAGAGAGTGAGTGGATTATATGAACTAAAAGTTGTCAGTGCTGGTCAGTCGATCAGTTTCTAGAAGTCCATTTGTTTACCCTGCTGCTTTAGTCACTGATGAATATGCGTATATATCGAAATTTCTAGAACCCGCAGTTAAGTAGTATATTGTTACACCTAACTGGTGACTAACTTGAATACCTAATTATCCATGCAGTGTTGAAATGGTGATAACTAGCTTTAGAGCCTTGACTGATAGGCCCCGTTCGCTTGTCTTAAAAATGGCTTGTTCGACTTCTTTTTTCAACCGGAACAGTATTTTTCTCTCACAACAATTCAGCCGGAACAGTGTTTTCAGCCAGTTTCAGCCAAGTTTCAGACCAGCGAACGGGGCCTATGTAGAGCAGAGGTCATATTGTCAAAAGGCACACAGAGGACCGCTCAGGCAGGATGAACTATGCATGGGCAAATGGCTGTTTAGGCATCGTTCGTTTCGCTGAAAAAACAAGACAAAACACTGTTCCGGCTGATTTGTTGTGAGAGAAAAATACTGCTCTGGCTAAAAAAAATTGAAAAAGACAGATTATAAGAGAAGTGAAGGCTTATGACAGAGCTGCCATATTTGACCGCATAGGTAGGAATTAGGAAATCACAGCCTTGCATTTCAATTTCATACTAGTACGCAATTGACTGATCCGAATGTTGTAACTGACGAGCAAATTCCCTCAAGCAAGCATGTGAATATAAACAGTGCGTGATTTGAGTGTGTGCTAATGCAACTGCCCTGCCAAACCAGCCAACAGGATACAAAAAGGCACATCAGATGCACCTGCACGTACGAGGAGGTAGTGGTAGTTAGCAACTTTGGGAAGACGGGCGGTAGTCAGGCAAGAGAAAAAGCGTACTAGAGCAAAGTTCAGGGTCTGATTGGTTTACGACCAAAATTTATCATGCTAATAATTTGGCAAGCCAAAACTAAATAAAATAATTACCATAAATTTGGCAAGTCAAATATGAGAGGGTTGGCAAGTTTTAGTAGCCAACCAAATGATAACCGGATTTAGAAAATTTTGAAAGCCAAACAAACCCTAGGCGGTGCACCGTGCACGGCTTGAGGCCTCGGAGGCCCTGACACTGTAGTGAACCTAGTGATGGCTCACACGAACACGATGGATTAACCTACTACCAGAAGATGTTGAGCGCGAACAGGGATGACCACCTGGAATACGTGTGAAGACAGCTTCAATCTTGCACTGCAATTTCGAAGACGGTTTTTTGCAGATCTGAACAAGTGCCTTCAAACCGTTATCACTCATCAGATCTGAGCAGAGTATGTAGGACATGAATCTTTTATAGATCTTAAAAAAAAGTCCTTCATTTTTTTTTGAGGGAAAAAAAGTCCTTCATGCATCCAAAAAAAGGGGAAGAAGGCATTCAAACAAGATGGGCCATTTTCCCAATCCAGCCCATCTCTGCTCTATCTCTGTGGGCTTTGGGAAATCTGGTGGTTACGCATGGTTGAGGACCAAATTCTCTACCCATTTTCTCTGTCTCACTGGTCACAGCATATACGAAAAGAAGAGGCTAAAGTTTTTTTTTAGACGAGGAGGTTAAAGGTTCGACGTTGATCGATCGGCCCCGAGAACAACGTGAGCTCTGATCACTGAATGCAGATCACTACTTTTTTTTTTTCCTTTGTAGATTAGATCAGCAGACTTGACAGCGACCGACGGCCCCAGCAACAGCGTGATCCACCGATCCTCTCTGATCTCGGATCCTGCTTTCTTCGAACAGAGGCATCGATTGAACATCATGTCAAGTCGCTAACGGTAGACGCACCGACCGGCTCTTGTCCTAGTCAACTGACCGTCAGCTTCTCGCGGCCTTGCCTGCCGCCCCGTGTAGAAAACACTGGTCCATGGCGTCGTCGTCGTGCTTATGAACCGCACCACAAATCCCGTCATCGGTCATGCCACACAGCTTTCATATCGCCGATGCCCTCCACGACAGAGCAACATCATTCCCTGATGTACGAGTTTACTACTGGTTAGTAGTTAATGCTTGGCGAATCAAGCATTCAGAGGCTGCTGCCTGCCTGTAATGATCCTGCCTGGAACCAATAATCGCGACGTGGCCAGTGGCCGTCTGCCGCGTTTCGTCCTATGAATGATCGTCCAATCAAATCAGTTTCTTCATAAATCCAGGAGTTTTTTTTTAATCTGCCAGGTACGCAAGAGGTGATCCTGGTTATAGCAGTTCTTAGCTGACGTACACGCAACGGGCTGCAACTTGGATTTATCCGCGTGATCATTTGAACCGTCGATTTCGTGGCGAGCTGCAACTTGGAGTACTATATCCGAGTCAAACACGTCAAAAATTCAGAATTTATCAGGAGCATAAATTCATGAACCGCGCGACGCTGTGCACGGGAGAGCCACTAGCCCATCTACACGTCTCGCCACGCGGACACGTCGTGTCTCCAGATGGAGGCGGCGCTGGCCGGCGGAGAGCCAGATCAGCGAACGGATCATGGATGCATGGTGATCTGATCCCGGGAAGAGCTCGCTCTGGCCTGATGCATGCATGATTCATTTCCTTCAAAATTCAGTTCAACTCATGCAGTGCCGTGCGCCGTCACGGTCGGGTCGCGCGTAATCCCTTCACGGCACTGCTTGCTACCGGCAGATCCAGGCGGAGCCACGTGGGGGGGGGGGGGGGGGGGGGGGGGGGGGGGGGCCGAAGCGATGTGCGGCGGTTCCTGTGAGGGGCTCGGCTCAATTTCAGTTAAAAAGTCCCGTGGAACTTGTTCACTGGAAAAGTCTCGTACTTAGGTCCGTTTGGTTACTCATGGATTATAAGAATCTGGATAAAAAAAATTTCTAGAATCGCAGAATGCCTTCCAAAAACAGCATAAGACTCTAGGGAAATCTTACACACAGACATGTAATCCAAAAAATCTCAAATATTATTTTTATCTTGAATTCGGATTTTATAATCCCATCCATACAGGCCCTTAGAGTATGTAAAGTCGTAACATATCTCTACGCGATCATATCAATGTCAAGATTATCGATCTATAGTTCCTCAAAGATGTCTATATCGATAAATGTGCGTTTATTCTTGTTGTGTGGATATTTACATCATACTATGTTGAAAAGTCAAATACATTGAGAAAATGCACATTCCACGGTGCAATTCGCAAAGAAATAATCGTTTACGCTTGACAACAGTTGATGGAAATTTAACATCCATCATATTTTTTTTGTTGTCTAGCCAAAAAAAAAAGTGAGTGCACATGCCCTCCATTTTCTCACGAGATGGTAAATTGGTACACTGCTCTTTTTCTTTCTTTCTTGCCTCCATACTTTGACCTGAACTCAGGCACACCGGCAACAGTGGGTGTGCTTTTTTAGCTGTGTACTGTGGCTGCAAAAGAAGAGCTACGGTCTACGGTAGCTGGAACAGGCTGAGTACCGTCAATGGTTCGTCGACATCGACATTGGCAATAAAGATGAGCATTCGGGCCGCCCGGCTCGGCACAGCCCGATCGGGCCGGGCCAGGCAAGGCACGACATGCCGCCGGGCCGTGCCCTGCTAGGCTCACGGCGCTACGAGTCACTTTCCGTGCCAGGCCGGCCCGAGGCCCGCGCCGTCGCGGCTTTCATGGCCATGGCCTCGCCGGCGTCGAGGGAGGAGGTCGGCAGGTCGCGTCCGTGGTGCTCAACAGTGGGGGTAGCGGGGAAGAAGGTGAGGGGCGGCGGCGACGGAGCCGACGAAGGGGAAGCGGCATCGGAGGCACGTGTCGCGGGTCGGGAACGAGCACGAGGTGGTGGCGGTGGTGGCCGGGAGACGGGGAGGAGAAGGGGCGTGCAAGAGGTGGCGGCGGCGGCGTCTGCGAGGCGGGGAGAAGGGCGCAACTGGGAGGGGTGGGGAGGAGAAGCGCGCGGCTCCGCGGGGAAAAGAAGGTCACGACTCGCGACTGGGCGAGGAGCGGGGAGGAGAAGGGCACGAGCGCGGCTAGGTGGCGCCGGATGGGAGGAACAAGCAAACAAACAATACAGTAAATAGGATTTAGGGTTTTCTCTTTGTGTATATATATAACGGGCCTTTATCGGGACTTAGGCTGTTTACCGGGCCGTGCCATGCCGGCCGGCGTGCCTGGGGTGCGGCCCAAGCACGGCCTGGGCCCGCACAACATTGGCTCGTGCCGTGCTTGGGTCGGGCCAAAAAACCGTGCTTCGGACCAGGCCACCGGACTGCGGGCTGCATGCACATCTTCAATTGGCATTGCTGACACTGCCTCGCTGCCCCGTAGTCGGCTCAGTCGCCCCTCATCCTGAGGCCCAGACATACCTAAAGATGTTAGGTTAGTCGAATTAATTTTTTACTCATCGAATAGTGCACAGAGTAATAGATGAGCATGAACATAATAGATAGTCTTACACATTTCACGATGTATATTTCTCTCACAACATGATATTTACTTGCCACTGTCTGTCGTCCATATGTATCAACTATCAACTACCTAGTGCTAGATCGCTGGAAACATCCTAACCCGAGCTCACCACACGGGTGTTGCTAAGAGGACGTTTGGTGGAGCTTCTCCAACAGCTCTCGCAGACACTCCAACCTCTATGTGGACAGACAGCTCCGCCCAACTCCACGTGTAAAGCCTCACAGGAGCTAGGTGGATGGTGAATTGAAAAATTTAAGGCATGTTTAGATTCAAAAAAAATTTTGCGCAGTAGTCGTCATATCAAATCTTGCGGCACATGCATGGAGTACTAAACGTAGACGAAAAAAAACTAATTGCACAGTTAGATGAGAAATCTCGAGACAAAACTTTCGAACCTAATTAGTCCATAATTAGACACTAATTGTCAAATACAAACGAAAATGCTACAGTACCAAAACCCAAAAAATTTTGGTTCTAAACGCGCCTTTAGCTTCCGTCCGCTCCTTGTCTGGGCACACCTAGGGTGGACGTTGATGCCCCTGTCCACCAACTTCGTCCTAGCTCCTACGGCACGCCATGGGTGACTAAGACCGGCCACAATGTGCTGCTTGAGTGACGCCTAAAAGAGAGAGAGAAAATTATAGAGTTACTCCTGCCATTGTGGCCAGTGATGCTTAAAACGAGTGATGCCAGGAAAAACGCGGAGCGAAGCACGTAGTTGCGCAGCTGCCAGGCGATGCTTGAAAAATAAACAAAGATTTTCTTGCTGGCTGCTGACCTCGGTTGATGCAAAGAAAGTTAGAAAGAAGATTTTTTTTCTCTCAGAGAAGGAACTGCTAGACTCAGAGACCATGGGTCCCATCGGATTTATGGCTTCGGTGTCAATATTTGGAACACTGCAGCTCTTCAGGCACCACTGCCCAATACTTGATGTGGGACCCGTTTAATTTGGAGCATCACTAGCACATTGTGGCCTAAGGCCATCCGCAGTGGTGAGTCGATTTTTTAGAGAGAGAAGACCACGTGAGCTACGGCAGAGTCGATTCCAATAATCTCCAGTGGCGGGTCGACTCTTTCCGTGAGCCAATTAAATAAAAAATTATTTTGTCCTCATGAGCAGGACACATGCACAAGTGAACCGGTGCTTTTCATCCCTTCTCTCCTCGTCTTCTTGTGCATGAATACTAGGCTCATGTTTCGTGGTCGGTTCTTGACACACTCCATGCATCGTTTTTGCTACAGTGGTCTCTCCATTGACTCATGCTAATTAAAATATTCCCATGAGTCGCTTCTAAAACATCACTGGAGAAGCCCTAAGAAGGCACAATGATTCTGACAAGAAGGCGCGCCGGAGAGCACGCAATGGGATGGCGGGATTGCGTGGGGGCGGCGAGAGGTGAAGGAGACATGATAATGTGAAAAAAAAATAGAAATAAAAGAGAGAAGAAAAATAAATAATAAAAAAGATACTATGAATATTTATTCTTTTCTACAACTAGAAAATATGTTTTACCACCTCTCGAAAAAAACATTTTTCGCACTCTACTCCAGTACACGTCGATACGCCCTGTCCACACGAGCGTTTCAGTCGTCGTCCTCACATCACACCGTCACACGCAAACGCAATGATAAGGCCAAAATCGCAGTCGCGGTCCACTAGGCCCTATCCACGTCAGCGGAATCCTCCAGAAACCGTGTGCCCCCCGAAGCAGTTTAAATACCCTCCTCCCAGCCTTCCCTGCCGTATCGCAGTCAGTGCTCTGAAGTCCGAACCCCTTCATACACATCGTCTCGTCTCCGATTTTTCCCCAAATTCAGGCCGCAGGCGCTACAGGATCCAGGCACCACTCGCGGTTTTTCTAGTCTCTATTTTGATTTCTATGCGCCCAATGTTTTGTCCGATTGATCGATCTGCTTAGGTACGCGAGATTGTCGATTGCTCGTGAGTGCGCGTAGATGATGATCGCTCGATAATGTCTGATTGTTTAGATCTGTGACTAATTGCTCGATTTGATTGTGCTGACTGATTGTTTCATCTTAAATGTCGAATCCCTCAATTGCTTTGAAACCACTGCATGTGCTTGATTAATTTGGTTTGTACCTGGCAGCTTTTGGTGCCTATTTGTGATGAGATTGAACATTCTGCTGCTTGTGTTTAATCTTCTAGGTTCGCGTGTTCTTTTCTGTATGCATGGTTAATGGTTGGCTAATACTTCTCTGATGCGTGGGGATGATGGTTTTCAAGATGCCTAACAGCAATTGATGGACCAGAATTTAACATTTCCCTGTGCGAAAGTAGTCCCCTATGTTCTATCGAAAGCAGCACACTCTGTGGTAACCAGTATTGCTGCATATATTTTCCGTCAGAAAAAAAATATTTGCTGCATATGCATACCGCACTTGTTTTTGCCTTTTCATCTCTCCTTGTGGCACAATACTACATCGATTGACTTCCTCTGTTGGCCGGCCGTTGCATATATCATCAGTGAGCAGAAAAATAGCTATTCTTTGGCTAAATTAAAGAGAAGTATCACTCAATTTTATCAGCGTAATGGGGGAACATATCATCTTCTGGATGAATTCCGCTATGTGCCCCAGCTATACACAGATAAGAACGGGAAGGAGCAGTTTGTGGACTACTGGCAGGCTATTGATTTCTGTATTCCTTGGGAAAGAATTGGGAAGCACATTTTTCTTATACAGGGTGTGCAATCACTGGTGATATGAGATTATCTCTATTCGCTTGGTAAGTAGAGGTAGGTTAAATTTCAGGTCTGAACGGTGAAACCTTTAAATAAAATCTTAGGATGCTGTGTGAAAGAAGCGTGCTGGTTTCCTCGAAGGTATGTCTGATCGAAGAATCAATGGACTGAAAATCTCTTATGGATAGAAGTGCTTATTAACTAAAGATTTTGAAGATGAAGCTGATGTCTGCTGGAGGTAGGCTTCCTTGAAATCTAACGTCTTAATAACCTTTAAGAGCATAACAACGTGCACGAGTGGTACATGCTAACACGTCGAAACCTTGTCACGAAAGAAGCATGTTTCTTTCTTTCTTCCATTTCCTGGCATTTGATGCTATGATGTGTTTCTCTTGCCAGAGAATGGTGTGGACAACGCGGTAAATTTGGTGCAGATGGATGCTGTGTTCAAATTGATTGGAGTTCTCTGGATGGATACCTATCGAGTAGTATAATTCCCCTCTCAGCTCACTGTCCAGATAGTTAGTGCTATCTGTGACTGTTGGGTAACCAGGTTATCGAGATTTTGCTGGTTGGAGCTGTCCGGCGTTGCTTTCATCTTTTGTCAATATGCCCGGTCTTCGGCAGCATATGGCGTTCCAGAACTGTGTGCAGTGGTTTCCTCGAATTTAGGACCTCTGACTGCATTCTGTATTGAGAACAATCCTGCTAAATACATGATACTTGCAGGTATTGTGTTGTGTTTGCAACGTGATAGCTTGTACCGGTAAAAAAAGGTCAAGATGGGCGCCTTGGACCTACACCTTGAGTTTGCTTCTGCTCAACATGGACAAGCCAAGCTAAATGTCGAGGAATATGCCAAGGGCTCTTTGCTGTCTGATGGAAACTACAATACAGAGAAGAACAATGGTTCAAACCCTGATGACCATGGGAAATTTGAGAAAGGGATAATGCAGTATGGGTATGTGTTTCACTTCTCTTTTGGTTGCCTTATGCATTTGGCATCTGCTTAGAGCATTCACTTGCTGAATAAAACTCCATGCTATCAATTAACACATTTGAATGGCAGGTGTCCACATTATAGAAGGAGATGCCGCATAAGAGCTCCTTGCTGCAATGAAATTTTTGATTGCCGACACTGCCACAATGAAACTAAGGTACCCATTTTAGAGAAGTTTTTAGAATACCGAGTTATGACATCTTGCGCCCAGTTTTTCTCTCTGTTTCATTGAGGTGCCAGTAATCATTTTTCTTCATGAGATTTAACTTGATGCCATTTGTATTGATGTGTAATCTTAGCAATAGTGAAAATTCTGAAAACAAATCGTCATACATGATATGGTAAATTTTTATTATGATAGTAGGTAGCATAGCTCTTGGTTTCTGCTCTAGATACTGTTGGTACCTTTTGTAGACTAGTAGTTTGATGCTGCTAAAATCTCATCCACACCTGTCGCAACCTGAAACTAAGTCCAAAATCTATAATAAATTATCTTATTTGACAAGTTTTGTTTATATATTGCATTTGTTGTCTTCCCTGGAAGATCTATACATTCTGTTGTATGCATGAGTGTGCCCATTATTATTTTTGAACTTATGGGCCATCTTAAATATTGGAAATTTATAATGTTTGTACTTCTATTAACAGAATTCCATTAAAATTGATAAAATGAAGAGACATGAACTTCCACGCCATGAAGTGCAGCAGGTAAGTTTGGCCCCTAGGCCTACTGCCCTTTTACTTGTATGCTACTTTTGCATTCAACTTAGTCAATGTCTTTATTTTTATCTGTCATCAGGTTGTATGCACATTGTGTGGCACTGAACAGGAGGTGTGTGACTGAACCTTTACTAATAATACTTCGCCAAACGCTATGTGTATCACCTATATCATCATGGTTTCTTGTCTGCTGGCAGGTACGACAAGTATGCATCAATTGCGGTGTTTGCATGGGGAAGTACTTCTGTGGGTTGTGCAAACTCTTTGACGATGATGTTAGTAATAGAAACCTTGATATTGTACCTCCTGTGTTTGCTTTTTGTAAGCATTGGAGTATGCCTTGCTAAAGGTTCTTTTTGTGATTTTAGGTCTCTAAACAGCAGTATCACTGCAACGGATGTGGAATATGTAGGTGCGTATGTGATAACTTTCCAAGTAGACATGGTCTGGATGCAGTGTATGGAAACTAGTACTTAAATTTTGGCTACATTTGCAGAATCGGAGGGAGGGAGAATTTCTTCCACTGTTCAAAATGTGGTAATGCTTCATGCCTGTTGTGTCTTACATTTCATTTTTAAGGAAACAAAGCTAATGTATATACTGCCATTTTATGATGCTTATATATTTGATCATTCTCTGTACTTGTTTGGACTAAGTGTTCCTCTGCATGCATTGCCATTAATCCTATGACGAGACATGCATGTTTGTGCGTATGTAAGGCTACATGAATATAGCTTTTCAGTTACAGTTTGCATTCTTCATAGTTTGTAGATTACTAGCTGAACAATGCTGTAGAATAATTTGGAAAATAGAAGGTACACATCCTAAATTGCAGGGGTGGACCTAGGCTGGCCAATTGACTAGGGTCATTACATGAGGATCATGTGCTGGATCTATTGCGCTACAGTAAAACATAGGATGAGGTGCATTGTAAATATGACCCAAGACTGGTCCATGAACTTAGTGGCCCTAGTGGCAGGTCTGCCGCTGCTAAAATTTACTTGGCTAACTGTCAAACAGGGCTGCATTTTACTATTTACTTATTCCCAACCCTTATATTATTATGTAGTTCTGCATTGTTCTAACTTATATAGGCAATTTTGGGTAAATGCTATAACTCATCTCTGTTTATCTGTTTCATGTAGGATGTTGCTATTCAATTGCGCTGAAGAATAGTCATGAATGTATTGAAGGGGCAATGCATCATGACTGTCCAATCTGCTTTGAGGTTGCTGCTCTGTTATTTTTTTATATTCAAGATATTGCTGATCTGATCATGTTTTTGTTTAATTGTTTACAGTCTGTTCTTATATTTTCCCGCTGACCTGTTTCGTGAATTTCAGTACTTGTTCGAGTCGACAAATGATGTTTCTGTCCTGCCTTGTGGTCATACCATTCATGTAAAGTGCCTGAAAGAAATGGAGGAGCACTGCCAGTAAGCTGGTTCTGCCTGTCCCTTTAGTGTGCCTTAGTTACCGGTGACTAGGTTTTGATGGCTAATAAATCTCCAGGTTCGCATGCCCCCTTTGCTCCAAGTCGGTTTGTGACATGTCGAAGGCATGGGAGAGACTCGACATGGAGCTGGCAACTCTGTCTGACTCCTGTGATGATAAAATGGTAATTTTCTTTTCTGAGAACAGAAGCTGAAAAGAAAGTAGTTAGTTCCAGTCTAGTAAATATGTTCCCTCCTTACTGCAATACTGATGGTGTGCTAAATATAGTTTTTAATCTGTTTTGAACACTGCTAACTGGATTTTATTCCCATGTAGGTCCGCATATTATGCAACGACTGCGGGGCAATATCAGAGGTGCAGTTCCATTTGATTGCGCACAAGTGCCAGAATTGCAAGTCATACAACACCCGCCTGATCTGAAGTAAGAATTGCAGTCACACAACACCGTCAGATCTGAAGTAACAAATCCATGTGGGGTTTCTGCATTCTTCAAGAAGCGTGATGGCTCCTTCCTTTGAGCTGCTGAGCACTGGTTTATCTGGCAAGACTCCACTGGGTCCTGCGGAGGCAAACAGCTCGAGATTATTTGTCTGCTGCTAGCTGCCGTCCTTCATTATGCATCTTAGCTTACTAGGGCCTTGTTTAGATTGAAGAAAATTTCAACCCGATGAATAGTAGTACTTTCGTCTTATTTGGTAAATATTGTCCAATCGTGGACCAACTAAGCTCAAAAGATTCATCTCGTGATTTCCAACTAAACTGTGCAATTAGTTATTTTTTTTACCTATATTTAATGCTCCATGCAAACGTACAAAAATTGATGTGATGGAAAGAGAGTGAAAAAACTTGGAACTTTGAAGGGAACTAAACAAGGCCTAGGTCCTCTTGCCCCTTTACTCCTGTCGCTCTGCGATTCTAGTGTGATAATGTGACATTTCCTGTTGCTTCAAGATTGTAGCGTCAGAGTTCGTAGATGAGATAATTGTTCAAGCTTTGTAGCTGGAATTGAATAATTGATTCATGAAGGTGCCTTTGTTGAGCAAGGAAGAGAGGTCATGGTTGCGGGTAGCTACTTAAGCTACTAGCCAGGCAAGCTTGGTAGATGTGCACCTGTGGTTGTACGGCAAATCCGGATCTCCCATTCTCCATGTGTTTTTAGTGTTCTTGTGTTCCCAAGTTGTGTTTTACTCCCCCCGGCCCAATAAAAGTTCCAATATAGAAGGTGCAACTATTTTTTTTTTTGTTTAGTCTCACATATGAAGTGTTTTCCTTGGTTGAATTAATACGCATGGAAGTAATTAGATGCATGCAAGCAAATGGAACCTAAGAGTATCCCTAGCAGTCCTCTAATACTCTCCTATCCCTATAAAATTGCTATATTAGGCTCCAATAGTCGTCTATCCCGATAAAACTGTTATATTAGGGTCACTGTTTTCTTTTCACCAACAATCTCCTAATACCTCTTTTTGTGGCCACTGATATTTTCTTCTTCTCGTCTCAAATCTTAAAATAAAGGGAGAGTTGCATCTCCTAATTAGGCATATCCTAACCATCACTTTTCAACCATCTTTTCTATTACACACCTGTTGGGGGGTCATTTTTCATATGGGTGTTGGTGTCTTTCATATGGGTATTACGGGAGATATATCAGGTACTGTTGTAGCAACTCATCAGCATTCATAAAAATAATATTGGTCTATCTATATTGAGTGATAGATTATTAGAATACTGGTGGAGATGCTCTAAATGGGTGTGTGGTACTGGTAAACAGTCATCCAACCCCATGCATGCGGAAGTAAAATGCCTTATCTGATCTCTATGCTAAAGCAGTTGCGCCTTATATACTCCCTCCGATCTAAATTGTAAGTCGTTCTACCTTTTCTAGATAAGCTGCATATCTAGATATATTATGTCTAAATACATAAGAAACGTAATGTATCTAGAAAATCTGATTTGGAAAGGAAGGAGTGTAGGATGGAATGAGTAAGTAATTTCTTGGGAGCTATACTTCTTTGCACTTTGCTACTCCATCCGTTCTCAATGATAAGTCATTCTGACTTTTCTACATACATACTAAACTACTCCCTCTATTTTAAATTATAAGACGTTTTGGTTTTTCTATGTACATAATTTTTGTTGTGCACTTAAATATACACCATATCTAGATACTTAGTACAATCAATATATCTAGAAAAGCTAGAACGACTTATAATTGAGAACGGACTGAGTATATATCTAGACATAGTGTATATCTAGATACATAGCAAAAATATGTATCTCGAAAAGCTAAAAACAACTTATAAATTAGAATTGAGGGAGTACTTGTTATTCAGCGTTTTAGCTTGTAATGCCATGATGCTATCGGTCAAAATACTCATAAATTCTTATCCATTTGGATTCTTGAACTGTTTTGGTTATACTCCCCTAGTAAAAAAAAGTAATTATACAATAGTGCTAGGTTAAATTCATATGTAAAGTTACTAGTATTTATATACTAAATAAGTATCATTGTATTTGTTGTAAAATATATCTTTATAGTACATCTTTTTGAAGTCCTATATATTTAAAATTAATCAAAATTGAGAGAGCTTAAATTTGATGAGGTTTGGAATTGTAACTCTAGGTACTAATAAGGTACATAGTACTCCTTTTGTCTATAAAAGAGTGCAATTGAGATTTATGCAAGTTAAACTAAATTAAGTTTGACTAAGTTTAAAGTGAATAGCTTTCGCAACAAAAAAATTTAAAGTGAATAGTATTAATATCTATGTCTACAACTAGATTTTATTATGAAATATATTTTTATAATTAATTTGATGGTATGTATCTTATATCATAAATGTTAGTACTTTTTATTATAACCTTGATCAAGCTTTAGGTCATTTGACCCTTTAAAAGTGAAAATTGCATCCTTGTGTGGACTAGATGTAGCATGTAGTAGTGTTTTCAAAGGGCTCCTGCTGCAGCAACTACTACTGTACTGCAACGGCTTGGAGTAGCACAGCCGAGCACCACATCTCCTGCTCTGCAGCTCTGATGGCCGCAGCCTACAGTGCTGCAGCGTTTGATGGCGTACGATCGCGTGTGAGCTCACCTTTTGACTTCGGAAGTCTGAACCTTCTCTCGAACGAACGGATCAGATAGCCCCCCCAAACGTTTCACGATCTGAAATGAAGGCAGTTACTCCATCCAGTCTAAAAAATGATACTGAGTCTAGCCCTAGGTTTAAACTTTTATTAGATTTGTAAAAAAATATTCATGATTTCAAATAGATACACTAATGATTATATTTAATATGGTACCCCTTCGTCCCAAAAACACGAATCTAGACAAACTCATACCTAGAATTGTTTTTTTTTTTTGAGAAAGGAGGAAATAAGTATTAATATATTTTTATTTAGTTAGATTTAAAAGTTTTGGACTTAATACTATTCTAAAGTTGTACTACCATCATCGACAAAGAATACAATTCTGGGTGCATGTCGATGTTTCACCACCGATAGCCTGCCACGGGGGTACCCGGGGCAGTATGTTCGGGCTTCGGCGTATGCTGAACTCGATGGTTAACGCAAGAGACAGTCGATTTATCCTGGTTCAGGCCCTCGATCGTAGATCGAGTAATAACCTTACGTCCAGTCGGCGTTAGCCTTTGCGTTGGATCGATTGTAATGTGTTGTGTTGTGTTGTACAATTGTTCTCCCCCTCTCAGGAGCTCTGCCCTCCTTTATATAGTCAGGAGGCCAGAGTCCTAGTCGGTTTATAATGAGATTTCCTAGTAGGATTACCTAATAGTTCTACTACTACGATTATATGGGAGGAATCCTAGTTGGACTAGATCTTTTTTCTACCCTGCGGGGTATCCTGTGGGTCCCGCATCGACAAGCCCCCGAGCACTTCATGGTTGAGTTCTGAAAATCTCGCTCTGCTCCTTCTGGTCTTGTTGAGTAGGAACAAAATATCATCCGAGCGTTTTCTGAAGTGAAACCTTGTAGCGCTTCTTGGGATTTTTGGGTGGTGAGTGCTTTTGAAGAAAAAGTGCATCCCTCTGGTTGTAGCCCCCGAGCCTCTTGCTATTTGGAATAAGGAGCTGGAGGATCTTGTCTTGAAGTTGCCCTGATTGTTCGTTGGAATTTTATCAAAAAGAACTCGCCCGAACATGGCTTGTTTCGGGTTCTTTTTGCCGTAATGTCTTGAAGTGGTCTGCGTTGAGGAAGCCTATTGGTGACGTGCGCTTTTTCGAAGAAAAAGGGCACTCACTGAGTGTAGCCCCCGAGCCTCTTGCTATTTGGAACAAAAAGTTGGAGGGTCTTGATCCTTTATGTTGTTTGAAAATTTTGTATTCTGAAGTAGTCCCCGAGACTTGGATTACGTCATCATCTGAGTAGTTTTGCGGTAAGCAGCCTCCGAGCTTATGTCAAAAAATTGCACTCACTGAGTGTAGGCCCCGTGCTTTCTCCGAGTTCTTCTTTTTAGAAAAGAAGTCGGATGAAGAGTCTTGATGTGTCGTCGTTGTAGTCTTGAGTTTCTTGTATTGTTGGTCTTTTGTCTTTGGTTCCGAGCCTCCGGGAATAGGTGAAAATTAAGACCGAGCTCCCTAGCTCAGTGTTGTTTAAGCTATGATGCCGTCCAAGCCCCTGAGCGTATATCCGTGTTGTTTTGTTCAGGAAGAACTCAGATGCGTGGTTTTGGCGTATTCTTTGATAGTTTTGCTGTTGTCAGGTGTAGTTGTATGGTGGTGGTTGAGTGTAAATGCCTTTTGTTCACGGGTTGTACTGTGCTGGTATATTCTTCCGAATATGCCCGTCTTCGAGTACCGCTTCCTTTCGCCTGAGTCGTCCATTATTGTGTCCTGTCTTTTCACTGTGTCCTTTATTAGGCCTATTTCGTTGGTACTCCTAGTCCATGTGCGTCGATCCTTTGGTCTATAAATACTGTCCCTGAGTGCTTGTTTTCATTCATTGGATATTCTGTTGAAATCTTGGTGGTCATGAACATGGTAGTTTGTGAAGTAGAGCAGCCCCCGGGCATGTTTTGTACTTTCTATGTGTCTTGTCGTAGATGGAGGAAGTCTTGTGATAGGGATTAGAGGTAGGCTGATCCCGCGACAGCATTGTGCCAGGATGTATGTGGTGGTAGTTGGAGGAAGTCTTGTGATGTGGGCTTCGTTCCTTCATCCGGCAGTTCTGGGTTGATCCTCGTCGCCTGTCTTGAGACCGTCCGGTGCAGATCAACACCATATCCAGCATCACATCGGTCTTGGGTAGACAGATGCCTGCCGGTCTTCTATGCTCCATGTTGCCCTGCCGTGCTGTCGATTTCCACCTTGAATGCACTGCGTTCGTCCTTTGAAGAAAACAGTGTAACTGATGGCGGTTTGTCCTTCCGAGTAGCAATTTGGGACACGTAGTCGTTCCAGAGCCTAGTCATGTCCGTGTTCCTCTTTGGTACTTTGCTTTTCATGGTGCTGAGTTCGTTGGGTCTTGTAAGATTTATAATCTTCTATTTTTGAAATCGCTTGTAATGTAACGAATCTTGTCTTCTGAGTTGTCTTTGACTTTTCTGTTGTGATCACTGTCGTTCATGAGACTACTGAGTTCTTTCTTACATAATCGGGTTCTTTTGTTCCTCGTGAGGTAGCCCTTTCTTTCTTCTTTCTTTCTTCTTGGTTTGACAGGTCGTTCTTGTATCGATCTGATAATCCTGCCGTGGCGTTGGACGGATAAGTCTGAAATCTGCCCGTTGGTTTTTACCGTTGTGAGGATTCGTGCCCTCCGTCGTTTTAGCTGCGCCGGTAAATGGACCGTTGCGTTCCCACACTGTGCTTTAACGGGCCTTGTGGGCCATTTGTATTACTGAGAAATCTATTTAAAGACCTTTTATCTTCCTTTCCTTTGTCGCCCAGTTCTTGCCTTTAAACCCTAGTTCTCAAAAATCCGCCGCCGTCATTATCGCCATCACCCGAGCACCATCATTCTAGCTTCATCTCCTTTAGCGCCTTTTTTGCTTCCGCCAGTTCATGGGAAAGAAGAAAACCGCAAGCAAGTCTCAGGCGACCTTCGTGGACGAGGAGTCATCCCTGTCTTTGATTGAAAACCAGGAGTTTGTGGCCAAGAGGGCAGCTCAGAAAGTTTGGCCGGCTCCAACAACAAGTGAAGACCAGCTGCGCGAGCTCGTTAGTGATAGCTTGATCCAAAGCAAAGTCATCGCTGAATGAAGAGTTCCGGGCGAGCATCGGGTTCCGGCTCTGGGTCCTGGTGAGATTGTCCTTTTTGTTTCCTTTGTCCGCGCTGGACTCTGTCTTCCTGCTTCCGCCTTCCTTCATCAGTTTCTTAGTTATTTCGGAGTTAGTCTGAACCATCTAACCCCCAATGCCGTTCTCCATCTTTCTGTTTTTGTTCACCTTTGTGAAGCCTTCCTTGGGATCCCTCCTTCTCTATCTCTTTTTCGCTTTTTCTTTCGCCTGAAACCCCAACCCCGCCGTGAAGAAACCAGTGCCCTCGATGGTTGCGGGATTCAGTTTCGCCAGGGTCTCAAAATTAAGTTTTTTGACTATGACCTGGTTGATTCTGTCAAAGATTGGCGTGCCGAGTGGTTTTACGCTGCCAATTTGATCCCTTCTCTTGTTGTTCACTCCGGATCCGGTCCTGTGGCGAATGACCGGTGGGACAAGAAGCTTGAGTCCCCTGCTAAGATTCAAGCGATCTAGCCACTCCTTGATAGGATTAGCACGTTGAAACAGCAGGGATTGACCGGCTTTGGCATTGTCTCAAGCTTTCTTCGTCGTTGGGTTCAGCCCTTGAAAGAGCGGGAACATCTCGGCTTTGAGTATTCTGGGGCCGAGGATCCTTCACGCATGGTTCCAGCTCTTGAGCTGACCGGTGAGGAGGTACTCGAGCGCCTCCAGAAGATGCTGAAAGGAGTGAGCGTCATTCCTCTTGCCGTCTCTGAGTTCTCAGCCATCAACCCGCCCCCAGCTGTGAGTTGTCTATCTTTTTTATTTGAGTTCTTTATGTACTCTTGCTGCATCCGTTCTTGCTTAGCTTTTCTTTGTCTTGGTGTTTTATCTTTTTTCGCAGGAGCTTGGGCGGAATTTTGTCGATCCAATCCCCCTTGGTGTTCTCCCTGCCGTGGCGGAGACTGGGGATCGTCTAGCTAGTACTTCTACAATTAGTAAGTCTGAAACCTTTACAGCCCTTCCTGGGGTTTCTTTCAGATTTGTTGATGTATATGAAGAGTATGTTCCTCGTCTAGTCCCTCGCGGTCCTCGCAGTGTCCCGAAGAGGGGGCGAATGGACGGGTCTTCATCTGGCTTGCCTGTCTCCAAGAAGCCTCGCAAACCAAGTACTCCCTCAGGTACTCCAGTTGTTGCTAGCATGCTCTTAGGTGAGCACATTTAATACTCTTTGTTCTTTTATTTCCATGTTTCTCTCTTGAACCGAGTACTTTTCATCTCCTTTTCAGCGGGTGCTCTGGTTTCGTTGGCTGAAGAAGAAGAGGATGATGAAGTCCCCCTCGTCATGCGGCGGTGAGTTGTTTTTCATATTCTTGTTGCATTGAATTTCTCCTCTTTGTTTTGAATTTTAGTCTTGGACTTTTTGAAGTAATCAGAGGTCGGGTGTGAGTTCTTCTGAGGTTCCCACGCCGACTTCTTCTGAAGCTCCGGTGTCGAGTTCTTTGGTTGCCTCTATCCCGAGCTGTACCGCTCCTCCGGTGCGGAGTTCTTCTTCGGCCCCAGCCCCAGCTTCTTCTTCAGCCCCGGCTTCTTCCACGGCTCCAGCCCCGGCTTCTTCCGCGGCTCCGTTGTCTGCTGTCCCGCTCCCATCGCCGAGTTGCGGGGACGTCTTCGCCGTCGTGGTTCCCCCTGCGAGGCCTTCTCTTGGTTTCGCGAAGAAAAAAGTAGTCAGGTGAGTAAATTCTAGCTTTATCTCTTTGGCTTTTATCTTCCTTCTTCTGGTTCTTATTGGTGCTTCCTTTTATCACTTTTCAGTGTTTCGTCTTCTCTAATTTCTTCATCGACTTCTTCTCTGCCTCCCGCCGTGCCAACGAGTTCCGAGCCTCGGGACTCACAACATTGCGTTGATGAAGTCGCCGTGGGGGCTTCAGAGCTACCTGGCGGGGTTGCGGACTTGGTCGCTCCGGAGGTAACTGTGGCCGTCGC
Organism: Miscanthus floridulus; assembly: GCF_019320115.1. Taxonomy (NCBI): domain Eukaryota; kingdom Viridiplantae; phylum Streptophyta; class Magnoliopsida; order Poales; family Poaceae; genus Miscanthus; species Miscanthus floridulus. Next base: position 104,562,248 of record NC_089585.1, on the reverse strand, counting down.
GCCGGGTTCTTCTGAGGGTTTGGCTCCAGCTTCCCTAGAGGTCATTTTGGTCATTCCTCCTTCGCCCCAGCCGGCCTCTCCTTCCCCTTCTCTTGTCTCCGGCGGCCCCTCCTTTTCTGGTGACGTGGTGCAACAGTTCGATGCCACTCATCGGTTATCGGAGTTGACCGCAGCCTGGGGGAGCTTGTCGACCCTCGCGACTTCTTTTGGTGAAAAGCTCCAGGTAGGTTTTACTGTCGTTCCTCTTTTGCATGCTTATTTTTTCTTCTATCCTTACGCTTTGTTTCTCTTTGCTTCTTTTTGCCCAGTCTTTTTCTCGTGATCATTCTGGCTTCTTTTTCTCATCTGAAAATGAGAGGAAGTTGTCTTCGGAGGTGGACGCTCTGAAAGCCGATCTTGACCTTCTCCGGGTTGAGTTGGAGATGGAGCGTTAATTGCACCAAAAGGAGGAGAAAGCCCTTCGCGCCCGGGTAGTGGAGACGGAGAAACAGAGAGATACTGCGGTGGAGTCTGCGAAGAATGAATGCAAAGGTGCCGCGGGTTCTGCCTGTTTCTTCTTGTATTTTGACTTCTTTTTCTGCTGACTTGTTCTTGGGTGTTCTGTCTAGCTCTCCGAGTTGAGAAGCAGAAGCTCTCGGAGAGTATTGATGAAATGAAGGCCCTTGTTCGTTCTAGTCATAATAGAGCTGAGGAGGTAAATACTCATGCTGAGGAAGAACTCACCCTTGCTAGGCTGATTAGGCGTGGAGCTGATAGAGATCTTGTGCAGGCCTAAAAAACCATTGAAGGCTTGTCCGGGAAGCTGGCGACGGCTACCGAGAATTGGAATGCCTTGTGGAAATCTTTTTGTTCGGTGGCCGATGTCCTCCAGACTCCAGCGGATGACGGGCAATCTTGGGCGTAGTTCATTCCCTGGATTCCGACTCGTTTCCAAGAGTTCACGAAGAGGTGTGCCCAAGTATGTACCAAGAATGTGCTGGCCCAGGTCCGGGTCCTTGCTCCAGAAGCGCCTCTCTCCAAGATAGCAGAAGAAGCTGAAAGCCAAGAATATCTTGACGCCGTTGAAAGGATGGAGCCCGAGGTTGAAGATCTAGCCAGTAGGGTTGTAGATAGTCTAAATATTGATATTTCCCTTTCTGATGACAACGCCTGACTCGACTGAGCGTCCTCTTGTAATATTACACTTCTTTTTAAATGAAGATTCTTTATCTTTGTCGATGTATTCTTTGCCTGGGTGTGGTTGAAGTTACTTGACTTGCTGAGTACCTTGTCTTGTTCCCATCTCTGCTCCGTAAGACAACTCTATGCGTTATTCTGACGAGGCCCCTCGATTTGTCGAGTACTTTTCTTTTCTTCTTTCCTTTGTGATCCGTCGAGTGCTTTGTCCGTGCTATGACTCGGCATCCGAGTGCTTTCTTGAGTGGCGCTTGTGCTTTCCTAAGGAAAAAGTATTCCTATCTGGATGTAGCCCCCGAGCCTCTTGCTTTTCGGAACGAAGTGCTGGAGGGTCTTTTGAAGTTGAAATTTTGGTCGACTCAGCCAATTTGCTTTTTGTTAGCTTTTAGCTACCCTCATTGGCGAGTTCAAGCGTTTTTTAGCTATTTTGCTCTTGGCCGGGATGCTCAGGCATGTTTTCAGCCATTTTGCTTTTTGTTTTGGGTGTTTAGCTTTTAGCTACCCTCATCGGCGGGCTCAAGCATTTTTTCAGCTATTTTGCTCTCGGCCGGAATGCTCAGGCATGTTTTCAGCCATTTTGCTTTTTGTTTCGGGTGTTAGCTTTTAGCTACCCTCATCGGCGGGCTCAAGCGTTTTTTTAGCTATTTTGCTCTCGGCCAGAATGCTCAGGCATGTTTTCAGCCATTTTGCTTTTTGTTTCGGGTGTTAGCTTTTAGCTACCCTCATCGGCGGGCTCAAGCATTTTTTCAGCTATTTTGCTCTCGGCCGGAATGCTCAGGCATGTTTTCAGCCATTTTGCTTTTTGTTTCGGGTGTTAGCTTTTAGCTACCCTCATCGGCGGGCTCAAGCGTTTTTTTAGCTATTTTGCTCTCGGCCGGAATGCTGAGGCATGTTTTCAGCCATTTTGCTTTTTGTTTCAGGTGTTAGCTTTTAGCTACCCTCATCGGCGGGCTCAAGCGTTTTTTCAGCTATTTTGCTCTTGGCCGGAATGCTCAGGCATGTTTTCAGCCATTTTGCTTTTTGTTTCATAAAAACAACTCATTGGAAGTCATGACAAGACATGCTGTGGATGAATATCATCTTTTATTGATCATGAGTATAAACTAATACATATGTTGTTGAAGAGTATTGTCTTTCGTTGATTGTGAAAGTAGGTCCCTTGTGGCTTGCATATCTGTTTCTTCTTGAGTTGTTTTTACGCGTAGAATCTTCTTAGCTGGCTGATGTGCCATGTATTGCTGACTTCTTTTCCATCTTCGGTCATTAACTTGTATGTGCCTGGTTCGGTGACTTTTATGATGATGAACGGGCCTTCCTATGGACTGAGTAGCTTATGTCGTCCATCAGTCTTTTGTATCCTTCTTAGTACTAAGTCTCCGACTTGTAGTGATCGAGGTTGGGTGCTCTTGTTGTAATGCCATCTTAAACCTTGTAGGTATCTGACTGATTGGAGGGTAGCGTTTACTCTGATTTCTTCTGAGCTGTCGAGTTCTAATCTTCTTGTGTGTTCCGCTTCTCCTTCATCGTATTACTCTATCTTTGGGGATGTCCAGATCAAGTCGGCAGGTAGTACGGCCTCTGACCCATAAACTAGGAAGAAAGGTGAGTAGCATGTTGCTCTGCTTATTTGAGTTCGTAGTCCCCATACTACTTTCGGTAATTCTTCAATCCATTTGGACCCATAGTCCACTAGTTCTTTATATAATCTTGGCTTTAATCCAGCTAGTATGAGTTCATTAGCCCTTTCTACTTGTCCGTTGGCCTCTGGATGTGCAACAGACACATAGTCTATACTGAAACCACAGTCTTGTGCCCAGCTCTTGAATTCTGTAGCTGTGAAAGGGGAGCCTAGATCTGTGATGATTCGATTGGGCATGCCGAAGCGGTGCGTAATGTCTTGGATGAACTCGACTGCTTTGGTTGCGCTGTATTTCACGAGTGGTTTGTATTCGATCCACTTGGTGAACTTGTCGATCGCTACAAAGATGTACTCAAAGCCGCCTTTTGCTTTTTTCAGGGGTCCTACTTGATCTAGCCCCCAGCAGGAAAAAGGCCAAGCAGGTGGGATGCAGATAAGATTGTGAGCTGGTACATGGGCTTGTCTTGCAAACATTTGGCAACTTTTGCATTTTCTGACAAGCTCTTCTGCGTCTTTCAAAGCGGTTGGCCAGTAGAATCCGGTGCAAAATGCTTTGCCAACTAGTGTCCTTGAAGCGGCATGATTTCCACAGCAACCTGAGTGTATTTCATCTAGGATCTCTTTACCTTCTTTAAATGAGACACATTTTAGGAGTACTCCTAATGATGCTGCTCTTCTGTAAAGTTTATCTCCTACTAGAACGTAGTTTTTGCTTCTGCGAGCAACTTGGGTGGATTGTACCTTATCTGCTGGTAATTTGTTTTCTTTGATATAGTCAATGAAAACTTGGGTCCATGAAGTGTTGATTATCAAGATCTGAACGCCTTTAGCCTGAATTTCATGTGTTGTTTCACCGGGTTGTTTGATAGAGGGAACTGATAGCTCTTCTATGAATACGCCGGGTGGAACCTTTGCTCTGTCTGATCCGAGCTTGGCAAGGACATCTGCTGTAATGTTGAAATCGCGTAGGACGTGTAAAATTTCTAATCCTTGGAAGTGTTTTTCAAGTTTCCGTATTTGAGCACAATAAGCACCCATGTTTTCTTTGGTGCAGTCCCAATCTTTGTTGACTTGGTTGATGACCACTGCTGAATCGTCGTATACGAGTAGTCTTTTTATTCCGAGGGTAATCGCGACTCGTAGCCCGTGGATGAGGGCTTCATATTCTGCTTCATTATTTGTAGCTTGCCATAATATCTGAAGGACGTACTTGAGTTGTTTTCCTTCTGGAGAAATGAGGAGAACGCCTGCACCGGCCCCGCCTAGTTTGAGTGATCCGTCAAAGTACATCTTCCAGTGGTCGAGGATTGTATCTGATAAGGGCTGTTGAATCTCTGTCCATTCGGCCACGAAATCGGCGAGGGCTTGAGATTTGATTACTTTCCGTGGGGTGAAATTGATGTCAAGAGCTCCAATTTCAACTGCCCATTTGGATATGCGCCCTGTGGCGTCTTTATTGTGTAGGATGTCTCCGAGTGAAAAATCTGTCACTACGGTAATCTTGTGGCTTTCGAAATAGTGGCGAAGTTTCCGTGAGGTAATGAGTAGGGCGTAGAGTAGTTTTTGTATATGCGGGTACCGGGTTTTGGATTCTGACAGTACTTCGCTGATGTAGTATACTGGACGCTGCACTTTATACACGTGCCCTTGTTCTTCTCTTTCTATGACTATTGCTGTGCTGATTACGGTAGGAGTTGCTGCGATATATAGCATCATATCTTCATCTTTCTTCGGAGGTGCCAGGATAGGTGATGAAGTGAGGTATTCTTTAAGTTTTTTGAAAGCTTCGTCGGCCTCCATTGTCCACTCGAACTTGTCTGTTTTCTTTAGTAGTTTAAAGAAAGGTAACCCTTTTTCGCCGAGTCTTGATATGAAACGGTTGAGGGCCGCCATGCATCCTGTTAGTTTCTGAACATCTTTGACACTTCTAGGTGGGCCCATTTCTGTTATAGCTCGAATTTGCTTGGTGCTGGCTTCGATTCCGCGCTGACTGACCAAAAATCCGAGTAGTTGTCCTGAGGGAACTCCAAATACACATTTATTTGGGTTCAATTTCCATCTCCATTTCTTCAAGTTTTCGAAGGTTTGCTTTAAATCTTCAATTAGAGTGTCTGGGTTCTTTGTTTTTACCACCACATCGTCCACGTATGCCTCCACATTTTCACCGATTTGATTCCCGAGGCAAGTCTGGATAGCTCTTTGGTACGTGGCACCAGCGTTCTTTAGTCCAAATGACATGGTCTTGTAGTAGTAGGCACCAAATGGGGTGATGAAAGATGTCTTGCTCTAGTCTTCTTCTTTTAGATCGATCTGGTGATGTCCTGAATAGCAATCGAGAAAAGATAATAACGTAGATCCTGCTGTCGAGTCAACTATCTGGTCAATGCGTGGTAGCCCGAATGGATCTTTTGGGCAATATTTGTTGAGATCTGTGTAATCGACGCACATACGCCACTCGTCCGTGTTTTTCTTCTGTACAAGGACCGGGTTTGCTAGCCAATCTGGATGTAGGATCTCCTTGATGAATCCGGCTGCCATTAGTTTTGTTATTTCCTTTTTAATTGCTGCCTTCTTGTCGGGTGAGAATCGTCATAGCCGTTGTTTTACAGGTTTGGAGCTTTTGTTAACATCGATTCTATGCTCAGCCAACTCCCTTGGGACTCCTGGCATGTTGGCTGGCTTCCAAGCGAAGATATCTTTGTTGTCCCGAAGAAAGTTGGTGAGCGCGAGTTCCTATTTTGCCGAGAGGTGAGCACTGATAGTTGCTGTCTTGGAGGTATCGCCTGTGCCTAAGTCGATTTGCTTGACGTCGGCTTCTTTTGGTGGTGCGATGATGCTGGGCTTTTTAGCCGGTATTTCTAATTCTTCTTGGCTTGTTTCTGCAGCGATTGCGGCTATTTCTTTTCTTCCATTGTCGGCTTGCGCTTTAGCTGTGATCTGGATCGCCTGAACGTCGCAGTCAAAAGCGCGCTTTAAATTGCTTCGAAGGGAGAGGATACCGTTGGGTCCTGGCATCTTAAGTAGTAAGTACGGGTAATGTGGTATTGTCATGAATTTGGCTAGTGCTGGACGTCCGAGGATTGCATGATATGATGAATCGAAATTGGCGACTTCAAATTTGATAAACTCTATTCGGTAGTTTGAAGGAGTTCCAAAGGTAACAGGTAAAGTAATTTGTCCGAGTGGCATGGCTGCTTTGCCGGGTACTATTCCATAAAAAGGTGTGCTTGTTGGCGTAATCATCCTGGCGAGTTGTAGCCCCATTTTCCTTAGAGTTTCTGAAAAGATGATGTTAAGCCTAGCTACTCCATCGATTAGTACTTTGGTGACGGTCATACCAGCAATAGTCGGATCCAGAACCAATGGATAATGGCCTGCGTTTCCCACGCTAGTCCATTGGTCTTCTCTGGTAAATTGGATAGGATACTGTGACCAATTGAGGTATCTTGGTGTAGCCGGTTCTGCTGTCATAATGGTCCGCAGTGCTAGTTTTTCTTGATGTTTGCTTCTGCAATCCGGAGCCCCTGAGAAAATCACTGCTACCGTTCCCCTAGGTTTTTGGAATTCTTTGTCCTCGTGGTTGTCTTCTTCTCTCTTCTGATTGTCCTCTTTAGTGTTTTCCTTACTATCTTTTCTTGTGTATCGATCATTGAAAGTGTAGCAATTTCCGATAGTGTGCCTCCCACCAGGGTGCAATGGGCAACGTATGTTTTCAATGTCATCATATCTTCTTGGTTTGGGAAATTTCTTTGATTTGTCGGCCATTGCCACAGTATTGTCTGGTCTACATTTTCTTTCTTGATGTCTGCTATTTTGTTGATTTTGCCTGTCCGGGTTGTCTTGGTTGTTTCTGTCCGGGAACCTCTCTCGTGTTTTTTCTTCTGCAGTAATCATCTTTTCTACTGTACGTCTGAATTCTTCATTGTTTCTCAGATTTTCTTTGCAGAAGTCTTGAAATTGCCATCTGGCCATGATTCCGTGAGAAAAAGCTTCAATTACTTCTCGTTCGGTTATGTCATGCACTTGAGCTCGTAGTTCGCCGAATCGCCGATAATAGTTTCTGAGACTTTCACCTCCCTTTTGCTTGAGTCCTTTTAGTTCTGCATGAGTGATTGGGTGTGTAATGATTCCTGCGAAATTCTCACAAAAAGCTCTCTGCAAATCCTCCCAATTTCTGATAGATCCTGGATTTAGTTTATCGAACCATTGGAGGGGCATGGCCTCTAGTGCCATGGGGAAGAAGAGGGCTTTGATATTGTCGTCTCCTCCGGCTAGTTCAATCGATTGTGAATATATTCTGAGTCATTGCTTTGGTTCGGTCTTGCCATCATACTTGGAGTGATTAGATGGTTTGAATTTGTGAGGTAATCGTACCAATGCGAGCCTGTTCGCGAAACAAGGGAACCTGTCGTGAGCCTTGGTTTCTTTGAATTCAGATTCGGCGCCTTCCTCTGGCCAACTGTCGTTCTGATGGGAACAATTTTGCGAGGTTGTCTGGGTAGGAACCCTGCTCCTAGTCTTCCTTAGTTGTTCAAATCGGTGGCCTTGATTATGTTCCTTCCTACTTCCTCCGTCATGGCTTCCACCCGGCCCAAGTCTTTCAAAGGCGGATTTCCTTTGATTTTGATCTTCTTGCCGGTGGGTTGTTGATCTGGTGGGTAGTCTTGATCAAGCTTTCTCTTCATGTGTTCTCGGGATTGTCGATCGAAGCAAGTCCTGGAGCTGTTCATACTTCTCACCAGGATGCGAAGTTGCTCTGAGTTTTTCTAATGCTTCTCGAATCTTATCGTAAGGCGTATTCACCGTGCGTCTCCCTTCGACTTCTCGTTATGATTTTCTTCTGTTGTACTCATCTAATTCTGACTCGTATCTGGTCCAAGCTTCCCTGCGCTGCCTAGCACGGTGTTGGCGCCCTTGCTTCAACTTGTTTTTTCTTTCTCTAGCTTGTTTCTGACTATCTGTTTCTCCGTCATAGCCCTGGGCAAAGGGTGATATGTTGGATTCTGATTCATCTGATGATCTAACATCGGGTGCTTCCGGGGGATTTAATGGTGACCGCGGTCGTCGAACCATGAACACTTCTCGCGCATGAGTCGTTCTGTTATTGGCGTTAGTTTTCATACTGTCGGAGTTGCTGATAACTTTAGTGGATGCCTCGGTGTCGTGGATCAAGTCTCCTTCTTGGTAAGGTAAAATAGCTGTTGTTGTCGTGCCGACTAGTTGGGTTCCGCTACCTTCAGGAACGGAATCCGGCCAGTGGATGATACAGTCCCGCGATATTATCGTTAGCATGAGGCCCTCCTGAGCTCCTATCAGTGGTATCCCGAATCTTGGATTGAAAAATCTTTCGACATGTCCTTGATAGGATCTTGCCATGTTGTCGAGTCCAAATGGAGAAGAACTCGACTTCTTGAGAGAATTCTGGGGGTAATCCGAGTTGTTTTGGGTTGTGTTCCGGAATCTTGCCAAAAAAGAACTCGGTTTCTGGAAAACACTCTGATAAAACTTCGCTTTGGAGCTTGAATTCGAATCGGATACGAGTGGTCGTGAAATCCGATTTGATTCGGATACTATGAGCTGCGCGAATCTTCTGGTGAGCTGATCTGTTGTAGTCGTTGGAATAGGAACTTCTTTTAGATGATCTAAATCTTCGAGGAGATGGCTTTGAAGCTTGCCGTTGTTGTCTGCCTCGCAGATCCATGAGCCGAAGATGAAAGTTGATCCCGTCGGGAAAATCATGTTGTCGAGGTCCATCGAGCTCTCAGAAGCAAAGTCACCGAAATCTCCTACCTGGCGCGCCAGCTGTCGATGTTTCACCACCGATAGCCTGCCACGGGGGTACCCGGGGCAGTATGTTTGGACTTCGGCGTATGCTGAACTCGATGGTTAACGCAAGAGACAGTCGATTTATCCTGGTTCAGGCCCTCGATCGTAGATCGAGTAATAACCTTACGTCCAGTCGGCGTTAGCCTTTGCGTTGGATCGATTGTAATGTGTTGTGTTGTGTTGTACAATTGTTCTCCCCCTCTCAGGAGCCCTGCCCTCCTTTATATAGTCAGGAGGCCAGAGTCCTAGTCGGTTTATAATGAGATTTCCTAGTAGGATTACCTAATAGTTCTACTACTACGATTATATGAGAGGAATCCTAGTTGGACTAGATCTTTTTTCTACCCTGCGGGGTATCCTGTGGGTCCCGCATCGACAGTGTATTTTTTTGTTAACTTGTCTAAAGCTTGATTAAATACATAGATAAAAAATATTAATGTTTATGACACCAAATAAGTATAGTATGAAAATCTATCTCATAACAAATCTAATGATACTTATGACGAATTAAAAATATTGATTTTTTTGTTTATAGTTAGTCAAACTCAAGATAATTTAACTTGATACTATGCTAGAGTTATATTCTTTTATGGACAAAAGGCCCTCCGTCAAAAAGATATAATTTTTACTTTTAGAGGAATCAAACAATTTAAACTTTAGTCCAAGTTAGTAAAAAAAGTATTACCATTTGTGATACAAAATAAGTACTATTATCGAATTAATTATATAATATATTTTTATAGTACCCCTAGGTTTTTTTGAATCATATAGTACCCTAGTTGAAAACATAAATGTTAGGCCATGTTTAGTTCACCCTAAAATCCAAACTTTGACACTATGTAAAAAGAAGATTTCCCGTTACATTAAACTTGCGGTACATGCATGGAGTACTAAATGTTGATGAAATCAAAAACTAATTGCACAGTTTGGTTGTACTTTGCGAGACGAACATTTTGAGCCTAATTAGTCAACGATTAGACAATTATTACCAAATACAAACGAAATGTTACGGTACGCTACAGTATGCTACAGTATTTTTTTGCGACGCCGCTTCCGGCCAACTAAACATGTCCTTAGTACTATTTATTTTAAACTTTGTTGTTCAAAATTAGTAAACTAGTTAACTTGCACGAGTCTCATCTCATAGTTGGACGGAGGGAGTATCTCGGAAAGATTAAAAAAAAAAGGCACTACATGAATGATGAATCCTTCTTGGAATGGATGTCGCCGGCGGCCGGAGTGCCAGAGCTGTCAGTGTCTCCCGAAAGAGGATGGATGGACTCGGGGGCGGTCGCCGTGAGGCACGTGCTGTGCGATAGTGCGATCTGCAACGCAAAGACGCCGCAAGTTCTTCCATCGGCCATCACTGCGTAGTACTTTTTTTTTTAGCAACATCACTGCGTAGTACTACTCCGTACCAGTTACCAGCATTGGATTCCATGCCACAGCCCATAGGAGTACAGTAGGCCCATAGCCGCGCGGCCTGGCAAGCATACGGTACGCTGATCCGGCCGGGCCGAGCGAGGAGCCCGGGCCGGCAGCGGCAAGCCTGCCGTCGTCCTCTGTGAAATTTTGTGTTGACGGCTTTGACGCGACAAGCCGCTGGAGCATTCTGGATCAAGAAAAATCTCTAGTTTCTTTTTCTCTGAGACTGATTTTCTCAATCGAGAAAAGAAAATATTAGGAAAAAGAAATGAAATGGTGATCTGTTGGATTTATTTAGAAGAAAGTTTGTTGACGCTTTTTCTTTTTTACCTTTAATCTCTAGTTATTATAAAAAAAGATATTCCTTTTTATTCCAGAGAAATGGTCAGTTATTTTGAATCTGGTAGAGATGTTTTTAGCCCGAGGCCTTGAGTTGTAATTTAAGGGGTTGCTTGAAGCTGTGTATTTTTCGACTACTGCCTTAAATTATGTTTAAAAAGGGTCCGACCAAGGACCTTACTGACGGAGTACAACAAATCAGCAGGCATGATGATGAGAAATCGTAGGGTAAAACGAGCTCTACGGCGAGCATAGCAGTATTTTATTATCAGTAACAAGAAAAAAAATGCAATAGTATAAAAAGGAAAAATGGAGAACAAAAGGCACAAACTGGCCTTTAACAAAACAGTAATATATTGATTGATGCGAATAGCTACTAGTTTGACAGCAGCCAAAATGGAGCTCAACAAATCACGAAAATTGGCTCGGCCGTTGCACTGACTGGCCAAACCGGAACCGACCTCTCCTTTCAGCAAAAACTTGAACGAGAGGCATTTCCATTTATTTTTCCCTTCCTTCGTTTTTCCCTCCCTCATTCTCCCAGTAGTCCCTAAAATTGAAGGCAGAAGAAAAATCTTGCGGGCAATATTATACTACTACTACTACTACTACTTTGCCACAGCATCAACCATCAAACAAATCTTGATCAAAGATTTAGAGCAGGATCCAGAATCATGAGCTCCTCTGCCGCCTCCTCGATGTACCCCTTCCTGCACTCGCTGCTGCAGAAAGCCTTCTCTCCCCTGCACCCACAACACGTTCCGTCAAAATTCAAGAACTGAACAGCTAGAAAAAAACATGTCGCACACCGGCACACGTATTGCTTGCTGCATTCAAGCTCTAGCGAGAAGTAAAAAAAAAAAGGATGGTGAAAACTAAAAAACTCACAGGTAGATGAAGATGTCCATGTCCTCCTGCAGCCTCTTCATGCAGCAGCAGCAACGGCCGGACGCGACGCTAGCGGTTGCCGCCGCCGGCGACGAGGACGTGGACGACGGCGGCTGCTGGTCGCTCAATGGCTCGATGCTGAAAATCACCTTCCTGCAGCCACCTACATCGCCCTGCTTGCGCACCGCCTCCACCGTCTCGCCGGCCAGGATGTGCGTGGTCCTCGGATTGGCCCCGCGCGAGATGACGCAAGTATACTCCTCACAGTCGGCGTCGTACTCGTTTGCCTTGTCCAGGCTTGCGGCGGCGACGTCGGCCGACGAGGCAGGGGCAGCAGCAGCCTTGTTCCCGCACACCGCCGCCGCCTTGGGCAGCGCCAGGTCGAGGAACGGCTTGATGGAGTCGAGGAACGAGCTCCTGCCCCCGAACTGCATGGAACCACCGGTCTCGTCGGCGGTGAGGGCGTCGACGAGGCCGAGGCCGACCCTCGGCGGGCTGGACCTGAGGTGGTGCTTGAAGTCCAGAGGGGAGGTCGGGCTCCAGACCGAGTCGGCGTCCACGGCATTGCTCACTCCCCCCTTGCTGCTCAGCCTCACGAACAGGCCCGGGACGCGGAAGAACCCGACGGCCGCGGGGGCGGTGGTGCTCCGGTGGCCATTGGATTCCACCATGGCTTGGCGGTCGAGCGGTAACTGTTGCGGTTGGATTCCACCAAGCGCTCAGGACGAGAGCAGGTCAGCAGGATGCCCCTGAAAACGGTCACCACGTTTGTCGGTTGGTTCAGTTGTATCATTGTAATAAGATGGATGGATCAATTTGTATTGGGGAGCAAAGAAACTGAAATTGAGCTTTTGCTTTTTCTTGTCATCAAGTCAAAGTTGCAGAAAAAAGAGAAAGGGGTAATGATTGTCTATGCGCGCATCAAAAAAAGTTCAGAAAAAACAAAAACGCAAAGGCAAGCGATTCAAAGAAAACGTGATTTTGTTGCAGGTCCAAAGAGCAAGATGAAATCACCAAAAAGGAACACTCACTTGAAGAAGTCATTGGACCGAACAAGGCCAGGGACCGAAAAAGGAACACTCACTTGAAACTCTGTGCAGCAAAATCACCATGGCACGGAGTAGGGTATTTCCCAAATCCTCTATTATGATCCCCATCGACGAATTCGTCTCAAACATTTCAGAACAAACAGGTCGCTTCAATGAGAACTGAGAAAAGCTTGGAATGCAGAAATCAAACTCATAGCTCCACCAGAGGAAGGCGGCATTACATCCCAATCAAAAAACCATATGAGCACAACAAATCAATCACCTTCTACACAAGTCTCGCTAATCCGCAACAGAAGCAATCCCCAATCCCCAGGCCCAGCGGCCCAGCTATGTATGAACTTCCCGAGAACGCAGGCCCCAGCGCAAGCAGCCGCGTACAAGCTAGCACATGGCAGGGAAGAGCGCGAGCACTCTGTGCAAGACGAGGATGGGCAGCGGCGGCGTACCTCGTCGACCGGGAGCGGATCGGCGCGCTGGCTCTCGGTCTGGGTGTGGGCGGGCGCGCGGCGGCTCTCTTGGCCTTGGCCACGGGGGGCTGCTGCTGCTTAAGGGGAAGGAGAAGGAAGGAGGCTTCGGCGACACACTGCTCCTCGCTCGAGACTTGCTCCGGCCGCGCCGGTGGGGCCGCTTCCCAACTCTGGCTGTTGTGGTGGGGTTTCGTGCGCGGGGCGCGCGGTGGTGGTGTCACTGAGCTGCATGAACGGGTCACTGCGCTGGCGTCTCCACGTCTCACCACCTCTCCACTCTAGACCCTCTCCTTCTTTCTCTCTGTATCTTTTTTTTTCTGATTTTTTTAGAACGGAAGATAAAAAAAATGGCTAGTAATAAAACACTCTAACATCCGAATGTTCGACCCTCTGATTGGAAATCAACAGCTTAGATTTTTTTTTCACCCGCATTGTGTTACAAGAAAAAACTCTAGTTTCAATTACTGATAAACTATGGTCTCGTTCGGCTTGCTGAAACTGACTGAAAAACACTGTTCTGGTTGAATTGTTGTGAGAGAGAAAATATTATTCCGGCTGAAAAAACAAGTCGAATATGGGGTAAGCCGAACGATGCCTATGGCGTACAACTATTTTTGATGTAATTCACCCAAAAAAAACTATTTTTGATGCAACTTTTAGATACAATCGTTGCAATTAAAATTCAAGTGCAAGGAATGAACATTTTACTCAACTCTTGCAGGGCTTTTAATCTAAATGTACAGCAAATCCGGATGCAGGAGAAATGTTTTTCACCGGGTACATATAACAAAAATGAGAGAGAGAAAATGTTTTATGTGTTCATGACTCGGTGGTTTAGCTCAATTATCATCACGCGTCACGACGAGTGACACCTCAATGGTAATCCAATAATTCCAGTAAGATGGTCCAGCCAGAAACGTGTCGTCATCATGTGCTTATGCAGCATTGTGTTGATGAGCTTTTAGCCGTATTGTAACGCCTTTGCTTGAGGAGTCGTGTCGTATCATGAGCCACCTGTTTACCTAGTACAGTACTATCTCATCGTACTAGCTCTCTCTTCGTTCAGTTCGTTGAACCGGTCACTGGCCTTGCAGCAATTTTTACTACGTACTACTACTCGTACTCTGATCGCCGATCTGTTTTGACCGAAAGCAATTTTTACTAGTACGCTCTTCGTTTTGCTGAAAAAATAAATTAAAATATTATTCTAACTAATTTATCGTGGGAGAAAAATATTGTTTAAACTAAAAAATAAATTAAAAAATACAGAATATAAGAAAATCAAACAGTGCCCTGATGTCCTCGCATTTTGAGCCGGTTGGACCCGCATTTTGGTTGTCAACAAAGGCCCAGATTCAAAAAAAAAATTCACCCCAAAGTATCACATCGAATTTTACGGCACATGGAGTATTAAATGTAGACAAAAAAACAAAACTAATTGTATAGTTGGGTGAGAAATCATGAGACGAAACTTTCGAACCTAATTAGTCCATAATTAGACACTAATTGTCAAATACAAACGAAAGTGCTATGGTAGCTAAAACCAAAAAATTTTGCCAACAACGCGCCCAAAGAAAAAAAAAAGGTTGAGAACTCTACTCTTACTCTACTGCTGCACTGCAGTTCCTGTACTCTACTGCTAGTCTAGAGCCACAACCATTGTACCAGTAGCCTAGCAGGAGTACATCTTAGACCGCTGCTGTAAAAACGTTGAAACGGAGACGCATCGCACATGAACGGTGGGTTCTTGTCGTTTTGTGCACCAAGAGACATCCGTAGTACGACGCGTGTATGGCCGTGCTCCTATCGACCGGAGCATCCATCGTACTGGACGACCACGGAGGGACCTGCTAGCAGCAGCTAGCTCGGCCTTTGGCCTTTGGGCCTTTGGGCCTTTTGCCTTTTCTTTTCTCCACCCATTGAAAAGCGACGGCACATGATACTCTGTCCGCTGGGCCACCACCGTCGTATTACATGCCGGCCCACGGACCAGTTGTTGAAATCCTTTAATCTTTGCTAAGTTAGCTTGACCTATAAGCCGTATTTTTCAGCCAACGAATAATATTTTTCTCTCACAATAAATTAACCAATAGTATTTTCAGTCATAGCTTATCAGGCAAGCGAATAGGATAGCAGCCAGTAGTGAAACTATACTACTGTGTCGTACAATACAAAAAAGGTCCGTTCGCTTCGCTGAAAAAACAAGTCAAAACAATGTTCCGACTGATTTATTATAAGAGAAAAACACTGTTCTAGCTGAAAAAACAAACTGAAAAAGGTAGATTATAAAAGAAGCAAAAGTCCTGTCTGTCGGCGCTCTCTCTGATCTGGTGAGATGGATGCAGTGCTTTCGGCCATTGCCCTAAATTAATTCACCAGCAGGTTCATTGAGACTGACACGGTAGCGGCCAAACATGGTGATTAGAATTAGTAACCCTAGTGAGCTTTTGTCACAGGCCATGGGGGGCAGGTATCACCTCCCGAGCCGTCGTTATCCTATCGTTAGCCGAGCTTAGCAGCAGCAGCAGCCACCTCTTGCTCTGCGTTAAACCCCCCTCGTGCGGTACGAACGGTTAACGCTAATTATTAATTAATTAACCCGCTGGCTCATGCACCGTCGCGAACCACGAGAAATTCCTGGCTTGGTCCTCTCATCTTTTGCCGTTTTGCTGCAAATTGTTACTAGTTGTTTTTTTTTTTCAGATCGGAGGGCTGCGTCTGCTTCGCTTTGCTTCGATGATGGGTGTTCGTGCCTCTTTTTTACAGGGCACCGAGTGATTGTGGCGCCTGCAGGGGACAGCCAGTGGTGATTCACCCTCTGCCCAAAAATAAAATTTATCTGTCTCCCCGAAGGCCAGAAATCTCAGAGGGTGGCGTGGCGACTGGCGATGCACATTTCAAATGGCCAGCTCGGTTCGCTGATAAGTCGAAAGTATGGTTAACTGATTTGTTACGAGAGAAAAATACTATTTATTTGTTAAAAAATAGGACTTATAAACTAAGCGAAGTGGACGAAAGCTTTTTTCCTCCGGAGCGAGTTTATTTATTGTATCCTCTGACGCTGCGGTCCCGGCGGTGCGTCAGCATGCGATGGGATGCAGTGCATTTGTTTGCGAACTGTGATGCACCATCAACATCAAAGCTCGTGTGCAGTGTGCTGCAAGATTTCAAAGTCTTTGTCAGCATGGGTTTCAGATGCTGTCACGAGCTCAGCGGTTCGCCTTTCTTGGCAGCAGCCAGCCAGCCGGCCAGCAGCAAGAGCCTGTTTAGTTTCACTTCATTTTGACAAATTTTTCAAGATTTTCTGTCACATCGAATCTTTAGACGTATGCATGAAGCATTAAATATAAATAAAAAATAAAACTAATTACACAGTTTAGACAAAATCTACGAGACGAATCTTTTAAGCCTAATTAGACTATGATTGGACACTGATTGTCAAATAACAACGAAAATACTACAGTGCCATTTTGCAAAAATTTTCGTCATCCAAACTGGGCCCAAGACTGTAGTCTGTAGTATAGCCAGTTGGGCTTTGCAGTTTGCATGGTAAGACACTAGAGTACTCATCCACTCCCCCAATAACTGTGGCCGCTGGTTTTCGTGGATCTTGACTCGATTTGTAAAAAAACTAAATGTATGTAACATTAGTATCTCTAAATAAATTTAGGGACGGAGGGAGTATACAGTATTTTCTAGAGGCCATACTACTATACTAGTATTAGCTATTTTCTCCTTCAAAAAAATATAATTCTAAAATAGTGCTAGTTAAATTATCCAAATTAACCAAATTTACCATATTAAATAAGTATTATCATATTTCTTCATGACTCATGAAATATATAATTATAACATGCTTAGAGTCATACATATGAGCTAGTCATACATATTCATACCATTTTCTATAAATTTAGTGAAAGCTAATATTATTAACTTTGATCGGATCTAGTTTTTTTTTGAGAGAGATAATAGCTAGTTTTTTTAGAGAGAGTGTGTGTACGGACGCTGCCTAGTCTCGTTGCCTCCGCCATCGGGTACGGGATGGCCATAGTCGCCCGCGCATATTGTTTACGCCGCTATCGCCACCTTACTGTTCATGCTTTGTTGTATCTGGCAGGCTGCACAGTGTTCGCCTGGTACGGTAAACAACGACGTCCACAATACTGTTTATGCTCTGATGTGTCTGGCAGGCTGTACAGTGTTCGCCTGGTACGGCAAACGACGGCACCCACAATACTGTTTATGCTCTGACGCGTCTGGCAGGCTGTACAATGTCCGTCTGACATGGCCCGACGGCACCGTCCTGCAGGTGCGTAGGGCATGGTAGGGTACGGTACTCGGTATTGCGGTTGACTTGAGCGCCTTACCTTATCTGCTCCCTAGGCCCACACCGAGCAGGCGTCCCCGGTCGGTCGTTTCGAGTCGGCCCCGACCGCGTCGTTCGGGAAATAGCAGCGAGCAGAGGTCCGGCGTATCCTCGGTCGGAGAAAGAGGATCGGAGTCGGACTGCGGTCCCACCACGGCCAGGCCTTCCGGTCGGGGCTCCGACCAGGTCTCCTGGCTGGAGGTGCCGGTCGGGGACCGGATCGTGGTCTTGGCATGTCATTGTGTATTTGGGCCGGACCAAGCGCGTGCAGTCGCTGCACCGTCTGTTGGGCCGAGTTTTGTTGGGAAGCGGGTCCATTGGAGACTCCGAGTTTATGAACCCGACACCTTTAGTCCAGATTACATCTTTTTGAACCATATTTTACTATTTCTGATTGGTGTAAATTCTATATTTAATTGACGTAAATTGATTATTCGTAACTAGGAATGGTCAAAATTATTTGAGCAGTTATCTGATTATGTTTTTGACTTTTTTTATTTTATGTATGTTTTATTTGGCTCCCTTTTGAAATTTTCTAATTTAGGTTCCATAGAAATAATCCGGCTATAATTTTTGTTTTGTTTGTTTAATATTTTTATATTATTTTGATTTTTTTTTGGCTCGTTTGATCTCGATCTATTGGTCAACCAATCGGGTGATAGAGAGTAAAAAACACTCGATTCTATGTTTCTTTTCCAATCGAGTGTGCAGGTGGGAATCATCACTCGGGGTTCAGGTGTCCCTGTTACACCCGACCGTCCGGTAGACAACACCTATTTTTTCTTTCTAAAAACACGTAGTATTTTACCTAATAAAAAATACTGGGAGAAATAAATGAGATGATCTCCAAGTGTTTCTAATAATTCAGTCACAAATTATCAAAATTCTGGTCCCACACACGATTTTGTTGCTGGTAGTTTTTTTTTCCAGCGCGCGAGATCGTAAACAGCCAAACAGGCGTGGTGTCTCTGTCGCCGGCGTCTCGTCAGCCAGTCTCAGCTTCACCTTGCGCCAGCCAACTGTGCCATACAAACAGTCGCTTGCAAGCAGTAGAGCAGCCGGCCAAGAGCATTACTTTAATACACATATACACAGGATCAAATCTAATTTAATTTGATAATGCAAATCTACTCTGCTCGGCCATGCGCCAGCAAGCGGCGGCCATGCGCCCATGCCCCAGCAGGCGGCTGCCAAACCCCTATGCCCCTCCACTGGACGTGAAGGAGAAGAGGTGGTATTTAATTCTGTTCTCCTTGGTCGCTCTCGATTGTGGTGTTGGGGACGAATGCGCAGTCCCCAGTCATGGGGTTGCACAGGCAGAGACCGGAGGGACGAGGTGTTGCCGATGATTGCCCGCCGCCATGGCCTGCGGTAGTTCGTCTTTCGTCCATCGCGCGTGCCGTGCGCGGGGAAAGACCAATGCGTGCGACTACGATACGCGTATTTTTACGCGCGGAGGCGGCCCGTTTGCCAAGTGCTAAAAGTTGTGGAAGGAATATAGGGTACTCTGTTTTTCTCTTTTTTCCCGAGAAAACATGGATGAGGAAGGGATGGGCACTCTTGAGATGCTCTAACGAGCGAGCCGCGCTGATTGTTTGCATCCATATCTTCAATTTGTTGGTGCTGGGCATTGCTTTTTCAAGCACGCGCTCTAGCCTCTCTAGTTTGATCTGGACATGCATGCATGAACAGGTAGCTGAGACGACGACGTCCGGGCCGGGCCGCCGGATCACGGGTCTCATCCGGGGAACCGTCAAGTTCGTCGCCTCCGCCAAGAGCCGCCCTGGAGCACCCGCCTTCGCCAAAGTCGGCTACATTCTAGGCCTCCGCATCGCGGCCTCCCACAGGTAAAGTTGCTCTCCTATCTACGATCGCGAGCGACACTTTCCATGCATGCTGCTGTGTTGTCATCAAGTCGATCAACAAACTGAACTAGTGGTAATAAATGCTCGGCCTGTGGATGCATGCAGGCGGATGGGCATCACGTTGCAGCTGGTGCGGCAGCTGGAGCAGTGGTTCGAGAGCTCATGGCCGCCGAGTACGCGTACATGGCCACCGACAAATCCAACGACGCGTCACTGCGTCTCTTCACCGGCCGCTGTGGCTACACGAAGTTCCGGACGCTGTCTATGCTCGTGCATCCAGTGCACTCGCACCGCCTCAAGGTGCCGCGCCACGCCACTGTCGTTCGCCTTGGCGCCCGCGACGCCGAGCGCCTGTACCGCAGCCGGTTCGCGCACGTCGGGTTCTTCCCCGCGGACTTCGGCGACGTCCTCGACAACACGCTCTCCCATGGCACGTTCCTGGCGATCATCGGCGACGACGACGGCTACGAGTGGGGCGGTGACGTCGACCGCTTCCTGGCGTCCCCGCCGGCGTCGTGGGCCATGGCGAGCGCGTGGGACTGTGGCGGCGTGTTCCGGCTCGAGGTGCACGTCGGGTCGCGCCTGCAACCCGGCGCCGCGGCCGCCAGCCGCGCGCTGGACCGCGTCGCCAAATGACTGCGCGTGCCGTCCGTGCCCGACTTGTTCCGCCCGTTCGCGGGGTGGTTCGTGTACGGCCTCGCCGGGAGCGGAAGCGACGCCGCGCTGGCCGCGGAGGCGGTGTGCGCGTCGATCGTCAACATGGCGCGCGGCAGGGCGGCAGCCGTGGCAGTGAAGGTGGAGGTCATGGACCCCCTCGGCAGGTGCATCCCGCACTGGCGCCGCCTGTTGTGCACCGAGGACCTGTGGTGCATGAAGCGGCTCGGCGGCGGCCTGCATGCGGACGGTTGGGATTGGGCCAGGTCAGCCCCTGTTTGGGATTGGGCCAGGTCAGCCCCTGTTCGCTCTATTTTCGTGGACCCAAGGGAGGTGTGATTCAGCGGCCAGAGTAGTAATATAGTACTGCAGTATATACTCTGTCGATCATGTAGTAGATATGTATGTCTCTTGTAGTCTTTGTGTTCGCGGTGTTCTCCGGAAGTGTTCTGGGATGCCAGAACACGCCCACGTCCACGTCCACGTCCATGTCGGTTCGTGCGTTGGAACGATATCATGCCTCTGCCGGACATTGAGACAAAGCAGCCACCCAAATGCACCAACGCTCGCGCCGGCCGCTAGCTGGTACTATGCGTGACACAAGTGGCTGGTGCTAGCCCTGACGACGCTGCTTCCTCATCGGTTAGCTATCTGATTCTGATCCGCCGGGCGACTACGCTGTCGTAGCTATCTGATCCGCTGAACGCGACAAGCCGGCCTTCAGTAGTCGTACGTGATTTCTTCCGGTGGTTTTTAATGAATATTAGGCATTTGCAGAAATTATATATTCCAAATATAAATTATGATGACAGAGGTAATGAAGACGCCATTCTAATAGTACTTAAAAAAACATGCACTTCCTTATAAAACAAAGCTAGCATTCACGGCAATAAGTAGTACTGAAATGAATAAAATAAAATAAATAATAAATTATAATAGAAAGGTTAGGAAATCGTACCATTCATTAGGATGGAATAAGAAGAAGAAGAACAACACTAATTGACAACTTTAAGAATTTTCAAACCTAGAGGATCCCCGCTAGTTCTAGTATGCCTTTCGCATAGTATATATATGGAGGAGAACCCTCTATCTCTACCTACATTAACTAGCAATATAATACTAATTGATGTTACACTATTTACCTTCACTTGTGGGCTTAAATACTAAAGTTCACTAGATAATACCCCGTGCGTTGCTGCGAGAATTTGTTACAATGTACTTGAGAAGAACTTATGAAGGGAGAACTGATAATACCAGCCAACAACAACAATACAATGTGGTGCCGTGAGATTTGAGAGATAAATTTAGATAGACAATTGATTATAGTATGAATATGATAAAAAGTAACACCATTTTATTGGTCCAAAGGAACCACTGTACAAACCTATCCAGATTTAGTTACAAACCACTGTACAAACTTATCCTGATTTAGTTACAAAATTAGATTATGAGAAAATAAAAAGAGCATGGAAGTAAATATACTTTACTTTTGTCATTTTCTTTTTCTCCGCATCAACTGATAGAATAAGAAGCAGAAAATAGCGTAGGACTACAGTCCACATGGAGAACGTATCTTTCAGAATCTGCTGTCAACTTCTTTTGAAGGATTAGATAATACACAGTTATCAAGTCTGAAAAAAACCTTCACCTGATGGCAGAGAACTCTATAAAGACTAAAGAGTGCAGACTTTCAGATTAGTTGGGTCCGCATCCTTTCTGAGTGCAGTAGTAGATTGCCTGATTCAATGAGAGACGACAACATAGTAGCGGAGGCTTGTCCTTTAGGCTTTAGACTTCAACAATGGCAGCGTAGGATGTAGAACTAATGAGTTGGCCTATGACTTCACCCAACTAATAGTTCCCGATGAACTGGCAACAGGTGCAACACTACCTACGTAGTAGAGCAAATCTGACTTCCCTCAATGCCTGAATGCCAGGAAGCAAAACGTATGATTCTGAATCAATCGGGGCATTCTTCAGATCAGATACAGTGCTCGTCGGCGAATAGGAAAAAACACCATTAATTAATCAATCAATCTTACACATCATCTCCTCTACCTTACCCATCTACCACTACCAATGAACGAAGTCTGGAAACACACCACCACGCACTATTGCTTCTCCAAGACACACATCCAGTAATGAGTAATCTATCTAACAAAAAGCGTTAAAAAAGGTCATCATCGGCAGCTTACTACTACTTGGAGCGTCCGAAGATGGCAGCAGCCTGCACGTTCTTGTAGGCGCTGCTGCCGACGAGGTAGAGGATGACGACGGCAATGGTGGAGACGACCAGGGCGATGTTGGAACAGAATTTAAAGGCATGCTAGCTCGTGGTCGTGGGTGTAGGAACTGGGGCAGGCGGAGGGAGCCCATCAGTCGGCAGACGTCCATTCGTGCACCTTGGATTTGAAACGGCGGCGCCGCCTGAGTTTCCATGGACGTGACTTGTAAGTGTTGCAACGGAAGGGAGATTGTTAGACTTAACAGGGTGATGACGTGGCTTTACGAAATTGCAGAAAAATCTGCTAGCGGAGGTCTCCTATTTAGGTATGATAGATATGGTAGATTAGGAAACACAAACAATAATGAACCTTGCATGTTTATTAAAATTTCTACATACGAGCTTTAAAAATCTTAGAGCAACTCCAAGAGTGTTGCAAAAAATGGATGGCTAAATTCATGATTTAGCTATTCTCTAAAATAGAAACCTCCTAAAAAAGCAGAGGTACTGCAGCAGTTCAGGTAAATTACCTTGTCTATATTTGAAACTTGCCACGTCGCCATTTTTCGATCCACTGCTTCAAGGATTCGCGTCGTTCTGCGCCACCGTGTAGACAGGGCCATAGCGATCTGCAGCCGGCTGAGCAGGCAACAAGCTACTACAGCCTGCTGCTCCCTGGTCTTCTTCGTTTCCTCTCTTGCTCTCTGTCTCCTTCGTTCAGCGGGCAGCAAGCCACGCCTTGTTCTTCACCCTGTTCTACCACTGGTTGAGGTAGTTTGTTGTCTGATCGAGCTCCAGGAGTTTCTGACGACGACAACGACATGAAGACAGGAGCTGTGGCGGCGTCCAGGTCCACCGGCAGCCGCAGGTGAGGTGTCCAAACGAAGCCCCATGGAGGCCGTCAGGCCAACGAGCACGGCGCCTGCGGAGCACGGCGCCAACGTCGGGAGAGTTTAAAGCTGTAACAGGTCTTGCCGCGGCTACTGCTTCTT
Source organism: Miscanthus floridulus (assembly GCF_019320115.1). Lineage (NCBI taxonomy): Eukaryota > Viridiplantae > Streptophyta > Magnoliopsida > Poales > Poaceae > Miscanthus > Miscanthus floridulus. Next base: position 104,539,338 of record NC_089585.1, on the reverse strand, counting down.
CTATTTCCGCGCCCGCACACCACTTCTTCCTGCTCTCCGATTCGTCTTCCTCAAGACCTCAACAGCACAGATCTCTCCGACTGCCATCTCGTCGTCGCCCAAGCAACTCGGATTCTTCCTCCACCAGTCCATCCTGATGAGTCCCAACTCCATGCCATCGATGATACGCAGGACAGGCCCACAAGGGAGAGAAGCGCGCCACGGGAACCAAGGATTACCTCCGGCGGCAAGAAAAACGCGCGCAAGAAGCTAGCAGACGCGGGTAGTCAGAAATCGGCGCGGGAGGTTCCGTTTGGTGAGCGGCGTTCGCTGGCTATCTTTGGCAGCCGGATTTCACGGGATAGCCGATTTGTTATTTTGGAATGCAAGATACAATATCCGTTGGAGTCTATTTTATGCCCAAAAAATTCTAAAATAGATTCAAAGCTAGGAATAGCATCTCTGCTGGAGTTGCTCTTACACTTTTTGGGTCCATCCTTGAAACTATATTCTGCGCAGACTTGCTATTCTGCGTAGACCATAGGTCTCATAAGAGTATAGAGCATAGGACGTAAGCTTAATCTAAGAAATAGCCATCAACCTGAGTTGTCGACAAAGTACTCTAATGATGCAATGCCTCTTCTGTCAGCAAATACAGAATGAATTTGCAAGAAAAAAAAGGCGCGGTAGGAAACATGAACATTACATTGGAACAATAATGCAAGCTAGATTTACTAACAGAGTGGAACACAGCTATTGGTAGGCGCAAGGAACAATATTTACTTTCTACTTTTAGGGTATGTTTAGGACTGCTTCATGAACTTCACTGTAAAGCCTCACAAAAAACATGGAGTTTGTGAAGCACCTCTTTAGGTGCTATCATATCTCTACTTTTTTTTTTGGGCAGAGTGCGTGAAGCTGAATTTATTTGGCTAAAAAACATAAATCTGAGCTGAAAACGTGAGGTGGAACAGTCTCAGACACCTCCAGTAAAGAAAATGGATGGACGCTATTGAACTCTCGTCCTTAGGTTCAACACCTACCTAACTGTCTGCAGGCTAAGGTGTGGAGAAAAAAATTTAAAAGAATGGCACAATCCGGTCCGGCTGTTCCCGTCTTTTTTTTTTCCTTAACTGCTACGGGCAAAGATATTTTGTTGCGGAATCCCAATTTGAAAAAAACAGGAGTATGTCTATTTGAGAACCGTGTGTTTTGCCCCACCCCAACCTGATTTTTTCTGGGCACTGTTTTTCTTCCTCCTTCGGCCGACCGCTGCCGTTCCTGCTCATCCTCGCCCCTATCGCCGACCACGGCCCCGCTGTGGGTGCTAGGGTTTGTCAGATCTCCGACGAACCCTAGCGCCCGCGATGGACTCCCTCTTCCCCTCCCCCAACGCCGCCATCTTCTCCAGCTCCGGCGAGCTCGCCCGCCGCAACCTTCTCCAACTCCGGCGCGCCTCCCCCGCCCCGACCTAGCCTGGCCGCCGCTACCACCATCAGGGCTCCTAAACCGCCCGGCCACCATCTCTACCGCTTGGCCTGCCTGTCTTTCCCCGGTCGGCCCCTTCTATAACCGTTGTACTTTAAAAAGGAAGGACAAACCTTTAATTAATGAGTCTGTCTACTGCACAACCATGTGTTTTATGTAGTTTCAATACATGAATTTTTTTGCACCATAGAATTAAGATCCAACAGCTTCCACCCTTTTTCAGCCTCCAGCCTCCACTGATCACAGATCATAATTTTTTTATGGAAGGATAAATCACAGATCCGCCGTCGCCGGGGCGAGCTCGCTGGTCGCCGTTTCCGACGCCGGTGGTCACCGGTGAGAAAGAGAGAGGGAAAGAGATAAAAAAATTTCATGTGTTTTTTTTTTTTTTTGCTAAAACGTACGGTGTGTTGTATAGTATTTTTGTTACGTATACATCTATCTAATTCCCCGTATGCAGTCTCAGTACACTGGGCTACAGTGTCGCGGTGAGCACCACGGAGGAACGGGCGACCTGCCCCAAACTCGCCGGATTCCTACCGGTCCCGGCCAGCCCACCTCGCCGAACAACTCCACCAACCACGAACCTGAAACCCTAGCCGCGCCCATGAGCGACGACGCGGCCGCCGCCGCGTCCCCTTGGCCGTCGACCTCCCCCTCCCCATCCTCTGCTTCCTCATCAGGCGCCTCCCCGTCGCCTTCCTCCCCGCGCACCAAGCGCCGCCGCACCGACCGGTACGCTCTCGGGTTCGAGTTCGCCCCGCGGCTCGCGCCCTACGAGCTCCCTGAGGATCCGCTCTCCGACAAGCCGAAGCGCTCCGGGCCCGAGTGGACGGAGCGCTCCACCTTCGCCCTCCTCGACGCCTGGGGTGACAGCTTCGTCCGCGCGGGGCGCAGCATCATCCGCGCCGACGAGTGGCTCGAGGTCGCCCGCCGCGTGTGTGCCGCCGCGGACCGTCCCGCGGGGTATTTCTCCGATTCGCAGTGCCGCAACCGAGTGGACACGCTTAGGAAGAAGTTCAAGAAGGAGAGGGAGAGAGCGCGTCTTGCCTCGCGCCGCTCCGGGCCCTCCCCCTCCAAATGGGTCTACTACGACAAGATGGTGTCAATTCTGTGCCCGTCCCCGCTGCCGCTGCCGCTCCCGGCCCCGGCGGCCCTGCCTCCGCCTCCGCTGCCTCTCCAGTTGCTGCCTCTGGCTGCAAAGCGCCGCCGTGACAGGCAGCCATCGCGGCGCTTTCAGTGGGGGATGAAAGCTCCTGAGCGTCTTCTTGGTGGTGGCGGGGACGTCGTAGGTCCCAGGGTTTCAGGGTCAGGTGCGGAATTGGGTGAACAGGAACCGCAGAAAAATAGTGCTGTTCAAGTGGATCGAAATGGGTTCGTGGCTCTCACAGAGTCAATTCAGAAGTTTGAGGAGGTTTTTGTGAGGATGGAGAGTAGCAAGAGGCAGCACATGGTGGAGGTGGAGCAAATGAGGAGGGATTTGCAAAGGGACCTAGATGCAAAGTGGAGGGAGATTTTGGAGAAGGCGCAAGCAGAGATTGCTCGTCTCAGTAATGAGGATGAGGATGAGAGTGATGCGGAGGAAGATGGGGATGTTGGCGATGGTAAGAGGTTGGAGGATGGTGGTGATGAGCAAAACAATGGTGCCGTGGATGCTTCTCCTTAGCATACAACCTAGAGGCTTTCAAAATGAGGTTGGTTCACTTATCTCAGCAGCTTATGCTAAATGCAATATTTTGCTAAAGCAAAGTGCCAGGTCATTTTGTATCATTACATTTTGATGCCTGTGTAAACTAAAACTGAATCATCCTTTTATGTGTCTGGAATGTTAATTCGACTAAACTAAAGCTACATCATCCTTTTTTTGTCTGGAAGGGCAATTCGAGAAGGATTTCGGCCCTTATATAGGTACTCCCATCATCCCATGTCTGCAACGTCCCCCGATGCCGTTATTTCACGTTTGGTTGTAACTCGCCATTTAGAGTAATGTTGGGACTCTCATTTTTTGACATTGTATTTTGGTGGTGTTTGATTACTCCTTTTTGCGCTGTAAATAGTTCGCAACGTCCCCCGATGCCGTTATTTCACGTTTGGTTGTAACTAGTTGTAATCAGCTTACGGTGGTATCGGATCCCACACTATTTAAGATCATTCCCGCCCACGATTGAGCGTTATAGGTTCCGGCCAGATATACCCCTCCCTATCGGCTGAACCAAACAAATCAGGCAAGTAGCGATATCCATTCCCGATACGGAAGTGACTGGTTCTCTTTACGTTTCCATTGTTAGAATTGCCAAGGAAATTAGTAGAGCGCAGAATTCTTCAAATTTCAAATGATTGTCATTTAGTCTCTTAAATCTGTGATTAGCTTTTTATGAGATTGAAATCTTGTGCCACTTGATGGCAACATATGCTACAACAACAACAACAACAACAACAAAGCCTTTAAGTCCCAAACAAGTTGGGGTAGGCTAGAGTTGAAACCCAACAGAAGCAATCAAGGTTCAGGCACGTGAATCACTCCTATCTAAGGCTAAGTCTTTGGGTATATTCCATCCTTTCAAGTCTCCTTTTATTGCCTCTACCTAAGTCAACTTCGGTCTTCCTCTGCCTCTCTTCACGTTACTATCCTGACTTAGGATTCCACTACGCACCGGTGCATCTGGAGGTCTCCGTTTCACATGTCCAAACCATCTCAACCGGTGTTGGACAAGCTTTTCTTCAATTGACGCTACCCCTAATCTCTCACGTATATCATCGTTCCGAACTCGATCCCTTCTTGTATGACCGTAAATCCAACGCAACATACGCATTTCCGCGACACTTAGCTGTTGAATATGTCGTCTTTTCGTAGGCCAACATTCTGCACCATACAACATAGCAGGTCTAATCGTCGTCCTATAAAACTTGCCTTTTAGCTTCTGTGGTACCCTTTTGTCACATAGGACACCAGACGCTTGCCGTCACTTCATCCACCCTGCTTTGATTCTATGGCTAACATCTTCATCAATATCCCCGTCCCTCTGTAGCATTGATCCTAAATATCGAAAGGTATCCTTCCTAGGCACTACTTGACCTTCTAAACTAACATCTTCCTCCTCCCGAGTAGTAGTGCCGAAGTCACATCTCATATACTCAGTTTTAGTTCTACTAAGTCTAAAACCTTTGGACTCCAAAGTCTCCCGCCATAACTTCAGTTTCTGATTCACTCCTGTCCGGCTTTCATCAACTAGCACTACATCGTCCGCGAAAAGCATACATCAAGGGATGTCCCCTTGTATGTCCCTTGTGACCTCATCCATCACTAAAGCAAACAAATAAGGGCTCAAAGCTGACCCTTGATGTAGTCCTATCCTAATCGGGAAGTCATCCGTGTCTCCATCACTTGTTCGAACTCTAGTCACAACATTGCTGTACATGTCCTTAATGAGGCCGACGTACTTCGTTGGGACTTTATGTTTGTCCAAAGCCCACCACATAACATTCCTTAGTATTTTATCATAAGCCTTCTCCAAGTCAATAAAAATCATGTGTAGGTCCTTCTTCTTCTCCCTATACCGCTCCATAACTTGTCTTATTAAGAAAATGGCTTCCATGGTTGACTTTCCGGGCATGAAACCAAATTGGTTCATAGAGACCCGCGTTATTGCTCTCAAACGATGCTCGATAACTCTCTCCCATAGCTTCATAGTATGGCTCATCAACTTAATTCACCGGTAATTTGTACAACTTTGAATATCCCCTTTATTCTTGCAGATCGGTACCAATATACTTTTCCTCCACTCATCAGGCATCTTGTTCGATCAAAAAATATGGTTGAACAGCTTGGTTAACCATACTACAGCTATGTCCCCGAGGCATCTCCACACCTCGATTGGGATACCATCCGGTCCATCGTCTTACCTCCTTTCATCCTTTTCAACGCATCTCTGACCTCAGATTCTTGGATTCTCCGCACAAGCGCCTATTGGTGTCATCAAAAGAGTCATCCAACTGAAAAGTTGTGTCCATATTCTCACCATTGAACAATTTGTTAAAATACTCTTGCCATCGATGTCGGATCTCATCCTCCTTTACCAAGAGATGCTCCCTTTCATCCTTAATGCACTTAACTTGGTTGAAGTCCCATGTCTTTCTCTCACGAATCCTAGCCATCCTATAAATGTCCTTCTCTCCTTCCTTCGTACTCAAATGTTGGTAAAGATTCTCGTACGCTCTACCCTTTGCCACACTTACAGCTCGTTTTGCAGTCTTCTTTGCCACCTTATACTTCTCTATATTGTCCACACTCCTGTCATGGTACAAGCGTCTATAGCATTTTTTCTTCTCCTTAATAGCCCTTTGGACTTCCTCGTTCCACCACCAAGTATCTTTAGCCTCGCGTCCCCTTCCTTTGGTTACTCCACACACCTCTGAGGCTACCTTCCGAATGTTGGTTGCCATCTTGTTCCACATATTGTTTATGTCGTCTTCTTCCTTCCAAGAGCCCTCTTTGATAACCCTTTCCCTAAATACCTCTGACGTCTCCCCTTTCAGTTTCCACCACTTTGTTCTTTCAATCTTAGCTTGTTTATCCCTACGGGCACGCACCTGAAAACGAAAATCTGCCACCAAAAGCTTATGTTGAGAAACAACACACTCCCCTGGTATCACCTTGCAATCCAAGAATGCTCGTTTGTCCTTTCTTCTTGCGAGGACAAAGTCAATCTGGCTACAGTGTTGTCCGCTACTAAAGGTCACTAGATGAGATTCTCTCTTTCTAAAGAAAGTGTTGGCTATCATCAGGTCAAAAGCTACCGCGAAGTCCAGAACTTCCTCCCCCTCCTGATTCCTACTACCATACCCAAAACCTCCATGAACTGCCTCGAAACTTGCGCTTGTAGTACCTACATGCCCATTAAGATCTCCTCCTATAAAAAGCTTTTCACTACTAGGTATAGCTCTAACCAGGCCATCTAAGTCTTCCCAGAACTGTCTCTTAGCACTCTCGTCGAGGCCTACTTGGGGGGCATACGCACTAATTACGTTCAAGACCATATCACCAACGACAAGCTTGACTAAGATAATCCTATCTCCTTGCCTTCTCACTCCCACCACACCATTTTTGGGGCTCTTATCAATCAAAACTCCTACTCCATTTCTATTCGCGACTGTCCCTGTGTACCAAAGCTTGAAACCTGTATTGTCCACCTCCTTCGCCTTCTGACCCTTCCATTTAGTCTCTTGAACGCATAATATATTTACACGCCTCCTAGTCGCGGTATCAACTAATTCTCTTAACTTACCTGTAAGTGACCCTACATTCCAACTACCTAAACGGATCTTAGTTGGTTCGACTAGCTTCCTTACCCTTCGCACCCGTCGACTCTGATGCGAAGACCCTTGCTCATTTTTCACTACACCCGAACGCCGATGTAGCGCGCCACTAAGGAAGCGACGACCCGATCCTTGGTTACTTGACACCATGCCCAGATCATGACACGGCGCGTCACGGGTGTGACGACCCGGCCCTTGCCCATTTAACACCATACCCGGGTTCCGATATGGCGCGTCGCTAAGAGGGTTACGCCCCAACGATTTTCTTTCGGGTTTCATCTCCATTTAAGTGGCTAAGTTTTTACATTGGCTCGCCACGTCTAACACAACCCTCCTCCTTTACCAGGGCTTGGGACCTGCTATGCTGGGACACCAAAGGCGCCCCACCATAGGCGGAGTTATGGCAACATATGCTAAATTAGATCAATATTGCTATTACTGAAGTATTCCTGATCAAGTATTTTTTTACTGAAGTATTCAAATTCTGGCCTCAAAGATATTGTTGTGCCACTTGAACTTTTGTTGATGCTTTTGATTGATAGGTTCAATATGGTTCAGTTATGTGCTAGAACAACCGTGGGTACTGTATTACAAGCTTGTTACACTTGAATCTGAAAGTTCTCAAGTCTACCGGAATATGTGATTTCTTTGGTGAAATCAAGTTCATGTATAATTTACTTACCTTCTCAAAAGATTACAAGTTGAAATGTCATCATGTGTCGCATACTCGCATATGAAAGAAGTACTATCCAAGCTGTCATATCTGTGTGTTTCATTTGGCATGACATATTAAGGGTTGCGTTTTTTTTTTATCGATGACCGTTTTCAGTATTTGTGGTGGAAAGAGGGATGAATGCTACTCCCTCTGTTCCAATTTATAAGTCACTTTAGCTTGCTCCTAAACTATCTAAACTTGATCACGTTTATAGAAAAATGCATCAACATCTAGACACCAATGCAGTTTCATCAAATTCTCCCTGAAATATGTCTTGATAGTGCATTTATTTGAACCTGTAGATGTTAGAAATATTTTTCTAAAAACTTGGTCAAAATTGGAGAAGTTTGACTTAGGACAAAGATAAAATGACCTATAATTTGGAACAAAGGGATCAGTTTCAAGGTAGTCATAAGCTACCGTGATATAATGCAGAAGATTGGAAATGTCTGCTTGAACTTATGTTGATTATCAGAAATGTTTCTGAGTGCAGAGGAGCCTCATTCTCTATTTTGTGCAGTGACTGGGCTGTCAATTATGCTGAAACAAAGTTTTGCTTAGTAATTCAGCTTTCGGTTGATATATTTTGCTACCTTAAACTTGTTAAAATTTAAGAAATGGGTTGTGTTCATGAGTCCTTTGTACTCTTGGCCTGTTTGGTTCAAAACTATGACACAAGTTTCCTGTATTGTTTAAAATTTGGTTACTTTGTGAGGGCATGGCTGACACATCCTCTTGAATGCATCTTCATGGGCGTCCCCCAAACATTCTGTTCTGTATCAAGCTTTAGAGTTCAGGTTGACAAACACCTGTGAGCCATGACTTTATATGGTAGTTGCATCTTACTTTTTCCTTATTTGAAAGACAAAATATCTGTTCTACGTGGTTGACACACAACTAGTTGAGTTGGCTGCTGCCGTTTGGCTTTTCCTGGGTTCGATTATGTTTGCATTTACGAGATGATGGGTGATGTAACCTCTGGATTTTCACCAAATGGTTCATGGATAGCTTGTGGTTTGAAATCACAGTCCAATAACTTCTCTTTGGTCTTTTATGTGGTATAGATGCTAGAAAATATTGTCATCAAAATCCACATCCACATTCTTTTTGTTAGGACCTCGAATATTTTTCAACTTGTGGTTGTCCAAGTAATTAGTTCCCTGGAATGTGCGCCTATTTTGTTGTCTTGTAAATTTCATGTTGCAAGTTGGAACATGGGTGATGACTTGTTTACTTTTTTTTTTTTTCAGGAACAAAATTGGGCTTTTCATGTCGATAGATGAATCCACATGTTAGACAGGTGGTTATGATTAACTCTGTAGGTGCTGATATTAGGATTGTGAGTACCCAAATCCCTAGAGAAAGGAATTAGCAGGGAATATATCTGCAACAACCAGCGCAGATTGTTGTATAATTCTCATATGTGTTTCTTTTTTTCTCAGCAATGCTAAGCAAAATATTACTGCTCTTTTGATTACTGTATATGGCTATTTGCTTACTGACGTGTGATTTCAAGATAGTAATGTCATTTGATAGCTCGTAGTGCTTACTGTACTTGGTTATAACTGCTGCATTTTACTTCTTTTTTTGGAACTGAGACTCCCGGGGCCTTTCGGTGTTCCAGCGGTGCTCACAAAAACTCCACACTTTGATGTGGCATGCAGACATGTAGTGCACCTGCCCAACGGTTGCATATTCTTTTCCTGAAAACCTTTTACTCTCACCGTGATTAGGAACTGCCCCCTCAGTCCTAAAACAAGTGCACATTTTTGTATTTCAAGGAGTCATGCAATTTTAAGTTTGACTAAATTTATAAAAAATAATATTAACATTTGTGTCTTTATGGCATGATTAATCTCTTAAAATTTATTTGGCATCATAAGTATTGTGCATTTATTTTGAGATGTAGGGTTATAAATCTAGGATGCTTTTTTATGAAATTTATCTGCTACCATATGATTTTTGGGGATAGTTTTTCAGGCCAGTTTTAGTGGAAGTTTTACGTGAATTTCATTTGTATTTAATAAGCTGTTACATATGTGTTTTTGATGACATGACAACGTATCTAAGAGGAGACAAGTGGGTTTTTATCGACATCAAACTCTTGCCACGATTACCAACTTCATATAAGTCATAAAATTTAATGTCTATGAAATAATAGAATGAAACTATGCATTGAGGATGGATGTTTCATCTCAATTTACATGAGGTGGCAGTCTTAGAAACTATGCATTGAGGATGGATGTTTCATCTCAATTTACATCACGAGGTCTTGCGAAATTGCATCATCCAACTTTGGTTTCACCCTTTGTCAACTTTATTGTCACCCTTTCTCTTTTTTTTAAAAAAAATTCGAGAATAGGGAGAAGAGAAACGCTTTGCGCGTGCTTGTACTACTTGCGAGATGCAAGTGGCCAGTCCTACCAACACGTCATCGACCTCGGCGCCGTCGACGGTGAGCACCCGCCTCGCCGCCTTCCCGAACTTCGCTCGGCGACTTCCATCAGCTCTTGCAGCGAATCCGGAAGGAAGACGAGCTTCCCCGCAGCACGGCTCCGATGCTTCTCGCTGCCATGGCCGGGGAAGCGATCATGAATGACCACTCGTAGTCCGTGCTGTCGACGCGGCAACATGCAGGGAGAGGGAGCGGTCTCTTCGTGTTGCTCGGTGCCAAAGCTGGCATTCTGATCCTGGCTTGGAACCATCCTGGCGCCGCCGTCACTGTTCTGAAGCTGCATCTGAAAAATGGCGCCGATCAGCTCATCCTGGGCAAACAAGACAAGTTACACCAAGTTTCAGAGTTCACTTCATCAAAAAAAAAAAAGTTTCAGAGTTCACAGCGCAAGTTCCCCACGGTAATTACCAGGCCTGTTTTGGAAATGATTTCGTCGAAAAACGGCGCATCCGCTGAAACTTGTTCCTTGAGAGATTTGAGGTGCTGAGCAAAATTGGCGTATACGGTGTTGGCATCTGCAGTGTTGGAACGGAGTATCTGCCGAAGATGGCTGTGGCTGATGCACACGGCCTGCGTGAGCCTGCTGCTGCGGACGGTGAACGGCTGTGGGACGCCCAAAATGACGCCCATCTCCCCTGCCATGCCGTGTGGCCCGATCTTTATGAAAGCATCCACATTCCTAGTTGCGTTTCGGTGATTAATGACGATACGAGATTACTATAACTAACGTGTGTTTTGCAGAAGCAATTTGAATTAGGTCATGGTAATGGAAATTGATTGAGCAATCATGGTTGTCATGCCCCTGTAGATGAAAATCGTTTCGGTTTTCAAAGAATGGACGATAAGGTTAAGTACGAACTAGTTCTAAGTGTCACTTGACGTTAGAGAGACACTTAGAGTAGTTTTAGACTTTGTTTTTCCTTTGGCCGTACTATTAAGAGGGTTATGGACTAGTAGCTTGACCTCGGTGAGTCTAGTGGATTAGGTGTGGTGCACACGTGTCAAACTTAGCACTAGATAGCTCAGGAATAGCCCTAAGATCGATAGAAGTCAACTTCATCCTCGAAGGATTTCGAATTGGTAGTGAATACATGGTCAAATGACTGACTGGACACTGGTTTAGTTGTGATCGAACATAGCTTGAAGAGTCTGGTCAGTTCATTTGATCAGCAGCTACAGTCATGTACTGACCGGACGCTGGTTTGGTTGTGACCGGACGCAGCTTGAAGAGTCCGGTCAGTTCATTTGATCAGCAGCTATAGTCATGTGCTGATCGGACGCTAAACAGTACATGACCAGACGCTAGGGTGTCTGCGTCCGATCAACATCAAAGAGCATCCATAGGGGCATTTTGCTGACCGGACGCGTTCGGTGGGTGATAATAGGATGTAGGTCAGAGTCTGGTTAGAGCTAACGTCTCTCTCTAACACAATGACGTGTACTACTGACCAGAGCGTCCTGTCACCCTGACCGGCGTATCCGGTCGCCCCGACACTTGCTGAGTTGGCCTTCAACCGTTATGTTTTGAATGAGCAGGTATAAATACTTATCCCACTCGTTCATGGAAGGTCTCTTGCCCAATTGTTCAGCTGTGAAACACCTTTGGAGTTCAAGAGAGAGTAAGAGCCTAATGTGGTGATTGAGAGTTGATAATCCAAGATTAAGGACCTCACTAGTGCATAGAGAGTAGCAAGTGTGTATCCACCTTTCTCATTAGACTTGTCTTGGTTAAGTGAGAGTTTGTGCTTGTAACATCCCAGGTGTTTGCCACCAGTTAAGCAATGGGTTTGAGCTCAAACATGGCATGTTAAGTGGTGATGTAGGTGTCAAGATCAAATCTACAAGAGTGAGCTCCAATTTAAACTTGGGCAACACACCTTTGCTTGTATATTGGCCCTTTTCAGATATATACCTAAGTAATGTTGGATGTACTTCTTTCATGTGTTCCACATCGATATCCATCTATATTGATCCATGGAAAAGTTTCGTGAAGTTTGGAATCAAGAAGTCACATGAAATGACAAGTTATGTCCTTGCCTGAATTGTTTTATAAAGTGAATAAAATTCTAGATCGTCAACCAAACCTGGGAACCTTTCCCAAATGACTCTAATTGAACTCTACAACAAAAGTCATGAAGGGTTTGTGTTGAGCACATGTTAAGAAAAGGACTCAATTGGTTGAAAACTCTAATTCTAGGGTTAACGAGATGCTGCTTTGACCAAAGTAAAAGAATGGTTTATATTCAAGATACAAGGTTTGACCTTAAATAAAAGTTGTAGTATAGTTTGTGTACTACAAACTTTATTTAAGGACCCAAGTCTAAATCTATCTCTAAGCTTGACAAACAAAGGTCACAAAATTGATTCTGCTGCAGTCTTCAGCACTTAGAATTATTCTAAGTCTGGAGTTTCGCTAAGCAACGACATCGACATTCCGCGTTCTCCAAATTTTTCTAAGCAACTTGAGTTGGTCCAAAAATAAAAGTTGAAGTTTATATTATGGAGAAGAGCATACAAAAAGTTGCACTGAGTTTGATCGAGTTTTGACCTCCGAAGGCGAGCTCCCGTGACCATTATCAACACGCTGACACTATCACTTTGGAGCCTAATTAACTGTTAATCCGTTGCTCAAATGGCCGTGGTCCGTTAATGAAATTTGTAGGTCATCATGTGGACAACAAACTTGCTTAAGGGCCCATGACTTAGTTCGAACCAGAACAAGCCCAATAACGCAATCCAACCGGCCCACTCCGTCACCTGCCAGCCGCTCGGTGGAATGCCTCAAAGGGGCGACGCATGCCCCGTGCGTGGCGGCCATGCACGAGCAGCGCCCCCACCTCCATGCCGCGTGCACCCGTGCCCCTGTGCTCTCCCTGGTGGACGCCTGAGGCTCCCCCTCCACTCCCGCTCACTCCCTCTGCGCTTCCCATCGCCCTCTCGCTCCCTGCCTCTCGCTCGCCGCGGCCGCCATGGAAGCCACCATAGAGCTCCGCGGCCACCACTCCTCCCTTGTCCCTTGAGTCCCCTCTATCATTCCATGCACCGTGGTGTCTTCGCCTGCGTGCGCCGCTCCTTATCGTCGGAGTAAGCCTGCTGCTGCCGCCATCGGGCCGCCGCCGACGCGCTGTGCCGCCACGGCCGCTCATTCGTGTGTGGCTGGGCCACTACCGTGGGCCGTGCGGTAGCCCTGTACCGGCGCGTAAGGGCTCACACATGCTTCGTCGCCGCTCCTCGTCGTCGGTGGGCCGCCGGCCGGTCTTCCCCGACATCCTCTGTAGCTCTCTGTTCTAGAAGGAGACGAAGGACTTCGTGCTCAAATTTGAAGAAAGTGAGGGGGTTAAGTGAATAAGCAGTTACTCTGATGAATAGTGCAGTAAAGGATCTATTTGTCAGGTTTAATTTGTGTAAACTTCAGGGTCCCCGATGCAAGTTTACATTCCTTTTCTTTTGATTTTTACAGATTTGAATGATGAACTTTGAAAATTTGTATTAATTAGTAGAAAAATCCTAAAATAACAAATGAGGATTTTTTGGAATCCTTGTGAAATTGTCTATGTAGTAGATCTATAATATGACATGTTTTAGTTTAAATATTTTGCTATAAAAATAGATCTATGCAGCTAGGTTCTTGATACTTGCCATGTCTTGTCTTTTTCATAACTGCAGTTTTTATGCTCAAATAAATGTGACATTTTTGTGGAGTGCTACTAAGGTGATTGTTGTTATCTGGTAAAAATGTCAAGAGTTTAGGATTTATAGTTTAAGAGTTATAAAAATAACAAATGCCCTGTATTGCTTTGCTTCTACTCTGAACAGTTTTGCATGTTTGAATTAATTAGCTCAGTTAAGTTATGAATCATGACTTGGTGAAAATACATGAGTTGTGGTACTTTTCTTAAGCTTTCCAAAAAGTTAAATATCATGATTTTTGGCTAAGTAGATCTTGAGTTATACTTGCTTAAATCTCTGTGGCTGTTTCTGCCCAAAACCAGAGAGAGTTTTCTTGTTCTTATTGTGGGGCCTTCTTAGTTGTAGAATTAGCTTTAGGTGTTTACAACAAAGTTGTCTAGAATTTTCTAAGCTTTCGAAAAAGTCTAGAACCACATTTATTGGACATGTATAACTCCATTTATAGCTATTTAAAGTGGCATGTCAGTTTCTGTCTATGTTTTGGATAGAGGTGCAATTATTGGATTAATTGACCCTTCTAACTGTAGAATCATCTTAATATGAGAATAATAAAGTTGTAGGTAACTTCCTAAGCTTTTCAAAAAGTTATGGTTCATGTTTGTTGAAGGTCTAGAACTCCAGTTATGCTTCTCTGAAGTTTCTATCAGTTTTCTGTACCATAGCTGTTGGGCTGCATTTGCAGTTTTGCTTGTGCAATCATTTTCGTGGTGTAAATGATGTTTGATATGGTTGTAGTGAATACAAAAGTTGTAGAAAATTTCATAATCTTGCTTGGTTCAAATTGTAAGACCATAGGCCTAATAGTTTAGGAGTTACATGACTTTTAAGTCTTCTGTCAAGTTTTGATTGTATTCAGAGCAGATCCGAAAGATGCTAGTGTTTGATTTAGCTAGGATTTGAATCACATCTAGATGATAATAAGGAAGTTGTAGAAAATTCCATAAGCTTTCCATATTGTCTTGTTGCATGTCTTGTGGATTAGTACAACTCCTGTTATGAGTAAAATTAGCTGCTGCTGTTTGCAACCTTGACTCTATGATTGCCGTGAATAACTTGTTGCTTGATATGAGTTGATGTGATGATTTAGATGCTAGGCTAATTAATATAACTTGTTAGTTGCAGGTGCTAGGCCCTTAACTGAAGATGAGCAATTGTATATCAAGTTGTCTAAACTTGGTAAGTTAAAGTGATTTGAATAGAACTTGAGTAAACTAATATGCCATGCTTGATGTACTTGCTATCTCGATGTTTGGTTTGATGTGAATAGCTTGCTCTCTAAGTACTCATGTCACGTGGTGTAGCCTTGTGCTTGTCTTGAATGTTCTTATGTGACGCATCTTGTGTTACCATTCATTACATTCATACACATGCATCTTGCATCTCATTTAGGTACGCTAGATGAACCACGTGAAGGATGTGAGATGGAGCTGAACTCGAAGATTTGGTTTGGTGGATATATCCTGAAGATGGAAGGACTAAGCAAGTGCCAGGACCGAAGATGTCACCAAGACGGTGCAAGCTAACTGAACTGACTTGTGCCGGATCCCAGGCAAGCCTCGGAGCATTCTAAGTCTCCTACTTTATAAAAGCAATTCTTTCTATATATAAGTTTATATATTGTTGTATTAAGTTGTAGGAGTTGATTGAAACCGTTGATGCATTTATTACTATCCTTGCCTACCTTATTACCTTTTTACCCTGTTAGGTCAGGATCGAATAACTACTTAGCCTTGCTTAGACCGGTAGCGATCGGTGATATCTGGTCACCTACATTTATAGGTGGTTACTAGAAGAATTTAGCTATGGAAAGAATGATATCCTGGAATTAACCATGTGTGATGGATGATTGGGGACCGGACAAAAAAAGTTGTAGGCAACCAGACAGGGTTCTGGGGTGCTGTTAGTTTCCATCTATGTCGATTAAGGACCGATCGTTGCTCGTCCCTCTTGTCATGTTGAACGTATGCCTCACATTTAGCTGGCCGAATAAAGTACCTTTCAACCGTGAAGCTAGTGACACTATTTGGGCTAGGATCTACATGGGTGCGCGTATTGGTGCTGATGGGGGTATGACATGGACGCAAAGAGTGAGCCCAAGGGCAGGTGCGCCCTGATTCCTGGCAGTCGGGTGGTCCCTAGGTACTACGGCTCTAGATTGTCCCGCGCTACCTGAATAGTGTCCTTGGTGATCTAAGCTACCCTAGCAGGGGAAGCATGATTTGTGTGAGGAATAAATCACCAGCTGGTTAGGAATCGATTCGAATCACCATTGCTCCTGGATAGTGAGCACTTGACTCAAGCTACAGCATCGTAGTAATTATGATGGAACACTGATGATTATCTGGATGGTATGGGATATGCTAAATCTAAGTTGGTAAATGGATGTTATTAGTTAATCAAGTGATTGCTATAGTATAGGTGCTTACCTAGATGGATAGGTCATAATAAAGATGATGCAAAGTACTTAAAATGGTTTTTTTCATGATAGCTTATGCTTTTCACAAATGAGTCAGCTAGCCCACTAAAGAAAGCCTTGCATAATCCTTGGTGTCATTTGTTTTGGTTTTCGATGGGTAAGTCTAGCTGAGTACATTCGAGTACTCAGGGTTTATCCCACCTTGTTGCAGGTAAAGTTCTCGGCCTACTGAGGATGGTGGATAACCGCCGGTGGGCTCGGTGATTCTATAGTTACTTCTCATCTATATGCTTTTGTCGGATGATGTCACTTATGCTAGCAATGTATTTGGAACATATATTAATGTAATCATTTGAAAGCTATGTTGTTTTCAATAATCGGTTTTGAAACCCAAACTTTTACTATTATTTGTGAATTTATTTGTAATATTATTTCCGCTGTAAGTCTGCATATGTGATGTGTATTTGCTTAATCACGCAATCTTGGTTGTGATGTTGATTTACCGAGGTCCTGCGTGACACTCGGTGGACTACCGGGTTTATATGAGTAAGAGTATGCGCGTGTCAACGTGTTAAGCGGGGACAGCCATACTTGATCTTGTATAAATTGGGCGGTTCTGTTATAGTTGGTATCAGAGCCAGGTTAAGCATAATACTGTCATGTACATAGTTTTAAAAGCCAAGTTTTGGTTTTAAAAAGCCTATTTTAACTAAACTTTAGCTACAGGCAAATTTGTCAAAACTTATTTGTAAAACTATGCTAGCGACATCCTCCTTTATGCCCAGTTAAAGACTATTAGGTGGCTATCTAAGTACTAACTTTGAGGGATGTACTTTATTTCAATTTTTCTTTCATCGTCCATATGGCGTGCTATTGTATGGATGCCATTCGCTTGAATGGTAATGTATGGATCAATTGCCTCTACACCCAGGTAAGTGTGAGTTGTGAGAGCATGACCGTCCAACTATCGATCTAGGGGAAAGTTAGATATGGTTACTGGAATATTTACATGTTACACACATGTATATATGAAGGTACTTAATTGTGGGTATATCTATCGGGTAGCTATGGATACCGAAGTATATATATCTGGGGATGTATATCTGGAGAGTATCTTAGTTTACTACTTTCATTGTGTGCTTATTTATCTCTTATGGGGATGGGCTGCAATGAATTTGCCTATAGGTATGCTAACTACGAATGCGTAGATTGAATGTAGCTGATGACTAGCTATATGTCGAGAGAGTACGTGTTATGCCACCGATATAGAACATGATTGCCGCCTTAGGCTGGCAATTTTGTGAGGACAAATAGGATGAGCATGCATCATGATTGTGCTTGTGCAAAAATATGCTTGCCTCACTTTGTTCTAATACTAAGTAATGTTACTATCTTCCCTGTGTGAAGCTAGCCAAAATACCTTGTCCCATGCTGCTTGAATAACTATGCTTGAAGATAGTGTGTGATTAGCTTTGCCTTGTATGTTTGCTTCTAAAAGTAAACAAAAGATAACAGTGCCTTACCACCATGTTTTGCATGATATGTGTAGTGGTGTTGTTGTAGGTGACTGCTTGTTATGTACGAGCTTTGTGCTTCGTAATAGCCATTTAAGCTAATTGGATTGAGTGTTTCGAAATGCTCGCTTAAGACCATGATGTAGGCGTGGATGCTCGTTATCTAGGTAGTGTCGTAGTTGTCACCCTTTTGTCCTCGGTCAGCATACGAGTGTGGAAGAGCGCTATCCTGGAACAACGTCCAAGTTTTGATAATCCTATGGTTGTCGTTTCCAATTGAGTTCTCTCTTAGGAACCTGAGCCTATACACGTGGTTGCTAGCCTTGAACATTGCGCTATGAAGACTTTATCTATGCCTTTGCTTGACCTTAGGCCCAAGCTTAGTTCTCTTGAATGCTTGCATGTGTCGTGGTTGTCCCGCTCCTATGTGGGAGGACCTTGCTCAAAAATCCTTGTCGGACTTCATTGCTCCTTCTCCTACAGATGATCTGGTGCAACGCTAATCGCTATCTACCCTGGCTTTGGAACCTTTTCCTCACAGATCATGTCATTGCTTTATCAACTGAATCCCTAGTCAGTGCAATGGCTCTGTCCCTCGAATCTCGTGTATTTTGTCTCTAACTCTTTCAAGTCTCTGGATGTTTATCAGTCTTGATCTCATGTTGCTGCTCGGTAAGACCAAATCTCATGTTAATCTTTACCTAGTAATCACCATGGTGGACACGAGGCGTATATGGAAATTAGGCAAGAAGTCCCCTGCACAGTTGTCTTTGGCAATTAAGCTTTGTTCTCTTGCGCTGTGTTTTGATCTTCAGATCGCTTCCTTGTTGATTCCTAACCTTGTGACTATCCTTGTTTGCTATCCCTCTTTTGCACAATGCTTGTTCTTACAATCTAATTGGTGCTACTAAAAATTTCACTTTGGTTGTCAGTTTAGTAATGGTGTTACGATTAACATTCTATGGTGCCGCAATGAAACCGAGAGCCTCCTATGGGCGCGCACACAAGGTTGTGCTGCTCGGCAAGCGCTGGTATCAGGGTTGCTAGTCATGATCCATTATGAAACGACAGCCGATGTGATATTTTCTTGTGATCCTTTCTTGGTTATCTCCCCATATCTTATCAAAAGATCAATCTATTAGGACCATATGTAGTAGAGCTTCCTTTTGAAGTCATAAAAAAGATAACCTTTGAAGAACTGGTCACTGACATAAACATTAACGGACTACAAGAGATGGTAGACAAGTGACTCCACTTGGTTGTCCCAATATTGACGTCCGTCACCTAGTGAACAACTTATGTCATCATTGTTGGATTAGAAAGGCACACAATACTTAATGTTGGACATGTTGTTAGTAAGATAAGAATCAAACATCACATTATGTTATGACCTGGCTATCCAAGTCTTGATTATTATGTGCATGCTGATCGCACAGTCGAGATCAACAATCTCTAGTGTGACCCTTTTTCTGCTGACTTCGATGGCGACCATCTGTTATTCGTCAATCACAACTATGTTGGCAAGAGTGAAGATTTATAACTTTTTAGTGTTGAGAGACAACTGATTAGTTACTAGTAGGAAGCTTAACCTCCAGCTAGGTGACAACCTTTTGCTAATTATGAAAGCCAGATCTCACAGAACAATGTTAAGCAAACAAACAGCAAAGCCGGTCATCGATGCTTGTACTGCTTCTTTCTCCAAGCCCTATGTTGTCAAGTCAAGTCCATCTTGGACAGTCACACAGATAGTGCAGGATGCTATATCAGCTAAGTAAAGAGCTAGAGAAAGCACGTTCCTAGTTTCGGTCAGCATCATTATGTATATGGTGCTATCAAAGGATTGTTCCGGATTCTATTGGATGAGGCACAGAAGGATAATAAGAGACGTTCCCTTATCTTTGTAGGACTGTCACTCCACGTGACATATGCTTTATGTCCCGAAAACATAGCCACA
This sequence comes from Miscanthus floridulus, assembly GCF_019320115.1. Classification (NCBI taxonomy): domain Eukaryota; kingdom Viridiplantae; phylum Streptophyta; class Magnoliopsida; order Poales; family Poaceae; genus Miscanthus; species Miscanthus floridulus. The sequence continues at coordinate 104,519,811 of NC_089585.1, read as the reverse complement.
AGTCCAATGCTTGTGCGTCATCAAGTTGGTGTCTAAATCAAATGATTTAAGTTGTTTCCTGAGAACCACATATGGAAAACCTTAGTCTACATCCTCTAAGAAAAGAGCTGCTGCTGCTGCTATACAAAGAGATCGAAAGTATAGAACACACACCACAACGTGTGGACCAAAGAAAGGGAAGAACGAGAAATCTGTCCAAATTTTAGGGTACTAATCCAAAACATCTTCAAGCCAACGATTAGTGACTCAAACGAAGTTGGATTGACCCCAAACTTGGTGATCTCATTCCTTGCTTAGTACCCTTCAATGTCTTAAGTTGGTGTGAGTATTGGTTGAGTAAAACATCGGATTGGAGAGATATCTTGTCGGCTCGGTTTGCTGCCATTTCAGAACAGAGCAGTTTTGGTAGATGAATTGTTTGGATGGTCAAACAGTGTCCGATTGAGTTGAATTTTGGTGAGTAGTTAGAAGACCCATGGATCTACATGCCCACCAAAATTTGTGCATATTGGAGCAGTAGTTTGTGAGATATGAATAGAAAACAAAAGGGTACAGAATCTGCAATTTCGCTGTGACTACGATCATCCTTTGCATTAGACGGTTGTGTTTGTAATTCATACCAAAAAATTACAACTTGTAGAAGTTTTGCTGTTAGACAACCCTCCTTAACCTTGAGAAGACTAATGGCACCCCTATGTGCCTTGCTTTTGCCCTCTTAGATCAACAATGCATGAGCAGTCAAGGTGTTCTAAAAGTCAAATTGTGCCCTTGCAATTCGAAAGTAATTGGAAAGGTGTCAAACCATAGATTTTTGGATTATGGTTTTTTGAGATATTGATTGGCCTAAGAATGGAAGCCTCGATGTCAAATATAGTTTAAGAAAGCTAGTTTTGCTACGATGCAAGTCAACCCAACTTGCTGTGCAACTGCACCACGAAGGCAAATTGTACTTAACCTGCTTGGTAGTGAACTAGTCCCTAGTTTTGTGATTACTTGCAACTTATGTTGTCCTCCAAGCCTCGCTAACATCCTTCTGCATCAATGGTTCTCCAATGCTGACATGCCTTTGGTGTCTTCCATGTGTTTTACCCAAGGGATTGCCTCAGATACAACTCAGATAACTGTTGCCGCTTGGATACAAGAATTCCCTTAAATAATGGTTGTCAAAAACGCTGAGTCAATAGAGTCAGCTATCACATTCACCGCTCACTCAACGGACTTAGATAATACAGTATTGTTATCAGAGAAAGAGCACTGCACACATGGAACATTATGTAGCTTTCCATCAGTTGACATATGGGTGATTGCACCGCTACAACCAGATTGGATATTGGTTAACTAGCTTCTCATACCCTCAAAGGATGTTTACCCTGTCTATGATCACATCCTTTATGAGAAGTTGTGCTCAAGCCACTTTAGTAGAGAACTGCTTTTCAAACCTTGGGAACAAATATAGCACCGTTGTGAGGAATATCCGTCAACAGACTGTGGTCTAGTGCAAAGTCCATAGGTCTATGCTATATCCACTAGGGAAGTAGACGTTACAAGTATTTAGTCTACGCTTGCATCACTCTTCGTACATCAAGGATGAAGTACGCAGGACAGTGCTATCTTGGATTCCTCCCAATGTAACAATGCTTTATGGAAGCCAATGAACAAAATTCTTTTGACAAAAATTTACTACAAAGAACAAGTATAGTAAGTTGTCTTGACCAATTTGGTCCCTCGAATGCTGGAAGCTATGTAGCCTAAAGCTATCGCTGATATTAGAAGCTGGTAACATGTCTCTCTTCCATAAAATGCTTTCATCCTGAATCTCGGGACACGATTCCTTTAAGGGGGGAAGGCTATAACACCCTAGGTGTTTGCCACCAGTTAAGCAATGGGTTTGAGCTCAAACATGGCATGTTAAGTGGTGATGTAGGTGTCAAGATCAAATCTACAAGAGTGAGCTCCAATTTAAACTTGGGCAACACACCTTTGCTTGTATATTGGCCCTTTTCAGATATATACCTAAGTAATGTTGGATGTACTTCTTTCATGTGTCCCACATCAATATCCATCTATATTGATCCATGGAAAAGTTTTGTGAAGTTTGGAATCAAGAAGTCACATGAAATGACAAGTTATGTCCTTGCCTGAATTGTTTTATAAAGTGAATGGAATTCTAGATCGTCAACCAAACCTGGGAACCTTTCCCAAATGACTCTAATTAAACTCTACAACAAAAGTCATGAAGGGTTTGTGTTGAGCACATGTCAAGAAAAGGCCTCAATTGGTTGAAAACTCTAATTCTAGGGTTAACGAGATGCTGCTTTGACCAAAGTAAAAGAATGGTTTATATTCAAGATACAAGGTTTGACCTTAAATAAAAGTTGTAGTATAGTTTGTGTACTACAAACTTTATTTAAGGACCCAAGTCTAAATCTATCTCTAAGCTTGACAAACAAAGGTCACAAGATTGATTCTGCTACAGTCTTTAGCACTTAGAATTATTCTAAGTCTGGAGTTTCGCTAAGCAACGACATCGACATTCCGCATTCTCCAAATTTTGCTAAGCAACTTGAGTTGGTCCAAAAATAAAAGTTGAAGGTTATATTATGGAGAAGAGCATACAAAAAGTTGCACTGAGTTTGACCGAGTTTTGACCTCTGAAGGCGAGCTCCCGTGACCATTATCAACACGCTGATACTATCACTTTGGAGCCTAATTAACTGCTAATCCATTGCTCAAATGGCCATGGCGCAACAATGAAATTTGTAGGTCATCATGTGGACAACAAACTTGCTTAAGGGCCCATGACTTAGTTCAGACCAGAACAAGCCCAATAACGCGATCCAACCGGCCCACTCCATTTTCCTGCCAGCCGCTCAGTGTAATGCCTCAAAGGGGCGATGCGTGCCCCGTGCGTGGTGGCCATGCATGAGCAGCGCCCCCACCTTCATGCCGCGTGCACCCGTGCCCCTACGCTCTCCCTAGTGGACGCCTGAGGCTCCCCCTCTACTCCCGCTCACTCCCTCTACGCTTCCCATCGCCCTCTCGCTCCCTGCCTCTCGCTCGCCGCGACCACCTTGGAAGTCGCCGTAGAGCTCCACGGCCACCACTCCTCCCTCGTCCCTTGAGTCCCCTCTATCTATTCTGTGCACCGTGGTGTCTTCGCCTGTGTGCGCCGCTCCTTATTGCCAGAGTAAGCCTGCTGCTGCCGCCATCTGGCCGCCACCGACGCGCTGTGCCGCCACGGCCGCTTGTTCGTGCGTGGCCGGGCCACTACCGCGGGCCGTGCTGTAGCCCTGTACCGGCGCGTAAGGGCCCACACATGCTTCGCCGCCGCTCCTCGTCGCCGATGGGCCGCCGGCCGGTCTTCCCCAACGTCCTCTGCTGCTCTCTGTTCTGGAAGGAGACGAAGGACTTCGCGCTCAAATTTGAAGAAAGTGAGGAGGTTAAGTGAATAAGCAGTGACTCTGATGAATAGTTCAATAAAGGATCTATTTGTCGGGTTTAATTTGTGTAAACTTCAGGGTCCCCGATGCAAGTTTACATTCCTTTTCTTTTGTTTTTTACAGATTTGAATGATGATCTTTGAAAATTCGTATTAATTAGTAGACAAATCCTAAAATAACAAATGAGGACTTTTTGGAATCCTTGTGAAATTGTCTATGCATTAGATCTATAATATGGCATGTTTTAGTTTAAATATTTTGCTGTAAAAATAGATCTATGCAGCTAGGTTCTTGATACTTGCCATGTCTTGTCTTTTTTATAACTGCAGTTTTTATGCTCAAATAAATGTGAATTTTTTGTGGAGTGCTACTAAAGTGATTGTTGTTGTCTGGTAAAAATTTCAGGAGTTTAGGATTTATAGTTTAAGAGTTATAAAAATAACAAATACCCTGTATTGCTTTGCTTCTACTCTGAATAGTTCTGCATGTTTGAATTAATTGGCTCAGTTAAGTTATGAATCATGACTTGGTGAAAATACATGAGTTGTGGTACTTTTCTTAAGCTTTCTAAAAAGTTAAATATCATGATTTTTGGCTAAGTAGATCTTGAGTTATACTTGCTTAAATCTCTGTGGCTATTTCTGCCCAAAACCAGAGAGGGTTTCATTGTTCTTATTGTGGGGCCTTCTTAGTAGTAGAATTAGCTTTAGGTGTTTACAACAAAGTTGTTTATAATTTTCTAAGATTTCTAAAAAGTCTAGAACCACATTTATTGGACATGTATAACTCCATTTATAGCTATTTAAAGTGGCATGTCAGTTTCTGTCTATGTTTTGGATAGAGGTGCAATTATTGGATTAATTGACCCTTCTAACTGTAGAATCATCTTAATATGCGAATAAGAAAGTTGTAGGTAACTTCCTAAGCTTTTCAAAAAGTTATGGTTCATGTTTGTTGGAGGTCTAGAACTCCAGTTATGCTTCTCTGAAGTTTCTATCAGTTTTCTGTACCACTGCTGTTGGGCTGCATTTGCAGTTTTGCTTGTGCAATCATTTTTGTGGTGTAAATGATGTTTGCTATGGTTGTAGTGAATACAAAAGTTGTAGAAAATTTTATAATCTTGCTTGTGTTCAAATTGTAAGACCATAGGCCTGATAGTTTAGGAGTTACATGACTTTTAAGTCTTCTATCAAGTTTTGATTGTATTCGGAGCAGATCCGAAAGATGCTAGTGTTTGATTTAGTTAGGATTTGAATCACACCTAGATGATAATAAGGAAGTTGTAGAAAATTCCATAAGCTTTCTAGATTGTCTTGTTGCATGTCTTTTGGATTAAGATGATCAATTGTATATCAAGTTGTCTAAACTTGGTAAGTTAAAGTGATTTGAATAGAACTTGAGTAAACTAATATGCCATGCTTGATGTACTTGCTATCTTGATGTTTGGTTTGATGTGAATAGCTTGCTCTCTAAGTACTCATGTCATGTGGTGTAGCATTGTGCTTGTCTTGAATGTTCTTATGTGAGGCATCTTGTGTTACCATTCATCACATTCATACACATGCATCTTGCATGTCATTTAGGTACGCTAGATGAACCACGTGAAGGATGTGAGATGGAGCCGAACTCGAAGATTTGGTTTGGTGGATATATCCCGAAGATGGATGGACTAAGCAAGTGCCAGGACCGAAGATGTCACCAAGATGGTGCAAGCTAACTGAACTGACTTGTGTCGGATCCCAGGCAAGCCCCGGAGCATTCTAAGTCTCCTACTTTATAAAAGCAATTCTTTCTATATATGAGTTTATATATTGTTGCATTAAGTTGTAGGAGTTGATTGAAACCGTTGATGTATTTATTACTATCCTTGCCTACCTTATTACCTTTTTACTCTATTAGGTCTGGATCGAATAACTGCTTAGCCTTGCTTAGACCGGTAGCGATCGGTGATATCTGATCACCTACATTTATAGGTGGTTATTGGAAGAATTTAGCTATGGAAAGAATGATATCCTGGAATTAACCATGTGTGATGGATAATTGGAGACTGGACAAAAAAAGTTGTAGGCAACCAGACAGGGTTCTGGGGTGCTATTAGTTTCCGTCTGTGTCGATTAAGGACCGATCGTTGCTCTTCCCTCTTGTCATGTTGAACGCATGCCTCACATTTAGCTGGCCGAATAAAGTACCTTTCGACCGCGAAGCTAGTGACACTATTTGGGCCGGGATCTACATGGGTGCACGTATTGGTGCTAATGGGGGTATGACAAGGACACGAAGAGTGAGCCCAAGGGCAGGTGCGCCCTGATTCCTGGTAGTCAGGCGGTCCCTGGGTACTGTTGCTCCAGATTGTCCTGCGGCTACCTGAATAGTGTCCTTGGTGATCTAAGCTACCCTAGCGGGGGAAGCATGGTTTGTGTGAGGAATAAATCACCAGCTGGTTAGGAATCGATTCGAATCACCATCGCTCCTAGATAGTGAGCACTTGACTCGAGCTACAGCATCGTAGTAATTATGATGGAACACTGATGGTTATCTGGATGGTATGGAATATGCTAAATCTAAGTTGGTAACTGCATGTTATTGGTTAATCAAGTGATTGCTATAGTATAGGTGCTTACCTAGATGGATAGGTCATAATAAAGATGATGCAAAGTACTTAAAATGGTTTCTTCATGATAGCTTATGCTTTTCGCAAACGAGTTAGCTAGCCCACTAAAGAAAGCCTTGCATAATCCTTGGTGTCATTTGTTTTGGTTTCCGACGGGTAAGTCTGGCTAAGTACATTCGAGTACTCAGGGTTTATCCCACCTTATTGCAGGTGAAGTTCTCGACCTGCTGAGGATGGTGGATAACCACTGGTGGGCTTAGTGATTCTATAGTTACTTCTCATCTATATGCTTTTATCAGATGATGTCACTTATGCTAGCAATGTATTTGGAACATATATTAATGTAATCATTTGAAAGCTATGTTGTTTTCAATAATCGGTTTTGAAACCCAAACTTTTACTATTATTTGTGAATTCATTTGTAATATTATTTCTGTTGTAACTCTGCGTATGTGATGTGTATTTGCTTAATCATGTGATCTTGGTTGTGATGTTGATTTACCGAGGTCCTGCGTGACACTCGGCGGACTACCAGGTTTATATGAGTGAGAGTATGCGCCTGTCAACGTGTTAAGCGGGGACAGCCATACTTGATCTTGTATAAATTGGGCGGTTCTGTTACAGTGCTTGTTACTCTTGGTGAGCGCCATCACCTAGATGGCTCGGTGGTGGTTGGGAGCTTGGTGATCATTCGACGGAGCTTATGGATGACCCAAGTCTTGTTGTGAGCGGTTGTGGGCGATTCATCATGACGGAGTGTCAAAGAATCAGCCCGTAGAGAGCATTTGATCCTTGCGTGGATCGAGGGGGAGCTACACCTTTGCACGGGTGATCCAACAAGAACTAGTGGGGAGTGGCGACTATCTGATACCTCGAGAAAACATCGCCGTGTTTCTTTCTCTCTCTTTATTTTGAACATTTACATTTGAGCAATTCATTTCATGTCTTTACATTCCTAGAATTGTCATGCTAGAGTAGGATTGGAACCTAGGGTGTAAAACTTTTATACGGCAGAGCAATAGAAACACATTCTAGACATAAGGGGTGAAATGGGCTAAGTGTAGGGCTTAATTATTGCAAAAAATAGAATTAGCCTAATTCACATCCTCTCTTGGGCATCTTGATACTTTTAATTGGTATCGGAGCCTCATGCTCCCTAAATTAGGCTTAACCGCCTAGAGCAAGATGTCCTATGGGGATGGACCCCCTTCTATCTTTGAGGGAGATGATTTTCCTGATTGGAAAATTCATATGGAGGCATACCTAGAGGCTTTAGATGTTGGAGTTCTTAGAACCGCCTCACAAGGCTTCCCAAAACCTAAGGATCCTGCCAACCTTCAAGGCAAAGAGATTAACTATGAGAAGTGGAATGCAAATGCTAGAAACACCTCTTTAGACACCTTTGTAAGGATGTCTTTAACCGTGTGCAGAACCCTAAAGACACCCATGAACTATGGTTGGATATTTATGCGCTCTATGAGGGAACCAAGAGTGAGCGTGAGGAATGCTATCACCTTGTGATGAAAAAGCTTAATTCATTTGAGATGCTTCCTATAGAAAGTGCCAATGAGATGTATTCACGCTTGAATGTTCTTATAGAGGAAGTCAATGGGCTTGGACTCACACAAATGTAACCATCCGATGTTGTAAGAAAGATCTTGAGTGTCCTCTCCATTGATAAGTATGGGCATATTGTGATGGTGCTTCATCAAGGTGATCTTTCCACCGCTACACCAACTCAAATATTGGGGAAGATCAATGCACATGAGATGTACATGCATATCACTCCACAAGATGGCTCTTCTTCCACCAAGAAGAAAGATTTGACATTCAAGGCTAGCCAAGAGAAGAGGGGCAAAGCAAGAGTTGATCATGATAGTTCAAGTGATGATGAGATTGATGATGCAAGTCTTGCTCTCATGATGAGAAGAACTGCCAAGATTCTCAAGAAGCTAAACAAGAATAGTGTCAAGTTTGATGGCAAGAAGAAGAAATTCTTCACTAGTAGTAGAAGGAAGCCCATCTCTAAAATGGATTGCTATAATTATGGAGAACTTGGTCATCTAGCTCATCAATGCCCCAAACCCAAGAAAGACAAGCACAAGAGCAAGAAAGAAGACTCAAGTGATGAAGATAATTATAGGAAGAAGAAGACCAAGCCATACAAGAAGAAGGATAGCAAGAAGAAGGAATTTTACAAGAAGAAAAAGAATGGCAAGGCATACATTGTTAGTGATTGGCTCATGGACATTGAATCATCAAGTGGCTCATCCAATGATGAAAGTGAGAATGAGAAGGAGAAGGTGGCCGCTCTTGTGATTAATTATTCACTATTTTCACCGACACCGCCGCCATCATCCTCTACACACCTATGCCTTATGGCCAAGGGTGAACAAAAGGTATAAAATGATGATGATAGTAGTGGTGATGAAATGCTAGCAATGATGAAAGTGGTAATGATAGTGATGAAGAATTTGAATCACCTTCTTATGATGATCTTGTCAAGTTGCTAAACCAATACACTAAAATTATTAGAAAGACTAGAGCTAAAAATGAAAAGCTAAACTTGAGAAGGACTCACTCTTAACAAAATATGATATAGATGAAAAAGCTAGTGTTGAGCTTAGAGAAGAAAATAAAATTATGTCATCCAAACTCAAGAAGCTCAAAATCTCTAAAAAGAAGCTTAGAGAAAAACATGATAAACTTGAGGGGATACATAATGAGCTAACCACTAGTTACAATTTGCTAAAAGAAGAGTACACCAATCTCAAGATTAATCATGGCAATCTTGTTCTTTCTCATGAGTTCTTATCTAATGAGCCACATGATGCTACTAACAATGTTGTTAAGATTGATATAGCTACATCATATGATGACTTGATTGTTGAGAGCATTGAGTAAGGTTCTAGTAGCAAAGGCAAGAAAGTAGTTGAGTCCGACAACTATGATGATTATGTCAAGATCAAGAATGAGAATGAAAAGCTCAAGAAAGATCTTGAAAAGCTATCAACCACCAATACAATTGTGATAGAGAATCTTGACAAAGATTATGATATGGCTCTTGAGAATGAGATGCTTAAAGTAGAGAACAAGAGACTCAAGATGGAGAAAAATCATAATGAACTTAGAGAAGAAAATAAGAAGCTCAAGTTGGAGAAAGAGCATCTTAAGACCAGTTTGAGCAAGTTCACAAGAGGCCAATATCTCCAAAGTGAGCTACTCATGAACACCATGATGAAGATGAATAGAAGTGGTATTAGGTACTTGGCAAATCAAGAGAAGAAAGCTCAAGCTCAACATCAACAACAATACAAGTCAAAGCCTAAGCCAAAGAGATGGTTTGAGTGAAGAAGGTCACTTTGCTTATGAGTGTCAAACTCCACCACCACAATCCTTGCCCAAGCATGCTAGACCCTTTGCCTTCAATGCTCACTACATGCTTAGAAAGAATTCTAGTGGAAAGATAAAAGTCATGTTCTTAGGTCCACCCAACAAGAATAGGCCTAAGCAAATTTGGGTTGCAAAGTCATTAGTTGAGAAAGTCAAGGGCCCCTATCAAGTTTGGGTCCCTAAACAACAAGCTTGATCTCTTGTGTATAGGTGAACTACAAGACCGGTGGAAGTCAATAGGTTATTGATAGTGGTTGCACTCAACATATGACCGGTGATTCTCGTATGTTCACCTCACTAGATGAAGAAGTAGATGGTCAAGAAAGTATTATAGTTGGTGATAATTCAAAGGGCAAAGTTCAAGGATTGGGCAAAGTTGTAATATCAAATGATCATTCAATAACAAATGCGCTATATGTTGTTTCATTGAGTTTTAACTTGCTATCCGTTGGTCAATTATGTGATCTTGGCTTTCAATGTTTGTTTACCGAGAAGGAAGTGGTTGTGTCAAAGAAAGATGATGATCAAGTTATATTCAAGGGTTTTAGATACAACAACCTATATCTAGTGGATTTCACCCTCTGAAGATGCAAATTTGAAGATATGCTTATTCACCAAAACATCACTTGTGTGGTTATAGCATAGAAGACTTGCACATATTAGGAATGAGCACTCAAGAAGCTAATGAAGAATAAATTGGTGAGAGGTTTGAAGGATGTGAAATTTGAGAAGGACAAGCTTTGTAGTGCATGTCAAGCCGGCAAGCAAGTTGCAAACACTCATCCAACAAAAGCTTACATGTCAACAACAAGAGTGCTAGAGCTTCTTCACATGGATCTATTTGGACCAATAACTTACAAGGGTTTGAGAGGCAATCTCTATTGTCTTGTGATAGTTGATGACTACTCTAGATATACTTGGGTGTTCTTTCTTCATGACAAGACCAAAGTGGCCTGCATGTTTCAAGAATTTTGCCAAGAGAGCACAAAATGAATTTAAAGTTAAGCTCAAGAAGATAAGAAGTGACAATGGAAAAGAATTTGACAACACAAACATTGAAGCATATTGTGATGAAGTAGAGATCAAGCATGAGGTCTCCGCAACATACACTCCTTAATAAAATAGTGTAGTAGAGAGAAAGAATCAGACACTTATCACCCTTGTAAGAACAAGGCTTGATGAGTACAATACACCCAAAGCTCTATGGGTGGAAGCTATCAACACCACATGTTATGCATCTAATTGCCTATTTCTTTAAAAGTTTCTTGGCAAGACCCTATTTACACCAAAATTTGGAAGAGGATGTTGTAAAGACTCAAAAGCTCCCAAGATCATGTCACCAGGGAATCAATTGCGTGCAGATCGAAACCAGCTGATTCAGATATGGAAATTGGAATTGGCTTTCCTCAGATAGCGCCAGCGGATAACAACAAAGGCTACGTTTGATGCCAGGACGAAACATGCTGGACTCTACGAAAAGAGAAAGATTAGAGTCTAAGTTATCTTAAATTAGGAATGTTTTCTCTAGGGTCAAAATTTGTAATGAGTCGCACTTAGACAAGAGTCATGCACAGGGCCCGGGTATAAATACCAAACCCCAACTATTGTAAAGGGACATCAATCAATCCAATATACAAAGTTATTTACTTTTTCGGCCCCGACCACCTCTTAGGAGTAGGAGTAGAGTAGATCTCGGTGAGTTCTTCAGCAAGTACGGCTGCATCGATCTGGTCGACCTCCACTGCTTGTTGTAAGTACCATCATGGCTTATACCTCTGTTCATACGGCTGCATCGATCCGGTCGACCTCCACTGCGACTCTAGTATAAGTTAGTTATCGATTCTTGCCTAGTTCAAGTATGGCTGCATCGATCCGGTCGACCCCCACTGCATGAACTAGATCAAGGTCAAGTTATCGGCTCTATCTTAGGATGACAGTCTTTGGTAGATTCATTAAGTTACCGATATTGCTTATTGCTTTCATTATTTATCTAATTACAACAATATCACTCTGTCCAATTGGGATTGATCTAGATTAGCCTTATATCTTGTTTAGCCCATCATTTGCTAATCTAAATTGATCTAATCTGCACCTTAAATGATGAGTTATGTTCTATCGACTGTTTTATGTCAATCCTGATCGTGCATAGCGTGCGGTTAAAGCGTGTTGCATCTTAATTAGATTTATTGGCTAGTGAGAACCGTTCCATGGCCTGTTATCACGGCCTGTGTGATTCTGCCTCACACCCCACTATTAGCACCATGGAGTAGGGATCATTATTTAATAGGTCTATTCCTGATAATGCATGACTTTAGCTATGCGCTATGCCTAAATTGGCTATTTTAGCCGACATCGAGTGCTTCCACAAACAGTTCGCATCACAAGACCATTGAAGTAAAGATAGGTTGAACGATATGTTAGCCCTATGATCTTATTATTGTATTACAACCTGCATGATTCTACCTCATGCCCCCCTAATATTAGTAATGAGTTAGGGTCATCGAGTCTATTATTATTTCTATGGCCTGTATGATTCTGCCTCATGCCCCACTAGTTATAATGATAGATGAGATCTAACATGTTCATTAGATTTATCTTTATTAAACAGTTAAATGGTGTTGAATTGTTTCTTTATATAAAATGGGGTTCGGTTACTTATAATCATTGGCTCAGCACAAACCGATCATTGTTGATATCTTATTGCTATTGATTAATATCTGTTCGATTAATGATATTTGCCCTAAATGATAACCGATTCTTCTTATACAACCCAATGAGCTTTAATCAATTTATTCTCATAAATATGCTGGAATCGACTATTTAGTCGATCTCCTTTTATATCGGCTTTCATAGCCGCACATTCGGGACTGTCTGGCAACACCGGCAAGTTCCACCCTTAATTACTGATGAACTTTCTCTACTTGTCAATTACAGGGTCAAATTGACTGGCACGTCTTGGGAGAAGTGCGCAGGATCGACCATCCCTGCGCTAAAGCTAGGTGGATCTACTCCATCGAGCGGACCTCTTCCGGCTTGCTACGTGTGTCCTCGGACACGGGACTGAAAAATTCTGTGTCGACAGCATATTTCTGGCACGCCTGGTGGGACACCATAATCGTCATGGCATGTTCATAACAACAACGACGTCCTTATGCTGCATTATGAAGATCTACCTGATGGAGATAAGGGTATCATCAGCAAAGCTATAGAAGAGTTTCAGAACAAATATTTGTTGTCCTACACCAAAACACGTGACAACACAATTGTTTAGAAATTTCCACTACCAAGAGTTCTGTTACATGAGCAGACGGACACAACTGAAGCCGAAGATAGGCATTTCTTTAAAGAGGTTGTGGACAAATCTATTCAGTGATGCCATGTCGAGCCATAACGAAGCTTTCGTGGACGTATTCCATTACACCTTGAAAGAGGTGATTCATGAATTTCTAGTTGGTCAAGCCAGACCTGGCTTATTATAACATTCCTAGATCCATCGACCTAGGGGACCAATCAAGTCGGTACCTAGCCATCAAGAAGCAGCACCGACTGATAGTGGTGATGTCCAGATAGTTTAGGGTTCATCTAAATAAACTCAAGGAACTACTACAAATCAAACACAGTACAATCCTGAACCATCAGTACAACATGTGCAACAGCCGGTGGGGCAAAATCAGAACCAAGTGATCAATTTTGGCACATCAGGCCACATATCGTCGCCGGCTCAAAAAATAGCACCATCAATTCAAAGGATCCATAGAGATATAGATCCTTATGTCTATAATCAGATACTTCAAGCAGCAAGCCAGCAAAGGACCCAACAGATTAAGATTCCACAAGGATATCGCTATGGCACAGATTATAACACCCTCCACATGATGCCAAATCTAGGATATCAAGGCACGCGGGATTTTAATCCACAGATGGGTCAACAGGTGCAGAGGAATCCAAATCCGCAAGCTGATGAATTGTTGCTGAGGGTGACTGAGATGATGAAGAATTGTTTAGTTTGAAGCCAAAAGGGCTGACCTTTTCATACAAACACCCATATCCAGAATGGTATGATTTGGTCGCTCTTCCAACAAATTACAGGCTCCTAGAATTCGCTAAGTTCACTGGCCAAGACAGTACAAGCACGATAGAATATATCAGTCGGTATCTTACACAATTGGGCGAAGCATCAGTTGAGGATGCCCATTGAGTTCGTTTCTTCTCTCTATCCTTATCAGGGTCAGCTTTCACTTGGTTTTTATCATTGCCAGTCAATTCCATTACCAATTGGGCTGACCTGGAGAAGAAGTTTCATACATATTTTTACAATGAGACTAGAGAAAAGAAGATTACCGATCTAACAACTATAAGATAGAAAACTAATGAATTAGGCACTGAATTTCTTTAGATGTTCTGAGATACTAGAAACTTGTGCTTCTCCTTAAACTTGGCCGATGATCAACTAGCTGCTTTAGCTATTCAAGGAATGCTACCGATGTAGAAAGAAAAGCTACTGAGATAAGAATTTGACAACTTAGGACAATTGGCTCAACGAGTAGCGGCGCTCAATAGCCAATTCTAGAATATGCAGTAGAGATACCCGGTTCTAGAAGAATACCACAGTAGCCGAAGTCTATGATCCATACTCAGTCGATGATGACTATGAAGATGAAGAAGAAGAGGTTGCTGCGGCTAAATGGAATTGGGGCAAGAAGACAGTAATGGTGCCCAATCCTTGGGGAAAAGGAGTTGAGGAGAGCTATGATTTTAATGTCACCAAATCAGACAAGCTCTTCGATTTCTTGCTTGAGAAAGGGTAGATCAAGTTGCCCGATGGTCATGTCATGTTTCCCCCTGATCAGTTGAAGAATAAGAAGTTCTGCAAGTTCCATAATGCTACTTCTCATTCCACTAATGAATGCAGAATCTTCAGGTAGCATATATAGAGAGCTATTCAGCTGGGGAGGCTCAAATTTGATACGCCTCGGAAAATAAAAGTTGATGATAATCCTTTCTTAGGAGGTCAAAACATGGTTGATGTTGGGCTATTCAAAGGAAAAACTAAGGTCCTAACATCAATCAAATCAAAAGAAGCTAGGACAGTCGATCCCAAGATAGAAATATCGGCTGACGAGTACAGAGAGATTAGAAGACATCGTGCCGAGCAAAAGAGCCGATGCGAGCAGGGGAAGACGTCAAAAGTAGGGACAACAAAGCCATGGGTCATATCTCGGATTCTGTTGAGTAAATGGCAGCGGTAGAAGGAAAAGGATTATCGGCATTGGTTAAAAGATCAAGCATACCAGCATCAATTGAAACAAGAGAGGTATGAAAGAGAACATGCTGAGTTACATTGGAATTGTCCCTTCTTCAGAGATTGCTGGAATGAAGGTTTGAAATTGCCTACCAGATATAACTGTCCAGAATGCAGCAATCAATATCAGGAGTATATGCAGTCTCAAACCAACCACCGGTCTATTCGTGCTCAAGATGCATATCATCATAATAACATGGATTAGCGCTTAAAAAATAGAAGTGTTCATGATCAACTTAGAAAAAGAGTCATTGGTCAGGACTAGGCTGATCATGAAGAAGAAGGCACTGAAAGAAGATATGTGTGGCAGGAAAGCCAGTGGTTCCCAGGAGGTTTAACAAGAAGCCAGAAGAGAAGGGTGCAATGCCTAAGGAATAAAGAGATGGAATAGGCTCAGGCATCCGGTAAGACTCAAGTATGGCGTACCAAACAAAAAGCTGATAGAAAGCAACCATCAGCTAATATCCAAATGGCTTTTCTGTTGCCATCGGAATTCAAAGCTCCGGTAGATCAAGAAGTTTATTCGAATTTTGATGAATCAGAGTATGAGGAGATAGTTGCCAAGTTGACATTTGTACAACAAGCAATATTTGATAAGCCAGTCAAACATCGGCACTTAAAAGCGTTATATATGAAAGGTCTTGTCGATGAGAAGCCGATGAACAAGATGTTGGTGGACGAAGGTGCTTCTGTCAATCTTATGCCTTACACTACTTTTCGTAAACTTGGCAAAGGATCAGAAGATCTGATGGAGACTGACATGATGCTTAAGGACTTCGGGGATAATCGTCTAAGACCTAGGAGGCAATAAACGTCGAGCTAACAATCGGAAGAAAAACTCTGCTCACCACATTCTTCATCATCAATGGAAAAGGGTCATATAGTTTACTCCTCGGTCGTGATTGGATTCATGTGAATTGCTGTATACCATCGACCATGCATCAGTGTTTGATTCAATGGCATGGAGATGATGTCGAACTGGTTTGTGCTGATGAATCCGTGAGCATCACAATAGCTGATCTAGTCTTTTGGGAACTAGGAGACTTCAAATGTTTTTTTGGCAAGTCATAGGAAGGAGGCTTCATTAAGATCAGCAGTGAAAGCCAACAGCCGATGCAAGCGATCAGCTCTGAAAGCCTATTTTAGCAGAAAAATCACGATTTCACGTCGGCCATTGGATTTAAGGAAAAATAAGCGTTGAGTCTTGGAGATGGATTTAGGCCAACGTATGTGAATGCTGAGTCAGAGTGTAAGTGCAATTTAGAGTTAATAGATTTCTTAAAGAAGATCTATTTCGCTTAATAGGATGATCGACCTGGGTTCATTAATCGTTCGACTTTTGATATAAAAAGTTCTGTGGTACATTATCCTAACATCCGGTCAACATTTGATAGCCGATTCATTCTCGGCTCTAATAGCCGATACCAGAAAGGTATCGCCTCTAGTTCAAAATATGAGAATCTTCAAAGATAATGAAAGTCGATACGATATGTATCGCTTATAGAGCAAAAACAAAAGATAAAAATAGTCATACACAAGGGCATTGTACTGAGGTACATTCATGGAAAGAACAGGAGTCTTTATTCATCGGATGACCCTAGATACAATCTAGTCAAAGACTTTGTTCACCACATCCTGAGCGGATGTGATGTCCATGATGGCCTCCACCGCTGCGGTGAAATCTTCTATCAAATCTTCATGTCCCTTAGGGCCATCGCTAATCGGGAAGCCAACCTCCATGGCGTGGAGATCATGCCTGGTTTGGACCTGTGCCATAGTTAGCACCACCGATGCACTATGAGGAACACTGTGAAGAGCAATCTCCTGGATGCGGGCTGGGATGTCTTGGAGACGAGCATCATTGGGGGAACCCCTCGCATTGATGGGGTCCGTGACTGCGTTTGCCGCCAACTGGAGAGATTCCAATTGCACCGTTTGAGCTGGCAATTGCAGAAGAATATCAAGACAAAGGCAATGGAAACCAGAATGGAAACATTCATGGAGCTCATCTTACCTGCTACTACAGCGTCAGACTTAGCCAGCCGCGCTCGAACAACGTTGGCCTCCTCCTCAGCTGCATTAAGGGCTGCTTGGAGAACTCCTAGATGAACCTCCAGTTGGCCGTTGTTCTGAATCACCTCGGAATAGCGGTCCTCGGCAGCCCTCCATTTTAGGAAGGAGCGTCGAGCATCATCACCATCATATGAGTTGGAAGAACCTAACGATGAAGCCGGCGCGGAAGATGTAGCATCAGCGGGTTTGTCAGTCCTGGGAAAAGGATGAAGGCTGTCATTCACAATGAACCTATAGGTGAGTCAGAACAGATCATCATCATGAACAGAGGTTGCCAATCTCACCTCATGCGTTGAAGACGCTGGTTCATCGTCATGTCTTCTACCGGGATCTCCTCTACCGCGTGCTTACCTCGATTACCTTCGCCGGCCATGAGAAATGATTGGATCTATAGAAAAGAGGAAGGGAACCACTATAGGGTTTTGGCAGGTGGAAGAAAGCGAAGCAATAGTTGCAGATAGAGATGTGTTTGAGGCCAAAGCCCTTGGCTGTTATTTGAAGATATGAAGCGAAGAGGCAGACGCCTCGGGGCGCGCAAAAGGCAACCGCAATTAATAGATGGCGAAACGCCACTTCACCAATGTCAAAGAAATACGATGCCAGATGACTAAGGATGGAAGATCAAAGGGCTCCCTTAATAAAGGCCATATTTTTAGACCTAGATAGAATTAAAGCCAAGGGTCTAGAATCGGCTATTTTCAAAATCGGTTCTTCAGCTAGACTAAAGGATGACTTTTGGGAA
Organism: Miscanthus floridulus; assembly: GCF_019320115.1. Classification (NCBI taxonomy): domain Eukaryota; kingdom Viridiplantae; phylum Streptophyta; class Magnoliopsida; order Poales; family Poaceae; genus Miscanthus; species Miscanthus floridulus. The sequence continues at coordinate 104,502,250 of NC_089585.1, read as the reverse complement.
GGCTAGGAATGAATTACCCTTAATGACCGAGGGCAAAAGGGTTGATAGAGTCACCCTATAAACCCATGCATAGCCATAGTATAGTCTCTCCTTGGGAAGTTTAAACCAGATTGAGGTGTGTTATGCCGATGTTTACAAGAATTTTGTGATGAATAGCTTAGAAGATTTGTACTGCCTTCGGCCGCGTGCTCTTGAAAAGCATTGAAGCCTACGAACCAAGGATTGCAATGTTATGATTGAGAGGTCAGGAATGAGCAATTCTCTGAGGGAGGTTTGGTTTGGAGAGTAAGATTGCCGATCAAGTCAAAGGATAGCAAATCCGGCAAAAAATTGTTGAGTAATTGAGAAGAACCTTATCGGATCAAGCATGGTGCGCTGGGTAATATTTATATTTTAGAAACACTAAGAAGGATTTGGTAGAGCGATCGAATGGGGGATATTTGAAGGAATATTACCCTAATGTTTAGATTAATACTGGGCAACCAATTTGCTCGATTGACAGCTCTAATAGCCGATACCAGGAGGGTATCGCTTCTGGTGCAAAATAAACCCAGAAGGGTAAAAGTCGGTATAATGTGTGTCGCCCACAGGAGCAAAGCAAACACGAACAAGAGTGATGCACGTAGCATGGAGTACTGAAACAAAAGAAGAAATCATTCAAGACAGAGGAATTGTTTGCTAATATCACATATTACAAACTACGGGCCGGGAAACACTTTGGCTATTATATATCATTGGCCTCGGGAGATGATTGACATCGAACCATGCCAGAGCCAATTCTACAAGGGAGAGACATTCAATGAGATTCTAGGCCATGCCAATCAATGGAGGCGAGCAGATTGTCGTTGTCAATCCACCTCCTTTGATAACAAGGGAGTTGGGGACGAACTATCGAAGAAGAGGACCCTAAAGGCCGAATGGAGTTGGCCCTATTCTCTAAGGCAGTGGGGGCATCATGAGTTGTACCCTCTTGATGATGAGGGCACTGACACAGTGATGCAGGTCCGTTAAGGGCCTCCTCAGCGAACTTCTTGCTATTTTGCATGATCTCAAGCCTACGAAGAAGTGGAACTATACTAAGGACGCGGAAGGGTTGAGGTGAAGCGAGTCATTTTTTGATCCCTAGCTGTGGCCTTACATATATAGCCCGGGGGGATAGATCTCGCCAGCAGTATGAAATTGAAATCAAATACAGAAAGGGATCGATGCTCCGAGAATTCAAGGAACAAAAAACGAAGAGATAACAGATTCGAACTTATTGCTCTCCCAAGTTATAGAATGTCATGGGATAGATACAAAAGATTTATATTGACCAACAATCAACCCACCAAAGCCTCTTTGGATTGAAGGGAGTTTGAATCCCCACAGGGCCGAAAGTCATCATAAATCAACTCACATTGGCCCATTCATAAAATTGCGATAGGGAAGGAAAATACCGCTTGTCTAACAAATGCCCAGCTGATTTCTCATAGCTGCTAGAAAGGAGCTTGTGGCTTTCCTAGTGGGCATTCGATTGAGCAAACAAGGGGGAAGTGTCCATGCATTTTAGCCTTTACAAGCACTAGAACAGCTCTATGAGCATGGAGAGAAAACCTAGGTGGTATCACAAGGATTCTTCTAACCGCAGTAGCTGATTCTCTTGCTCAACAAGTTGCTAAGATGAGAGACACAATCACCCTAAGCACAAGAATTCTTCTAACCATGTAAGATCTTTATAAGATAGACCATGGAAGGTCCAGCGGGGTCGAGAGCACTTGAGAAGGCAAGAATAGGAGAAACATGGCTGAATTATTGAGTTACTCTTGCCAGGGTGGGATGGGCATTTTATAGCTGGCCCAGGAAGATGAATCCAAGTGCCCGTGAAGCAGTGATGATCTGGTAAAAAGTCTTGAGGCATAGGCTCACCGAGTGGATGCTGAGCAGGCGACAAATAGTGGACCCTAGATCAAGGTTCTCTACCCATGACTATGGGCCAATCAGGGATACAGACATGATAATTTTGGGATAAAATTACTTTTATCCCAAAATTGGAGGGCATGTGTTTACACCAAAAATTGGAAGAGGATGTTGCAAAGACTCGAAAGCTCCCAAGATCATGTCACCAAGGAATCAATTGCATGTAGATCAAAACCAGCTGATTCGGATACAGAAATTGGAATGGGCTTTCCTCAGATAGCAGCCAGCGGATAACAACAAAGGCTACATTCAGTGCCAGAATGAAACATGCCGGACTCTACGAAAAGGGAAAGATTAGAGTCTAAGTTATCTTAAATTAGGAATGTTTTTCTCTAGGGTCAAAATTTGTAATGAGTCATACTTAGACATGAGTCATGCTTAGACAGGAGTAATGCACAGGGCCCGGGTATAAATACCAAACCCCGACTATTGTAAAGGGACATCAATCAATCCAATATACAAAGTTATTTACTTTTTTAGCCCTGGCCACCCCTTAGGAGTAGGAGTAGAGTAGATCTCGGCTGAGTTCTTCTGCAAGTACGGCTGCATCGATCCGGTCGACCTCCACTGCTTGTTGTAAGTACAGTCATGGCTTATACCTCTGTTCGTATAGCTGTATCGATCTGGTCGACCTCCACTATGACTCTGGTATAAGTTAGTTATCGATTCTTGCCTAGTTCAAGTATGGCTGCATCGATCCGGATCGACCCCCACTGCATGAACTAGATCAAGGTCAAGTTATCGGCTCTACCTTAGGATGACAGTCTTTGGTAGATTCATTAAGTTACCGATATTGCTTATTGCTTTCATTATTTATCTAATTACAATAATATCACTCTGCCCGATTGGGATTGATCTAGATCAGGCCTTATATCTTGTTTAGCCCATCGTTTGCTAATCTGAATTGATCTAATCTGCACCTTAATTGATGAGTTATGTTCTATCGGCTATTTTATATCAATCCTGATCATGCATAGCGTGCGGTTAAGGCATGTTGTGTCTTGAGTAGATTTATTGGATAGCGAGAACCATTCCATGGCCTGTTATCATGGCCTGTGTGATTCTACCTCACACCCCACCGTTAGCACCGTAGAGTAGGAATCGTTATTTAATAGATCTATTCCTGATAATGCATGACTTTAGCTGTGCGCTGTGCCTGAATCGACCATTTTTGTTGATATCGAGTGCTTCCACGAACAGTTCGCATCACGAGACCATTGAAATAAAGATAGGTTGAAAGATATGTTAGCCCCATGATCTTATTATTGTATTACGACCTGCATAATTCTGCCTCATGCCCCAAAGATATTAGTAACGAGTTAGGGTCGTCGAGTCTATTGTTATTTCTATGGCCTACACGATTCTACCTCATGCCCCACTGGTTATAATGATTGATGAGATCTAACATGTTCATTAGATTTATCTTTATTAAACGGTTAAATGGTGTTTAATTGTTTCTTTATATAAAAGGGGGTTCGGTTACTTATAATCATTGGCTCAGCACAAACCGACCATTGTTGACATCTTATTGCCATTGATTAATATCTGTTCGATTAATGATATTTACCCTGAATGATAATCGATTCTTCTTATAAAACCCAATGAGCTTTAATCGATTTATTCTCATGAATATGCTGGAATTGACTATTTAGTCGATCTCCTTTCATATCGGCTTTCATAGCCGCACATTCGGGACTATGTGGCAACACCAGCAAGTTCTACCCTTAATTATAGATGAACTTTCTCTCCTTGTCAATTGCAGGGTCAAATTGATTGGCATGTCTCGGGAGGAGTGCGTAGGATCGACCATCCCTACGCTAAAGCTAGGCGGATCTGCTCCATCGAGCGAACCCTTTTGGCTTGCTACGTGTGTCCTCGGCACAGGACAAAAATTCTGTGTCGATGGACCCCTTATGAGTTGCTCAATGGGAAGAAGCCAAACGTATCTTTCTTCTAGGTGTTTGGTTGCAAATGCTACATCTACAAGAAGTGGCAACACCTAGCGAAGTTCCAAAGATATTGTGATATTGGTTTTCTTGTTGGTTACTCATCAAAGTCCAAAGTATATCAAGTATTTAATCATGCCACCGGCTTGGTTGAAGAAACATATGATGTGGAATTTGATGAATCTAACAGCTCCTAAGGAGCACATGAGAATCTTGAGGATGTAGGTGATGAACCATTGAGGGAGGCCATGAAGAACATTCTGGTTGGAGACATCAAGCCCAAAGATGATGAAGATGATGTACAAGTGATTGATCCAACCTCTTCATGAAATATACCACAAGATAATGATAAAGATGGGAGAGTAGAAAATGAAGATAATCATGTCTCCCATGATCAAATGGTGGCACAAGCTCAAGATGTTGATGCTCCACAACCTCCCCCTCAAGTGGTTGATAGAAGAAATTCACTTCTACTACAAGCACATCCACAAGATCTCATCATATGGAGTTCTTCAAAGGGTGTAATGACTCGCTCTCAAAAACTTACTTCATTTATTAAACATCACTCATTTGTTTCTTGCATTGAGCCCAAAATGTAGAAGAAGCTCTTTAAGATCCGGATTGGATAAATGCCATGCATGAAGAGTTGAACAACTTCACCCGAAATGAAGTTTGGACACTTAAAGAGCGACCTCAAGATGCTAGAGTCATTAGAACAAAGTGGATGTTCCACAACAAACAAGATGATCAAGGCATCATTGTGAGGAACAAGGCAAGGCTAGTTACAAAAGGGATTCTCCTAAGTTGAAGGGTTAGATTTTGGAGAGACCTTTGCACTGGTAGCAAGACTTGAAGCCATTCGTATCCTTCTTGCATATGCATCCCATCATGAAATGAAATTATATCAAATGGATGTTAAAAGTTCATTTTTAAATAGTTTCATAAATGAACTAGTCTATGTTGATCAACCTCCCTAGGTTTGAAGACCCTAAATATCCTAATTATGTTTATAGGTTATCCAATAGGCGCTATATGGGCTTAAGCAAGCAAGAGCTTGGTATGAGCGTCTTTGGGATTTCCTCATTGAGAAGGGCTTCATCATTAGGAAGGTCGATACCACACTATTCACCAAGAAACTTGATGGAGAGATCTTCATTTGTCAAGTATATGTTGATGATATCATATTTGGCTCATCAAATGAAGACTATTGTAAAGAGTTTGTTGAATTGATATCAAAGGAGTTCGAGATGTCTATGATTGGAGAGCTTACATTCTTTCTTGGTTTTCAAGTCAAGCAAATGAGAGAGGGGATTTTCGTCTCTAAAGAAAAATATACCAAGGACCTTCCCAAGAGGTTCAAAATGGATGAATGTAAGCCAATCAAAATACCAATGCCATCTAATGGACATCTCGACCTAGATGAGAGGGTAAATCGGTTGATCAAACTCTCTACCGTTTTATGATTGGTAGTTTATTACATTTTACCGCATCTAAGCCCGACATCATGTTTAGTGTGTGTATGTATGCTAGATTTCAAGCTAATCCTAAGGAGGCTCACATGGTTGCCGTTAAAAGAATCCTTAGGTACCTTAAGCACACACCAAGCATTGATCTTTGGTATCCCAAAGAAGCTAGATTCCAACTAGTTGGCTATTCCGATTCGAATTATGTCAGTTGCAAAATTGATAGAAAAAGCATATCCGGAGGATGCCATTTGCTTGGTAGATTACTAGTGTCTTGGACCTCCAAGAAGCAAAATAGTGTGGCATTGTCCACCACCGAGGCGGAGTACATTACCGTGGGTGCTTGTTGTGCATAAATTCTTTACATGAAGCAAACTCTTCTAGACTATGGTGTAGTTCTAGAAAAGGTACCTCTCTTGTGTAACAATGAGAGCGCGGTAAAGCTTGCTAATAACCTGGTTCAACACTCTCGCACCAAGCACATAGATATCCACCATCATTTTCTTAGAGATCATGTAGCTAAAAATAATATATCACTAGAAGGTGTAAGGACTGAGGATCAATTAGCGAATATCTTCACTAAATCGCTGGATGAGGCTATGTTTTGTCGGTTGAGGAGTGAGCTCAATGTGCTTGACCTTAGTAACTTCAATAAAAAATGAGCTTGTGTTGTCCCTTCAAATAGAGAGAGGCTTTGTCGGTTCTTTTTTATTATCTTTTGAGCATCCGCTGTGTTTGTCCACAAATAGAGAGAGCATTTGAACCTCCCAATGGTTGATTTCTCTATTTGTGTGGCCACATGTTGCTCATCGCCCTTTTGTTGCCTATTTTCCTAAAAAGAATTATAGCTGAAGGCAAATTATTTTAAATTTTTTTAGGGTTTGAGAGAAGTCTCTCATACCAGTCCCAATTTGTGTTTCTTCTTGGTCTTATTGAAGTTGAGACTTAATTGGGAAAAAGTGGCGCGCAGGATGGAAGCAAAACAGTAGCTGAAGAGTGATCGACGCGGCACGGGACTTTGCTCCAAGCATCCGATCAGTACTTCTGAAGAACTGCTGCTGAAGGAGGACCAGACACTAAATAGTGTTTGCCCAGCGTCCGGTGAGACATGCCTCCATGTCCGGTCATGTGCGTGTTGATTCTCGAGAATGATCAGACTCTATGGAGCGTCCGGTCACGTGTCATCAGACGCGTTCGATCGCCATTTGGGCATTTCTAGACCTCTCTGTACTCGATCGAACTCTGGTTTGCTACGTCTGGTCATTTTCACCAGCGCGTCCGGTCGCTTCAACTCATGTGGATTAGATCCATTTCCTATGTAACTGTCACAAGGGGGCCCTCATTTATATAACCATGTTCATGCCACCTTGCCCTCACTGTGCCTGCATCTCTGCTATTACGCCCTCGCCTATGCCTCCACCACCAAGCCCATACCATACTGCCCTAGCCGACGCGCCACCCTCACATCTCCCTCGATGCGCCTGTGCCTATGCCTCCACCACCAGAGTCTACTCCTCGCCTCGACTCATCAGCGTCTTAGCTTGCTCTGGCAACCTCACGCGTCTTTCTCTTGGCGTCTCATGCTCGCGCTCCGGTGATTCCCTTAGCTAGGTACCATTCCTCTAGGTGCTCCACCTATACGTCCAGTGCCATGCACTGGCATTTCCATGACCTACAACGCCCTTGAAAGGGTCGAGATGGCGACTAGAGGGGGTGAATAGTCTTTTCTAAAACTTAATCACGTTGGCTAACCGAAACAAGTACAGAATTAAAACTATCGATCTAGCCAAGACTACACCTCTCTATCTATATTCACTAGCACCTTTCAAAGATACTAATTAAGCAACAAAAGTGCCAGGCTAGCTAGAGCTCTCCTAACCAATTCTAGGAGCAAGGTCACACAAACCTATGCCACTAGTACTTTAAGCAACAAGGGAGCTCCTACACATGCTAGTAAGCAAAAGCACAGAGCCAACTAAGCTTACTAGCAATGCTCAATAACAAGGCAACCAATGCCAAATTAGAGAGCGCAATTACTTAGCTACACAAACTAAGCAATGTGACTAACAAGGTTACGCAAACCAAATTAGCCATGCAAAGGAGCTACTTCTATGCTACACAAGCAAGAAGATAACTAGTAAGCTACACAAGCTAACTAATTACAAGAGCAACTACACAAGCTTAATATGTATAAAAGTAATTATAAGCTTGTGTAATGGGGATGCAAACCAACGAGAAGAACATGGTTGACACGATGATTTTTCTCCCAAGGTTCACGTGTTTGTCAACACGCTAGTCCCCGTTGTGTCGACCGCTCACTTGGTGGTTCGGCAGCTAATTAGCATCACCTGCTAAGCCCGCACATCGAGCGCCACAAGAACCTACCTCAAAAGTGAGGGTAGCTCGATGACACGCTTTACTAAAGTTGCTCTTCGTGGCTCCCGCGGGGCGAGCATAATGCCCCTCACAAGCACTTCTCCGGAGCGCCGCACAAGCTTCTTGCGGGCTTCGATGGAGACCACCACCAAGCCATCTAGGAGGTGGCAACCTCCAAGAGTAACAAGCACCACCGGCTTGTAACTCGATCACCTAGTGCCACTCGATGCAACCTCATGATGCAATCGCACTAGAATCGCTCGCTCACACAATCGAATGATCACTATCATGTATATGTGTGATGGAGGGCTCCCAAGCACTCACAAGCATGGACACTAAGTCCCCTTAGGTGCTCAACACTAGCCATGGCCGAGGGCCACTTCTATTTATAGCCCCAAGGGCTAAACTAGCCGTTACCCCTTCACTGGGCGTTTTTTGGGCTGACCGGACGCAGCACCAGACGCACCGGACGTGCATCCCGGACACGTCCGGTCGCAATACCGGACGTGTCCGGTAGCGCCTGATTGCCACGTGTCCCATTCAAACTAGCCATTGCCACAATAGCTCTCTGACATGTCCGACCGGATGCTCACATCGGACGCAGAAGCAGACATGACCAGACGCTAAGGCGCTGTGTCCGGTCGAGTTCAGTAAGCACCCAGGTCCGACTAGACGCATCCGGTCGACCGTTCACAGAACACCGACCATGCAGATTCACACCAGACACGTCCGGTGTGGCGACCGGATGCGTCCGGTCGCTGAGTTTGCCGGTTAATACCGGACATGTTCGGTCACCATACCAGACGCGTCCGATCACTCTCTGACCAGCGCGACTCACTCCTTTTCTTCACCAAGTTGATCCACATCAACTCCAACTTTATCTCCTTTGTAAATGTGCCAACACCACCAAGTGTACACCACCATGTGTATGTGTGTTAGCTTTTCACAATCATTTCCTAAAGGGTTAGCCACTCAACTTGACACACCACTCAATCCTAGCAACGATGCAAAGTTAGATCACTCGAGTGGCACTTAGATGACCGATATGCAAACAAGTTTGCTCCTCTTGATAGTACGACCATCTATCCTAAACCCGGTCATAAACTTCTCTACACACCTATGACCGGTGAAATGAAATGCCCTAGGTTATATCTTTGCCTTGCGCATTCCATTCCATCTCCTCCAACATCGATGCAACACATGCACCAACACGATCAACAATGATATGATCCACTTCATATCATCACGTGATCATATTGGTTCATCGATCTTGACTTCACTTGCTCTTCACCGTTGCCATCATCCATCGGCACCAAGTCTTGCTCAAGCTTCATCGCCACACGGTCCATCACTCCAAAGCCTTCGACTTGCCCTTCATGCTTGCAACCGGTCCATTAAGCCAAGTCTTGTCTTGATCTTCTCCACCTTGATCACATGACTCAATGTCATGTCTCATGTGCAATAAGCTCCTTCATCATCACATGTGTGAGCTTTGCAACATCTCCAAGCCATTTTCACCTCCATGGCATATGTTGCTCACACACATGTACCTATGGACTAATCACCTATATATCTCACATAAACACAATTAGTCCACCTAAGTTGTCACTCAATTACCAAAACCAAACAAGGACCTTTTAATCTCCCCCTTTTTGGTAAGTGATGACAACTCTACAAAGATATATAATTTAAGCTCTTTTGGATTCATGTTGCTTGCCCAAGCAATTTTACCATGTGTAAATGATTTTGGACAAGTACCACAAACCCGAAATGGTAGTATTAGCTCCCCCTACATATGTGCTAGGGTATTTGATCTTAAGCTTGCACATATGCATAGACTTAAATTATGGGAGAGTAATTACTACCGAATGATGCTAAGGTGTATAGAATAAACCTTTGAAGTGTGATACCAATCGTAGTTGCACCTTTAAGTTCATCCTTAGCACCATGATTAGCTAGATGCCACTTAGAAATAAAAACACTAGATACCTCATGAGATCAACATTAAAAATAAGGTACTAGCATTACTTGTAAAGCATACCAAGTGTCTAGCTATCATCCAATGCATGCTAGTTATCAAATCATCATTCAAGTTCTACAACTAGCATACACCACACAAGCATGCATATTGAATTTGAAAGTTTTATGCAATGCAAGCAAGCACATGAATATGCACATATCAAATGCAATCAATCAAAGTTCATGAGCTTGCTCCCCCTATTTGTGTGCTTCTCTTCTTATCCAAGAATTTTGATCCATCTCTTTTCTCCAATGTTGCTCCCTCTTTGTCTATGTCCATGTCTTATCTCTTTCCTTTGTACATTCTAAAGATTTTCATATCTTTTACATCCTTGTACAATCTCTCCCCCATGGTACAATTTTCCCCCATATCTTTCATATCATATCATATCTTTGTACAATTTCTCTCCCTTTGTCATCAATTTCCATAAAGGGTATGCTTCTTATTGATGCAAAGGTATGCACTTTGGGATAGATGGTTGAGACTAGAAGTTTGCATTTTTTATGGACATTACTTGAATATTGGAATGACACCACATGTAGATACCATTTAAAAAAATGCGACTTGTACTACTTGTATCTTATCATTCTTATGCATGGGTCATCTATTTTATACACTTAAGCTCTTGTAGATGAGGGATGCATTCTTCATTTTATGATCACTTAAAGTTGAGGATCACTTGTGGAACCATCATTTTTTATGATTGATACCAATTGTAGGATACCAATTGAATGGTTTGATATCATTTTAAATAATTTTCTATTTTAGAACCACTAGTTGGATTTATCAATTTTGATTGTTTTCTTGAACATTTGCTATCTTTATGAGTACCACTTATAGGATATCACTTGTGGGTTGATCTAGACATTACTTATGAATTTTTTATAAAATACTTGAGTCTAGATACCACTTGAAACATTCAAATTAGATATCCATTTGCATTGTTTGTCTTATGCTTGTACTCTTATCATTATCATGAGCTTCTTATGTGACTTGAACTAAATTGATTTGCTTAAGCTTTCAAGTCTGGTTTGAACCAATGACAAGCTTCTTCACACCTCATGTAGGGGTTATCTTACCAATGTTGTACTTGTTACTTGTTTAGCAATTCAAATTAAGTCAAATACTTAGGTTTACTAGCTCATGAACAAATTCATATACTAACCACTAGATCAATTAGCCATTCAAGCAATAGTGGTAGGCTATGAATTTAAACATTTCATTTGTTATGCATGATCCTATGAAGCATGTACTATATGCACTAACTGCATACTAGTAAGGGATGAAATAATCATGCACATTACAATGATACCTTTGCAATGTTGGAGTAGATGATAGTCATATAGATTCCAATTCATTACTCCAATAGCAATGTGAAGTCTAATTTATAAGCTTGGTGAAGACCAATAGATACCAATTTAAATTTCATTCTTCACCCATATGACATGAATACCGCTTATGATCAAGTGCACTTTTTTGTTGTGGTTGACTTGCTTCATCTTTTGATTCTTGCTTGCACGAGAGAACTATTTGGAAATACCACTTGAAATATCTAGCTCTCTGTTGGGTGTTGCTTGCTTTTCTTAATCAATCCTTTTGATTGCTTCAACTAAGCATCTTAAATGTCCTCGGATCACCACTTCTATGTTAGCCTTCCAAGTACCACACTTGGTTTACCTACACATAGGCGGCAAGCCCCTACACTAGGGAGAAGTGACCTCTCTCCAAGAACCATCCTTGACACTCACTTGAAATAACTTGATTGATCGATCCAAGTGATGGACTTAACTTTGATGAGTAACCTTGATTCTTTCTTTAAGTACTTTTGTTTCTATTTTGTTTAAGTCATTTTATTTCTACCAAATGATTTCCAATAGTCACTAGAACTTAAACTTCAACTTCATCTTGAGTTTGATCTTGATCTTCCAATTTGAGTACTGAATGTGTGCAAAGTACACTCCACAATCAAATAGCCTTGTACTCATATCTTGTCATGCTTCTAGATCATTTCAAAACCAAACTTAGGTACCTCAAACACTTGTAAACATGTTTCCAACTTGAGGACCTTTCAATCAAAGTGACTCTAGATCAATCCAACATTTGTCACTTTTCTGACAGATTTAGTACCCTTCAAAGAAATAAGCATATATCCCAGAGTACAAATTCAAATACCACGAAATTTGGTGGAGATGTTATTTACTAAGTTATATAGTAGCTGTAAAAATTTTAGCTTCATTTGACTTCTAGATTGCTGCCATATATCAATTCTTCCACCACTGCTACATGCTGAAAACTGCTGCACTATAGCTGACAAGAACTACTCCAAAACCGAAGCATTTCTTATCCAATTTTTATGAAATTTCTATAGCATCTTATACCATAAGTCTAGAGAATGTACACCAATTTTCAAGCCAATCCAACAAGTTTTCATTACTCAAACATGGCTAAGATCACAGTGAGCTCAGATTCTCAATTATAGGACAAATTTCAACACTTGAGCTATTCTTCATCAAATATGAATCAAACTTGAAGCTAACTTGTTTGAATACTTCCATAAGACATATATCCATTCAAATCACTTACTAAATGTCATCTCATGAATTTATCCTACCCAAATCAATCCAAACTTGATTACTAAGCAATTATCCATTCAATCAACTTATAGCAAGCAACTTTGCATATTTATCCAATTCAATCAACTCATATGCACCCAAATGAAATGATCAATAAGAGATATACCTTGGTTAGCTCATGATCATCCAACTAGCAAGCTTCAACTCAGTTATTTGCAAGTCATCAAATATATCTAATGAATCACCACAACTTGAATATGACACTTATATGTTGTAGCACATTTGGACTTCATTCAATTTGTCATGGCATTGGGATAATGATCATCACTTAGCAATACTTGGCTCAACTACATGATCAACAAGATGAATATCATTTGAACCAAGCCTCCAATGCCGATGGTACCTACAATCAATCATCCACTTTTTGATGGTACCCAAACAAGTTTGGGTCCTCTCAAGTTAGGAGCAACGTACTTAGACAACACCTTAGTATGAGTAGCGGGATGCTTTGCAATAGCAACCATAGAGGTATCATTACCATCCTTTCTAAGCACATTATTATCAACAATTGAAATAGGCTTAGAAATATCACCTAGGGGACATGAATGTGCCATGTGTCCCCTTTTTCGGCATGAGTAGCACTTTCTCTTTGATTGAGCCTTCTCTTCCTTGCTCATGTGGTGCTTCTCATTGCCTTGCCTCTCATGGTTTGCTTGAGCCTTCTTCTCAAGCTTGTTAGGACACTTAGAGGCAAAGTGTTCCATACTTCCACACTTGAAGCACTTGATGTGAGCATAATCTTTCTTCTCATCTTCATTCTTGCTCATCATCTTGGCATCTTGAGTTTGCATTGGATGCCTTGCCTTTCCACCCCCTTCTTGTTTTCTTCTTCTTTATCATCAAATCACCACCATTTTCATGGTTGATCTTGATTTGCTCTTGGGGTGTCTTCTTTTTCTCAACTTGTGGCTTTGGTTGAGGCTTCACTTGTTGCTTCACCAATTGCTTAGTTGGGCACATTGAGGTAAGATGACCCCAAGTGCGGCACTTGAAGCACTTGACATGCTTTAGCCTCTCTTCTTCTTTTGTACTCTTGAGCTTCTCAATGTTAGGGCAACCATTTGTAAGGTGTCCCGCTTCATGACACCATTAGCACATGGTATGAGAGAGCTTTCTTTGTTGTAGCTTCTTCATCATTATTTCTCTCTTTCTTTCACCCTTTGTCATCTTCTTCTTGAAGTCAAGGCCACACTTGTCACCATAGTTTCTTTGAGTCTTCAACATGTGCTCAAAGGTGACTTTTGAGTTGTAGCACCTCTCTAACTTGTCACTCAATTTCTTCACTTCTCTTTTAAGCTCATTGTTCTCCTTCAAAAGGTTAGTCTCACAAGACATAGAAGTAGAACAAGCATCTAATTGTGAAGAGCATGGCATATCTAATAAATCATCACAAGAGGTGGATGCATGCTTCTTACCTACATCACAAGGGTTAGCAACATTTTTCAATTTATCATTTGATCCATGTGATGAGCTCTCATTATTTTAAGTTTCTTTGTAAACACTTTAATGAGAGATGCATGTTGTTCTAATAATTCATCATGAGATGCAAGTAGTGTCTCATTATTCAATTTTAGCTCATCATGTGAAGATTTATAAGCATCAAGTAATTTCTTATGTTCTTCACAAGAGTTCTTTAGAAATAAGTTTTCATTTTCTAACTTCAATGTTTTAGCTTTCTCATTTTCTAAAGACATGGTCATGCTAGCAAGTCTACTAACAAGCTCATCATATGAATCAACATGATCAACCACATTATCATTTGTTATCTTAGGTGTCACCTTGTGACATGAAGCAATGTGGTGATGTAGTTGGAGAGCTTGTAGTAGCATCTTCGTCATGACTTGAGCATGAACCATCATCACCATCAAGTGTGCATGGGGTAGCATCATCACTTGCAACACTTGTGGCATCATCAATCTTGTCAAGTGAACTTGTAGTAGATCGATCATCATCATCATCACTTGACCATGAGGTGGAGCAATCTTCCACAATCACCAAATTGTGGTTATGCTCAACACACTCATGCACCACCTTCTTGGGCTCATCCTCCTTCTTGAATTTGCCATCATCCCGTGTGGAGAAATCACCGAAGGTTTCCTTGATGGACTCCCATATCTCACGAGCGGTTCCCTTGATGTTTACTTGTTTCATCAAATCAAAGCTTAAAGCATCCATTAGAAAACAACAAGCATGTGTATCAAATTCATAGAGAACTCTTTGAGCTTTGGTGAGATTTCTATGGTCCAAAACATGGGTGAGACCACTTGTGACAACCCACCAAAATTTAGGTCCCTTTGCACGAAAATGATCAAGCATGTGATTTTTCCAAAGTGCAAAGTTTGTGCCATAAAAAATGTGTTCCTCACAAACATCTAGCCCATTAGACGCCATCCTCTCGAGTCAGTGAAGACCACAAATGAGAGACTGGGCTCTGATACCAATTGAAATGGTCGAGATGGCGACTAGAGGGGGGTGAATAGTCTTTTCTAAAACTTAATCACGTTGGCTAACCGAAACAAGTACGGAATTAAAACTATTGGTCTAACCAAGACTACACCCCTCTATCTATATTCACTAGCACCTTTCAAAGATACTAATTAAGCAACAAAAGTGTCAGGCTAGCTAGAGCTCTCCTAACCAATTCTAGGAGCAAGGTCACACAAACCTATGCCACTAGTACTTTAAGCAACAAGGGAGCTCCTACACATCCTAGTAAGCAAAAGCACAAAGCCAACTAAGCTCACTAGCAATGCTCAATAACAAGGCAACCAATGCCAAATTAGAGAGCGCAATTACTTAGCTACACAAACTAAGCAATGTGACTAATAAGGTTACGCAAACCAAATTAGCCACGCAAGGGAGCTACTTCTATGCTACACAAGCAAGAAGATAACTAGTAAGCTACACAAGCTAACTAATTACAAGAGCAACTATACAAGCTTAATATGTATAAAAGTAATTACAAGCTTGTGTAATGGGGATGCAAACCAATGGGAAGAACAAGGTTGACACGATAATTTTTCTCCCAAGGTTCACGTGTTTGCCAACACGCTAGTCCCCGTTGTGTCGACCGCTCACTTGGTGGTTCAGCGGCTAATTAGCATCACCCGCTAAGCCTACACGTCAGGCGCCACAAGAACCTACCCTGGAAGTGAGGGTAGCTCGATGACACGCTTTGCTAAAGTTGTTCTTCGTGGCTCCCGTGGGGCGAGCACAATGCCCCTCACAAGCACTTCTCCGGAGCGCCGCACAAGCTTCTTGCGAGCTTCGACGGAGACCACCACCAAGCCATCTAGGAGGTGGCAACCTCCAAGAGTAACAAGCACCTTTGGCTTGCAACTCAATCACCTAGTGCCACTCGATGCAACCTCATGATGCAATCGCACTAGAATCACTCGCTCACACAATCGAATGATCACTATCATGTATATGTGTGATGGAGGGCTCCCAAGCACACACAAGCATGGACACTAAGTCCCCTTAGGTGCTCAACACTAGCCATGGCTGAGGGCCACTTCTATTTATAGCTCCAAGGGCTAAACTAGCCGTTACCCCTTCACTGGGCATTTTTCGGGCTGACCGGACGCAGCACCGGACGCACCAGACGTGCATACCGGACGTGTCCAGTCACAATACTAGACGTGTCCGGTAGCGCCTGATCGCCATGTGTCCCATTCAAACTAGCCATTGCCACAACGGCTCTTTGACATGTCCAACCAGACACTCACACCAGACGTAGAAGCAGACATGACCGGACGTTGAGGCGCTGTGTCCGGTCGAGTCCAGTAAGCACCTAGGTCCGACCGAATGCGTCCAGTCAACCGTTCACAGAACGCCGACCATGCAGATTCACACCGGACACGTCCGGTGTGGCGACCGGACGCGTCCGGTCGCTGAGTTCGCCGGTTAATACCGGACGTGTCTAGTCACCATACCGGACGCGTCCGGTCACTCTCTGACTAGCGTGACTCACTCTTTTTCTTCACCAAGTTGATCCACATCAACTCCAACTTCATCTCCTTTGTAAATGTGCCAACACCACCAAGTGTACACCACCATGTGTATGTGTGTTAGCTTTTCATAATCATTTCCCAAAGGGTTAGCCACTCAACTTGCCACGCCACTCAATCCTAGCGACAATGCAAAGTTAGATCACTCGAGTGGCACTTAGATGACTGATATGCAAACAAGTTTGCTCCTCTTGATAGTACGGCCATCTATCCTAAACTCGATCATAAACTTCTCTATACACCTATGACTGGTGAAATGAACTGCCCTAGGTTATACCTTTGCCTTGCGCATTCCATTCCATCTCCTCCAATATCGATGCAACACATGCACCAACACGATCAACTCCACCACTGCTGGGCCTAGGGTGTTACACTCCTCGACCACACAACGGAGAGGCCAGTGGCTCTAGCTCAACTCCACCACTGCCGCCGCAGACTGACCCAGCACTTCTAGTTGTACTTGAACGGATGAGACAGAACCAGACACGCCAGGCTCGGGAGACCGCAGCTACACTTGCTCAGGTTCTGGCACGACAGGATGAGTTTCAGTGGTAGCAGGCCATGCAGCAACAGTAGCTTATGATTCAGCGGCAGTTACTCGGCTTCATGCAGCATGCATTCATTGCTATTGGGATTGCTCCTCAGCAGTCTACACTTCAGATAGGCCAGCCTTCCACCACCACTCCAGTGACTCTAGCTATACAGCCCAGTGGGCTTTTGCGTCAGAGACAGCCAGCTCCTTAGTTTGCCTCATCTATAGAGCTGGTGTCTCAGTGGTTAGCTTCACCAGGGACATCTTAGGGTCCGCACTTTACTCCTATTGTTACGGGCTTCACTCCGACTCAAACTTCTTCGGCGTTAGTGACGGACACCCTAGTCTCCAGGAGTCTCGGCGCTACCTTCAGTGAGCTTACAGGGCAGCCTACACCTCCAGTGTTCTGAGTCCCTGTCCCTACCACAGTTGCCCCAGTTACCGGGACTACCGAGATGATTCTGTCGTCTATTGCATCATCCGAGCCACCTCAGACAGTCACTCCTACACTTGAGGCTTCAGCGACAGCGGCAGATGTGGCTCCACTTCCTACATTGACACCTCTATAGTCATAGGCCACGCCAGTTACTGAGCAGACCCAGATCGCTTCACCTTCACTTCCAACGATAGAGGGTCAGACCGCTCAGAGCTCAGGGTCAGAGGGTGATGCAGCTCAGTTCTAGATCTCTCATCGCACCTCAGCGTCCGACTCGACTGCTCCTGTCCCGCCATCCAACCCTTAGGTTTTGGTGCTTGTCGCCAAAGGGGGAGAGGGAGCGAGTATGTTAAATCTAGGGGGAGCGTGTGAGATGGTCTCGATTCGTGTAGGCGCATGTGCATGACCAAACCTAGGTAATAGATTGTCCTTGTTTGAATGCTTCCTTGATATGTTTAAAATCCTATTTGTTCTTTCTCAATACTTATATTTTAGATGCAAAAGAAACAACAATTTTAACTGTTGGGGGGGTGGACACCAGCATGAGCAGCTTCAGATCTACGAGGAGCGGCACTGATTCCTTATGGTTTGTTGCTCTACTTCAGCTTCCCTTTTCTATTCCCATATTTTTTTGCCTCTTTGGTTCCACGTACACACATGTAGATGAGCATCATGCTCAATTGCTGATGACAACCATAGCGGTTTGGAAGTCCTCACTAAACAATAAGTTCCCTGCTGGCAACTGCTATATGTCCAAGAACAGGAGTTTGGTACATTTTCCTAGGATTTCTAATTGAATATGATCATATATATATCTGTAGGCAACCCAAAGAATATACTGAATGTTTTTCTTTGCCATGTTCATCGAGAAAATTAGAGCTACTCTCAAGGCCTATACTAAAGAGCACGCCATGTATATGAACATTTCTTGAGACAGCTACTACATATCATCAGTAGGTATTTGTTGTTTCCTTTTCCCACATACCTTAGTCAACGATTTTTGGGTCAGATATACTAAAAGGCACGCCATGTACTTATTCATTCACAGGTGTAGACACTATAATCCATCATCGCTAAAAGGCACGCTCTGTATTTGTTCGTTGTCAGAAAAAGATTTCCTGTCATTTGGATAAAACAGAAAAGGATGATTCATCTGCTGGGTATAATCACATTAGAGTTCAATGCAGTGTCCATAAAAGATTTGGTTAGTGGTGTGTAGCTGGTTTGTTTACCTGGGCTGTGTTCGCTGTAGATTTTTTTCAGCTGCAGCTGTGCCTGCAAACAACAAATAAATTTCTACTGCTTCTAGAACAGCTACCATGCAACTATAGCCTATAGCCGCAGCCTAAAAATGGCAGCCAATCAAAGCAAAGTTCAGTATTTGAAGCTGCGCTTGATAGTCCTTCTAATAGTGTAATTGGTTTTTGTTCGTTGATGACATATATGTCTTCCCCAATGATGACAAAGTAGGGATGAAGCACATCAAGAAGTATGTTGAAATGATGACGCATGAGAATGTCTCCAGAGCTGTGTTAGTACTTCAACAGAACCTAACTCCATTTACAAAGTCGTTTCTCATAGAATTAGAGCCAAAGATCCATTTGGAAGTTTTCCAGGTTAGTTTGCACACCCAGAAGCTACTCCAATTTGACTCATTGCTTGGCCCGCATGCTATTGTGCAATAATCAATGATCTTCTATGTCATGATTTTTTATAACTGAAGTAATGAATAGGAGGTCGAGTTGCTTATAAACATCAAGGAGCATGTTCTTGTTCCTGAGCATCAGGTGCTCACACATGAGGACAAGAAGACGCTATTGGAGCAGTACACCTTAAAAGGAAACTCAGGTATTGCCACTTATTGACACTTGCAGATTTATGCCCTTTTTTCCTTTTCCCTATTCTGGACATCCTAATGTAGTGTTCCATCCTACTATAAGAGTCTTTCCAAGCACTTTGTTGTTGCAGAGACTGTTCTAGATTTTAAGCAGCATGTCTTTATTCAAGGAGGCAAACCACTAGATTTTTAATCTTGGATTATAGTTCCAATGCTCCCCAATATGCTGTCATAATTGTCTGGTAAAAAAAGAGTTGCGCGCATTTATGCTTGTGTGGCACCAAACTATGGCTGCGACTGCTCAACAATATTATAGGCATGTTGCCTTCTGTGGTCTTCTTGTTTCGAGAAGATTTACTAATTCAAGCCTCATTGCTTTCGTAAACTTTCTTCCTGCTCCTTCTCCCCCTCTAGATTCCTTGCTGTGTTGTTACCAGAATAATGTATCTACATTGTAAGTCATAGGAATATCCATGTTGTAGTTTCAGCCCCTAATGATAATATTTATTGTTCTTTGTTCACATATTAGTTCTGTCACTGCAGAAACGTACGGCTCATTGTCTAAAAAATGGGAAGATACAGCTGCGCTCAAAGAAATATGTACATATTTAACTGTTGTCATTTATCGATTCTCTTGCAAAATTGTAAGTGCTCCTATATAGCTGCTACCTGTAATTAGTGAGAATTATAGACTTTGACCAAAATTATTGTTTGCTACTCTGGCAGAACCACCTAATCTAATGCCTCCTAAGAGTGCTCGTCTTCCATTAGACACTAAACACTCAAGGGAGAACATCAAATTACGCAGTTCCGTCAGGCATACCCCAGGAGAGAACCCGAAAATCCATATTTTTCCATCAGGATCACAAATGAGAGAATAAAGCTTACATCATTCTTAATCATTTCTTACATCACTTTTAATACAACATCAGAGTATAATATTTATTATTATAACAGCGGAATGTAATCATATTATCAGAGTTATAAACAATTTAATGTAACAGCGGAATATAAACATGTGATCAGAATTACGGCGGAAATAATTATCTATTCATAGTATGATGAAGCATTGATATGTGAACTAGGACAAGAGATTATAAAACTTTTATTTAGAAAAATATTTAGTGAGAGTTATAAATAAAAACTATGATCGCAGCGTAAAGGAAATCCTCTCTGAGCCCACTGGGAGGAACCCACATACAAGGGTCAGCTCTAGCATCCACCTGTCACCTGCAACAGGGGGAATAAAACCCTTAGTACTCAATTGTACTCCGCAAGACTTATCCGACAGGAGGAAAGAAAAAGACTCCAAGGATATGCAAGGCTATCTGGCTTGTAGGTTTATTGCATCTGCAGGAGCATTACTAAAAGTGCGTCTTTGTATTTAATTTTTATTAGCAGTATATTAGTTCATTAACTAACCATTCTAAGTAAGCACATGTGCTACTTTCAAGCAGGTGTTTAGCAATCAGAGTTCCTTTTTCCATCTTTTATTCTTCCAGTTCTTACTACGGTGCTACACACAAAACAAGCCGTACCGGATTGCCCAGCGATTCGTGAATCAATGCCCCTAGCTCGGTACCCCGAAAACACATGTCCCGCTTATACTCCGGGCACAAGCAGGACCAACCCACTACCCTCCTATCATGGGGTCCAGGTCCTCGTCCAAACTAGGACTCCAAGCCCCCTCCCCTGAGTTCCAGACTCAGTGCAGTGCAAGGATCTTCTAACCCAAAAACTACCATGACAGTCGGTCCAGAAAGAGCCGGAACCCATGATAAGAGAGTAACAAGTCTTCCAAGCGCCCATACACAAGTATATGCTCGGGATAATAAATCTATGAGTTGCCTCGATGACTTATGCTACGACCGGTCCTTAATCGACACAGACAGGGAAAGCGGTGTAACCAAGCTATGCCTCGTGTCCATGGCGACACAACCTCTTACATCCACCAATATCCAAACCATATCCCTGTCCGGTCACCATTTTTCCTTTCCACCATTTATATTTTCCAAGTGATAATGATACAGTAGCATATTTCCTATATCTCGCGAGTGACAGGCAATCACTCGACTTCTACTGGGTCCTGTAGCATAGCAATCTACCCGATCCTGTCATACTAGTAAGACTCATAGGATAAAGATATATATATATATGTATATGCAAGTGGGTTTTCATTCAACTCCTTAAAACTTAATGCACAAATATAATTTAAAGTGCAGAAAAGTAGGGGTTATGCACCGGGGCTTGCCTGGGTGAAATATAACCAAAAGTTAGTATTTGCATCTTCAGATCATCGACCATCAACTAAATAGAAAGCCCATTGCATCATCTCCTGGAGAGAATACCATTACACCATCTTCGGATTCCCAATCATCCTTCAACCGATCTGTTGATCTATCATCATACCTATATAATATGCATTGATGCAAATGCATAGATGTAAATAACCAACGACAGCCGAAACGCTTAGAAATCCGATCACGCCTCACAAGCTAACTAGATAGCTCTAACGCTGGTCTACGTATCCATGTTGTTGAATAAGGCGTTACTTCCCAACCAATGTTTTAGTTATACGAAACCCAAGTTGTTTCTTTATTCCATTCTATCAATTTAATCTTTATTCGAAATAGGGCATCATTATTAATTTATTAAACTAATTATTCTGGGGCTACCAAAAATTACAGTGAGTACCTAATATTACCAGGAGCCTACTGTAAAAATTTTAGATTCAACACTACTACTAATTCATCACAACAATTCCTACAAGTTTATATTTTTACAATAGTAAGTACCTTAAATTAATTATATAGCTTCCAAGAATGTTATCACACTATGTAAACAAAATATACTAACAGGTAGATCATGATTTTAGGAGACTAACAAAATTAGTTTTATAATTTTTGGATTCCTATACCATTTTATATTGATTATACAAGTTAAACTAGAAACCTATTTTTGAAAAGCATTTCGGAAATAAAAAGGGCCGACGGCCACTAACTGGCCCAGCAGCGCGGCGCGGCCCGCAGGGGCGCACGGCCCAGCGCACAGCGCGGCACCAGGCCAGCCCAAGCGGCGCAGGCGGCTGCCCAACGCGATGAACGGCCTAGGCGCGACGGCAGTCCAGTAGCTCGGTGAGCGTAGCCTAGTGGCGCAAGGCCGACTATGGCCCACGCGGCCAAGGCCCAGAGGTGCGCGCCACTTATGCAGAAAAGACCCCACAGTTTTACTAAATCGATACGTAGTCCAGAATACACTATTCATGTGAGTAACTTATTTTACACCTAGGACCCTGTACAAAATTCCTACTTGGATTCATACCCTTCTCTTCATCCTCAAAAGCAGAGGGCAGACAAGGAGCAACCCGCCAGCACAATCGGCGGCTCGCCGGCGGTGGAGGTGAAGCGAGGCGGCGCGGCGAAGTGCCAGCGGCTCCGGTCACACCCAAGGATGAAAACAACATGGCCGGGCAGGACCCGAGGAGCACCCACCATGCGCACACACGGATGGCCATGGGACGACGCCGGTGACTGCCTCGTCGGCGCCAGGCAGCAGGCGACGGTAGGCGAGGGCGGGCTCCATGGTACCGGGCAGACCCGGCGCAACCCCAGCTAGGCCTTGTGCGAGCCTTACGGCGGCATCAGCAAAAGAGATGGGGCAGCGCGTGGCCATAGCGGGCGCTGCGGGAGGGGCAGCGGTGACTACGGCGCGGGCGCACGGGAGGAGCAGCGTCGAGGGGCATGGTCCAGCGTGGACCAGGGTGGCACGACAGGGAAGACGGGGAAGGGCACCGGTGCGAGGAGAAACAAGGCGAGGCGGCTCAGCGCGCGGCAACCTGAGCCTAGGCGCCTCGCGGGGAGACAGGGCGACGGCGAGCGCGGGAGGCGCGGCATGGCGAAGGTGGAGCAGCAAAGAAGCAGGAGCTGGAGGGAAGCGTCGTGGAGTAGCCGGTTCGACGCGAATGGGCCGGCTAATGAGCAGGAGCTAGGACGCCTCCAGCACGAAACCCGGGGGAACACGGCGTGTTCGTGCGCGGTGGCTGGGCGACGGTGGGGAAGGCGCAGCGCTCGAGAGGGGGAAAAGGGAAGAGACAACGACGAGCGGTGACGGTCGAGGCACGTGCTGCGAGGCAGCGGTGGCCGCAAGGCAAGCTAGGAGAAAGAGCAGCATAGGAGCACGAGAGGAAGGGCGAGGAGCCACACGCGGCTCAGGCGCACCAGCGCGTGTGGTGGCCGGGCAGCGGCGTGGTGCTACGGTAAGAAAAAGGAGGGGCAGCGGTAGAGGAACAGCGGCATGGCGTCAGTGCGAAAGGATTGCAGAGGCAGGCAAGGATGAGACCACGGCAGTAGAGACAAGCAAGACAGAGAGAAGAGAGCACGCCAAGAGGCATATGGTGAAGCGACGAAACTGGCAGTGAGATAGAGAAAGACAAGAGGCATTGAAAAGCAGGCGCGCGAGAGAGAGCAGGGAAAAGAAAAAGGACCTTCTGCTGCTTGAATGCTCAGTGCGACTGGTGCTCACATAAAAATATCGGACGCGACGCAAGCATGGGAGAGAAGGACAGGGGCGCAGGCAAACGGACACGCCATAGTGCAGAGCAATGGAGAGCCACGACGAGAGACGTGACGGTAATAAATGCCATGCAACGAGTACGCTGTACGCCAGAAAAATAAACGAAGCTGTTACGCCCTCTCTCTCGTCAGTTCGTGCTTATCAAAATAAACCCATGAGTATATATATATATATATATATCGTTCTATTTATTAATGGATTTTAATCTATTTATAAAAGTTGATTTTCATGCTTAATCTAACAGAACAAACTGTTCGCTAGAATCGTCGTTCGACATTTCTAAATATCTTTACGCACTGAGTAATTTAACTTGGACGTTTATTCGAGTCCACAAAACTGGTTCACCGGATTCACTTATCACATCAAGTATATTTAAATAAAAAAATCCCGAGAAACTCGTTTTGAAATTTTGACTTAGATCTAAATTACGGTGCTAAACGAGCTCGTAACACCCGGGGTCTTACAGCTACACAGCCTATGAGTTGTCTTGTCCGCATTTACTTCCGGTTGAATTTATGCCTGCTACTTCATTTACTTCAATTGACTTCCCTCGTCAAGATGCAGCCACGAGCCCTCTTTGGCCCTCTTTGGCCTCGTTCGCTGAAAAACACTGTTCTGGCTGAATTGTCGTGAGAGAAAAATATTGTTCCGGTTAAAAAAATAAGTTAAACAAGTCGAATATGGGGTAAGCCGAACAGGGCCTTTGCTTTATATTTCAGGTACCTGCCTTCCTTGTACAGCTTCTATGAGTTTTTTTATTTCCTCACCCATCCATCTATGTTCTTACTGCGTTCGTATAGAAGCTTCTATGTAATACATCCATGGCTTTACAAACAGTGTGTTGCAGCATATACTTTTGTACTGGTGCTAGATAGACAAACCACCAGCAGCTCTGGGTACAAACAAATAAAATTATTCCAGTTGTTTCTTGACATAATCGAAACTTTTTTAAAGCCTTCATGAACCATAAGCTACAAGAGTAGTGTTGTAGTCTTCTTTGAATTATTATTGGCGTGTAAGCATGTTCTTCTTAGACATTAGCTTACGCAAAAGGATTGAAATTCAGATTTCCGTGTACACATTATATTGAATGCTGCTACCTATGAGCAATGAAATCAATTGAACATCTGCTTATTATTCAAATCAGGGTTATTTCACATTTTGAATATCAAATTTTGAGCTTAGTGTTCAGTGATGCCTCGAGGAAAAAAAAGGTTAAAGTGCACTAGAATGTTAGGTTGAGGAAATGTTCTGTTTTCCCTCAGAGTGCCATGTCTACTGATAGTACAACCCCATTCTTTAAACGGATGGATATAGTTTGTAAAGCATGACCCAGGATTTGTTAATGTTGTTGAGCCATCACCTCTACCTATCATGGCCAGTAGTACTTGCCTACAGCAATTGTGTCTGAGATTATTTTGATGTCAATGTCAGAGTTTAGTTGTAGATGTAGGATATAATTTTGCAGTTTTCTTGCCAGGTGATCTGGGCCACGATTTCTATGGTTGTTGCTGAAAACAAGCTCTTGGCTCATGCCCTACAATATCCTTAAAACTAGCGTTTTGTCTTCCTTTTTGAGAGGTTAACCATTTTTATTTGTTCCCAACTAAATTTGGGTGATGGGTCCTATGCTAACACTTTATTCTAATTGAAGTTGTATATCGGTTCATAATTTTAATTATGTATAAGTTATCTCATGGAGACAAACGTCAACTTTGTCGACGGGTAAGTGAACATATATACTTACATAGAGCAGCACGTTAGCTTTTCCCCTAAACAGAGTTGCGAAGATTTGATTTAGGCTATCCTTTTCTCTTGACATTATGTTTTTTTAAATAAGACTGGTTTTGCTACTGACATGCCGACCTATCTTTTTCTCAGTTTTGATGATCCTGCTCCACATAGAGCAGGTACATATTCTAACCATATGCTACCTGAAGTTCTGCAGAGATTGGAGAAAAGGTGCACGGGTGATGTTTTCATATGATTGATAGTCCTAGAAAGTGGAAATTTATGGTTACAAAAATGTTGCTTCATTTTGCCCCCCCCCCCCCCAAAATGTTGCTTCATTTTCTGTACAGTTACCCTTTTTTGGCTTCCAGTAACTCCCTATCATCCAAATTCGACTAATTATAACAGTTGTCACAACTTCTCGTAGTTAACCTCGAATGTTCTCACGTGCTCTTCTCATAGTTAAAAAATGTCGCTTCATATTTTGTGCAGTGACCATATGCTATCGAAGTTTGTTATATGCTCTCAGCTGTTTGATTGCACCTGTCTTCGTGCTAATTTGAAGGGCGGTCATGTGTATAGGTCCTGCATAACGTTTTTTGGTATTTTCCCCTCTCTTTGCTTCAATGTATATTGTCTGCGACACTGTCCTGTTTGGAGATGCTATTTGTTCCATATTCATACAATGGAGGAATTTAATTAAAGAGATTACCATAGTGCTACAGCAACAGAGGTCGCCGACAAACTAAACTTCTAATGAAATTGTCTATCTACCCACAGCGACAACAGCAATAAGGATAGGAAAATAAATATTTAATATTCCTTTCTTTGATTTAGTTTATGACCATCACAATGTTCTTCCTACCTATATTCTACTATACAAGTTCAGATCTCTCTATTAGTTACATGATTTTAACTACATATGAACATACAGACTGTGTTTATTTGCCCTTGTTCCTTTCACATTCCTAAGCAATCTCTATTCTTGATTACATCAGCCATAGTTTCACATTCATGTGCACACTATGCAATAGTACATTTGATTATTGTTGCCACTTGATTCTTCTTATTGGCATTGCCTCATGCCTGCCTGGTTAGCTATTCCTGTATGCTAATTACCAAATTATTCTTCTGCAGATTTTCAGATGCCACGTGATTTCCTTCCAATGGAACATCAGCAAGCAAGGCAAACTACAAATTGTTTCCATGTCTTAACAACATGGGAAATGGGGATACCACCCACTCGATGGCGGTCCGAGAGCACATATAGATCTTGTTTTGACCGATGCAAAGGTACATGCCAATGTTCTTCTGTACTTTTCCTTTGTCGATATATGTAAACTAACTATCAATGTATTCTTATATATGTATATTCAATAGTATTCAATGGTCTCAGCTACTCAATTTTATGCCAAAATATTTCATAGATTCTACTGTTGTTTAATATGCCTGCCTCTCAAGTTGACATAACTGGATTGAAGCTATATGAAACCTCAACAACAAGATAATAGATTATACTTTTACAATTCTAACCTTTCCCTGCTAGAGAGACGCACTTTAGATTTGCAGTGCATAGTTACTTACTTTTAGAGGTTTGCTTCACCGCTTTTATTTCTAGATATATGAGTTCACATATACAGAACCAGCAATGTCCATTTGGCAGCTTGCAGCTCCGGTTGCTATTCCTTAAAAAAGGTCGGGCATGACTGATTGCTGCAGTACTCGTGGTTAATCATAACTTTCTAGCTCCGCTCTTAATTTGTCTTCAGAGGTTTCTTTCTCTGCTTCCGTTTCTACATATAACTTTTTTCTTAGATAAATGCATACATAAAACTTACAGTATCATTTTATAGCTTGCAACTTCAATCGTCATTGCTATAAAAAAAACCCAGCAGCTTTGTGTTCCAACCTCTGAAGTGCAGGGTGCAGTACCAACATAGCAAGCAAAGCAGCTTCCCCAATTCTCCAAGGATGTACAGGAAAGCAGCCTCCCAATTACGTACAGCACACCGCATTGGTTTACAGCTTTTATCGGACATGCTTTGTTGGCAGTTCCATCAGAATTTTTACTTTCCAAAACATGTACAAATATTGGCTAATATTTCTAAGGTCCTGTTGTCCACAAAAAATGACCAAACCCTGTGAATTTATCGTTCCTGCTATATGGACATCACATATTTTATTCAATCTTATTATTTCATATATGCACAAACTGCAAAGATGTGTCAGTTTATCGGCTCGCCGGTTTCACGTTTGCTGCGTTCGCCGTGTCCCCGCCGGTTCCATGAATCCCATGCAGGACGCGCCGAAACGGCGACCTCACCACCGATTCACGCCGCCGTCCTCACCATCGATGCCGGCAGTGCCATCTGCTCCACCTCCGCATCGTCTGTTGGGTCAAGCTAGCCGCGGTGAGCACGTAGGACGTGTAGGGATCCAAAGTTAGGCCGGGTAGGTCCGGCAACAGCGCCGTCGGGCCGCCATGGCCGGTGTGCTCACGCTGAACCCTAGCTGGCCGAACTAGTAACGTGGGCACCTAGATCGATGCGCGCGGCTCGTTCCCCTGCTTCCACAACGCAACACGGGTCTGCTTCTCCCCTTCCAGCGCATCATCTCCTAGGCCGTTGCTCCCCTCCCTCTACTGCTCCGACTCCTCGGCCGCACTGAACAACGCCGAGTAGTAGTGCAGCGCATACACGAATAGGCACAGGAACACGAGCGGGAGGCCGCGAAGTCGGCGAGGCGACGGCTGGTGGCCTCGAGGACATCGAGCGATGTGCCGCCCCCTGCACGGCCAAGATGCTGACTCGCTCGGGTTCTAGCGCCCACCCGCGGAAGAACAAAGGGAGAGAGAGGAAGAAAAAAGAGACAGAGGCCATGTTTAGTTCCCCCGTTTTCCAGAATTTGGCACTATGCAAAAAGAAGATTCTCCGTCACATCAAATTTACGGTACATGCATGGAGTACTAAATGTTGACGAAATCAAAAACTAATTGCACAGTTTGGTTGTACTCTACGAGACGAACGTTTTGAGCCTAATTAGTCAACGATTGGACAATTATTACCAAATAAAAACAAAATACTACAGTGCATAAACAGTACCACCGAATCCGGCGGCGCCGAATCGGCCTCCAACTAAACACGGCCAGAGGCAAAAACGTCATTTCATAGCTATTCTCTCACCTCCTCAGCAAAAAAAAATAAATATTTTAATGCGTCCAGTGTCCTCCAACAAATTTAACACAAAATAGAGAGTTCATCAGCAAATCGATTTATTTTGGATGTCCGCTGGCAAAGCAACCTCACTTTCGGTATTCCCCCCCCCCCCCCCCCCCCCCCCAAACTCTAACCGGTCCATCATCAGCGCTACATCTAACATCGTCAAGGTAGTGAGAATCGTATGGTAGTGAGAGACCGAGAAAGGAAGGGGACCGACTGGTGACACGACGGAGAGCCAAGGCGGCAGCAGTTGCTTTCTTTGTGCGCCTTGTTTGGTGCCTAGTCAATAGTCGGCCCTTACTTATGTTGACGAGTGGTTCTTCATCTAGCGTGAATTCAGTAGTCGCGACTCACCCCTCATGAGGATGCTAAGTGGTGGTTGTTCCCAGATTTTTTTTAATTTTGATTATTATTTTAAAAAATGAATAAATAAAAAGGTAGGGAAAAATGTGCTTCAACCCACGTGCCGCTGATTGAAACAGTGTTTACTTGACCCAGATATTTTCGTCTCTTAGAGGGCCTTAGCCCAAATACTATCCCATGCGTGGTACAGGTGATAAGAGCCCAGCCCAGCTATGACTAACGAACGCTCCAGGTCAATCGTGCGATGATGCGAGGCGTGGAAGAGAGTTTAAAGCCCATCGAATGCTCATATATATGTGCTTTGTAGTCTACACAGAAATTGCTAAGAGCTGGGGAAAAGACACTGGAATGGCTAATCGAGCACGACGTCTGTGATAAGTTGTTTTATTTCAAGCCCTTCATTGTTGAATGCTAAGGGATGATCGTCTTATTTTGTTACATTATTAGAACTAGCAAATATGGCCATACGTTGTAACGGGAGAAAAAAAATTCATCAAATGTTCATGAAAACATGACGGTGGAAATTTTACGTATTTATTTATATTTATTTATCTTTTCTATAAATTTTTAAGCACAATTAATTATTTTATGACCATAACATCGATAGTATAATATAAGTTAAT
This sequence comes from Miscanthus floridulus, assembly GCF_019320115.1. Classification (NCBI taxonomy): domain Eukaryota; kingdom Viridiplantae; phylum Streptophyta; class Magnoliopsida; order Poales; family Poaceae; genus Miscanthus; species Miscanthus floridulus. Next base: position 104,472,534 of record NC_089585.1, on the reverse strand, counting down.
GTTTACATTAATACGATATTGTCCTTATATGGATCATGCATTGGCTGATTAATTACCATGCATGTTGGTCACATGCCCGCATGCATATGCATATGCTTGACTAGAATCCTGGTTTTGATAAAAGCAATACACGATACTTTAATATTAATTATATATCCAAATAAAAAAATACGTGACGACCTTTACCTTCTCCTCAACTCTGTTGTCTCTGCGTGCATCCATCCATCCCCTGTGCCCTTGCAACCCCTCTCTCTCTCTCTCTCTCTCTCTCTCTCTCTCTCTCTCTCTCATCTGTATCTCCCTATCCGAACTCTCCACTTCCCTAAAAGTTGGTGTGTGCGGTGGCGACGCCGGCGAGGCTACGATGCGCAACGGCACTGTCAGTGCAGAAAGTGACCAACTAGTAAATATTTGTAGTTTTGCTGTACGTTGTGATCGGAGGTGGCCTAGCACTCAAAGACACAGGATTTATACTGGTTCAGGCAACGTGCCCTACGTCCAGTCGGGGTCGGTCGGTGACTTTATTCCTGAGCCCAGGTGCTCAAAGTTTGTAGTGGAGGTACAAACGAGAAGGAGGAAGAAGGGGGTGTACAAGAGGTTCGGTCGGCTCCGACCAGAAGGGTCGCGGTTGGAACTAGGTGGTCCTACGGTTGTGAGTGTTGATGTCGATCTAGTGAATCTGAGCTTGAAGAAGTCGATCTCCTCTCGTTGGAGGGAGCGCATCCCCTTTTATAGATGAAGGGGATGGCTTTTTACAGGTGAGAGGGAGAGAGTATAGATATTTCTAAGCCTTGCTGCCTACGGTGATGAAAACTATATAATGGTTGAAGCCCCCCAATAGTGTCGATGTCGCTGTAGGATGTCAGATGTGCACGGGAGGTCGAGCTATCTTCTTCAGGAAGGATGACGCCGGTACCTGCAAAATACTTCTTGATGCCTAGTGGCATGTGAAGAGCCGTGCTATGTTCACCCAGTATGGCAAATCCTGGAGCCCATACCGCGATCGATGTCCAGAGACACACGGGGGGGCTTACCATATGGGAGTTTCTAGCGGCCCCTACAATACTTTGTGTCAGGGTGGCTGCAGAGCACTGTTTTGTGCAGGGTATGGTCCCTGGTATAGTGGTGTTGACTTATGAGCCATGCCTTGCCTTTCTCCGCGTGCCTTCTGGTTCTTTCTGAGCGGGCGTCCTCGGTCAGATGGTCCCCAGTCAGTTCTGGCGTGCCAGTCGGAGAATAGCGATGAGTAGAGTTTTCTATGAACCCCAATTGGAGACATGGGGTCGAGGTTGGAGGTGGTCCTCGGGTTAGGCTTTCCAAGCAGAGGCCGTGTGAAGCCGGCCGGGGCCTGAAGCCAGCGCTCCGATCGGAGAGGCCATTCGGAGTTGGCATGAGCCCGAGGTGCTCTAGTCGGAAAGATGGGCCGATGGCGGCCAGGGCCTGAAGCGAGTGCTCCGGTCTGTTGAGTTTAGACTCTTGGGCCGAGCCTTGGCATGGAAGCCGGTCTCCGAGGGACCCCAGGTTTATGAACCCGACAGGAGCCCCCGAGCCCTCGGGTAATTCGGACAGAATCGTCTGGGGTATTTTTGTCTTGCCGGTGGGTGCGCGCGAGCCCTAGGCGGTTCAGGCTGAACCGGTTGAGGGTGTTGTCTCAGTAGGCATGTATGCATGTTTTTTAGTTTGAGATGGAATTTTGTTTAACCACGGCGTCATTGTGCAGCTGAGGTGTTTTTAAGCGTGGGGATTGGATTGAGACAAAACTTATTGATCCCGGCGTCGGTGCGCGCCGGGGATCGGGCGAGGAAGTTTTTTAGTTTTTGAAACGAACTCTAGCATCGGTGCGCGTCGTGGACGGAGATAGCTTAGTTTTGGATGCAATAGAGTTTGATCTTTGGCGTCGGTGCGCGCCGTGGGATTGGGTAAGGTGGAGTCACGAGTAGTCCTAGGCGTCAGTGCTCGTCGTGGACCGAGAGAGTTAGTTTAGTTAGTAAAGCCATCTGAAGCCATTATGCGAGTTTAGGAGTCGCGGTCCCAGGAGCCGTAGCCGGATGTCGCCGATCCTATCGATGCGAGTTTAGGAGTCGCGGTCCCAAGAGCCGTAGCCGGATGTCGTCTACCCCGTCAATGTGAGTTTAGGAGTCGCGGTCCCAAGAGCCGTAGCTAGATGTCACCTATCCCATCGACGCGAGTTCGGAGTCGCGGTCCCATGGCATTTAAGCCCCCAAGCCCTGTCGGGCCTTTGTGGGGGTTGTGAGTTGTTTTTGCGCTACCCCATCCGGTTCCTCACAACCGGGGGGCTGAGTTTCATCGCCTGTCCTGATTGCTCAGGCTCGAAGACTAGCTCGGTGAGCTCGCTAATAGGTGTGATCGAGCAGAATCCGGGTCCATCATTCACGACGGGGTCGGCATAACCCTCTTATGGCATTCCACTACTCCTTTACCTATAGCCCGATAGATACCTAGGTTGTTCCATAGAGCGATGCGGGTGGCCTGACGGCCTCCCCTCGATGGAGATTCTGTGGGCTTAGCGAGAGGTTCAGGATCGAATGAGAAGGTTGAGATGACCCAGTTTGCCAGACCGGGCGAAGGCCACACGGTGCTCATCTACGGTTTTCTCCCCTGACTCTGTTTGGTCGCTCATGTCAAATGAGGCAAACCACTGCTTCGTGGCGCAACACGGAGCGTTCTGGTGCATTTTGCTGCACGTGCGATGCTTAGTTCTCGAGCCCCCGGGCGGTTCATGCTCTAACCGTCCAGGGGGATTCAGGCGTATGGAATGAAATACGCGTATGGATGTATGAATGTTTTAAATTGAAATATAGGGGCTTTGATAGTGTTTTACCTTAAAGACTGGAGAGACAGGGTTCATCGGGCTCCAGTCAGAAACGTCCATCCGGGACCTGCGCTTGTCAATCGTGGGTTAGCCCTCGTGTGAACAGTTTTGTATTTAATGAACATATGCTTACCTTGATGTCCTGAGAGACGGGGTTCGAAGAGCTTCAGTCGGAAATGTCCGACCGGGACCCATGCTCGTCATTCGAGACGGAGTCGGCATGGCTCACATGGGGCGCCCCTTCGCTTCCTACCTGTATCTCAGGTGCTTATCCTAAGTGAATCGATCGACTCAGGAGGCCGGTTGGTCTATCCTAGGTGACTCGATCGTTCCAGTTGGAAACGTCCTTTCGGGACCTACGCTCATCAATCATGGGTTAGCCCTCGTGTGAACAGTTCTGTATTTAATGAATATATGCTTACCTTGATGTCCTGAGAGATGGGGTTCGAAGAGCTTTAGTCAGAAATGTCTGACCAGGACCCATGCTCGTCATTCGAGATGGAGTTGGCATGCCCCACATGGGGCGCCCCTTCGCTTTCTACCTGTATCTCAGGTGCTTATCCTGAGTGAATTGATCGACTCAGGAGGTCGTAGCAGTTTTAAAATTTATGGGGGAGGCCCCCATATAAAATGTTCGTGTGCTTTAACAGCTATAATGGTATTTTGTTTTCTGTGATGGAGTTATTCCGTTCGGGGAAGCTTGTTCCCTTTTGTTCCTTAGTTTCTCCTTAGCATAATTTTGTTTTAAATTTCTTTCTTTCTCGTACCTATCTGTTTGTTCTGTAGGTTGCAACTTCGTGAGCCCGGGGCGTGGCCCACGAGGCTCGGCCGGTTGTAGCCGTAGGAAAAGGCGGGGTGCAATCAATCGGAATTTTTAAAGCAAAGCTACATAAGGTAAATTTAAAGGAATGAATTACCCCTTCGTTAGGGTAGGAAGGAATTTCTCCATACAATTGTAAACAAAATAGAGAGGTAGTACTCAATATTTGTATATTTATGGAGCCCCCGAGCGACCTGGGTTGAAAGTGTTCGGACGGGGGCGCTCTTATAGGAGCATGTGCTTTAACCGAAGGTGTTTAGACCGATTCTAAGGGAAAAAACGACGTAGTTGTTCAATGTTCCAAGTGTTGTTGAGAACATTGCTGTCATTGTCCTCTAGTCGGTAGGTGCCTGGTCGGATTACCTCGGTTACCATATAGGGTCCTTCCTAGGGTGGGGAGAGCTTGTGTCTTTCCTTCATCGATTGGGTCCTTCGTAGCACGACATCACCGACTTCGAGAATCCTTCCTCTGATCTTCCTTTCATGGTACCTACGGAGGCTTTGTTGATAGCGGGCGGAGCGGATGATGGTTGTCTCGTGGGCCTCTTTGAGCATGTCGACTGCGTCTTGTTGAGTCACCGTGGCTCGATCGTGGTCGAAAGCTTTTACTCTCGGTGTGCCGTGGTCGAGGTCGGAGGGCAACACAACTTCCGCTCCATAGGTCAGGAAGAAAGGTGTGAATCCCGTGGATCGGTTTGGGGTCGTTCTTAGATTCTAGAGGATTGTTGGGACCTCTACAACCCACCGCCCAGCGTGTTTGTTGAGTCGATTGAAGATGCACGTCTTGAGTCCTTGGAGGACCATGTCGTTGGCGCGTTCGACCTGACCGTTAGTTTATGGATGTCCGACCAAAGCCTAATTGATTCTAATGTCGTATCCATTGCTGAAGTTTTGGAACTTCTTCCTAGTGAAGTTAGTCCTGTGGTCCGTGATAATACAGTTAGGAACGCTGAATCGATAGATGATGTCGAGGAAGAATTTGACCGCCTCTTTCGAGCAGAGATTGGTGATGGGCTTGGCCTCTATCCATTTGGTAAACTTGTCGACTGCTACGAGTAGGTGGGTAAAACCGCCTAGACCTTTCTTGAGAGGTCCCACCATGTCGAGGCCCTAGACCACAAATGGCCAAGTGATTGGGATGGTTTGGAGCTCTTGCGCTGGTAAATGGATTTGCCGAGCGTAGTACTGGCATCCTTTGCACCTGCGGATGACCTCCTCTGCATCTCGTAGCATGGTGGGCCAGTAAAAACCTTGGCGAAAGGTTTTTCTGACTAGGGACCTTGGGGCCGCATGATGCCCGCAGATCCCAGAATGGACCTCGAGGAGGATCTGTTTTCCCCGACTAGTGGGAACACACTTCATGAGTACTCCTGACGGACTTTGTTTGTAGAGTTCGATATCGAGCACGACGTAGGTCTTGGTGCATCAAGTGATTCATTAGGCTTTAGTTCTTTTGGGTGGGAGAACCCCCTCGAGGAGGTAGGCGAGCAGTGGTACTCGCCAATCGGTTTGATCGAGTACCAATACGGTGATGTCCGCGGGTGACGTCGTTATAGAGGTGCTGGGATCAGAACCCCCGAGCGTCAGCTGGCCATTGGGGTGCGTTTGGGTCGGACCTTCCAGGATGCGGGCAGACGGCTCATGGACGTCGTTGACAAAGACTCCACTGGGGGATGGATCTCGCCTGGCGACCAGTTTTGCGAGGAAATCGGCGGCGTCATTGTCCCTTTGAGGGACGTGATGCAGTTCGATTCCCTAGAATTTGTCCTCGAGCTTGCGTACCTCTTGGTAGTATGCTGTCATGATGGGACTTTTGCAGGAGGACTCCTTCATGACTTGATCAACGACTAGTTCCGAGTCACCATGGACGTAGAGTCACGTAGCGCCGAGCTCGATGGCGATGCATAGTCCGTTGATAAGGACCTCGTATTCCGCAGCATTGTTTGAAGCTAAAAAGTGGAGGTGGATGGTGTAGCGGAGCCTACTCCCATCTGGGGAGATCAGAACCACTCTTGCCCCCGAGCCAGGTGCCATTACAGACTCGTCAAAGTACATTGTCCAGTATTTGTGGGAGACGTCCTGGGCCGGTAGCTGGACCTCCGTCCATTCGGCGACAAAATCCACGAGAGCCTAAGACTTAATTGCGGTGCAGGGGGTATACCTGATGTCATGTCCCATGAGTTCAAGGGCCCACTTAGAGATTCATCCCATGGCATCGCGGTTGTGGATGATTTCTCTGAGTGGGTATGAAGTGACGACTGTGACTTTGTGGTTGGTGAAGTAGTGTAGGAGCTTCCTAGTCGCCATTAGTACGGCGTATAGGAGTTTCTGCACCTAGGGGTACCAGACCTTGGGATCGGTAAGCACTTCTCCGATGAAGTATACGGGTCGCTGCACTTTGACTTGGTGTCTCGGTTCCTCCCTCTCTATGACCAGGGTGGCGCTCACCACATGGTTACTTGCCGTGACATAGAGGAGGAGGGGTTCTCCCCGCTTGGGAGGGACGAGGATTGGGGCCGATGTTAGGGACGTTTTGAGGCTTTTGAGAGCCTACTGGGCTTCCTCAGTCCAGATGAAGGCGTCTGTCTTTTTGAGGAGCTTGTAGAGCAGCATCCCCCGTTCACCGAGCTAGGAGATGAAACAGCTTAAGGTAGCCAGGCAATCGGTGAGTCTCTGCATGCCCTTGACATTGCGTATGGGGCCCATGTTGGAGATGGCCATGATCTTTTCAGGGTTGGCTTCGATGCCGCGCTCGGATACAATGTATCCCAGCAGCTTCCCCTTTGGAACCCCGAAAACACACTTTTTGGAATTCAGCTTGATGTTGAACCTTCGGAGGTTCACGAATGTCGCGGCCAAGTTTGTGATTAGGTCGCAAGCTTGAGCCGTTTTGACCACTATGTCATCAACATAGATGGCGATCATTGGTTTTGGCCGCTCGGCCTGATCGGGCTGGTCGAGCGGGTCGATTTGGTCGGCGAAGCATTGCTGCATACACCTTTGGTAGGTGGTATCAGCGTTCTTCAGGCCGAAAGGCATGGTTACATAGCAGTACGAACCATACGGGGTGATGAATGAGGTTGCGAGCTGATCAGACTCTTTCATCATGATCTAGTGATAGCCTGAGTAGGCATCCAGAAAAGAGAGGATTTCACAACCCGAGGTGGAGTCAATTATCTGGTCTATGTGTGGTAATGGGAAATGATCCATTGGGCACGCTTTGTTAAGTCTAGTATAATCGACGCACATTCTCCACTTCCTAGTCTTTTTTCTGACCAGGACAGGATTGGCAAGCCAGTCAGAATGAAAGACCTCCCTGATGAACCCGGCTGCCAGGAGTTTGGCGATTTCCTCGCCTATGGCCCTGCGCCTTTCATCATCAAAGCGACGCAGGCATTGTTTGGTGGGTTTAGAGCCTAGGGTAAGGTGTAGTGCGTGCTCGGCGACCTTCTAGGGTATCCCTGGCATGTCAGACGGCTGCCATGCGAAGACATCATGGTTGTCGTGCAGGAAGTCGACGAGCTCGCCTTCTTATTTGGCCGGAAGCTAGGTCCCGATCCGAACTGTCTTGGTTGGGTTGGTGGGATCAATTTCTACCACCTTGGTTTCTTCGAGCGGGCGAAAGGCCGACGAGGACGTTGGTTGGTTACAGTCCGGGGCTGCCGGGACCGATGACTCCCTGAGCCGCGAGAGTTCGGACGAGTTGACGACCGTAGTGGCAAGCTCATAGTGTTCGCGGTCGCATGTGAAGGCGTGCGAGAATGCGCTGCTCACAGTGATGACGCCATTTGGTCCTAGCATCTTTAGCTTGAGGTACGTGTAGTTGGGGATTGCCATGAATCTTGCGTAGCATGGCCGCCCCAAGATGGCATGGTAGGACCCTGGAAAGTCCACCACCTCGAAGGTGAGAACCTCCAAGCGGAAGTTGGTTTGGCTACCGAACGTGACGGGCAGATCGATCTACCCGAGCGGGTATGCTTATGCTCCCGGGATTACCCCATGGAAGGGGGAGCCTGCCAGGCAGAGTTCCGATCAGGGGATGCGCATGGCATCGAGGGTGTCGATGTACAGGATGTTGAGGCCGCTGCCGCCGTCCATTAGCACTCTCATAAGCTGCTTCTTGCGGATGATGGGGTCGATGACGAGCGGATAGCATCCTAGTCTTGTGATGTGGGAGGGATGGTCCCTCTGATCGTAGGTGATCGGAGATTTCGACCAGTTGAGGAAGGAGGGGACGATCGTTTCGGCGGCGCATGCCTCCCTGTAGCGTACCTTATGCTGGTGTTTGGACTAGATGGTGTCGGACCCGCCGAAGATCATGATGCACTCCTTAGGTTCAGGGAAACCATCCCCATCCTTGCCTACCGTGCCACCCCTTGTGACTGCTGGCTCCTTGCCGTCCCCCTCCTTTGGCGTGCCGGCCTGTCGGAGGAAACGTTTGAGGAGCTCGCACTCCTTGTAGAGGTGTTTGACAGGATAGGCATGATTGGGGCATGGACCATCCATGAGTTTGTTGAAGTGGTCAGGCAGTCCTTGGTGGGGCTACCTGGGCGTGCATTCAGCTACGGTGATCAACGCGGTGTCGTCCGACCAGCATCAATCCTTCCTGTTCTTCTTGCCCCTCTGAGTAGAGGGGCCTTTGTCTGGATCCACGCGCTTGGGCTTGCCTTTGTCCCAGCCTCTGCTGAAGACTGCTTTGATAGCCTCCTCGCCAGAGGCATGGTTGGTGGTGACGTCGAGCATATCATGGGTGGTGTGGGGTTTTAGGCAGCCAAGCTTATGGATCAGGGACTTGCAGTTTGTCTCGGAGAGGAAAGCTCTGATGATGTCTGCATTGACGACATTAGGGAGAGAGTTACAACGTTGGGAAAACCTACGGATGTAATCTCGCAGGGATTCGCTAGGCTCCTACTGGCAGCTCTTGAGGTCCCAGGAGTTTCCCGGGCGGACGTACGCCCCTTGGAAATTCCCGACAAAGACCCTCTTGAGGTCTGCCCAGTCGCGGATGCTATCATGTGGAAGGAATTCGAGCCATGCCCGAACATGTTCCCCCACGCAAATGGGAAGATATTGGATGATGAAAAAGTCATCATCCACCCCTCTGGCTCGACAGGCGAGCCAGAAGTCTTCGAGCCAGATGCCTGGGTTCGTCTCCCTGGTGTATTTGGTGATGTTGGTGGGAGGCGAGAAATGGTGTGGAAACGGTGCCCTCCGAATGCGTCGGCTGAAGGCCCGTGGCCCTAGGCCCTCAGGGCTGGGGCTCTGGTTATCTGAACGGTGATCACGCCTGGGGCACGTTTCACCACTTCCCTCGATGGTTTGGCCAGGGTCCATGTCGCCTGCTGCCATATGACGGACATCGTTGCCGTGTCGGGCCCGACGACGGTTGCTAGCAACACTACGAGTGTCCTGGTGCGGTTGGTGTGGAGCAGGTGCTTGGTTGGACCATGGCGCGGCTACCGCTCCTCGAGCCGAGCCTACCGGCTACGGCGGTGAGCGAACGGATCGATCCGACTGGTGCGTCCCCGTCCCCCGATGGGGAGAGAGGGCGCAGGTCGGAGTCATGGTACGGAGCTTTCCGCCTGTTGGACGGCGGCAGCCTCTACTAGAACCTGGAGGTTCCGGTAGGCTGCCCGCTCCTGAGGGTCGATGGGCTCGGGAACACCACAAAGAAGCATTACTGCAGCAGCGATATTCTGGCTGCCCCGGGTGAATTTTGGGACGTCGTTCCCCTCTCTCATGATGTCATGCTGAACCTGACGAGCACGACCCCGGGCGCCACCCGCCAGGCCAGGCGCGTGGGGCGCAACGTGCTATACCGACGGCACCGGTGCAGGCGGCGGCTGATTCTGCCATCGTTGTCATAATTCCTCAGCGTGTGCTTGCGCAGACGCGAGGGCTCCTGCACGTGGGTCCGGAGGGGTGTGAGTCTACATAGACTCCGCAACTGTAAGTGCATCTAGCCCTCTAGTGGGTTTTGGTAAATTGAATAACAACACAATTAAAGGTCTAATAAGTTTGCTAAGTGTTGAATAGGAAATTGAGTCTATTGCATATACTTGTGGGTTGTGTATTAACAAGTATGTACAAGGTTCAACTAGTAGGCAAACTTGATGATATGCCACATTATGTTAAAGTGAATGCCAAACTGTGTATTGTTGTATTGGAAGTTTTTGGAAGCAATCTAGTTCAAGCAAAAGACAACAATGCAAATGGAATCAATGAAATGGCTTTTATGTTGTGGGATATCATAGCATCATGTGAAAGCAAACATACTTGGTAAATGACAATGTATAGTGGATATAAGTCGGTCTCTACATTGGTTTGCTTACATGGATAAATATATGAAAGATCAATTGGAATGTCAAGCCAAAATGAGAAGGGAATAAGGAATTGTGAATTGGCTTGATCATATTGAGGTTGATCCATGTATGTCTCTATGTGAGACAAACTGAAGCTTGATTGATCTCAACATTCATATCTAGAAAATATTCAAGCAAGGATTAAAATATTGAAGAAATGGTTTTCAATGGATGCTTAATATAATGTGACTTAAGTATGGCTTGATAGGGTGAAGATAGCAAGGAAAGGGCTTCGAGGTACTAAGCGAAGGTGAAGGGCAAGCGATGGCTTGGCGACTGAGGTACCATGGCTAAGGTGAAGAAGAGAGTACTTGCATTGAGTCGAGGTACTAATCAAGCTATGAGGAGTCATATTATGTTGAGGATCAAATCATTAGTGGAAGTGACTTGAAGCCATGAAGGTGAACTCATATGTATGGAAATGGTTCAAGTCACATAATCAAGGTATAATGAGAATGAGGAAAACATATTCGATAATAGTTCTCAATTGCAAAATGAAGTGACAACCAGCTCAAAGGCATTTACATTCTTTTATGCTTTGAATTTGAGTTTAGGGAAAGCCATACTATAAAGAGAGATTCTAGTACAGTTGGTCAACTGTGCAACCAGATGCTCAAAACTACAGATCTATATCCTCTTACCCAGCCAAAGCAGCTAGCCAAAAATCTCTAGATTCTACCTGTTTTGGCTAGGGTGGCAGTGCCGCCCTATGAGGGCGGCAGTACCGCCCATAAACGACCATTGGGACCCAAGAGGTATAAATACCATTTGGGCCGGCCCACAACGTAGAGCCTTCTCCAATGGTTCAGTTCAAAACTGAATAGACCAAAGCTCACCTCTCTCTCCTCCATTGTTGCTCCTTCAAGCTCCCAAGCAATCTTTTATTTCCACCATCAAAACTTGAGAGAAAAGGCAGCAAAACTTGATTGGAGAGTAGATCCACTGATTCCCAAAGTCTAAGAGCATTTGGTTCACGTTTGGCCAGCGGTTCTAGGGTTTGTTACTCTTGGAGCTTGCTCCTAGCCGGCTAGGCATCGCCCTTATGCTTGCCAACTTGTGTGGTAGCCTTAGGAGGTTTGTAACCTCATCCTGCAGTTAAGAAATTACCTCTCACTTCAAGAGTTCATTCTCTTGATTTGAGAACGAGGGCAAGGCAAGCCTTGGTGGTGAGCCAATCCTTTTGTGGATGCCTCAACAACGTGGACTTAGGCAAGCCTTGGTGGCGAGCTGAACCATGGGATAAATTTTGTGTCCCGCGTGCTTCACTTTGTGTTCTTGCTGGTTCAACTCTTTGCTAGCTGTTGTTAGGGTTTCGTAGCTCGATCCTCTCTTGTGTGAGATTTCTATGGTATCCAGTCTTCGAACTGGATTTTATCTTTCTGTTGTAGGATTGAGCAGTTGAGAGAGTTAGGTTACTATATATGAAATCTCAACACTATCTGCTTTATTTTTGAAGAGCGGTAGTGCCGCCCTCTGTTCTAATAGAGTTTCGAGTTGAATTTTTACAGGCTTATTCACCCCCCCTCTAGGCCTCCTAGGCGACATCAAGGTCCTTTCAGTAACCACCAGCAGTTGTCGTGGAGCATCCACCATAGCGCACTCTCGGGACGGACAGTGGTGGGGTGCCACGTCACCGATGCTTGAACCATCGCTCTCGCCATCATCATCCAGAAGTTTGTGAGGAATGGCAGGAACGAAGCCCACTACTCCCACGAACTCGGACGTGAGGGGGGACGGTGCCAGCATCCTTCGGAGCCCCCGAGCGTAGGCGTCCGCGGAGGACGCAAGGCCGTAGGGGAACTGATCGTAGGGCATTTGTGGCGTGGGCGGTACATTTCCTCCGGATGACTAGTGAGAGATAGCAAATAAAGAGTGAGTAGTACACATATTACTTACAGTGGGGTTTGAGCAGAGAGTTTGCTCGGAATGAAGCGCAGATGTCGCGCCGTCGAAGTCGCGCGTCCCGGAGTCGATGGAGGACGTCCCTCCGACGGGTGCCGGGTCGCGAGCCTCCTTGCAGAGGTGGAGTACGCCAAGCCAGTCGGCGACGAAGTCCAGGCTCCCGAAGCGAAAGGCCTGGGCTAGCTCAAAGACGGGTGGAACCCGTATCCCAGCGGGCGAGAGTGCAGGGAACTCCGACGAGCCGAAACAAATCATATCATCCGAGCCCGCCACGGCGAGAGTGGCAGAAAAATAGGCCATCCGATGACCAAAAGGTGTTGAACGTACAACATCTTCCCCACGGACGGTGCCAACTGTTGGTGCAGAAAGTGACCAACTAGTAAATATTTGTAGTTTTGCTGTACGTTGTGATCGGAGGTAGCCTAGCACTCAATGACACAGGATTTATACTGGTTCAGGCAACGTGCCCTACGTCTAGTCGAGGTCGGTCGGTGACTTTATTCCTAAGCCTAGGTGCTCAAAGTCTGTAGTGGGGGTACAAACGAGAAGGAGGAAGAAGGGGGTGTATAAGAGGTTCGGTCGGCTCCGACCGGAAGGGTCACGGTCGGAACTAGGTGGTCCTACGGTTGGGAGTGTTGATGTCGATCTAGTGAGTCTGAGCTTGAAGAAGTCGATCTCCTCTCATTGGAGGGAGCGCATCCCCTTTTATAGATGAAGGGGATGGCTTTTTACAGGTGAGAGGGAGAGAGTACAGATATTTCTAAGCCTTGCTGCCTACGGTGATGAAAACTGGATAATGGTTGAAGCCCCCTAATACTGTCGATGTCGCTATAGGATGTCAGATGTCCACGGGAGGTTGAGTTATCTTCTTCAGGAAGGATGACGCCGGTACCTGCAAAATACTTCTTGATGCCTAGTGGCATGTGAGGAGTCGTGCTATGTTCACCCGGTATGGCAAATCCTGGAGCCCATACCGCGATCGATGTCCAGAGACATGCGGGGGGCTTACCATATGGGAGTTTCTAGCGGCCCCTACAATACTTTATGTCAGGGTGGCTGCAGAGCACTGTTTCGTGCAGGGTATGGTCCCTGGTACAGTGGTGTTGACTTGTGAGCCATGCCTTGCCTTTCTCCGCACGCCTTCTGGTTCTTTCCGAGCGGGCGTCCCCGGTCGGATGGTCCCCAGTCGGTTCTGGCGCGCCAGTCGGAGAATAGCGATGAGCAGGGTTTTCTATGAACTCCGGTCGGAGACACAGGGTCGAGGTTGGAGGCGGTCCTCAGGTCAGGCTTTCCGAGCGGAGGCTGTGTGAAGCCGGCTGGGGCCTGAAGCCAGCGCTCCGATCGGAGAGGCCATTCGGAGTTGGCATGAGCCTGAGGTGCTCCGGTCGGAAAGATGGGCCGATGGCAGCCCGGGCCTGAAGCGAGTGCTCCGGTCTGTTGAGTTCAGACTCTTGGGCCGGTCCAGAAGAAGAAAAGGCCGTCCTTCTGGGCCGAGCCTTGGCGTGGAAGCCGGTCCCCGAGGGCCTGAAGCGAGTTTATGAACCCGACAGGCACGCTCTCCGTCCCTGGCCATGAGGGAGACGAAGGAGGCTGCCAGCGACATGGTGGTCGTGCTGTCCGCGTACGGCGGGAGGCGGCTTAGGGATGGCTGGTTGCCGTGCTGTCCGCGTATGCTGGAAGGCTACTCAGGGACGCGGAGGACGTCGAACGCGGCATCAATAGCATCGAGCGCCTCGCTGTGGAGGACGTCGTCGCTTCGCATCTCCATCCGCTTTGTCATCGTCGATGCGTCGCTCCAATCACCGCGGCCCGACACCGTCGCTAGAAGGGCGGACGTGCACATGCTGGATGCCCAACTCCCGCTGCCTCTACGGCATCAACTCTGCCACACAGCTCTTCGATGGCCGCCTTGGCAACCTGTAGCTGTCAATCATCGTCGTCAATCTCTCCATCGTCTCTGGCTTCTCCATCTCCTTCCTTCTCGGGGTGCCCAGATAGGAACGTACGTGGGCGCGTCGACATATATGCACAGCACAGGCGGCACTCGACCTCCTATCCATGTTGTCGGCATACCTGTCGCCGGACCCTAATTCGCCACAATTCTCGTCACTGCTCCGCCTGCCCTTCGCCACCGCCGACGCAACCCTCCACGCGCTGCTGCTCGCTCGAGTCTGCTTCGTCCAAGGTCGCCGATCTGCGTCACCAAGCTCCTTTACCACTGCCTCCTTCTCGGTGACCTCGGATGATGGCACCGGCGACGATGCCTCTTCCCTCGCCTCGACGCTCCTATTTAGGATAGGACAGGGCTATAAAGTTGAGTATTTATCATATCATTTTTGTTCCGTTATTCAATCCTTAGTTGTAACATATTGTATTTGATTTCGATCCAATTTGGAGTTTGTTTTTTATTTAAGTTGGAGATTTGTACGGTCAGGCAAGGAGTTTGCGGTGGAGTTTCCAACGTGGGGATAGAACCAACAACTAACATGGGATTGGGAGTACACGAGCGTGAGCGTGACTCAGAGAGAGTATAGGAATCAGAATCCGAGTAGAGATCAGAGTTGGACGAAAATTTAGGGTGACAGAAAATTTTGGCTCTTTATTATTATTAGGTATAGGTATAAATATAAATTTGCACAGCGCCGGCAAACTCTCTACATAATCAAAGAATACACGAACTGATGAAATCAATCAGCGGCAGCGACCGTTGCTTGCCAGACGATCAGCGGAAGAGGCACATGACGAAGACCGCTGCGAGGACGAGGAAGTGGTCTATCCCTTGGTCGACGGCCATTCCCATTCCTGGGAAAAAAAAACATCAGACACCAAGATCCACAAGATCGATCAGACACAGATTAAACGATATAAGCCGGATGCACACTGACCTTCCAAGGCGAATTTGCCGGCGACCGACACGGGCGAGGCAGCCGCCGCCGCCGCGCACAGGCACAGCAGCGCGGCCGCCAGGAACAAGGCGAGAGCAAGAGCTTGTGGCCTCATGGCGCGCGGTGTTGCCCGTCGCGAAATAGCCAGAAACACTGCAACAACAACTAAGGCGCTATATACGTAACGTGACCGGCCGGACGTTTTTGGAAGTTTGGTTGCCGATCGATGCAGCGGCCTGCGCACGCGCGTCGGTTTATATAGAGGGGCGGCGGCAATCTAGACTTTGTTGGCTCGCCAGCCTCTTCTGACTGTCGTGTCCGGTTCCGGTCTGGTAGTTTCTTGCTGTGCCACCTGCACCCGTCTCAGCCGCAAGATTTGCCGAGGCGGGCGCACCAGCGGCGGCGATGTGTCGGACTGCCCGAGTTTTGAGTGCGTCCATCATGGTCGCCTGGGTCGGCACCAGCCGAATTTGAATCTGTGTTTTCGACATTGTGGGGTTGGAGTATTATTCAAATAACGCACGCTGTCTGAGCTGTGTTAGAAATATGATTAATGTAATCACTCATGTTAGTAAACAATCAAAGATATGCATGATTTGGCCGTATCAATCTATATACCGTGTGTTGTACCAAATCTGTTATATTTGTAGATTAATCTGGCCAAATCATATCTTGATTGTTGTTTAATTTATAATCTGGCCAAATCAAATATGTTAGAATTGCTGTTCTCATCCTATATAATTATATAAACAAAGTTGCGGCCTCCTACGGGAGGTGTGAACGCTTCCTAAACTTTAGTGGTTTTCTCACAAGCTGGACTGCCAATCGGCAAGTCTACCTGGATGCGACGCTGGGGCGTGTCCTGTGTTCATGCCATGGGTTTCCCGTCAGTTGCGCCGTGCCAAAATAACATTTCCCTCCATTAAAATAATTTCTAGAGTTGTGGTAGCAAGGAAACGAAACGTCTGCAACTCTGCATTGCTGCTGCCCACACGCTGAAACAGTTGGTTCCGTTTCGTGAATCCCTAGTATACTCAGTAGCACCTTGGTCAGTCTGCTACCGGGTATACATGGCCAACCGGGCGGCACGGCACTGCACTGGCACGAGCACGGTCAGACACGGCACTATGTGGCACGGTGGCTTAACCGTGCCGTGCCTAACAGTGCCGCCGTGCCGAGACCTTGGCCCAGGCACGACCCTATCGGCGGTGAACCGTGCCGTGCCGTGTTGTCGAGCACGGCAGCCTAGCGTGCCCGCGCCGCCGCCTATGCTCGCCCGCCAGCGTGGGGCCACGTCGCTGCCAGCGCTCGCCCTCGCGGGGCCATGCCACCGCCTGTGCTCGCCCGCCGGCGTGGGGCCGCGCTGCCGCCTGAGCTCGCCCTCACCGGGGCCGCGCCGCCCCATGCGCTCGCCCTCGCCGGGGCCGCGCCGCCGCCACACTCGATGCCGTAGAGAAGGCCGGATCCGGGAGCAAGGGGCCGGATCTGGGCCATGGCCGCCGGATCCGCCCGTCGCCGCCGTGGATCTAAGCACCGGCGAGGGAGAGGGCGTGCCACGCCATGCCATGGATCCGGGCGCCGCGAGGGAGAGAGGACGCTCCGCCACGCCGTGCCAGTGAAGCCGCTCCACCGCGGCCACAGGAGAGAGCTAGAGAGGGAGGGGCTGGGCGGCTGCTGCTGGCCTGTTGGGGATGGGGAGGGGAGGAGCAGCGGCGGCGGCCCCCCGCGGGTGGCCACGGGAGAGAGCTAGAGAGTGAGGGGCCGGCGACTGCTGCTGGCCTGTTGGGGAGGGGAGGAGCCGCGGCCGCGCCCCGGCGGCGGCACCCCACGGGCGGCCACGAGAGAGACCGAGGTCTGCTGCTTGCGGAGGGGAGGAGGTAAGGGTTAGGGACTTAGGGTTTTTTTTGGGCCACCAGCGGCCGAGCCGTGCCGCAGCCGGGCCGGCCCATTAAGCGTGTAGTGCTCATGCCGGCACTACGGGCCGAAATGGAGGCCGGCACGGCACTACGGCCGGGCCGTGCCAGGCACCGGCACGATGAGCATCGAGCCGGGCCGTTCTTGGGCCATGCTTCTTCGTGTCGTGTTCGGGCCGGCCCGTCGTGCTCTGGCCAAATGGCCAGCTATACTACCGGGTAATAAACATGCTACGTATCCTACTGCCCTTTTCATTTCTCCATCTTCGTAGCACTCCTTGATTTCCTTTTCCTAACGACATCCAGATCTTTATTTATTATTCAAAATAAACGATCTGTACAGTACCAAAAGAATTCTAGTCTAATTTGGTGCAACACAAGTCTACGGCTCGTTCGCTCTTGGTTGAGTTAGGCGGGTCAAACAATGAAATTACTTGTCCCAGGCTGAAAATTGAAACAAAATCCGCGGCCAGCGTCCGCTGGCTGAGCCCATGCCAAATAAAGCCGAGGCAGAGTCCCAGCCCGCAGATGGCAGCCCACATGCCCATCGATGCCTCCACGGACCACGTAGAGCGATTCTCTGGTCCCCAGCCCACAGAAACAGTGCACGCTAGTAGTAGTAGGATTCCGCAATAATAACAACGATAAGAAGATCAGCGCGCGCCGGAGAGTAATCACGGGCGGGAACCGCGACGTGTGATTCGCTGCCCAAAAAAGCAGAACCGTAACGGGCGGACAGGGAGGGCATCCGATCAAACCAATGAACCAACCCAATCCAAACCACAACTCGAGTCCGAGAGCCGGTGGTGAGTGGTCACACACACGACACACGACAGCGAAGCGAAGCGATGCATGGATCGAGCCCCCACCCCGGTCTCGCCATCATCATGGCATTCAAAGTGCAACGGGGGGAAGCCCCACGGTTCCATGCTCATTATTGCCCCCGTCCCGTTTCCCTATCCGCCTCTCACGTGCGGCAGCGGGGGAAGCCCCACCCAGCGGCCCAGTCGAGCCCGGAGCCCCGGACCGGCCGTGGTATTTACGTACGTAGACGAGGGAGGCTGAGAGCGAGAATTTATTGCCGTATACTGTGCGCATTTTAGTATACACTCCTTGTGTATCGTATTATTTATTGCTTGAGAATCGGGTTACCCGATTGTTTCGGGTCAAATAATTAGTTAATTCAAACTAGGCAATATTAATCTTGAAAAAACACTACCACAATTTTAGGTACCCAATAATTCGGGTATACCCGATCTACCCAAATTTACATAAAACAACAAACTACACAAAATTTCAGTAGCAGTTTATACATGATTTCAGCAGCAATTTGTATAGAATTTCAAAAGTGTTCAACTAACATCACTTGATAAATACAAAGACACAGACAAATCTTTGGGTAGTTTGGGGAGTTCCAGTACCGGAGTGTATTACCTAAATAACACAAACTAATTTCGGGTAATCAAAATCGCTAACCGAATTTGAGATCAGGTACTTCGGGTTCGGGTAATTCGGGTCTAGGTTCGGATAATACGGGTACGGGTAATGGGTATCTAGTATTTTGCCCGGGCCTACTTGAGAATAACAAATACTCCCTCTGTCTCTAAATAAATAGATTCTTGATAAATTTAGGACATATTAGTATGACCGAGAAAAGATTAACAACAGTAGTTACACACCAATCGGTGATTGGTCAAGTAGCACACTAATTATACCATTTAATAGACTATTCAACCTCCTAGAGATTGATTTATTTGTACACAAATTCTTAAGCTAGGAATTTAACAATCTATCGACCTATTTATTTTTTTCTCGATGTATTTACTACACCCCTCTCATCTCCTGAACCAATGTCGTGTTTCTGCAGTTGGATTCATAGGGCATGATTGGTAGCCTGGCTGTGCCTCGGCCTGGCCCGTCTCGTGCAAATCTATCGCGTTTGGTTTCCTGGATTGGACTTTGGGCCTGTCCCAGCGCATGCAAGATTCCTCTCTCAGCCAGGCCGAGAAGAAACGCGGCGAGGTCTCGTTTCCATCGAGCCTGGCTCGCGCGGCGCAAGAACGCATACGAACGGTGCCCACTTGTGAGTAGGAGAGCCGCGATTCGCTGGAACCAAACACCAGACTCTGCTGCGCCTGGCTGAAAGGAGAGCTAAACCCAACACTCGCATGTGCATGCAGTAGACCTGGCTCTGGCCGACCAGGCTCTGCAAGTCCAGCCAGGTCCGGCGTGGGCGAGGTACCAATCACGCCCATAGTAAATAATCCCTGATTAGAGTACAACTACTCCAGTTAATGAAGGGTAGTATAGGCTTTCTCTGTCATACTAATATGTTCTAAATTTGGTAGGAATGTATTTATGCAGGGCAGAGATAATAATTAGGAATAACTACAGAAGACTAGAATAACTCTTGTGGCAACGATAGAGGGGACATTATTGACATTGAGCAAAGTCTGGATAAAAACACCCAGCGACACAAATCAGGAAAGTTTGACTTGTAACTTTTTTCTGTATATATAGCTTGCCTTTGGTTTTGGTTTTGGCTTCGCTTGCTTCTGTAAAGCTTTGAGAGTTCTTCTCTATTCTATGAAATAGCTTGCGCCGATTCATTCAGAAAATGGAACTAAATATGATACCCAACTTTCCCTTAAGTATAATTATCATGAATTAGTAAGAGAAAAACAAGACATGCTTTAGGGCATTGCTATTGCCCTGCCCTTTAGCCACAAGTATTTCCCTCTGCCGCCCAATGAAACTACAAGCACACCTACGCCCTACCCAACTGTTCATTGCCATTAATCTTTTCGTGTTGACAAGGTTGCCATTTAAGGTTGTTTTGTTCCTTTCTTCTTGTTATACTTGTCACTAGTTACCCTAAGATGTTCCATGGCCAATGGTCATGTTGTTGCCTCTTGTCTCTTGTAAAATGCCCCACAAGGTATATGCATGGAGTTAAAGCATTAACCAAATATTTAGACATTGTCGGACACTCCAAGAATAGCACCTCTGTTAAGAAAAAGAAGAAGAGAGCGTCATAAGTTTCCTTTTCTAGAGGATGCCTTAAAAGAGATAAGTGTTGCTTCACCTTAAAATCATTAGCGTGTAGCATGTAGAAATCCTTTTGCAAAAAAAAAAAAAAGAGAAAAGAAATGAAGAAATAAAGGCTGCAATCCTGCAAAATTTATGCATCTGAATGTAGTGGTACTAATTTTATTTTATTTTCTCTTTCTTTCTTTCTTTTTGTCGCGTCAACATCAGGCAAATTGGTCAAACACGTACAGATGACGCACAACATCCAATTGGAATCGATGGTTCGTTTTCCGGGTTGGCGAAATTCCTGTCCCCCAAAGGCCAAAACAGAGAGGCCCTGCTGCCGTTACTACATGCAGACGTAACTAGCGTGGTGTCGTTGGCCAATCAATTCCGCAATGAAACCGGTGGTTTCCGCCCGCCTGGTCCATCCATCCGGTCAAACGGCACCAGGTGGCGCTAGGCTACTGGCTCTGGCCGAGGCTAGGCTACTGGCAGTGCGCACGGAACAGCCCGGCCTCCCCTGCCCAGCTGCCCAGCGCGACGCAACGCAATTACGCAAACATGTTTTCCCTCGCAACGCAATAGACGCGGGCGAGATCTAACGGCAGATTCCGGCCGTACCCGGCGACGACAGCCCTCTGGGCCCGCGCCGGCGCCTCCCAACTCAATCCGAGCACGTTGGCTGATTGATTTCTGTACCGATAAATATGCTGGTTTGTTACGAGATAAAAACGCTGTTGGCCGACTAAAACCAACGAGGCTCCATGTGGTCCCCGGAGGACAGGAGCACGTGCCTGGCTGCCACGGCGCGGGGGCGCACCAAACGCCTGCCAGTGACTTTGTCCAATCAGGTGTACGCGGGCGCACGCAGTGGCTGACGGGTGGAGCCCTACGTCGCTGGGGTAAGCCTGTCAAAGGCCCTAGCGCTGTGGTGGTGGGCTTGGAAGTGGCATGGGTGGCGGGAGCCACGACGGGCCACGCCGCACGGCGACACGGGTACGCCGGTGCAGTGTGCGCGCGCTCCTCGTCGGTCCTGAGCTCAGCTGAGAGCCTGATACAGACAGGCCGCCCAATGAGACGATGAGAGCTCAAAAGATGAGTCTTCTAGTCTCGCACACAAAAAAGGGCGCGTAGACGCGCGCACGGATGTGGCCGTAACCTCATCATCATCGCTCTCGCGCCAGTCGACACCTCTCGCAAAGCTCCTTTTTTGACTGAATCTTTCGAGATTTGCATGCGTTTCTTCGGTTAGTCCTAGGACCATGATCGCTGCAAATGATGCTGCTCGTGAAGCAGCAGCTGGACCTGGACGTGCTCGTCCCCTGCGGTCCACGGAAATCGCGACCTCGTTCGCTCGCCACGGCCCATGGGCCACACAGCCAAGCTCCTTTTATCGCTTCTCTTAATTATCTTCCTTGGATATCATAGCTGCTAGAAGCTCGGGTCGTCACCAAGATACTTTTGCACTCCATAACACTCATGTACATGTCATTGGTACTCCGTAGCTTGCTTCGTACATTGATGGATGGTGGATGTAGCAATGTATGGATGGGGCTTGACGACTTCTCACAGATTTGCAGCCACTAGCTTCGGGTCAGGTAAAAAAAAAACGTGATCGATGGTTTCGCTAGGAAGGTGGTACCTTCGATCTCAAGCAAAAAGCGCACAATTGTTCATTCCGTGGCTTTTTCGAGATTCTTTCCCTCCGGTTATCACCGATGGACTAATGTGTGTATTTAAGCACTATTCCATAACAAACGAAATCATCGTATTTGAGTACCATGTCTCCTGCTATTGGTGCTGCTTTACACGTAGAAGGTAGAAGTCAATCGAATAAATAGAGATCTCACAAACATATGCTTCTTCCGATTTAAATTATAAGATATTTTTTTTTTTATACATCATTGTTTTTCTCTATTTATCTAAACATAGGGTGTATCTAAGTATATAACAAAAACTATGTTTTAGAAGTTTTTTTTGCTTGAGGCAATTCTCACTGGACCAAAAAAGAAAACAAACGTGACAAACATGATATGCTACTTGCTACTGGTGAAATGAAAAGAACCAACGTCTGTTCAGGTTGAGAAATTCACTAGCGCAGCACATTATCACTTAGCCAAATAAACTACTAACAGCGATTCTCTATTTTTTCATAACATAGGACACATTTGCACTCACCGAACACACACCATGTCTATATAAATGCATCCGGAAAACTAGACCAATATATACCCTGTTTGGTTATGCTGAAATTTAGCTTATGTTGATATTTATGATGAAATGTTGTGAAAGAAAAATACTGTTCCATGGTTGAAAAGTAGTGCTGAATAAACTCAAGCGATACCGAGATAGATTTCATGACCACCAACTCACTTCATAATACTACCTCCATCCCATAAAAAGTGTAATTCTCACTTTTTGATGTCAAACATTTTTAACTTTAACCTAAAATATTAAGAAATTATTATTATTTATGGTGCATAATTAATATCATTAGATTAATCAATGAATATATATTTATAATAAACTTATTTGAAGATATAAATATTGGTAATTTTTTTTATAAATCTAGTTAAACTTAAGAATGTTTGAGCTGCATGGAACTCATAGCAACCCTCTTTTTGAGACGGAGAAAGTAAAATATAAGTCACTTTGTGTCGGGGACCTAATACCGGGGTACCCAATGAAATGGAACTAATAACCATCGAACGTTGACACTTCTGGTCAGACAAGAACACTACTGCGTCTCTTGCCCGAATGATGGAAGATTGGTTCCGCCTCGCCCGATGGCTAAGGGCTGGCTCCGCCTCGTCCGACCCCCGAGGGCTAGGCTCTGTCTCGCCTGATGGCTAAGGGTGGGCTCCGCCTCGCCCGATGTCCGAGGACGGGCTCCGCCTCGCCCGACGGCTAAGGGCTAGACTCCGCCTCGCCCGATGGCTAAAGGCAGGCTCCTCCTCGCCCGACGACTGAGGGCTAGCTCCGCCTCGCCCGACGACTGCACCCTGATCCTTCATAAAGACGAGCACAGGGTACGATAGGACATTTGAGTCAACCATAGTATCGAGGGCCATGCCTTGTACGCCTATAGGAAGGCACCGCTAGGATACGATGGGACGGGCACTTTAAGCCCTTTCTGACCTAACAGTGCCCAAACAGTGTTGTATGTGCTGACTTTTGTCCCACGGTGTTGTGGGCGCCGCCATCAGTCCTCGGACGCGGATACTAACACAAGCATGCGACAACCACTATGATCCAAGACAGAATTCACATCACCTACAGTGACAGACGTAGGATCACTTCCCCGCCTACTCCCTGAAGGGTCGCAGCTTGGCCCTCTGACACGCCACACCATCCGCGCGGCAAAGGATGGGACGCACCCACTTGCTGACAGAAGCCAGGGCACGGCCCTATAAGGGCAGTCACACGGGAAAAGGAAGACCCCGCTACCCCGAAGGATCTTCTCTACCTTTAGTTTTTTTCTCTTTCTCCTATCTATAACCCCTGCTCCCCCTTGGTCTATAAAAGGGAAGGCAAGACACCCAACTAAAGGGACCGACTTTTGACCAATCATTTTTGACAGACAACAAACAGCCAAGCAGCAACCGAGCTCTTAGTGTCCTTTTGACCTTTAGAGACTTGGGATCTGTCCCTCTCTCGACCGTTTGTACCCCCTACTACGAACCTTTTCGTTACTAATAACATGAGCAGCAGCAAACTGGACGTAGAGACATTCTACCCGAACCAGTATAAATCTTGTGTCCTTTAGTACACCATCCGAGCCTAACGCACAACAACTATAAATTTACTAGTTGGTGTTTGTTCAAAACATTGACAGTTGGCGCGCCAGGTAGGGGCCTTTGCGTGTTCCAAATCAGGCCATAGATGGCTAGCCACGCAATCAGCTGGGTCTCGGGCGCACACATGTGTTTCGGTGACCTAGACTTCATAGTCACGATGGGAGGAGAGTTGGCATTGGCCCGCATCGCCATCCGATCTCTCCCCTCTGTCGACCTCAACTACGGGAGCCTTGAGGGCTAGCTCGGTGTCTCCCTCGGACCCCAACCATCCAGGGAAGACCTGCGCCGTCTCACCCTCTCTCTAGAACACTCCACACGAAGCGCCCTGATGGCGCTTTCGTTCGGTCTCCACAACGCCGCAACAACCGTTAGGCACCTTGTGGCATGACGCACGATCCCGCCCCCTATGAACAACGAGTTCATGGGGATGATCGAAAGCATCATGGAATCCCTCCACAGCCTCCTCGCGGAATGGCTAGGGTCAGACTCTGGCTCTGACTCCAGCAGGGGGAGCCATCACCCCTCCCGAAAATGTTTTATGGTGGGTACCCCCGAAGGACACGTCGAAAAGCGTCTCCACGGATAAGGCTACCCCGGCAGGCAACGTTGGTGATAGAACCAAAGGGGGGACAGCGGCCCTACCTCACATAGGGGTGGAGCAGCTGAGAGCCCAAAAGTGGGAGATAGACGAAGCGGGACAACAGCTTGTTCGGGAGTATGCGGAGGTCGATCGAGAGATCGAGCGCCGCGAAGACGGTGGGTGTGCACGCGCCATGGCCCGTGATGTGAACCGAGGGATCATCACTGACAATGGAACCCTCCCTCACTTCGCTTAGGCAAGCCAGAACATCGCCGCCACAATGACTTTTCTTCGTGACCTTCCAGAGGTCGCAACGCCCGAGGATCGTCGGGCCCACCACGAAATTCGCACGCTACTTGAGCATGTGGCAGCACAGTAGGCGGAGAGCTCATTGTCTCAGTGATGAGAGCTCGACACCAGCCAGCGTACGCCCTCGGTGCACCCCGCTAGGGATGCATCAGTCCACCAAGCACCACAAGGCGGCCGACAGCGTGCTGGGATCCTGGTACATCAATGTCTCGGCCACAATCACGACGCATGCAGCACCATCGACGCCCACAGATGCGCCTACAGCGACTCAAGGGAAGGAGCCCAGCGCGGCTATCATCCTTGATGCAGCGGATGCTATGATAGCAGCGAGGACTAGAGCCTGAGCTCTGGCCTACCAGGGCCTCAGGCCTTCGATCGACACATCCTCAACGCTGCATTCCCGCCAAGGTATCGACCACCTACCAATATCCCTAAATAATCTGGGGAGACAAACCCCAAACTTTGGCTTAAAGACTATCGGCTTGCCTGTCAAGCTGGTGGTTCAGATAACGATAAGTTCATTATCCGCAACCTCCCACTATTCTTGGCCGATTTGGCCCAAGCGTGGTTGGAACACCTACTATCCAACACAATCAAGAGTTGGGCAGATCTGAAGGAGATCTTTGTGGGAAACTTTCAGGGCACGTACAAGCACCCATGGAGGGACCTCAAAAACTATCATTAGAAGACCAGTGAGACCCTCTGTGGGTACATTCGACGCTTCTCCTAGCAGTGCAATGAGCTCCCTAATGTCGCCGACATCGACGTGATAGGAGCCTTCCTGATCAGGACGACCTGCGAGTCCTTGGTTCATAAGCTAGGACACAAGGTCCTGCGATCCACTAAGGAACTCCTAGACATTGCCACCAGCCATGCCTTAAGAGAGGAGGTGGTCGAAGCAATCTTCGACCTCCTTGAGGGCAAGGCATGGTGGGATGAGGTTGTCGGTGAAGGCACCTCCAATCGTTCCGCCAAAAGAAAGAATAAGAAGCAACGACATGAGGACTCACTCGTGGCCGCTGTTGACCGCAAGGGTGGATGGAAACCCATGGAGGGCACTCCGAACCACTTCGAAAAAATGCTCGAAGGGTCATGCCAAAACCATGCCTTTCCCATAAAGCATCCGCTCAAGGACTACAGCCTCATGTGGAAGTTCTTGTCCGGAAGCTCCAACAAAGAGGAGCAGGGGAAGGAACCTGCCCTCACTACGGACGACGCGGAGGAGAAGGACGATGGCTTCCCAACGCCGAATGGCTGCCTCATGATCTTCAGAGGATCAGCGGTCTATGACTCCAAATGACGTCAAAAGGTCGCACGCCGCCAAGTCTACACGGCCCAACCGGCCACACCTTCCTTCCTCCGGTGGTCGAAGTACGCCATAACCTTTGATTGGACCAACCATCCAGATATCGTCCCACACCCGGGAAGATATCCGCTTGTGGTCGACCCAATCATTGGCCCAAAGCGACTCACCAAAGTACTGATGGACGGAGGCAGCGGCCTCAACATCATGTATGCCATGACGCTCAATGTGATGGGTGTCAACCGAACGCGCCTCCACCCAACCCGAGCGCCCTTTTACGGTGTCGTGCCCGGGAAGCAGGCCATGTCGCTCGGGCGGATCGATCTGCCCATTACCTTTGGGGATCAGTTCAATTACCAGACTAAGACCCTCACCTTCGAGGTGGTTGGGTTCCCCAGAACCTTCCACACGATCCTAGGACGACCATGCTACGCAAAGTTCATGGCCATCCCTAACTATATATACCTCAAGCTGAAGATGCCAGGCCCTCACGGGGTCATCACCATCAGCACCTCCTTCCAGTGCGCCTAAGAGTGTGAGGTCGAGTGCTACGGCCATGCCACAGCAATCGTCACCTCCGGGGAACTCGCCGCCCTCAAGGAGGAGGTCTTCGAAGATGCGTCCGACATGAAGAAATCGACCGGGTCGTTCGAATCGACAGAGGGCTCCAAGGGGGTCCTCATAGATCCTAGCAGCTCTAAGGATAAAATGGTACGCATTGGTACCATGTTTTCCTCTAAATAGGAAAGCGCACTCGTTGACTTCCTCCGTGGCAATAAAGACATCTTTGCGTGGAAACCCTCGAATATGCTGGGCATCCTAAGGGAGGTCACCGAGCATACCTTGAAGATCCATCTAGGCTCTAGGCCAGTAAAGCAACGCCTATATCACTTCGACGAGGAGAAACGTAGGGCCATTGGCGAGGAGATAGCCAAACTTTCATCGGCCAGATTCATCAAGGAAGTAAACCACCCAAAGTGGTTAGCTAATCCCATTCTTGTATGGAAGAAGAGTGGGAAATGGAGGATGTGTGTTGACTACACAGGTCTCAATAAAGCGTGCCCAAAGGATCCATTCCCTTTGCTGTGCATAGACCAAATAGTCGACTCTACCTCAGGGTGTGAAACCCTCTGCTTCCTTGATGCATACTCCAGCTACCATCAAATCACGATGAAAGAGCCCGACCAGCTCATGACATCTTTCATCACCCCCTTCGAATCGTTCTACTATGTCTTGATGGCATTTGGTCTGAAGAACGCTGGGGCCATAGACCAGTGCTGTATGCTCAAATGCTTCGGGGACCTAATCGGGTGGACCATTGAGGCCTACGTTGATGACATCTTGGTTTAGTCCAAATAGGCTGACCATCTCATGGCCGATCTTGAGCAAACCTTTGTGAGACTCTGAGCGAATGGCATCAAACTCAATCCCAGGAAATGTGTTTTTGGGGTCCCGAGGGGCATGCTGCTCGACTTCATCATCTCCGAGCGCGGCATCGAAGCCAACCCAGAAGAGATTTTAGACATCACAAGGATAGGCCTGATCTAGAACATAAAGGGGGTTCAATAAATCACAGGGTGCCTCGCCGCCCTCAGCCACTTCATCTCGTGCCTCGGCGAATGAGGTCTCCCCCTTTATTGACTCTTGAAGAAAGCCGACTGCTTTGAGTGGACATCCGAGGCCTAGGAGGCACTTGACATGGTCAAACTGCTTCTGACTAGGCCCTGATCCTAGTTCCTTCGAGCGATGGAGAATCCCTCCTACTGTACATAGTGGCCACCACGCAAGTGGTTAGTGCCGCCCTAGTAGTTGAGGGAGAGGAAGAAGGGCATGCCCTCAAGGTGCAGCGGCCTATGTACTTCATCAGCGAGGTACTGTCCAACTCCAAGACCCGCTACTCCCAAATCTAGAAGCTCCTGTATGTCATCCTCATCACCAAGAGGAAGCTACGCCACTACTTTGAATCACACACCATCACGGTTGTAACATCTTTCCCCCTCGGTGAGGTCATCCAAAGCCAAGACACCACAGGAAGAACCACAAAGTGGGCACTCGAGTTGATGGATCAAGGCATCGCGTATGCCTCCCGAACGGCGATCAAGTCCTAGGTGTTGGCTGACTTCAGCACGGAATGGACCGAGGTCCAAACACCACCGTCGGTCATCGATCAAGAGTACTAGACGATGTACTTCAATGGGTCACTGATGAAGAAGGGCACCAGCGCAGGGCTGGTCTTTGTATCACCCCTCGAGGTCCACATGAGGTACATGGTTCAGCTCCATTTCCCCACATCAAATAATGTGGCTGAGTATGAAGCGCTCATCAATGTCCTACAAATCACAATCGAGTTGGGCATCCGATGCCTCAACATCCGAGGCGACTCCCAGCTAGTCGTCAACCAAGTCATGAAGGAGTCGAGCTACCATGATGCCAAGATGGCTACGTACTACCAAGAGGTCCGATAGCTGGAGGACAAATTTGACGGCCTCGAACTCAATTACATCCCAAGGCACCTCAATGAGGTGGCCGACGCACTTGTAAAAGCAGCATCTAGTTGAGAGCCAATGCCAACGGGTGTCTTCGCCAGCGACCAACATAAGCCCTCGGTATGCTACGAAGGGTCAGAATGAGCCGACGATGACCTGTCTGATCTAGCCTCAGGGGCTGACCAACCAACGGCTCCCTTCGACCCTGAGGTCATGGAGCTTGAAGAGGATCTAGCATAGAGCCCGACCCTCTAGACGACTAAAGAACACTCTACCTCAACAACCTCCTCCATGACACACTGCCGATGGACAAGATGGAGGCTCCATGGCTCACACATAGTGCCAAGTCCTTCGTTCTTGTACATAGCGAACTCTACAAACGGAGCCACATCGGGATCCTGCAGCTCTATATCCCCACCGAATAGGAGAAGCTTGTGTTGGGTGACATCCATAGTGGGGCCTGCGGTCACCATGCCATGCCTAGGACCTTGGTTGGGAATGCATTCTGATAGGGCTTCTACTGGCCCACTACAGTAGCCAACGCTGAGCAAATCGTACGCACCTACGAAAGATGCCAGTACTATGCTTGGCAAACTCACCTCCTAGCCTAGGAACTCTAGATGATCCCCATCACGTGGCCCTTCGTGGTCTGGGGGCTTGATCTGGTTGGACCTCTCAAAAAGGTGCCTAGGGGCTATACCCACTTGCTTGTCACCATAAACAAGTTCACAAAATGGATCGAAGCTCGGCCGATCTCTATGATCAAGTCTGAACAAGTTGTGGTATTCTTCCTTGACATCATCCATCGCTTTGGAGTACCAAACCCCATCATCACAGACAATGGCACATAGTTCATCGGCAAGAAATTCATTCGGTTCTACGATAAACAACACATCCAAGTCGATTGGGCTACTGTCGTGCACCCTCGAATGAACGGGCAGGTCGAGCACGCAAACAGCATGCTCCTATAGGGCTTCAAGCCTAGGATCTTCAACTAGTTAAATAAGTTCAGTGCACACTGGGTCGCCAAGCTCCCTACGGTACTCTAGAGCCTAAGAACAACTCCTAGCTGGGCCACCGGCTACATGGCGTTCCTCATGGTCTACGGTTCCGAGGTCGTCCACCCAACCGACCTTGACTATAGAGCACCAAGAGTTAGAGCATACAATGAATAGGTAGCTGAGGCATCCCACCAAGACACCATGGACCAGCTAGACAAAGCTCGTGACATCGCCCTCCTTCGTTCGGCCAAGTACTAGCAGACGCTGCATCGGTACCACAGCCGATAGGTGCGGGATCGAGCCATCAATATTGGGGACCTCATCCTCTACCTCATGCAGAGCAACAAGGACCGTCACAAGCTCTCCCCGCCCTAGGAGGGGCCATACGTCATCGTGGAAGTACTCTGTCCAAGTGCCTACAAGTTGAAAACCATCAACGGCGAGGTCTTCACCAACGCCTAGAACATTGAGCAGCTATATCATTTTTACCCTTAAATAAATGTATACTCTTTCTTATCAGTTTTGACTCCAAAAATCCCCAAACTTTAGTGACTTTCGACCCCTGCAAAGGGCGAGCGGTAGGACCTCACTCGGGGGGCTGATATAAGTAAGTTTATCTTGCAAACACACTCTGTGTTATCTTTACAAACATTATCTATGTTTTCCCCCTTTTCTCATGGTAAGTCCTAAAGGCTAGAATTTTGGGAATTAAATCGATGTACAACTGGTAAAACTGCAGGAAACCCACACCCCCGCGACTATAGCCTCCTTGCTCACTAGTGTGATCAAAGTTGGTGCTCCTGCACTCTAAGTTTTTTTGTAACCTTAACTATGAGAAGGGTCGAAAGGCACCCAAATCTCTTTTACAAAAAGAGAGAAAAAGCCGAAAAGCTGTTTGCCGTAGCGAAAGTTGAAAACTTATTCAGTTTTTCGCATAAAATTCATTGCTTACAAAGTGATTTCCTTATGAAAAGGACTAATATATTCATAAATACAAAAGACTGTTCACTCGAGGGCTTCCCCACAAACTTATTTGATTACAGTCTCTTACTAGCTCTACTACGAGTACTGCTATGGTCGCCATGCCATGCTCTCCATCAGCGACGACCTACCGCTCTGTGGGATCCTCGAGGGCGTCGTCATCTACAATGTCGAGGACCACATCAGTGACTGTGGTGCCTCTACCGGGGCATCTAGGGACTACGCCATCGTCACCAGCCATAACCACGACAATGGCACCTCCACTGGAGCATCCAGGGACTGCACCATCGTGATCAGCCACAACCCTGACAATGGCGTCTATGCAAGGGGTGTTTCCCATCGAAGAAAGGCCACCATGAACGATGACAAAACCAATGACGCTCAGCACCCTCCAGTCCACCTCCTCCTTCGGTGAAGGCGGCCTCTTCTCGGCAAAGGCAGCCAACACCATCTCATCTACATTGGATAACCTCCAGCTTGACATCATGCTATGGATTCACGAGCAGATCTATGAGTTGTTCTATCCCTAGCATTACCCTCTCTCACTTAGGAACCGCCGCGACGCACGAACACATTCGGTGGAAAAGGAAGAAGAAGAGGTAGCGGCTCATATGTAGGCAAAGGAATGGGACGAGAACTCCCCTCCCCCTCCCTATTTATGGAAGAGGCACAGCAGCTGAGGAAAGGCGAAGGGTTGGGACAAAAAACTCTCCTCCTTCCCTATTCAATGCAGATGGGAAATCAATGCTGATGGGAATCTAAGGGGACGTGCCTAGACCGATGGGACGCGCTCTGATCAATGAGACATTACCTAATCAAAACAGGATGTTGCCTAGGCACGGCCCACCACTACCGCACGTCAGGTGCGAGAATCAAGGCGCACTAGCATGAAGGCGACTCTCCGCTTCACCAAGCAAGACCATGGAGTGACCCAACGATGGAACCCCCATCTCGGGGGGCCAACAGGCCACCTGGGTCAATTGGATGGCCCATGTAAACCAACGAACGAATGGCAACTGAAAGATAAGCACCTCTGTTACCTAGTTCACGTGTTAATTTCATTACCGAGCATCCAACCTCGGCAATGGTAGGGGCACAGACATTGCTCGGGGGCTACCGAGGGTGTCTACTTGTTTAGACATCCTCATCGCCTTACCCTTCTAAAAGGTCCTAATATGGCTAGAGGGGGGGTGAATAGCCTATTTAAAAATCTACAAATCAACTAGAGCAATTTGATTAGTATGACAAAAAGCGTAATGCAAACTTGCTCTAGCTCTACAAGGGTTGCAAGCCACCTATCCAACAATTCTAGTTGCAATGATTACTTAGGCACATAAACTTGCTATGTAATTACTCACTAAGAGCTCTCAACCTTGCTACTCTAAAGAGCTCAACTAGATGAATATAAATAATAAAGCAAGCTCTCAATTCTAATTACACTAAAGAGCTTGTATCAACTAGTTTGCAAGAATGTAAATGGGTGAGTAGAGTGATTATACCAACGTGTAGGGGATGAACGAATCATAAGATGAATGTATAGCCAATCACTGGGAGAATGCCAAAGACAAGAGACAATCGATTTTCTCCCGAGGTTCACGTGCTTGCCAACACGCTATGTCCCCGTTGTGTCGACCAACACTTGGTGGTTCGGCGGCTAAGAGGTGTTTCACAAACCTCATCCACACGATTGGACACCGCAAGAACCGACCCACGAGTGAGGTAACTCAATGACACGAGCAATTTACTAGAGTTACCTTTCGGTGCTCCGCCGGGGAAGGTACAACTCCCCTCACAATCACCGGAGACGGCCATGAATAATCACCAACTCGTGCCGATCCTCCACCGCTGCTCCAACCGTCTAGGTGGTGGCAACCACCAAGAGAAACAAGCGAAATCCGTAGCACAATACAAATACCAAGTGCCTCTAGATGCAATCACTCAAGCAATGCACTTGGATTCTCTCCCAATCTCACAAAGATGATGAATCAATGATGGAAATGAGTGGGAGGACTTTGGCTAAGCTCACAAGGTTGTTATGTCAATGAAAATGTGCAAGATAGATCCCTTGAGCCGGCCATGGGGCTATAAATAGAGCCCCCATCAAATAGAGCCGTTATACCCCTTCACTGGGCAAAACGCGCTCTGACCGGATGCTCCGATCATACTAACCGGACGCTGGCCCTCAGCGTCCGGTCGCCCGATGGACGCCACGCGTCACCAGCTTCAAACGCTGTTCATCAGATTTCAACGGCTACGAAGCTGACTGGACGCTCCGGTAAAACTGACCAGATGCTGAAGCCCCAGTGTCCGGTCGTTTCCAGTAAGCTCCCCGAGTCATATTTTTCGACCGGACGCATCCGGTCCACCTTGACCGGACACAGACCAACGTCTGGTGCAATACCCTCGGTACTGTGCAGACCCGTCAATTTGACCGGACGTAGCCTTTTAGCGTCCGGTCACTATGTGACCCAGCGTCCGGTCAGTAGATCAATGCCAGCATCATTTTGACCAACTCCATTTCAATTCTAACTTCTTCAACCTTGCTCAAATGTGCCAACCACCAAGAATTTGCATCCGGCGTAATAGAAAATAGGCATTTCATGACCCAAACCCATCTCAACCCTACAAACACCACTTCCTTTGTAGATGTGCCAACACAACCAAGTGTATTACCTTGTGCACAAGTGTTAGCATATTTTCACAAACATTTTCAAGGGTGTTAGCACTCCACTAGATCCTAAATGCATATGTAATAAGTTAGAGCATCTAGTGGTACTTTAATAACCGCATTCCGATACGAGTTTTACTCCTCTTAATAGTACGGCTATCTATCCTAAATGTGATCACACTCACTAAGTGTCTTGATCACTAAAACAAAATGGCTCCTACATTTTATACCTTTGCCTTGAGCCTTTTGTTTTTCTCTTTCTTCTTTTCCAAGTTTAAGCATTTGACCATCACCATACCATCACCATTTTCATGATCTTCACCATTGCTTCATCACTTGGGGTAGTGCTACCTATCTCATAATCATCTTGATAAACTAGGTTAGCACTTAGGGTTTCATCAATTAACCAAAACCAAACTAGAGCTTTCACCCTCCTTACGTTTAAAAAACCAGAGATGTGGGGTGTGGGTATAGAACTTTGAGTAGAACTGGATGAACCCCTAGACCCTACGCCCTGGTGGCTACGGTGTTTTCGTTCACCAGCATAATCAAATTCACAGTTCCCCGCACTCTGAGCTTCTATATCCGCCTTCTCGAGAGGGGTTCAGAGGGGTCCACCTGTAGAATCTCCTTCAAGGAGAAGCTGTTAGGTCGCTTAAAGTCAATCGAACGGCTCGAATCGCCATCGAGAGACAAAGATGAAAAATCACGATGCTCATGTCGGTCATGCTGGCCCCATCACAAATGCCGGACTCGAAACCCGCATGGACATGTCCGGTAAGAGCTTCTCATCGCTTGTATCACTGAGGTAACATTACTGACCCCTGCTTTCATTTCAATTAAATCGCACATTAATCCCATCATCCAAACGTTGCATATGCGATCTTCGCATCTCAACACTTTGTGTTGCGCCATGAAGCGGCACTCGCCTCATTCGATATGAGCGGCCACTGACCGAGGTTCGAAGGCCAGCTTGTAATGGGCTCAAGGCCACCTCGTGTTAAATAGAGCTAGGGGAGAAAAACCATGATGAGCCCTAGCGGCCTTCCCTAATCCCACTTAGAAGTGGACAGGGACATCTCGACCTTTCTCATTCAATTCTAACCCTGAGCCAAACCCATAGAATCTCCATTGAGGAGAGGCCAATGGGCCACCTAAGCCTATCGAACGGCTCGGGCATCTACCGAGAGGCGGGTTAAAAAGTAGTGGAATGCCACATGAGGGCTCTATCGACCCCGTCAATGAATAATGGACCAGGATTCCACACAAACATACCCTTTAGCGAGCTCATTGAGCACGACACTCGAGCCATCGAGGCAAGTGTCATCAACTCAGCCCCTCCAGTTGCAAAAACCGTGGATGGAGTGACGCGTGAAACATGGCCGACCCCTATCAGACCCTAAGGGGCTTGGAAGCTTGAGCCACTCGATCTGAGACAAGAGACCGAGGTTCAAAGGATGACCCACAAAGGGTCTAAGGCCGCCTCACGTCCAACAAGAGCCATGGGAGAAAATGTAGATGAGCCTGAGCCTCAACGGCCTTTGCCCAACCCACATTGAGGGGGGAAGGGTCATCTCAACCTTCTAAGTTCAATCCAGCCTCTTGCCGAGCCCATAGAGTCCCTATTAAGGGAGAATCTATTGGAAGGCATGTCAAGGAGCAATAAAACACCGCCTAAGAGCTTTGCCGACCCTGTCGCAAAGCAGCGGGATTGGATTCCATTCAAACATCTCCGTTAGCGAGCTCATCAGGCATGTCACTCGAGCCACCTAGGCAAGTGACATTGCCTCGACCCCTCCAGTTGTGAAAAACCATGGATAGGGCAACAGTCACAAAATGAGCCGACCCTTGACCAAATCCCCACCACGCGTGGGGGCTTGGGGAAGGCCGGGCCAACGATATGACCAAATGCATGGTCATGGAACCATCGCCAAAATCCTAAGTAGGGGGTACGTGCGAATACAAAAGTAAGTTCGCTACCCTCGCTCTGGTCTCCAGTAACATCCAGCCCCAGCGAGCACAAAGGGTCGGATCTCACTCAGGGGCTAATAAAGGTACGAATACCTCC
Organism: Miscanthus floridulus; assembly: GCF_019320115.1. Taxonomy (NCBI): domain Eukaryota; kingdom Viridiplantae; phylum Streptophyta; class Magnoliopsida; order Poales; family Poaceae; genus Miscanthus; species Miscanthus floridulus. The sequence goes on along the minus strand of NC_089585.1, from coordinate 104,437,593 downwards.
TTTTTTCTTTGAAATAGTCATTGCATCAGACCTCTTCCTCACATCGAGACTGGCGACAAGGTTTACGAAAACAGATAAACGAGCACGCCTGGTAAGACGACAAAAAACCCACGCCGCGACAGCTACGGTAACTTTACACACCAGCATAAATCGAAATTTCCCCTTTGTGCACCTTGGGCCCTACGGTCTTAACGAACGCAAGGGTTGGATCACATAAACTTTTTTTCTTGAATGCAAAAGGGAGGAAATCAAGTTCAAACGAACGAAGTTAAATTATGAAACGGAATTACGAAACTATTTTTGAGCACAAAAGTACCGACACTTGTCCATATATTATAGATAAATGTTTATTAGACTCAACTGACTACCGACCGCTCCGAGGGAGAACCATGTCTTCAATTTTGCTCGCCAGGCTTTCCGTGAGAGGAGTCACCGCCGCTTCTATTTCATCCAGCTCAGAGAGCTCATAGCTAGGCACGAAACCTAGGCTCATCGCCCCTAGGTTGATGTTAACATCATAATCTGAGTGGGTGTAAGGTCCTAATGGCTAGAGGGGGGTGAATAGCCTATTAAAAATTCTACAACAGCACTTAACAATTTGGTTAGACAATTATGAGGCAAAATAAGTGTTGTACTAGCCTACTAAAAATGCAAGCCATCTACCACAATTCTAATTTATATAGTTTCTATCCACATAATAGCTATGACACTACACTAAGTTAATGTGTTCTCAAAGGCTAACTAAAGAGCCACACTAACCAAACTAACAAGCTCTCACAACTAGCTATACTAAAGAGCTTGACAACTAGTTTGCGGTAAAGTAAAGAGAGTGAGCAATTTGTTTATACCATTGTGTCGAGGAAGGAGCCAATCAATCACAACAATGAATACCAATGAAGACCAATCACCTCGGAATCAAATAATGAACACAATGATTTTTTACCGAGGTTCACTTCCTTGCCGGCATGCTACTCCTCATTGTGGCGATTCACTCACTTGGATGTTCACGCGCTAATTGGCATCACATGCCAAACCCTCGATAGGCTACCGCACAACCAACACAAGATGAGGATCACACAAGCCACGAGCAATCCACTAGAGTACCTTTTGGGTCTCTGCCAGGGAAAGGTCAAGAACCCATCACCATCACCACAATCAGAGCCGGAGATAATCACCAACCTCCGCTCAACGATCCTTGCTGCTCCAAGCCGTCTAAGTGGCGGCAACCACCAAGAGTAACAAGTGAATCCCGTAGTAAAATAGGAACACCAAGTGCCTCTAGATGCAAACACTCAAGCAATGCACTTGGATTCTCTTCCAATCTCACAAAGATGATGAATCAATGATGGAGATGAGTGGGAGGGCTTTGGCTAAGCTTACAAGGTTGCTATGTCAATGTAAATGGCCAAGAGAGTGAGCTTGAGCCAGCTATGGGGCTTAAATAGAAGCCCCCATGAAATAGAGCCGTTGTACCCCTTCATTGGGCACAACATGGGGAGACCGGATGCTCCGGGCATATCGACCGGACGCTAGACCTTAGCGTCTGGTCACATGATGTGTGCCACGTGTCCCCTTTCTTTAAATGTTGATCGCCCGATCTCAATAGTCAAGTGATGATCGGACGTAGCAGCTCAAAGTGACTGGATGCAGAACCCCAGCGTTCGGTCGTTTCTAGTAAGCATCTAGAGACGACTTTTTATGACCGGATGCGTCCGGTCAAGCTCGACCGGACACACCCAGCATCCGATCACACGGCGACTCCTTTGTGCACTGTCACATCAGTGGGACCAAACATAGCCCTCCAGCGTTCGGTCACTAAGTGACCCAGTGTCCGGTTAGAGACCGACGCCAGTGTCTTCGCCACTTCTACTGATCAGGCGTGTCGGTCCTTTCGAGACCAGCGTTCGATCACTTATAGTGACCTCTATCTTTTCTATCTAGAGCATCGGTGAAGCATCTTAACCCTTGCTCAAATGTGCCAACCACCAAGTGTATCACCTTGTGCACCTGTGTTAGCATATTTTCACAAAACATTTTCAAGGGTGTTAGCACTCCACTAGATCCTAAATGCATATGCAATGAGTTAGAGCATCTAGTGGCACTTTAACAACCGCATTTCGATATGAGTTTTACTCCTCTTAATAGTACGGCTATCGATCCTAAATGTGATCACACTCACTAAGTGTCTCGATCACCAAAATAAAATGGCTCCTACCATTTATACCTTTGCCTTAAGCCTTTTGTTTTTCTCTTTCTTCTTTTCAATTCCAAGCACTTGATCATCACCATGGCATCACCATCATCATATTATGATCTTTATTTGCTTCACCACTTTGAATGTGGTACCTATCTCATGATCACTTGATAAACTAGGTTAGCACTTAGGGTTTTATCAATTTACCAAAACCAAACTAGAGCTTTCAATGGGCGATGGCAAAGGCTTGGATAATCCCCAAGCGAAAAGCTTCCTTCTCCAGTTGGTGCACCCGCGTTGTGATGTCTCTGGCATGGCCCATGAGCAAGCTGGTCCCCTCTGCCTACACCACCTACAGGTCATCACAGACGATGCTAAGGCCAACATTCAGGAGTTCAAGCTCGTTGCTCTCCACGTGAAGAACACTCCTCATCTCAGTGAGATCCTTGGCAAGTCTGGCAGTGGCACCCTCAGCCTCCAGCTTCCGAGCCTTTGCGGTGTCAAGCTCAGCCTAGAGTTAGCTGATCCTCTACTGCGCCTCATCATGCTCTCGGACGACCAGGTCATGCTCCCCGTGGACCGTGCCATGCTCCAAGCGAAGCCTCTCCGAGGTCTGGCATTGCTCGTCTCGCTTTTCGCGTAGCCAGGTGACCATCTTAGTGTCTAGCTTCACCCTTTGCTCTAGGGTCGTGGACCTCTCCTCGGCTCATAGCTTGAGCTCCCGCTCCATCTCCACCTCATCCAGGAGGTTGATGGTCCGCTGGTGGGTCTCGGCATCCCACTAGAGCAGCTTGTCCCTGGTGGTCTCCTCCACGTCCTGCCACACCCTTACTGCTAGATCCTACAGCATCCCCGCGGCATCCTCCACGTGTTGGCGGGACTCGGCTTCCCACTATCGAAGATCGTCCGCCTCCACCGCAAGGGGAGTTAGCTTCGCCACCCTTTGGCGAAGCTGGGTGGTTATGTCCCTATGTAGCCATGCCTCATTAATGAGGCGGTCCCACTCTTCCTTGTGTTCATGAAGGAACCAGGATTTCTCCCAGCTGCGAGTGGCAAGAGACTGAAAAAGATAGGTGGTCAAAAAATAAAAGTAGATGAGGAAAGAAGAAATAGAGATGCAAGACCAAGTAAATACCTGGCCGGCGAGAACGATGACATCTCAAAGGGTGCCCTAGGCATGGTTCAGAGCATCCAACATGGCCATGATCCCATTATCAAGACTGTCCCGCTCCACGCCCTCGGCGCCATTGTCGAGGGTGAAGATCGCTGACGATGGATCCTGTGGACTCCCCCACCGGAGCAGGGGCTTGTTCCGCGCAGGCGGGTGGCTGCCCCCTGACGTTAGAACCAGGGATAGCTCCTTGCTAGTCTCCTAGGCGACCACTACGATGTTTGAGTGTCCCTCTGCAGTAAACCCCTCCGTCCTTCCCAGGAAGGGCGTCGCCTTGAGGGCCGCCGGTGGCGTGGAACGCACCACTGCCTCGGGCGCTGCCACCATAGCTTCTGGCTGTGACCCGTCCATTGTAGCCACCATCACCTCTACCTCCATTGGCGGGATCTCGTCCGGCTACACCACGGTCATCGTGGTCGACGCAACGGGTGCGGCCAATGGCTCCGCCTGCTCCGACGTCGAAGGCGAAATCACTTCCATCACCGGTTGCGCGGCAACCTCCGAAGGTCATCCCTCGGCTGTGCTAATTACTTGACCCACCGAGGGCGTGTGAACCATTGTGGGCGGCACTAGATCGGCCGACAAGGCTATGGCGCCGGCTTCGCTCTCACCCAAAATGGGAGCGACGTCGGATGGCGGCCCCCACCTCACCTGAAGGGCAAGGGCCTTCTTGGGCACCAGTGCTATAGGAGTGCCCCATCTGACTAGCCCCTCGGCGCTGCAGAAAAAACAAAGAGCATGAGTCACCGTGAAAAACAGAGATAACAGAGGACTCAACAAATTACGTTGATGCTATTAGGCGACGTTTGGGGGACGAACCACCAGCTTCCTGCTCCACCTCAATAGGGTGGGGCCGCTTTAAGCCTACCCCCTACTCCCAGGCAGAGGGGCTCACCTCCCTTATCTCTGAGGGCGTGGCGATGGAGCCATCCCTCTCTGTCGATACCTCAGGCGTGGTAGTAGATCCACCTGCCCCCATTAGCTCATGGGGCATGGTAGCAGAGCTGCCCACCTCCATCAACACCTCGAGGGCGGTGGCAGATCCACCTCCCCCCATCCACCGATCCTCCACTAGCACCACGGGTGAAGCGGTGGATCCTTCGGTTCCCACCAGCCCCGAGGATGGGCCCATGGTTTGGCCCACCTCTGCCGGCCTCACGGACTCACTTCCCCCACGTGGAACAGGAAGGGTCCCTGCGTGGATGATTCGGTGCCTGTCAGCAAATCCTCGCCCTCCAGGACATCCCAATCCACCTTGGCAACTACCTCATCGTCGTCGTCACTACCTGTCTCCTCTCCTCGATCCTGTGCTTGCTACTTTTGTAGCATCTTCTTCTTCTTGAGCTTCCTCGTCCTCTTATCCCACTCGGCCACAGTGCGATTCGCTGCCGCCAGGATCCTATCCTTCGGCAGCAGAGCTGGGCTATCCCTAAGGACAAGTCTCTTTGGCTGGTCCTGCCATCCCGAGGTCAGCATCAAGGGGCCAGAAATTCAAGTAAAGAAAAGGCACAGGAAAGGAGAACTTACAAAATCGATGAACCCCAGTTCCGAATGCATTGGAGGGTGTCCCGGCATCGGATATATGAAGTCAAGGACAACACCGGCGGTGTCCTTCGAAGGCTCCATCGTCTCCTTGATCTGTTGCACCACTTCGATGGGGGAGCACTTTGTCGACAAGCGTCATCCCTTTAGGCGATGCCCTGGGCGCCATTAGGTATAGGGGGAGCGCGTGGCTCATCAGCGACGCCACCCTCCGCGTGCGGTAGGCGCCGATGATCCTTGATCCCTTCACACCCCTCTCCTTCAAAATTTGGTGGTCGGTGAGATGGTCCTTGATCCTTTTCTTATCTTTGTCCGGGACACCCCACTTTCATGCCCCAGGACCTCTTCGATGAGGTACCTGGAGTACACCGACAAGGGGGCGGCCATGTCGTCCTTGACATAAAACCACTATGAATGCCACCCCTTGTTAGAGGTCGATAGACACATCAACGGGTAGTTGTGGCAGAACCTCCTGAGAAATCGGGCCCACGTGCACCTATCGTTGTCTCAACAGACCTTTGATAGCGTACACGAGTTCCCAACAACTTAAAAGGTCTGTCGGGTGTCCTCGGGAAACACGAATCATCCACGATTCTCTTTTCAAACAGGATCCCAATCATAGACATTGCAGATTACAACAGTTTATTCAAATATATACATCAGAGTAAAAGATAGCCAAAGTCTTAAGGTAACATAGTTTACAAACCAGTTATTTTCAAACTTACAATACCATAAGTGTCATACAACCATAGTAGCGGGATAATATTACATTAACTTTATTTATCATACAAACTAATGCCTTGTCCAAAGGCCATTCATCACTCCTCATCATCATTGACTTCAAACACAGACATGCAGCAGGGACCAAAACAAGCCTGCGCATGTGACTCACCTGCAACAAGGGTTAACAAACCCTGAGTACAAAGGTACTCAACAAGACTAACCCGACGTAACGGGGTGTAAGACTTTAGAGATGCAGTGGTTTGGGGCAAGGTAAGGATGTAGCAGGATTCAAAAGTTATTTGCCAAAAGCTTACTATTCTTCATTCTATTATCAAGTTTTACCCCTAAGTCTTCTTAGTTCATTATCTCAAACTAAAAGTACATTTTCCATATTCCAATCCTTCTCATTCCATTCTTTTCTCATGTTTTAGTAATTCACCAATCCTGTATTGCTTCTGTAATGAATCGAGTCTCCATATCCGTGGAGCACCGGCAATTTGAATTGATTCAAGTCCTAGCTGGGGATTCCTTATCACACAACATATGTAGAACTTAATCTTGCATACATCAACCTCGCTACCGGATCCTCCTATACTAAGCCATCACCACGCCACCCGAGAGCACAGCACACCTCAAATCCGGCCACATTCCAGCCATGAGGGTACACGCTACTCCCACCATCTCTCCACTCCCAGTGCATGGGCATTCGTCTTAGTATCGGATTAGCTGAAGTAGGCTTACCGGAGTATGTGACCAGTACTACAAAGTGTCTCGTTCAGAAGATCCACAATGAGTGGCCTTTAAGCGACATAGTCGGCAACATTACCTAACATTCAAGATAAGTCACCCGACTAGTCTCTAGTTCATTCTATCTTCTTTCTTTCTTTGGCCAGTATGCCATCTTTGATTGTATCAAAATTTTTACTTTGAAAGCCTACCATAAAGCATACTAAGCATTCTACGCCTTTGTAAATGAAATCATCTTCAAGGATGGTAAACAATTAACAAGGTAGGTAATGCATCAAGTAGGTAACATTTGAATTAATCAACTTAATGCAATAGGTAACATAGGTGATAAACTTTTCAAAGTAAACAAGGTAAGGGTTTAATGCATAAACTGGGGCTTGCCTTCGTTGACGATCTCGGGTTCCGGATCAGTACCACAAATATCAAATCCCGCGACAACCAGGGATTCTTCCAGAACTTGTTCAACTAGAATTGTTTCACTCTCGGATTCTACACGAAATGATAACATATGCTTTAGCATAATGATAATGTAAACATGACGCTTTCACGGTACATGAAATGTAAAAACACCCCGAATACGATTTTTCCTTCATGGTATAGTTGCAAGCCAACAAAACTAACTTGTAAACCTACCATCAAGACCCACACATGTGACTTGACCAAATGAATCTTGAAACCCTACTAGTCACAAAACATGACCAAAACAAGATCAATCACTAATCAAACACTTAGGGTTTGCTCTTGTTTATTTTTGAATTAATTTGGAGATAAGCCCAAAAATGAACTTGTTCCAAATGACCTCAAAATTTTATGTAAGCTTCCTCATGTCAAATTAGTGTACCAAAACAAATTTCATAATTTTTGGAATTATATAGTGGCCTACAAAAATCATGGAAATTGCATTTATCAATTAATGGACTGAATATTTGAACATTAAAAAATTATTCAAATTTCAAGTTTCATATTTTTAAATCATACTAGAACATGTACAGAAGCTACACACAAATTTTTAGAATTTTTGGAGCTATGATTATTTTCCTACAAATTCCCAAAGTTTTAGCACTATTCATAATTTCAGAAAATACAAAATCGCACCGTTCTTCTTCCTCTCTCGCACTGACAGTCAGGCCCCACTTGTCAGTGACCCAAAGAGGATGCACAGCGGCGCTGTCTGCTCCGATTGGCAAAACGCGCCGGTGGTGAAGCTCTGGTGAAGCAGACCGCACCTACATGACCTACTCTTTTCCCCGAACCGATCCCAGCTATCAGAAAGGCAAAAGGCGCACCAGAGATAGCACCACGCCGGGCATGGCGGTCTGGGCACGACGGTGTACGGCTTAACCACGACGACGTTGCAGTAGAGACTAAAGCGAAATGATCTTCACGTTCAGGAGCTAACCATGATCACATAGGTAGACTCGGTGAAGGCGGAGACGTACTGGATCGACGGGACCACGGTGAGGCCGATGATGGCGGAGCTCTGGCCGGCTTCGAAGAAGACGATGTCACGCGGAGGCACTGACCGGCTAGAGGCAAGACGAGCAGGTCGGGAATGAGCGGTAGGGCGAGGCGAAGCTTCTGGCCAATGCAATTGACCCTAGGTACTACGGCGAGGACGAATTTCGCAAGCGCGGTCAGGACACCGGCGGCGAGCAGTCGACAGGAAACTGAGAAATGACGACGGCGTGCTCCTATTTATAGAAGGAAGGAAGGCGTGCGGTGTCGACAGCACACGAGCGAGCTCGCCATGGAGGCATCGGCGTGTCACCGCATGTGAAAGCGGCGAAGAAGGTCAGCGGCGAACAACGGCGTGTCGCCGGTGGCAAACAGGCGATGTCGATTTTGATTTCTGAATTATTTACAGAACTGCCACCGAGTCCGTTTTTCAAATTACTCTCAAATTTTCTAAAGAAGTTGAAAATCTCCAAAAATGAAAGTTGTTCAATTTTTCAAACTCTACAACTTTGCTTCTAGGAACATTTTCAAATTCTGCCTCCATTTTGAAATTTAAATTTGGGGTGCATTTGAGCATTTGAATCATTTCAAAATTACTCCAAATTTTATATGTAAACTTGAAAAACTTTGAATACCAAAATTGATCCACATAAAATAACCTCCAACTTTGCTTTTTGCCTCAACCCCAAATTCCACATGGATTTTGAATTAGTCAAAAGAGGCAAAAAGGACTTTATAATTTGAATTTGAATTCAAATTTGATTTGTCTTCCTTTTACTTAAATTTTGATTTTTTACCAGTAACACGGCCCATTAGGGTTATTTAAGTCAAATGACACATGACCTCACATGATCACATGAATTTTGACCCTTGTAGTCATGATCTTTATTTAGGGTTTTGAATCACATCACATGAAATAACAACATTATAAAATAAACCTTATTTAGTGAATGCATTCAAAACTTTATACTATATGAATGCTTTGTAATGCATATGATGACATGTCAAATTTTAGTGCTAGGTCAAAACACCAGAGGTGTTACAGTAGTCATTCACCCGGTTGTTGCATAGATGAATACTGGCACATCCTATCGGCATGCTCAGCTCCTGCTTCCCAACCCGCTTCTTCGATAGGTTGATGACAAAGAAATACCGCCATAGATCGAAGTGGGGACTAATCCCTAGGAACCCCTCACACTGGGCGACAAACACCGCAATATGCTAGACCCCATTGAGATTAAGGTGCTGCAACTCCACCTGGTAGTACTCCAACAGCCCTAGAAGGAACTTATGAGCAGGTATGATGAATCCCCGCTCATGGAAGAGAGCAAAGGACACGACATACCCTTCAGGCGGTGAAGGCTTGTACTCATCACTAGGCAGCCGCCACTCCTCGATGGTGGACAACGGGCAAAGGAGGCCACGGCAGATGAGGCCCTCCAAGCGCTGAGGGGTAATGTTGGATCTGCACCATGGCTCCATTGAAATGACGGGAAAGGGGGTGGATGTGAGCTCGACGGTGGCTATGATGTGGATGCGAGCTTGATGACGGCAGTGATATGGGTGCGGGAAGCTTAGGCGATTGATGACAGAGGTTGTAGATATGAAGGCGAGGAGGCAAAGTACGGAACCCTGGGGGCGAATCTCGTGGTTTTATAGGGGTGATGGATGCAAGAAGAACAACCGTCCGCCTCGATCTCCAAACCTACCATGACACACCACCACGTCAGATCGTGGGATACGCGCCCACGATCCCTATCCTTTTCCACCAAAATCGCGCTGGACGGTTCATCTTCCGAAGTAGTCCAGACTCTTTTCCCACAGAGGGGATATGGGTCAAAAAGCTTCTTCTTCGGCCCACCTAGGCCCAGGAGTCCAAGGGCCGGCCCAACAGTCTCGACGACTGGCCCAACGAGGGATGGGCCCACGAGTGACTAGGATTTAGGTACACGAGCATCAGTGGGGCCTCGATCCACAGTCGAGCCCCAGCCAGGCTGACCTTGGATAAAATCCCTACGAACGGGATACCAGGGTTCCCTTAAAACTACCCAGTTGACAAAAACCGAATCTCACAGCCCTACCCGCGAAGGGTTCAAAATTACCCCCTCGGTGATTCTGCCCGAATGACTTGGAGGCTTAGGGGCTACACCCGACGGGTACGCTCGTGTGCACCCTCTGATAAATCAAAATACCCCCTGGGCGATTCTACCCAAATCACCCGAGGGCTCGGGGGCTACACCCGTCGGGTGCGCTCGCGCGCACCCTCTAGTGAATCGAAATACCCCCCGAGCGATTTTGCCCGAATCACTTGGGGGCTACACCCATCAGGTGCGCTCACGTGCACCCTCTAGCAAGTCAGAACACCCCCGGGTGATTCTGTCCGAATCACCCGGGGGCTCGGGGGCTACTGTCGGGGACCTAATACCGGGGTACCCAATCAGGTGGAACTAATAACCATCGAACGTTGACACTTCCGGTCAGACAAGAACGCTACTGCGCCTCTTGCTCGAACGATGGAAGATTGGTTCTGCCTCGTCCAACCACCGAGGGCTAGACTCTGCCTCACTCGATGGCTAAGGGCTGGCTCCGCCTCGCCCGAGCACTGAGGGCTAGACTTCGCCTCGTTCAATGGCTAAGGGCTGGCTCCGCCTTGTCTGACCCCCGAGGGCTAGGCTCCATCTCACCCGATGGCTAAGGGCGGGCTCTGCCTCACCCGACGGCTAAGGGCTGGACTCCGCCTCATTCGACTCCCGAGGGCTAGGCTCCACCTCGCCCGATGGCTAAAGGCAGGCTCCGCCTCGCTCGACGACTGAGGGCTAGCTCCGCCACGCCCGACGACTGCACACTCAACCTTTATAAAGACAAGCACATGGTACGATAGGATATTCGAGTCAACCACAGTATCAAGGGCCATGCCATGTACGCCTATCAGCCTATGGGAAGGCACCGCCATGATACGATGAGATGGGCGCTTTAAGCCTTTTTCGACCTAACAGTGCCCAAACAGTGTTGTAGGCGCCGACTTTTATCCCACAGTGTTGTGGGCGCCGCCATCAGTGACGGATACTAACACAAACATACGACAACCACTACGATCCAAGATAGAATTCACATCACCTACAGTGATGGACGTAGGGTCACTTCCCCGCCTACTCCCCGAAGGGTCACAGCTTGGCCCTCTGACATGTTGCACCATCCGCCGATGAAGGATGGGACGCACCCACTTGTTGATAGAAGCCAGGGCATGGCCCTATAAGGATCAGCGAACACGCCATCTCTAACATGGTCTGCCATGTTAGCAGGGCAGGCACACGGGAAAAGGAAGATCTGGCTCCCCTGAAGGACCTTCTCTACCTTTGGTTTTTTTCTCTTTCTCCCATCTATAATCTCTGCTCCCCCTTGGTCTATAAAAGGGAGGGTAGGGCACCCCACTAAAGGGACCGACTTTTGACTGATCGTTTTTGACAGACAACAAACAGTCAAGTAACAACCGAGCTCTTGGCGTCCTTTCGACCTTCAGAGACTTGTGATCCGTCCCTCTCTTGACCATTTGTACCCCCTACTACGAACCCTTTTCTGGACTAATAACACGAGCAGCAACAAACTAGACGTAGGGACATTCTGCCCGAACCAGTATAAACCTTGTGTCCTTTAGTACACCATCCGAGCCTAACGCGCAACAATTATAAATTTACTAGTTGGTGTTTGTTCGAAACACCGACACTTTGATTTTATCTTAAATCAAACTTCTCTAGTTTGGACCACATTTATAAAAAATACCCAACATCTACACCATCAAATAAGATTCAATAAATTCTTCATGAAATATGTCTTGATATTGAATCTTCTTAAACTTGTATGCATTAATATATTTTTCTAAAAGTTTGATAAAAATGAGAGATATTAAAGTTAGGACAAAGATAAAATCTTACTCTTACTAATAATAGGGCCTTCACGTTAGTACCCACGAGACGCGTGATGAAAAAATGATAAATTCTAAAAATTCTCATAATAGCTAGAAAACATCTAGTCTTTAATTCGCTAGACTCTAATCATCACTACCAACAATAACCATCGGATGTATTGTGTTTTATAAAAAGTTATCAACTCTGCCATTAAGAAAGATAATCTTAAATAACCACCTAAACTTCTATCTAAATTATCCACGTCTACCATTGTTAAATATAGTTTGAAATAACCCTCTAAATTTATATCTAAATTAGCCACATCAGCCATTGTGAGAGATAATTTTAGATCTAAATTACCCTCCTCGAGCATCTAAATTTGCATCTAAATTATTCACCTATACTATTTGTGAAGGATATTGCAAAATAGCCCCTAAATTAACATCTAAATTACACACATATGCCATCATGTAGTATAATTTTGCAACGCCTTTAACTTGTATTTTATTATCCACCTGCAACATCCTAAAGATAAACTAAAATGCACCTCAAATTGATGTATAAATACTAATATAAACTATTATACAAAATAATTCAATAGCCATAAAATACACTATATATATTTATAAAATACACACTTCTACCTCTTTTTAAATAAATTTTAGTATAATGCTATGTGTCATCATATAAACAAATGTTAGTTTTATTAGTTATCAAAAGTGGAAAATGTTCCCTTGACAACATATCATTGACGTTGACAATTCATTTTAAATTATCTCAATATTTCATGACAATAGATTTTGTAAGTTATTGGTTTAAACAAGTTTATAATATTTGACTAAAGGATTATGTCATATCAATGCTGGCACTTAATTTTAAGTGCTCTATGTTCATTAAAACAGTGCTAACAAAAAAAATATTTAACACAACAAATTCAACGTTTCGAGTGCATGCCATTGTTGTAATTAAGAGTGTAGCTTAGGGCTTATAATCATCTTTAATAAACAATAAGCAGTAGAGTTTCAACTTAGCATGTGAATAAAAAAAATCCGCAACAACTAATAAACGAAAAGGTGAAAGCTAATATATAGATTCATGATGTCACAAAAAATGGTGAAACAAGTGCTTATATAATTAGATTTCAACTAAATACATGTTACTCTAAAAAAAGGAGAAGTCCTATAAATTCTAACTAGAGGTTTTCACATTAAGTTTTCACGAGCCATGGTAAAAAGGATAAGATCCAAAAGTTCTCTAAAGGAAATAGAAGATACATAACTATCCGCGTTCTTGTAGCACATAAAAAAGTGCAATATGTGATTTTTTATAAAATATAAAGGGAGAGTTAATAAATAATAGACACGAGAGTTTTAACTTAACTTATGGATAAAAAGATCAATATTAAGTTGTTAATAGTATGAAATATTAAAATCTAGGTTTGTTCTTATTTATAGTTCAAAAAAAACGAGTACAAATCAAATCGTCATGCATATTGGTCTCGGCATTGCTGGCAGTGCCGCCGATCGAACAAACAAACACTCAGAGCTTGTTCGGCTGCACTTTAAGTCGGCTTATTCAGTTTATTTTTTTAATTAGAACAATATTTTTCTCTCACATTATTTCAATATAAACCGCGTTTTTTCAACATGAACGGTAAATGATCGGCTCAGCTGCCGGCGTAACGGGACCTTATCCACTCTCACGGCCTCGCCATCATAACACACGCTTGGATCACACCGGAAAGGTGGCACGGGCACGGCACGGCGCAGCGTCGACCGCACGTCCGCACGCACGCACGCACGCCGCCCCAGGATCGGATGTACCAGCTCACTCGCGCTACGGGCGTTAAAGACAAAAACCCTCGTCGAAGCAACGCGGCCCACGCGTCCGCCTCCCTCCACGCCCGCCAGGGATCCCGCACGCTCGGACCGCGACCCCGAATTCCCCAAACTGCCCATGCCCCTTGCCCCGTGGGTGGTGGAGTGGCGCGCGGATTGACGAGCCCCGGAGGCCGCGCCCGGCGGCACGTGACCCCGCCTCGAGCAGAGCACCGCCTGCCCCGATCGGGGCGGCCCCCGCCGTCGGATCCGATCGGGATTAACCTCGCCGCGGCCCGCGGATAAGCGCCGTGGTTTAGAATACTCGGGTTAATTAGGGCAGCGATTCGCGATGAGGGCAAGCAGGCAAGGGGCAGGGCAGGGCAGGGCAGGGGGGCACATGCCATGTGACGTGACCCCACCACCACTCCCTTCCCTCACCTACAGCTGTTTAATTTGCTCCCCGTCTCCTCCTCCCCCCTCTCTCTCTCTCTCTTCTCTTTGCACTGTTGCTTCTTTCTTCCTGCCGCTTCTCTCTCTAGGCATAGCAGCCCATTCCTCCACACTCCCCACCTCCCTCCTCCCTCCTCCACTCACCACCATCCCCTTCCCACCTCTCCCACCATCTCGTCGGCTCCTCCCCCGTCGCCGACCCGCTTCTTTAATGGTTTTAAGGTAGCGCGCTAGCTAGTTCATGGAATCTCCGGGGCTGGTCGCTGTAGTGGCACTCTTCGTCGTTGTGGCGGCGGCCGCGGCCGCCTCTGCCGCCGACGACGCTCAGCTGCTGGAGCAGTTCAAGGAGGCCGTGCCGAGCCAGGGCGCCGCGGGCCTCCGCGGGTGGAGCGCCAGCGACGGCGCCTGCAAGTTCCCAGGCGCCGTCTGCTGGGGCGGTCGGCTCACGTCGCTGTCGCTCGACGCCGTCCCGCTCAATGCCGACTTCCGGGCCGTCGCGGTCACCCTGCTGCAGCTGGGCAGCCTCGAGACGCTCAGCCTGCGCGGCGCCAACGTCAGCGGCGCGCTGGCCGCCGCGCCGAGGTGCGGGGCCAAGCTGCAGTCGCTCGACCTGTCGGGGAATGCCGGCCTGCGGGGCTCCGTCGCCGACGTCGAGGCGCTGGCCGCTGCCTGCGCCGGGCTTAGCGCTTTGAACCTCTCCGGCGGTTCGGTGGGTGGGCCGAGGTCTGCCGGCGTTGTCGCCTCCGGATTTGCCCGGCTGGACGCTCTCGACCTGTCCGACAACAAGATCTCCGGCGATGGCGACCTCTTGTGGATGGTGGGCGCCGGCGTCGGCGCAGTCCGCCGTCTTGACCTCTCCGGGAACAAGATCTCTGCACTCCCGGAGTTCAGCAACTGCTCCGGGCTGGAGTACCTCGACCTCTCCGGCAACCTCATCGCCGGAGAGGTAGCCGGCGGGATTCTCGCTGACTGCCGTGGCCTAAGAACGCTCAACCTCTCAGGCAACCACCTGGTCGGCCCGTTCCCGGCAGACGTCGCCGCCCTCACCTCGCTCGCCGCACTCAACCTTTCAAACAACAACTTCTCCAGCGAGTTCCCTGCGGACGCTTTCTCCGAGCTCAAGCAGCTCAAGGTGCTCTCCCTCTCCTTCAACCACTTCAACGGCACCATTCCGGACTCCTTGGCAGCCCTGCCGGAGCTCGACGTGCTGGACCTCAGCTCCAACTCCTTCTCCGGCACCATCCCTTCGTCCATCTGCCAAGGCCCCAACTCCAGCCTCCGCATGCTGTACCTCCAGAACAACTACCTCTCCGGCGCCATCCCGGAGTCAATCTCCAACTGCACCAGGCTCCAATCTCTCGACCTCAGCCTCAACAACATCAACGGCACCCTCCCCGCATCGCTCGGAAAGCTCGGGGAGCTCCGGGATCTCATTATGTGGCAGAACTTGTTGGAGGGCGAGATTCCGGCGTCCCTGGAAAATTTGGACAAGCTCGAGCATCTCATCCTCGACTACAACGGGCTCACTGGCGGCATCCCGCCGGAACTCTCCAAGTGCAAGGAGCTGAACTGGATATCCTTGGCGAGCAACCAGCTGTCTGGTCCGATCCCGGCTTGGCTTGGGCAGCTCAGCAACCTGGCCATCTTGAAGCTGAGCAACAATTCCTTCTCGGGGCCAATACCGGCCGAGCTCGGCAACTGCCAGAGCTTGGTCTGGCTGGACCTGAACAGCAACCAGCTTAACGGGTCAATACCGGCGGAACTGGCAAAACAGTCTGGGAAGATGAACGTCGGCCTTGTCATTGGGCGGCCGTATGTGTATCTTCGCAATGACGAGCTGAGCAGCGAGTGCCATGGCAAGGGGAGCTTGCTAGAGTTCACCAGCATCCGACCTGAAGAGCTCAGTCGGATGCCGAGCAAGAAGCTGTGCAACTTCACTCGGGTGTACATGGGGAGCACAGAGTATACCTTCAATAAAAATGGATCCATGATATTTCTGGATTTGTCATTTAATCAGCTCGACTCAGAGATCCCAAAGGAGCTTGGGAACATGTTCTACCTCATGATCATGAATCTTGGGCACAACTTACTGTCTGGTGTCATCCCACCAGAACTAGCTGGTGCCAAGAAGCTTGCGGTACTCGACCTGTCATACAACCAGTTGGAAGGGCCTATTCCCAACTCTTTCTCGACGCTGTCCTTGTCAGAGATCAACCTTTCAAATAATCAGCTGAATGGTTCAATTCCAGAGCTCGGTTCGCTGTCCACATTCCCGAAGATTTCATATGAGAATAACTCTGGTCTTTGTGGCTTCCCACTGTTGCCATGCGGGCACAATGCAGGCTCAAGTTCTTCCGATGACCACCGATCCCACCGGAACCAGGCTTCACTCGCAGGTAGTGTTGCTATGGGACTATTGTTCTCGCTGTTCTGCATAGTTGGTATTGTCATCATAGCCATCGAGTGCAAGAAGCGGAGGCAGATCAATGAAGAGGCAAGTACCTCTCGTGACATATACATTGATAGCCGGTCACATTCTGGGACTACCAATTGGAGACTCTCTGGTACTAATGCCCTCAGTGTCAACCTTGCTACATTTGAGAAGCGACTGCAGAAACTCACCTTTAATGATCTTATTGTGGCCACGAATGGCTTCCACAATGATAGCCTAATTGGGTCTGGTGGTTTTGGGGATGTCTATAAGGCCCAACTCAAGGATGGAAAGGTTGTTGCGATCAAGAAGCTTATACATGTGAGTGGTCAGGGTGACCGGGAGTTTACTGCAGAAATGGAGACCATTGGGAGGATCAAACACCGCAACCTTGTTCCGCTCCTCGGCTACTGCAAGTGTGGTGAGGAGCGGCTGTTGGTTTATGATTACATGAGGTTTGGCAGCTTGGAAGATGTGTTGCACGACCGAAAAAAGACTGGGAGTAAGCTAAATTGGGCAGCAAGAAAAAAGATCGCCATTGGGGCTGCAAGGGGATTGGCATACCTCCACCACAACTGTATTCCACACATCATCCATCGAGACATGAAGTCAAGCAATGTGCTTATTGATGAGCAATTAGAGGCAAGGGTATCTGATTTTGGTATGGCAAGGATGATGAGCGTGGTGGACACCCATCTGAGTGTGTCCACTCTCGCCGGCACTCCAGGTTATGTGCCACCAGAGTACTACCAGAGCTTCAGATGCACTACCAAGGGTGATGTGTATAGCTATGGTGTTGTATTGCTCGAGCTGCTCACTGGGAAACCGCCTACAGATTCAACTGACTTCGGTGAGGACAACAATCTTGTAGGATGGGTCAAACAACACTCAAAGTCGAAGCTCACAGATGTGTTTGATCCTGAACTGGTGAAGGAGGATCCAGCCTTGGAGCTCGAGCTACTGGAGCACCTAAAAATTGCTTCCCAGTGCTTGCATGACATGCCATCGAAGCGTCCGACAATGCTGAAAGTCATGGCAATGTTCAAGGAGTTGCAGGCCAGTTCGGCGGTGGACTCAAAGACTTCAGAATGCACAGGTGCCATGGATGATGCATGCTTCGGAGATGTGGAGATGACGACCCTGAAAGAAGACAAGGAGGAGAAGGACTAGCAAGGCCACCCACACGCGAGAAACTGCCCAGGGTAGTAGTGGCAGCTACACGGCCAGTCAGAGGCAAAATGCCCGTAGGAATCAGTTGGTCGGGATACCATTTGAAGTCTCTTCTTGAGCTTAGCATTCCCTTCTGATGGTACAAGACAGAAGTTTTCCCTCATAGCTTCGTCAGTTGAAGATGTTATGTACCTATACGGGAGTAGGTTGATTTTCTTTTCTTCTTCTTTTCAAGCTTTGTTCATCTCTTCTCGTCACACTTCAGTAAGAGCTGTGTATGTAGATATATAAATGGTGATTTTTCTTCGGTGCCAAATCCACTTCGTTCCATTCCTTGTTGTCAAATTTCCCCTTCCTTTTTGATCAACGATGTTGCAGATTGTACCATCAATGTACATAGATACATACTGTAATTGCAGATGCAGCAACAGCAAGCATGATGGAAATGGCGTCCAGATCTGAGAAGCAAGCGGTGAAGCACCATGCGAAGGGCAGAAGTGCAAGAGTACACTGGACTGGCCAAGCAAGATGAACAGCAAAAGGCCACCAAGGGGAGGGGCCAGTCAAGCAAGAGGCTGACACAGCTCCTGTTTCCATGTGATGTAACCCATGGCTCCGCATGGCTTTGCAAGTGTAGGACCAGGTGCAGTTACACACCCACAAGAGGACGCACTCACGCTGCACAAGCACTTTCTTTTATTTTTCCCTCCCTTGGGGGCGTTGCTTGCTTGCTTTGTCCTCAATCATCAACATTCAAGGGGAGCTCAGCTGAGCAGAGCCTTTAGCTGGTCAAAGGTTCCCCTAAGCATTTTTTGTCCTCTCTGACTATACTAATCACTTGGGTAACATGGCTCCTAATCTTATTCTAATCCCTCCTCCATATTATAGTTGCATGGTGCTGTGTCGGATGCGTGGCGTTGCTAAACTACTGATCTCTGTCCAGCAAGTAAGTGGCACACTGGCGTGTGCGCAGATTCCCTCAGATTTCAAGTGAGCTAGCTAGCATTCAAATGCGTGGTGCTCTTGGCTTCAAGATTTGAGCTTGTGATGTGTTCCCTGCTCTGGTTCGCAATGTTTCCTTACTGTCTACTTGGATGATTAGTGGACAGTAGGTCAGTAGCTGTCCGATATGGTGAAAGGTCGCTAAGGGTGTGTTTAGCTGTGGGAGGTGAAAATTTTTAGGGTGTCACATCAGATATGTCGGAAGGAATGTTGGGAGGGGTTTTTGGATAATAATAAAAAAAACAAATTACAGAATCCCATCAGAAAATTGCGAGACGAATCTAATGACTACTAACTTAATTGGTCATTAGCACATATAGGGTTACTGTAGCACTTAAGGCTTTTCATGGACTAATTAGGTTTAAAAGATTCGTCTCGCGATTTCACCGAGAACTGTGCAATTAGTTTTTTTTCGTCTACATTTAGTACTCCATACATGTGTCCTAAACATGCTCATTTACTGTAAGGAGACAAAATATTTTGAAAACTAAACAGGGCCTAAGTTACTAAATTCTCATTAAATTTTATATCTTTACATGTACTCCCCCTCCTTCCAAAAAGAAAAAAGCAATTCTTGCTTGTTTAGGTGTGAGTCTCAATTTGATTATTTTTTTTGCGAGAAATTTGATTAAAATTTATACCAAATAATTACTAACACTTATGACACCAAAAGAGCATTCATCAGTAAATTATTAATCATAGAATATATTTTCGTAGTAAACATATATGGAGATATAAAAGTTGATACTATTTTTTATAAATTCAGTCAAACTTAAGAAAGTTTGATTTGGTTCAAATTTAAAATTGTATTCACTTTTTTTTTTGTACGGGTGGAGTAGTATATTGTGCATACTCCTAGGCAAGAATTTTATTTTATTTTACCCTTCCTGGGCTCAAGAGGTTCCATGTAGTTTGTCCATGACTTCATAGCAACAATGAAGAAGACACACAATGACACAACACAAGTCTGCAAAAGCCTTTGGTGACATTGACAAACTGTGCCTCTGAATGGATGGAGTCTCTGACATCGCCACAAGGGTGTGGCCCCCCATCCTGCCTGCATAGTTTTGGTCTTTTGGAGCACTGGCTTGAGTCGCCTCACCCAAGTGGCATCATCATTTTCTCCTCATCGGAATAGTGGCAGGCAGCACTACCACGATACCCATCGTGTGGTTTGATGGCTTTCCACTTTCACAGTGCTAGTAGTACTTGATAAGTCTGCGAAATTACAGCTCTACATCTTTTCTTTTCTTATTAAAAAAAATACAGGTCAATATCTTGGGTAGCGTCGAGTCTATTGAAGAAATCGTAGAGCGTAGTCTTTCAATAACGCTCTCTAGCGCTTCTTCGATGATTGGTTAATTATGTAGCCCCCGTCTCCCAAAATAAATATTTTTAAAGGTTTACAATTTGCCTTAAAACAAATAAAATTTTGCACAGGACATAGAACACTGTCTTCTAATACCGAAACGAATTATAGGTGCATGCAAATGATAACTACCAAATCTAGGAGAGATTCCCATGGAAAGTAAAAGAGATGAGAATACACACGCCTTTTGCTAGCATCCTTGACCTGTCTAAAAATCTTCAGAAATCAGAAACTATATGTCAGGGTTCAGAAACCCGGGGTCCCTCCCAGACCGTCTTCTCCGCAAAGGCTCGGCCTAAACAGACAGCACGTAACTCATGGGACGACCCAAGAGTCTAAACAACAGGCTAGAAGGGCGGTCCAGTCACGACCGGAAGGTCTGGCCGAGGAGGAACAACGCCCGCTTGTCGACTCCGGCCCACCTCTCCGATCGGAGCGCTCACTTCGGTCTCCAGCCGCCTCCGGACGGTCTCTCCGACCGGAAGGCCTGGCAAAGCACTAACTCCGACTCCGACCCCACTCTCCGATAGGGTATGCAAAGACCCTGCTCATTGCTCTTCTCCGACTGGCGCAACCAGAGCCGACTGGAACCAACCGACTAGGGACGCCCGTCCGGAAAGGACCAGGGAACGAACAGAGAAAGCAAGGCAAGGCGCTCAAGTCAAACCATGATACCAGGGACCATACCGTGTCACCTGTAGGAACAGTACTCTTCAACCGCCCTGACACAAACAGTATTGTAGGCGCTGATATTTTCCTCTATAGTATTGTGGATGCCGTTAAACTCCCATACGGTAAGGCCCTCCACATGCCTCTAGGCATCGACAGTGTTGTGAGCGCCAGGATTTACCGTACCGAGTGAACTGTGGTGAAACTCCTCACATGCCTCGAGGCATCAACAGTATATGCAGGTGTCGACATCTGCCATACCCAAAACAATACGACGTAACCTCCCCCATACAACCGACATCCAACAGTGTTGTGGGCGCGTACCATCCTCCTGTACCCGCCGGCGTGGGCAACAAGACTTAGAATCATACTCTCTCTCTCTCTCTCACACACACACACACACACACACACACTTATAAGGCCATCCCCTTCATCTATAAAAGGGGATACGCTCTCTCCCAAGATACTCAGTTGATTCAAGTTCATACAAGCTAATCCAGATCGATCAAGTTCACTGGCTCACAATCATAGAACCGTCAGGTTCGGACCTCAAGCACACGCTTGAACACTTAGCTCATAGAGGAGCTCCTGTCGCTCTCGGCCCTTCCGACCGAAGCCGATCGGACCACTCGCGCACCCCATCTTTCTTCTTCTCGTTTGTAACCCCACTACAAACTTCGAGCACCTGGGCTCAGAAATAAAGTCACCGACCGACTCAAACTGGACGTAGGGCACGTTGCCTGAACCAGTATAAACCCTGTGTCATTGAGTGCTAGGCCACCTCCGATCACAACGTGCGGTAAAACTACAAATATTTACTTGTTGGTCACTTTCTGCACCGACACTATATAAGATGTTTCTTTTTATGAAATGACATATAAGATATGTTTCTTAGTAAAGGTAATGTACGGTCTAATAAAGTTAGGATTTTGGCTTTTTTCTAACAATTCGTGACTACACTATCCACGCGTATCTTCTAAAAACATATATAAGATGAGCCCAAAAATTTACAAAAAAAGTGTTTGCGAAAGACTTTTCACTTATTTATTGCTAGTCTGTCAACCTTGCATGGGCGGCCCTGTTCGTTTCGTTGAAAAGGCAAGCTAAAAAGTATTGTTCGCTGATTTGTTGTAAGAGAAAAACATTGTATCGTGGTTGATAAGCCAGGCTGATAAATTCAAGCGAAGATGTAAACATTAAAAGTTTGTGTTGAATACATACAGCTAACAAAAACTTACTTATCTTTATGCTCTCTCTTAACCGTTTGTTAACACATTATTGATATAGGTATTCTATAATCTCTGTTTGTCTCGAAACCATCAAACCACTTGATCATCGACACAAATCAACACTTGACTTGATCTTACATGAATGATATGATCAACTTCATAACTTCACATGATCTTATTGGTTCATAGATCATATAGCCTTGATTGCTCTTCATCATTGCCTTGGTCCGTCGACACCAAGCCCTCTATTTGCGCTTCACCGTCTCGATGATCCATCACACCCGAGTCTCTAGCTTGTCCTTCACTCCTGTAACCTGGTCCTTCGTAGCCAAGTCGTGCCTTGATCTTCTCCCCTTAGCAATATCAGACTTTGTCATGTCACATATTCAATGAGGGCCTTCAACTTCACTAGTTGAGCATTTTTTATCATGCACAAGCCATCTCTCCACCATGGCTATTATGTCTTGCTCAACCTAGTGTATGTGGATTAAGTACCTGTTCGTATCACATGAAACATATTGGTCCACCTAAAGTTACCGCTCAATTACCAAAATCAAACTAAGATTTTCACTAACGATGTTTCCATTTCCACTTTTTTACAAACTCGCATTTTCATGTTTAGGAGGACTGTCACTTGAGAAACTTTGTCGAAGCTCTCCACATTGAAGGAATCTTAGCTCCAAATGGGACAAGCGTGTGCTAGGCGAAGCGGAATATGTGCCATGAAGAAGCTTGACGAAGCAACACATATAGACTCACGGAGGTACTGGGCGAAGCTGCTGCGCCAAGCAAAGACCAGAGTAGGCGACATGTCTTGGCCAGACTCAGGGTGTCTTAGTTTTTTTAGAACAAGGGTGTCTTAGTTGGACTCGGTGTATTGACTATTCTGCGCCGCTTGAATAGTTACGAAACCTAGTCGAAAGGCAGGGCAAAATGAGCAATCCTATAATTTTTTTTGCGCCCTTCATAACGTTTGGCATGGATACTGAATGTTTAATTGTGTATATTCTTACATCTCTGACTCTTGGATCTCGATCCCCAACAATAAGAATTTGCAACACTATTGTCATACACTTTTTGGTCCTGTTTTCGTGGAGATAATACCACCAATATTATTTCTCAACTCCTCCAAACCCCATCGCGTTGAACATGGATCCTAGCACCACGTTGACAAAAAAAAAAAGATTGAATATCGACAATATTGTGTCGCACAAAATCTAAATGTCTTACCACTAAAAAATTGATTTTTGCGTGGCAAGTCTGTTTAGGCTTTGTCTATACAGTTCGTCAAGGCCCCACACAAAATTTGTAAAAGAGATTTCAGAGACGATTGTGTTTAAGACTATCGTCTTTGGAAATGAGACTGAGTGCAAAGACGAGCATATTAAATTACTTAGCAGCCGAAAAGGTGAGAAAAACAAGTACTCTATCCGTTCCAAATAGGGGCGGAGCTAGAGCAAATTCGATAGGGTGCGCTAGTCTTGTGGGTGCGTAAATTTTTATCGTGAGGGTGCGAATATGATAAAAATTTGGACGTTGTTAGTGTTTTTTAAATTTTGGTGGGTGCGAGCGTTTACTATATAGATCCGCCTATGGTTTCAAATTATAAGATGTTTTGACTTTTCTAGATGCATAGTTTTTGCCATGTACTTAGATATGCACTATATCTTGATATATATGAAAAGTAATATATTTAGAAAAGTCAAAGCGTCCTATAATTTGGAAGTAAGCAATATATTTGGCTAAATTCGTACAACAGGTAGTTATGAGAAAACCATGGTCCTGTTCAGTGTCTGAAAAAACGATGATACTGATACTGATTTGCTGTGAGAAAAAAATACTGTTATTTTGCTGAAACAGTACATGTGATAAGTTTAAGCCAACGGGGCGCATGTCGAGTATTGGATTGGCCACGGCACTTCACGCAACCTTTGGAGGAGGAGCGGAAAAGACCGCCACCTTTTGGTTTCTTTTCGTTCTTTGATTTGAATTCTGCCCAAAAACTGCGCCACGTTTCTCGGCCTGATTCTAGCAGTGCTTTGCTACTCTAATCCGGGGATCAAGTTTACATGAGCATTATATTACGCTTTGCATTTCGCGCGCCGGAGTTATCAATGTGTGCATGTCTACTAGCTAGCAAATGTCTGCAGGAAATGATTTTGCCAGGCCAGCAGTGGGCATGCATGTAGTACTTGGCAGTATTTTTTCCCCTTCTGCAAATCTGCTGCAAATGGTGGTGGCGTCATGCCATCATCCATCATGAATGTGTGCAGCCGTGCAGGGGCCCGGTGGACCCTACTAGTAGGGTGGTGGTAGTGTGCGTGACTGCGTGGGGGCGTGGCCGAATGCCTCCGCGGCTCCACCTTCCTGATGCCAGAGGAGAGCATGTAGGGCGTACAGGGACAAGGTTTATGATCGCAGTGACTCGCTGCAGCTGAGCGAGTGACCGATCTAGCAGTAGTAGGCTCGTAGCATGGGTACGTGAAATCTGCCGAACAAAATCGGAGCTTGCAATTGCTGTTTAGTTCCCAAAATTTTACAAAAATTTTCAAGATTTCTCGTCATATCGAATCTTTGAACGCATGCATAAAGCATTAAATATAAATAAAAAATAAAACTAATTACATAGCTTAAAAAAATTCACGAGACTAATCTTTTAAACCTAATTAGACTATAATTAGACACTAATTACTAAATAACAACAAAAAATATTTCCGTACCATTTTCTAAAAAATCTCGCTAACTAAACAAAGCCCTAATGCTAGGACCGCGCCGCGTAGGTAAGCCACTAGAGCACCCCACCTCTCTCGCTCCCAAAAAGTGACGGGCGTCGCTGAAAAGTTGTAGCCGAAGGTACCGCTCGCTAATTTATTAGCAGAGAAAGACGTTGTTTTTTCGCTGAAACAGTCGAGCGTGCCGGCTGGAGTACTCCTATGCGGCATGCCCATGAATGCGAGGAAGAGGGTACCAGGCCATTAATAAAGCTGCATGACCCCCTGTAGCCGCTGTTCAACGGGGACCTCTGCCTCTCGGGCGCTATTAGCTTCGTAAAAAAACAAATTAAAATACTATCTCTACTGATTTAGTGTGAAAAAAAAAATACTGTTTTAGTTAAAAAAATAAGCGGAAATGATGGGTTATAAGAGAAGTTGAAAAAAAACACTGCACCCATTGTCCCATTACCTGCCAAAAGCTCATCGTCCGTCCCAATTCATCTGGCTGGCGCTGGGTGCTTGTTCGACCGATCTAATGATGCAGGAGTGGTCGCAGAAACGGACAAGGCTTGCAGACTGGAGTGGCGGGCCGTCTCTCCCTCGATCGGACGCCGATTTCCATCAACAGAAAAAAAAACAACAACACACGTGTCGCTTCAGCTATCGGTACACCTATGTGGTTGTAAAATGGGGTCACTCTTTAATTTGCCATAGGGCAACGTCCGTCGTGGCTGGGGTCTCTTCTCTTCCGTTCCGTAATCCGTCGTCTTGACTCTTGAGAGGAAGACGACCAAGAACTCTGCAGTGCGCCGCACGGAGCACTTCAGATGGCGCTATCTGTGCACAGAGCTAACTCTTCGTCTACTCGCGTTTTGTCTTGACTCTTTTTTTTCCTCCTACAAGGCTGTCTGCAACGGGAGATTCAGTGCGAAACCCAATTCCAAATTGGGTCTTCAGCACAGTAACTACAGTCTTTAATAGAGTATCTATATAGAAGACCTATTTTGAGTGTCGGAAGAGGCATAACCTAAATCTGAGAATACTTTCTCCTGAAGACCTATTTACAGAAAGAGTTGTCTTTTGGGTATTGTTGTTGGAGAAGACCAAAAATAGATATTGAACCCTTTGTCTGCAGCGTTATCTAAAAGACGAATAAATCTTGGCCCCGTTCGCTTGGAGGTATTCTGGAGGAATCTGGAGAAATTTGTGAGATGAAAACACTGTTCCGGATAAAAAATGAAGTGAATCATGTCGGGTTTAAGGACACGCGAACGGAAGCCTTATATTTTGGACGACAGTTATTAGAGACGGTCTAAGCTCCTGTATATCCGTTTGCCGATGCATGCCAATGGACTTACAAATCATTGCAGATCGATCTCCCGAAGAGCACAAGCACCAGCAATCATCTGCTGAGCCTAGGCGCGCGCGATGCAATCTCTTTGCCATCAGGCCATACTTAACAGGGCACATATGCATCGCAGATTCGCAGCGCTAGGAGCCTAGTACGGGAGGGGGAGGTAGCGCACGTCTGCTACGGCCAGTCAGGTGCACTGTGCGCGTACCGTACCGCGGCATGTTCATGTACTCCGACACTGCGTCACCCCCTCGATCGACGTGGAAGGCACACGGGCATGGGCAGCTAGACACCCGGGCGCGGCGGACGCGCATCGCGGCCGGCCGTAACCCGCGGCGCGCTCGGCTCGGCGGATCGGCCCGCGATCGATCGATCGGCACGTGGGGCCCGGGCGCGGTGGCATCGGCCGTGGCGTGCAGACGCCAACGCCACCGTCGTCTCCCCGGCCGGCACAGTCGCCGTCCGACCGAGCCCTCGAGGCCTCGAACGCCTTGTTTGCCCCTCCGATCCGGTCCGCCTTTTTCACGGACAACCGGGCGGTGGTTGCCTGTAGCACTTTGCCGCACGTACGATCGAGTCGCTTTCGTTTCCTCGGCCTTTCAGATGCACGCACACGCAGGGGCCCAAAGCGGCGTAGGTGGCACATAAGTGGTCCACTGATCGAGTCACCCGTGCCAGCTACAGCCGTGTGCGCCAACGATGTGGTCAGTCCTGTCGCCGTCTTGCCGCTGCAATTAGATTGGTTGCTTCATTGCACCAGGCACCAGCTAGCGGGGGTGAAGTTACCGTTCAGACATGTATAGGCTGGCTCGCCGGCCGCCCATCATTCATGCGGTCAAAGGGATCACACCCATATCCTAAGCTGTGATGCAATTGCTACATCAGAATTGACCTGCATGTGTTACGTGCTAGCTGGTTCAGGGATGATGATTGAAACCAGAGCCAGCATAATGTATGTGCAATAAGCTCACAAAAAACAAGAAGAGGAACTCTAACAAAAAACAAATCAAAAGAAGAGCTTGCTGGACAGCTGGATCTAGAAGTGAACGACGTGAGACATATGTATACTGCTGCTATGTGTGGCTCAAGGCTGAGATCGGGGCAGAACGAGCTATCTAATCTAATACTACAAGGTGGCAGGATTCAGCTCAAATGATAAGGCCTGTACCAACCAAATGATCACTTCGAAAAAGCCTACTTCCTCATGTTCTCTAAAATAAGTCGTTTTGATATTGACACGGTCTTTAAAAAACAACTTTGACTGTAACTTTTTGCTATAAAATAGTTATAAAATATAGTCAATATATACTTTTATAAAACTACATTTCGAGATGAATCTACTTACATCACTTTTATATTTTTAAACTTAACCCAAAAAAAATTATTTGTAGTCAAAGTTTAAAATATTTGACTTAAGACAACCTCAAAACGACTTGTTTTAGAGAACCGGAGGGAATACCTTGTAACCGATCCGTTTTTCTTCCTGATTCCGGAGCCGATTTTAAAAACGGATCAACTTTTGAACGCCGAGCAGATTATTTTTTTAAAAAAAAAAGAACAAATGTTTACTGACTAAGCAAGTGTATGAACAACATAAACTAGTTCCCATCTAAACCACCATCCACATGCTTTGCTACTTTTATTATTTTGGTCAACATAGAAGCCTCGTTTATCAAAGGCCACAAGTTGTGGCTTGACAGATTTGCACCAGCTCGCACTCGCAGGCGTGATTGGTAGGCCGAATCGGACTGTTTCTGTATCGTTTTTATGTCTGATCTTATTCATGCGGCGTGTTTGCTTGCCCTCCTCGTACCTTTCGCCTGTATCCTTTCATTCATCTGCCATCCTCCATCCCGCACGATTTCGTCTTTTCAATTTTCATTCCCCTCTCCATACAGGATGGCTTGATTCAGGCATGGCGCAGGAACACATGTGTCATACACTCAAAACTCTCATTCATGCATACAACCAAACAAGATCTCATATCATACTGAACCAACAACCAAGACAATCAAACACGACTGAGTACACGATTTAAGCATACATCTCACCTTTCTAGATGAGCTCTCCATCCCAGCTCCCCTCACCAAAAACAACCAATCACGCCTGCAGTCTGATCCATCGCTACTACTATGGGATTGGGATCCAAAATGCATGCACACGCTTTCTTTTGACAAAATTCGATCTTGAAGTGACAGGAGGCATGGATATGCATCCTTAACCAATCAAACGATACCATCTGTTTTTATATTTCAGCAATGTTGAATCGGCCCCGTGGCGGAGCCTGTTCAGCTGCTGAATCTTCTAGCTGATAAGCTTCAGTGTTGAGTTCCACATCAGCTACGCCCTGTTTTTCTCGCGGTACGGCTGCTAAATTTTAAGACTTTCGGTCTCGGTGTTTCAGGTTTGGTGGAGATTTGCTCTCAATCCTGATTTGCTTACCGCAGGGATATTTTATTTATTTACTCATGGAAGCCCCATCCTTTACCTGTTGCTTTTGGATGGAGGAGGTCAATCTGTCGAGCCTCAAATCATGCATGTGTTCCTCATTTTCCTTTCGAAGATCTCATGATTTTTTTTCTAGCGTCATTGTTCAATTTCTACTGCTCACGTAATCACGTAGTAGTACGTGTAAGGTGCAGAAGTGCACAAAAGCAAGAAAATTTCAAACATCAGGTTAAGTAACGCTCTGGAAGATAGGCTGAGATGACAAACGCCAAAAGAAAAGTGAAAAAAGACACCAACTATTAATCCCTGTCCCAGAAGATTTTCGTCCAGTTGGTTTAGGCTTGTTTAACTTATAAACCGTATTTTTCAGCTAACGAATAATATTTTTCTCTCACATCTAATAAGCCAACGATACTTTCAGCCTTATCAACCAGAAAGTCCAAACGAACCGGGCGCTTTTCTCTCCTTGGTCTGTCCAACTGCAAGCTAAGCAAGCTAGAGCTGGAGTGACTAGTTACCCTGTTCGCTGGTTGGTTTCAACCAGCCCAAACCAGCCAACCAACAGTGTTTTCCTCTCACATAAAACCAGCACCAGCCAGCCCAGAAACCAACCAGCGAACAGGCCGAGTGAGGGCAAACGATCATGAAAGCCGCTGCTGTCCCAATCAAATCAATCAGCGCTCGTACATGTATGCATAAGACCGTCTCCAACAAGTATGCACATCCAAATCTAATACATGTATGCATAAGACCGTCTCCAACAAGTATGCACATCCAAATCTAAAATATGTAGTAAAAAACTTAAAATCAACCTCTAATAGAATACCTATACGGAAGATCTATTTTGAATTATCTGACAGACACAACTTAAATATGAGCATCCTCTCTTCTGAAAATTCATTTACATAAATGATTCTCTTTTAGGTCTTGTTGTTGAAGAAGATATCGAATAGATATTAAATCTTTTATTTGTAGCGCTACCTAAAAAATAAATTGATTCTATATTTTAGTTTTAGGTGTCGTTGCTGGAGATAGAAAAACAGCCGAGAAAAGAGGGACAGCCACCGAACGACGGAACGGTGCGACGTTGCCATCGAACCCAACCGTGCGGTCAGCGCGATCCGCCCACGGCCGGCGCCCCACCACAGCACGCCCACATGCATCCGCCGCGCACGATTGGTTCCCATTCGACCGTCATGCCTCATGCGGTTGGCTGGCTGGCTTCCAAACGGACGTGCGCCGGATCCGCCGCCATCGTGTCGCGTCCCCGCGCTGGCTAGCCAGCTCGGCAGCCGTGACTCCCGTCCCGTCACACGGAATCGAACCGAACCGGAACCAAACGTAAACGTCGCGCGCTACGTGCCCCGGCCCTGCCTTTTGCCGCCCGCCGCCCGCCGCCCGCCCGGCTGATAGCGAGCCGCCGGCGGTGCGCGCGTTTCGGCCGCTGGCTGGCGCTTTCAGGGGGTGGGGCGGGTGCTCACGTGGGCGCGGCGGTCCAGGTCCACGCCGCTCGCGGTCGATCACCAGCGGGCTCCGCGTTCCCCGGCCCGGATTCCCCGTGGTGGGCAACGGAATTTGGGGGACGCACACGGCATACGGTGTCAATGCCAGAAGCCAACGGGGTTTTAAATGCCCCGCCCGTGCGCGCGAAGTGGCCCGTTCCCTCCAACAGCGGCTAGTACGACCAGCCCTGTTGGCTTGTACTGTAGTGTATGCACCCAAACGGGAAGCCCGTTCTTCTGCGCCAAGGCCTCCAGTGCGCCAGGTTGTGCTGTAGCATCTGCTTGGCTATTCGGCTATTCACCGCCGCTGCCGATGGCCATTATGGTGTTTTTATGGATCGATGCTCGTAGTACGATAGCGTAAATTTTGCCCCAAAAAAATATCAATGTAAATTTGTCCTAGTAATAAGTACTAATTAACTAGCTAGGCTTCATGCTGAACATTCTAGTCACGTGTGCGAACGATAGACCGATAACCGTCTCTCTGAACTGAACTGAAACGAGAACCAAAGGTAAAGGAAAGCTGATTAGTTTAGTCACATTCATGTATATAGTGGAGAGCTCGGCGCCGTCAAGATGATCTTTTAGTTCGATGCATCAGCGCTCGCCTAACGGTTGCTCCGCCGAATAGTTGGACCGTTAGGGCATTACGCATCATCTTCTTCGTGCAGAACTATTATTATGTTATCGAAAAAAAGCCAATGAGGCGATCATACAGATAATGTAGTTTAGTACTATTGTTCATTATTCCAGTTCCATACATGCATGTACTTGAAAAGTGAAAAAATGATCGAAGGTTGGCATGATTAACTGGTGTAGGTGCAGCCCTACCTTATTAAAAAAACAATTCTTAAACTATTGCTTCTTCTTTGTTAACTGTAGTATACATCTTTTGGGAATCATTTTTTCAATTCTATCGTGCATATCATACTGTCACTGCCCTTCCCCTTTCTGCGAGTGGAGTGGCGCCTTTGAAATCCAGTCAGAAGAGACAAACAATCATGGGCTAAGAATGGGGCGCAATTGATTACGAGTAGTACACGCACGCAACAGGACAAAGAGCCCACATTTCGGCCAATCTCTTTAGACTTTTTCTTCTCTTTGTGCAATTGGAACTTTTCATCACTATCATAATGCCATAATTAGGCCCTACTTTGTATCCCACTAAAGTACCCCCACCTCGCCTTCTCGAGAAAGAACTAGGTAGCCTCGCGTGAGGCAAGGAAAAGGAGAACATTCATGGACTCAGCTTTTAGTGGCGGCAGCAAAGACAAGCAATTCGTGAGTCATTTCACCGAATTAGCTTGCCCAGCGGCAACTGGCGATACGGTGACGAGCTCTGGCAAAAAAGATTAGGAGAGAAGCTGGGTCGATCAAAATCAAATCACACGGGGTCCAGGGCCACGCTAATCTCACACAGATTTCATTCTAGGCAGCTGCTACATAAGACAGCAGGCATGCACTGGACAGAACGTTTGACGCACGAACACGACCGGAGCCTCTCGGGCCATGATGCATCTCGCTGGCTTTGGCCTTTGGCAGGTCGCGGTCGTGTACAGGTGGGACGCAGCCATCGACGTCGCCGTCGGGGGCGCACGCGGCCCCAACGGAAAGCGCCCTTGCCACGGCATCCTGGTACAGCCGTCACCGTCGCGTGCATGACGCCCCCGGCCGGCGTGCGCCAGCCATATAGGAGTAGGAAGTACATCGTCTGGTGCGTGCGGCCCTGGCCGGCTGGACAGCACGGTCAGTCAGATCACTGCTCACGCCGCGACCGCCGGCCCCTGCTCTACGTACGTACGTACTGCCGCGAGCGACGTGTGGCCAGCCGTGTCCGTTGGTCGGACTCGATCGGATCAGATGGATGGGCAGCGTACGTACGTCACTGTGCTGCGAGTGTTAACGCTACTACGGCCTTGTTTAGATCCAAGATTTTTTCAACCCGATAAATAGTAGCACTTTCGTCTTATTTGGTAAATATTGTCCGATCGTTGACCAACTAAGCTCAAAAGATTCATCTCGTGATTTCCAACTAAACTGTGCAATTAGTTATTTTTTTTACCTATATTTAATGCTCCATGCATGCGTCCAAAAATTGATGTGATGAAGAGAAAGTGAAAAAACTTGGAATTTTGGAGTGATCTAAACAAGGCCTACGTGATGATGCTTTGGCCAATTGGCCCTTGGATGGATGACAACGACGCCATCAAGTGCGTTAACCCCCCCTGTAGTTGTCCCGGACGTAGTACGAGGCTTGGATTGGTGGGAGGCGCGGCATGAGGGAGATGCAAATGGGGTCGTTTTTCTTGTTTGCCTGTTGGCCGAGGAACCGTGGGGGGGACTCCTTGATTGAGCATCTGAGCTGTGTGCACATACTACTGACTAGTCTTCAGTTCTTCCTTGTTCTGATCACAGTTTCCACCTATACGCCCAGCGTTGGCCATCCCCACGTTACAGCAGCACCATCAGCACGGAGGCAGGCAGGTGACTGCACCTGCATCATCTGCAGTGCTAGGCCTGCTGCTTGTCGTTACGAAGAGCAGTGCACGGAGCGGAGCCTGGCCAGCTCCTACAGGAGGCTAGGACTGACGACACGAGATAAACAGAGCAAAACAACTATTGCCCCTGCCAATCTGATGATACTACATACCAACGACTGAACAACTCACATGTTTAGTCCGGCAGGAGGCAGCCCCTTGCTTCACAACGATAGAGAAGTTGAGATGGGCATGGAGAAGTCTGACGGTGCGATTCCCAGACGGCAACGCCGGGTATTGAAAGCGCCCATGGCGAGACCCAGGGAAAGCCCGGCCCAGGTAACGCCTGGACTGGGCGTTCCCCAGGCTCGATCGAATGCATCCATCCGTCCGCACTGTCACATGACCTGTCTCGGCGACCTCAAATGTCCGCAGGTCGCTCAACAAGTCGCGTGCCTGTGCACTGGCACTGACCTCGATCTGCCATCGCCCATGCATGGCAATGGCATGGCCTCTTCTTGACCTCTTTCCACAGGCCAGAGGCAGACCGAATGGCTTCCTCTGGGTGGTGTGGTGTCAGCTTGCACGCGGGACAAGCGCCGAAGGGCGCTAGGATATTTATTGTTTTCGTCGCGTGACGCGCCCGCAGATCGATTCCCCCCTCCCCTTCTCCACTGTGTCTGTGTGTGTGGTAGTACTCTTTGATGCCAATATGCCATGCGTACATCATACGGAATACTGCACCTGTTCTGAGACGTGGAGGTTTCGGCGTCGGCTCGCAAGTCGCACCAGGTCCGCAGCCCCAGTCAGGATGCTGCGTGTTCTCGTTAGATGAGGAGGGATGCACACGCACACGTGAATGGTTCGTAGTAGCTTCATTGAATGTTCTTGAATGATATCCCATAAGTTTTTCAGTAGAGTCTAAGATATCAAAATCAAAATTTAGAGTAAAGAGTTATGACATTTTTTATGCGGTGACCTAGGTTGTTTTGTCTAAGGCCCAGTTTAGATGACGAAAAATTTGGCAAAATGACACTGCAGCATTTTCGTTGTTATTTAGCAATTAGTGTCCAATCATAATCTAATTAGGCTTAAAAGATTCGTCTCGTGGATTTCGTCTAAACTGTGTAATTAGTTTTATTTTTTATTTATATTTAATGCTTCATGCATGCGTTCAAAGATTCGATATGATGGAAAATCTTGAAAAATTTAGCATTTTGGAGTGGAACTAAATAGGCCCTAACTATGGAAGTTCCACATTTGTGTGAAACTTTCACACATTACAGATTTATAATGACTAGTTTTGTTAAGTCTGAAAAGTTCCACAACATTTACACTTTTTATACAGTGTAAGGGGGTGTTTGGATCTGGCTACTAAAATTTAGGGGGGTGTCGGGAGGGTGTTGTATGAGGTTGTTTGGATACTAATAAAAAAATAAATTACATAATCCATCAGTACTCTACGAGACAATTTTTTAAGCCTAATTAATCCATCATTAACACATATTTACTGTAGCAAAACATTGTCAAATCATGGACTAATTAGGCTCAAAAGATTCGTCTCGTAAATTAGTCGCAAACTATATAATTAGTTTCATAATTAATCTATATTTAATACTCTATGCATGGATCCAACATTCGATGAGACATCCAACACCTAACATCCGGTTTGTGAGGTATATACCTCTTTCCCTCATTCGGAAGGGCTACTGGTGCATTCCAACATCAATACCTGAGCCAAAGGCCTCTCTAGATCTAATCACAGGTCGCCTGACTCGACTAGTGCATTGGGTGGGTTCAAGCCATGATTTTCTACCTACAACAATAACCATCTTGAGCGCGAGCCACATCTTTTTACCCAATCCGATCTATCCTAAGAAAACCTCAAAATAGCCTGGCTAGACGCATCTGTTAGGTGGGTGCGGGCCAAATAAAATTGACCCAACATCACACTCTGATATGGTTCAGACCGAGAAAATAATGTCAGTCTTTTTGAAACGGACGAGAAGGGGGTGCGCTGCCCGGGCGGGGCTGTAGATGCGCACACAAGGGCAGCGGCGATGGCACTGCTCCCCATCGTGGGGAAGGAGAAAGAGAGTGGGTGGAGGCTGATGGGCAGCAATGAGAGAGGGAGGAGGGAGGTGGGAAAGGCCCGGCAGGCTTTTGGCCTTTTGGTCCTGGCGAAAGGAGAGAGAGTAGGAGCGGCCTTGGCCGATGAGGTAGGAGGGAAGCTGGAGAGGCCGGGTGGGCATTGGCCTTTCCGGCCCATCAAGATAGCGGGTGGTGGAGGCCCAGCAAAAGATTTGTCACTTAAGTTTTTCAAACAAATGAAAAAAACCTTGGCTATGGATGTGGCCATTAATCTTGGTAAATTCTATTTACATCTTGATTAGGGTAACATGGACTTTTTTATGTCGTTCATTCTTATTCATGATCAATTACAAGACATATATTACCTTTTGGTTGGTTGATTTGTGTTTCTAGTTAACACGTAGCTTTAGTACGAGCAACATAGTTGTCGGTGCAGAAAGTGACCAACAAGTAAATATTTGTAGTTTTGCCATACGTTGTAATCGGAGGTGGCCTAGCACTCAATGACACAGGGTTTTTACTGGTTCAGGCAACGTGCCCTACGTGCAGTTTAAATCGGTCGGTGACTTTATTCCTGAGCCCAGGTGCTCGAAGTTTGTAGTGGGGTTACAAACGAGAAGGAGAAAGATGGAAGGTACAAGAGGCCCGGTCGGACTCCGGTCGGAAGGGCCGAGAGCAACAGGAGCTCCGCTATGAGCTAAGTGTTCAAACATGTGCTTGGGGTCCGAACCTGGCGATTCAGTGGTTGTGAACTAGTGAACTTGATCGATCTAATGAATCTGAAATCACTTGAATAGATCTGGATTAACTGAGTCTCTTGGGAGAGAGCGCATCCCCTTTTATAGATGAAGGGGATGGCCTTACAAGTGAGAGGGAGAGAGTACGTATGCTTCTAAACTTGCTGCCCACGTCTGCGGGTGTATCCCCTGAGCCCTCGGGGGATTCGGGCAGAATCGTCCGGGTTTTTTTTTGTTACCAGCGAGGAAGGTTTTTGTTTTGTCAGCGGGTGCGCGCGAGCGCACCCGCGGGTGTAGCCCCCGATCCCCCGGGTGATTCAGGCAGAATCGTCTGGGGGGTGTTTGTTAGTGGGCATGCGGGCGTGTTTTTTAGTCGAGACAGAATTGTCAACCAAGGCGTCATTGCATCGCTGAGGCGTTTTTAGTTTTGGGTGCGCGCTGTGGGATTAGGCGAGGCAGTTAGTTTAGGGATCGGACGAGACAGAGCTCGTGGGTCTAGGTGTCGGTGCATGCCGTGGGATCAGGCGAGTCGGGGTCATGGATCCTGGCCTTGGTGCAGCCCGCACAGCCGAGGTAGTTAGTTAGTTAGTTTAGAGATCGGTCGAGATAGAGCTCGCTGATCCGGACGTCGGGGCGCGCCGTGGGATCGGGCGAGTTGGAGTCGTGGATCCCGATGGGGCGAGTTCAGGGTCGTAGACTGTCGGTGTTTCGAACAAACACAGGCTAGTAAATTTATAATTGTTGCGCGTTAGGCCCGAATGGTACACTAAAGGACACAAGGTTTATATTGGTTCGGGCTGAATGTCCCTACATCCAGTCTGCAGCTGCTCGGTTATTAGTACCGAAAAAGGTTCATAGTAGGGGATACAAATGGTCGAGAGAGGGACAGGTCCCAAGTCTCTGATGGAATGGTCGAAAGGACGCCAAGAGCTCGGTTGCTGCTTGGCTGTGTGTTATGTTGAATTGATCCGTCAAAAGTCGGTGCCTTTAGTGGGGTGCCATGCCCTCCCTTTTATAGACCAAGGGGGAGCAGGGGTTATAGATGGGAGAAAAAGAAAAAAACCAAAGGTGGAGAAGGTCCTTCGGGGGAGCCGGGTCTTCCTTTTCCTGTGTGCCTGCCCTGCTAACATGGTAGACCATCGCAGGGATGGTGTGGTTGCTGATCCTTATAGGGCCATGCCCTGGCTTCTATCAGCAAGTGGGTGCGTTCCATCTTGCGCTGGTGGAGGGTGCGGCATGTCAGAGTTCCAAGCTATGACCCTTCGGGGAGTAGATGTGGAAGTGACCCTACGTCTGTCACTGTAGGTGATGTGAATTCTGTCTTAGATCATAGTGGTTGTCATATGTTTGTGTTAGTATCCACGTCCGAGGGCTGATGGCGGCGTCTACAATACTATGGGACAAAAGTCGGCGCCTACAACACTGTTCAGGCACTATTAGGTCAGAATGGGCTTAAAGCACCTGTCCCGTCGTGTCCTAGCGGTGCCTTCCTATAGGCGTATAGGGCATGGCCCTTGATACTGCAGTTGACTCGAATGTCCTGTCGTACCATGTGCTCGTCTTTATGAAGGATCAGGGTGTAATCGTCGAGTGAGGCGGAGCCCGCCCTCAGACGTCGAGCGAGATGGAGCCAACCCTTGGACATTGGGCAAGGCGGAGTCTGCCCTCAGCCATCGGGTGAGGCGGAGCCTAGTCCTTGGGGGTCAGGCAAGGCAGAGCCTGCCCTTAGCCATTTGGCAAGACGAAGCCTAGCCCTTGGGGGTCGGGTGAGGCGGAACCAATCTTCTGTCGTTCAGGCAAGAAGCGCAGTTGTGTTCTCGTCTGAACGGAAGTGTCAATGTTCGATGGTTATTAGTTCCACCTCGTTGGGTACCCCGGTATTAGGTCCTCGATAGTAGCCCTCGAGCCCTGAGTGATTCGAACAGAATCGCTCGGGGGGTGTTTTGACTTGCCAGAGGGTGCGCGCGAGCGCACCCGATGGGTGTAGCCCCCGAGCCCCTGGGTGATTCAGGCAGAATCGCCCCGGGGGTATTTTGATTCGTCAAAGGGTGCGCGCGAGCGCACCCGCCGGGTGTAGCCCCCATGCCCCCTGGGTGATTCGGGCAGAATCACCCGGGGGGTAATTTCGGACCCTTCGTGGGTAGGGCTATGAGATTTGGTTTTTGTCAACTGGATAGTTTTAAGGGAACGCTGGTATCCCATTCGTGGGGATTTCATCTAGGGTCAGCCTAGCTAGGGCTCGATTGTGGATTAAGGCCCCACTGATGCTTGTGTACCTGAGTCCTGGTCGCTCGTGATCCCATCCCTTGTTGGGATGGCCATCGAGACTGTTGGGCCGGCCTAGGCAGACCGAAGAAGAAGCTTTTTGACTTGTATCCCCTCTGTGGGAAAAGATTCTGGTCTACTTGGAGAGGCGAACCGTCTGGTGCGATTCTGGTGGGAAAGGATAGGGATCGCGAGCGCGTATCTCGTGACGTGATGCGGCGGTTTGTCGTGGTAGGCTCAGAGATCGAGGTGGATGGTTGCCCTTCTCGCATTCATCTCCCCTATAAAACCACGAGGTTCACCCCCAAGGTTCCATACTTTGCCTCCTTGCCGTCGTATCTACAGCCTCTGCCGCCAATCGCTTGAGCCTCCCGCACCTGTATTGCTGCCGTCATCCAGCTCGCATCCGCATCGCAACCACCATTGAGCTTGCGTCCACCCCCTTTCTCATCGTTTCAATGGAGCTGTGGTGCAGATCCAACATTACCCCTTAGTGCCTGGAGGGCCTCGTCCACTGTGACCTCCTTTGCCTGTTGTCCACCACCGAGGAGTGGCAGCTACCTGGTGATGAGGATAAGCCGTCGCCGCCCAAAGGGTATGTCATGTCCTTTGCTCTCTTTCATGAGCGGGGATTCGCCATACCTACTCATAAGTTCCTTCGGGGGCTGCTGGAGTACTACCAGTTGGAGCTGCAGCACCTTAATCACAATGGAGTCCAGCATATTGTGGCGTTCGTTGCCCTATGCGAGGGGTTCCTGTGGATTAGTCCCCACTTTGATCTATGGCAGTATTTCTTTGTCGTCAACCTATCAAAGAAGCAGGTCAGGAAGTAGGAGCTGAGCATGCCGATGGGATGTGCCAGCACTCACCTACGCAACAACTGGGCGAACGACTACCCGTTGATGTGTTTGTCGACCTCTAACAAGGGGTGGCATTCGCAGTGGTTTTACGTCAAGGACGACGTGGCCGCCCCCTTGCCAGCGTACTTCGGGTGCCTCATCAAAGAGATCCCAGGGTCATGGAAGTGGGGTGTCCTCGACAAGGACAAGAAGAGGATCAAGGACCATCTCGCCACCCTCCAAATTCTAAGGAGAGGGGTGTGAAAGGATCGAGGATCATCGGTGCCTACCACATGTGGAGGGTGGTGCTGCTGATGAGCCACGTGCTCCCCCTGTACCTAATGGCGCTCAGGGCATCGATCGAAGGGACGACGCTCACCGACGAAGCGCTCCCCCCACCAAAGTGGTGTAGCAGATCAAGGAGGCGATGGAGCCTTCAAAAGACACTGCCGGCGTTGTCCTTGACTTCATATATTTGGTGCTGGGATATCCTCCAATGCGACCGAAACTAGGGTTCATTGATTTCATAAGTTCCCCTTTCCCGTGCCTTTTCTTT
Source organism: Miscanthus floridulus (assembly GCF_019320115.1). Classification (NCBI taxonomy): domain Eukaryota; kingdom Viridiplantae; phylum Streptophyta; class Magnoliopsida; order Poales; family Poaceae; genus Miscanthus; species Miscanthus floridulus. The sequence goes on along the minus strand of NC_089585.1, from coordinate 104,398,733 downwards.
ACTTGAATTTCTGACCCCTTGATGCTGACCTTAGGATAGTGGGACCCATCGAAGAGACTCATCCTCGAGGATAGCCCAGCTTCGTTGCTGAAGGACCGGATCCTGGCGGTAGCGAATCGCACCGCGGCTGAGTGGGATAAGAGGTTGAGGGAGCTCAAGAAGATGGAGATGCTACGAAAGCAGCTAGCATGGGATCGAGGAGAGGAGACAGGCAGTGATGATAATGACAACATCGACGACGACGAGTTTGAAGAGCTTGTTGCCGACATGGATTGGGATGTCCTAGAGGGCGAAGATTCACTGACAGACACCCAATTATCCATGTAGGGTCTTCTTTTCAGCCCCTCATTGCTCGTAGCTAGGACAATTCCCGGTTCCTCCGCGAGCAAAAGGTGGAATGGGACCACCTCATTGAGGAGGCCCAGCTATGAGGAGACATGGGCATGCAGGTTGCTGCCACCCAGCAGTGGGAAGCCGAGGCATGTTGGGACATGGAGGAGATCTATGGGATATTTGAGGACCTATCGGTGAGGGTGAAGCGGGACGAGGAGGCGGCCGCTGTCGGTGCGGGACCTATAGGATACCGTGTAAGGAAGGAAGAAGATTTAGTCTAACTAGGATTCCTCCCATATAATCTTAGTAGTATTATTATTCTGTAATCCTACTAGGAACTCTCATTGTAAATCGACTAGGATTCTGACCTCCTGACTATATAAAGGAGGGCAGGGTTCCTAGAAGAGACTTAGATAACGCAACACTTGACAATCAATCCAACACAAAGGCTAACGCCGACTGGACGTAGGGCTATTACTCGATCACGGCCGAGGGCCCGAACTAGGATAAATTGACTGTCTCTTGCATTTACCGTCGAGTTCTGCATACGCTGAAGCCTAAACAAACTGCCCTAGGTACCCTCGTGGCAGGCTATCGGTGGTGAAACATCGACAGCTAGCGTGCTAGGTAGGGGCTTTTGGCGACTTTGCATCTAAGGGCTTGATGGACCCCAACAACATGATTTTTTTGAAGGGTTCAACCTTCATCTTCGGTTCGTGGATCTGCGAGGCAGGCTACGATGACAAGCTCCAAGGCCATCTCCTCGAAGATTTGGATCATCGTCAAGACCTTTCCATTTCGGCGATAATGACAGATCAGCTTACCGAAAGATTCACGCAGCTTGTGATGTCCAATCCAACTCATATTTTGTGACTTCACGCATCCAATTCAAACTCGGGCTCCACTTCTGAGATGGAATCTTATCTGAGTTCTTTTCCGATAGGGCTCTGGAACATGACATCAACCTATCAAGAATACAACTCGGGGTACACTCAGAGTACTCTAAAGAAGACGGGTCCTTTTCTATTCGATCTCCACAACATGGCAACGTCTTATCAGGCACAGCTTGAAAGATCTCTTAATCCAGTGCTTAGAATGTCATTGAAAGGAGCCTAGGATGGTCTTGTGTTAACTATAACATCTCAAGACTGCATCGTCCACTAGCTAGGTTCCGTTCCTAAGGATTGTGGCACCCAACTAGTTGACAAAATGACAACAGCTCTACCCTACCAAGAAGGAGACTCAATCTGCAACCTTGAAGCATCTACTAAAGTTATCAACAACTCTGACTGTATGGAAACCAACACCGATGACAGAACAACTCACACACGAGAAGTACTCATGATTCGTCGTCCTCGATCACCATTGACCCCCCTAGAAGCACCCAACATTAGGTCATCAGATGAATCTGAATCCAACATATCACCCTTTATCCAAGGGCACGATGGTGAGACCAAAAATCAAAAGCAAGCCAGAGAAAGAAAAAACAAATTGAAATAAGGACGCCAACGCCATGCTAGGCAGCGCAAGGAAGCATGGATCAAATATGAGTTAGATCTAGATGAGTACAATAGAAGAAAATTAGAGCGAGAGGTTGAAGAAGGACGAGCGGTGAATACACCCTACGATAAGATCCGAGAAGCACTAGAAGAACTCAGGGTGATTTCACATCCTAGTGAAAAACAAGAACAACTCTGGGACTTCCTCTGATCAACAGTCCTAAGGACGCATGATGGAAGGGCCTACTCAAGACTACCTGATAGGTCAACATCTCATGAGCAGGAAGATCAAAATCAAAGGAAGTCCGCTTTCGAGAGACTTGGACCAAGTGGAAGTCACAACAGAGAAAGCAGAAGAAACCATAGTCAAAACGACCGAGTCGAACAACCAAGAAAGGCCAGAAGCAAAGCACCTACTCAAACAGCCATGCAAAACTACTCTCACTAAGACAACAGTTGGCAAGAAGGGGGCGCTGAATCAGAATACACAGAAGCCAGAATGCATGATAGATTCCCCTATTTTACAAACAGACTTACTTCAATATGACTGCCTCACAAGTTCAAGCCGTCCAACCACTCCAAGTATGATGGCAAGACCGAACCAAGGCAATGACTTAGGATTTACTCGCAATCGATTGAATTGGCCAGAGGAGACGATGACATCAAGACCTTGTTTTTTCCCATGGCCCTAGAAACCATGCCCCTTCAATGGTTTGACAAATTGAATCTAGGATCAATCAGAAATTGGGAGGACTTGCAAAGAGCTTTCTGTGAAAATTTCATGGGTACCATTACACACCCAATCACCCACGCAGAGTTAAAAGGACTCAAGCAAAAAAGAGGTGAAAGTCTCAGAAATTACTATCGATGATTTGGCGAACTACGAGCTCAAGTACATGACATCACCCAACGAGAAGTAATCAAAGCTTTCTCTCACGGAATCATGGCTAGGTGGCAATTTCAAGACTTCTACAAAGAAAATCCAAGAAACAATCAAGAATTCAGATAAACAGTGGAAAAGATGATTACCGCAGAGGAAAAGACACGAGAAAGATTCCCGGATAGAAACAACTGAGACAACCCAAACAAGCAAAATCATCAAAACAATAGACATCAGGAAAGAAAACATGGACCAGACAACACCGTTGTGGTAACTGACAAATCAAGAAAGTTTTCCAAGCCTAGAAGGTATGACAACATTGAAAACATGCATTGCATCTTGCACCCCAAAGGAAATCACACCATCGAAGATTGCTACACCTTCAAAGATCGATACACAAGAAAAGATAGTAAGGAGAATACCAAAGAAGGCAATCAGAAAAAAGAGGAAGACAACCATGAAGACAAGGGATTCCAAAAATCTAGGGGGACAGTAGCAATAATCTTTGCCGGGGTTCCAGATTCCAGAAGCAAACATCAAGGAAAGCTAGTGTTATGAACCATCATGGCAGCAGAACTAGCTACACCAAGATATCTCAATTGATCACAGTATCCAATCCAATTTTCAAGAGAAGACCAATGGACTAGCGTAGGAAACACAGGCCATTACCCACTGGTTCTAGATCCAACTATTGCTGGTATGACTGTCACAAAAGTACTAATCGACGGAGGAGCCGGACTCAACATCATTTTTTTAGAAACTCTAAGGAAGATGGGACTACAACTCGCTGGGATGATTACACCAACAAGCACGCCTTTTTATGGCATAGTACCCAGCAAGGCAGCAATGCCACTTGGACAAATCACTCTACCAGTTACTTTTGGGACTCCCTCGAACTACCTGAAAGCATCTAGGCCCCTTGGTGGATTTCGGTGATTAATGTCAATACAAGATTACTATGACTAACGTGTGTTTTGCAGAGGCAATTAAGTTAGGTCATGGTAATGGAGATCAATTGGGCAATCGAGTTGGTCATGCCCCTATGATGGAAATCATTTCGGTTTTCAAAGGATTGACGACAAGGTTAAGGATGACTAGTTCTAAGTGTCGATTGGAGTTGGAGAGACACTTAGAGTAGTTTAGGACTTTGTTTTTTCCTTTGGCCGTACTATTAAGGGGGGTATGGATGGGTAGCTTGACCTTGTTGAGTCTAGTGAGTTAGGTGTGGTGCACACTTGTTGAAACTAGCTCTAGGTAGCTCCTATGAATGCCTAAGATCCTTTGGAGCATACTTCATTCACATATGATCGAGAGTTGGAAGTGAATAGAGGGTCAAAGACTGACCGGACGCTGGCCGCAGGGTCCGGTCAGTTCATTTGACCGAGGAGAACAAGTCTGGTGTGACCGGACGCTGGAAGTTCAATGTGACCGGACGCTAAGGGCTAGCGTCCGGTCGACTCCAGTATGGGTCCAGACTTGAGAAAGTATGACCGGACACGTCCAGTCAGTACTGACCGGACCCTGAGGGTTCAGCATCTGGTCGAGTCCAGTAAGGTTCCAGTAAGGGTTTTATGCGACCGGACGCGTCCGGTCAGTGCTGATCGGACCCTGCCAGCGTCTAGTCAACTCATTACTACTGGTTCGCTGGTTGAACTGACCAGAGCGTCTGGTCAACATGACCAGAGCGTTCGGTCACCCCACAGAAGCTCATAACGGTTCGTTTTTCAGGCTGCCTTATAAATAGAAGCTCCACTCATGTGTGGAGTTACTTTTGCTCATTCCAACAGCTAAGAAACACGTTTATGAGTGCCAAGAAGAGCAAGGTCCTAGTGAGGTGTTTGTGATTTGACAATCCAAGAGAGTAGCCTCACTAGCAAATCAAGAGTAGCAAAGTGTGCATCCATCTTCTCATTAGGCTTCGCGTGGTCAAGTGAGAGTTTGTGCTTGTTACTCTTGGTGATCGCCATTACCTAGATGGCTTGGTGGTGATTGGGAGTTTGGTGATCACCCGACGGAGCTTGTGGGTGACCCAACTCAAGTTGTGAGTGGCTTTGGGTGATTCGCTACGACGGAGTGTCGAAGAATCAACCCGTAGAGAGCACTTGATTCTTGCGCAGATCAAGGGGGAGCTACACCCTTGCGTGGGTGCTCCAACGAGGACTAGTGGGGAGTGGCAACTCTCCGATACCTCAGCAAAACATCACCGTGTTCCTTTATCTCTCTATTTACTTTGAGCATTTACTTTGAGTATTTACTTTGAGCAATTCAATACTTGTTTTACATCCATAGAATTTCTTGCTAGAGTAAGTTTGGAACATAGGTTGCGAGTTCATTGTGCATTAGTTTGATAGAAACACTTTTCAAGGCACAAGGGGTTAATTGGGCTATCCGTAGGATTTGATTATTGCAAGAGAATTTAGAATTAGCCTAATTCACCCACCCTCTTGGGCATCTTGATCCTTTTAATTGGTATCAGAGCCTCGTGCTCACATTTTTAAGCTTAATCGCTTAGAGCAAGATATCTCACGGGGATGGACCTCCTCCTATCCTTGAGGGAGATGATTTTCCATATTGGAAAATTCACATGGAGGCATACCTAGAAGCTCTAGATGTTGGAATTCTTAGAGCCGCCTCTCAAGGGTTCCCAACACCTAAGAATGCCGCACAACTTCAAGGTGATGAAGTGAACTATAAAAAATGGAATGCAAAGGCTCGCAACACCATCTTTAGAGGCCTTTGCAAAGATGTGTTCAATTGTGTAAGGAACCACAAAGATGCCCATGCACTATGGTCGGACGTTTGTGCGCTCCATGAGGGAACCAAGAGTGAGCGTGAGGAACGCTATCATCTTGTAATTAAAAAGCTAAATTCTTTTGAGATGTTTCCCAAAGAAAGTGCTAATGAGATGTATTCTCGTTTAAATGTTCTTATAGAGGAAGTCAATGGGCTTGGACTTGCTCAAATGTTACCATCCGATGTTGTGAGAAAAATCTTGAGTGTCCTCCCCATTGAGAAATATGGGCACATTGTGACCGTGCTACATCAAGGTGATCTTTCCGCCGCTACACCGATACAAATATTGGGAAAGATCAATGCTCATGAGATGTACATGCACATCACGCCACAAGATGGCTCATCCTCTACAAAGAAGAAAGAGAAGGACTTAGCATTCAAAGCTAGCCAAGATAAGGGCAAAACAAGACTTGAGTATGAGAGCTCAAGTGGTGAAGATGATGAAGAAAGCCTTGCTCTCATGGTGAAGAAGACCACCAAGATGCTAAAAAGGCTAAACAAGAGTGGCATCAAGTTTGACGGCAAGAAGAAGAAGTTCTTCACTAGCTCAAGAAGAAAGCCAATCTTCGAGATGGATTGCTACAATTGTGGCGAACTTGGCCACCTAGCTCATCAATGCACAAAGCCCAAGAAAGACAAGTTCAAGAACAAGGGCAAGAAAGATGATTCAAGTGATGAAGATGAAAAGAAAAAGAACAAGCCATATAAGAAGAGAGATGGCAAAAAGAGGGACTTCTACAAGAAGAAGAAGAGTGTCAAGGCCTACATTGTCGGTGATTGGCTCACAGACATTGATTCATCAAGTGGATCATCCGATGATGAGAGTGACAATGAGAAGGTGGCCGCCATTGCTATTGATCTTGCATCCTCACCGCCACCATCGCCATCATCCTATACACACCTATGCCTTATGGCCAAGGGTGAACGCAAGGTAACTAAGAGTGTGATAGTAGTGATGATGAGCAAGCTAGTGATGATGATAGCGATAGCGATGATGACTCACCTACATATGATGATCTTGTCAAAATATTAAGAAAATACACTAAGATCATTAGAAAGAGTAGAGCTACAAATGAAAAACTTGATGCTAAAAATGATTCACTCTTAGCTAAGTGTGATACATTAGAAAAGGCTAATGATGAGCTCAAAGAAACAAATGATTCTATATCATCCAAACTCAAGGAGCTCAAATCTTCTAAGAAAGAGCTTAAAGATAAACATGATAAACTTGAGTGGGTGCACAATGAGCTTATCACTAGTCACAACAAGCTAAAAGATGAATATACAACTCTAAAGATCAATTATGATACCCTTGTTATTGCACAAGAGTTCTTACCAAATGAGCCACATGATGCTACTAACCATGTTGTTAAGATTGATATAGCTACCTCATGTGATGATTTAATTGGTGAGAGCATTGAGCATGGATCTAGTAGCAAAGGCAAGCAAGTGGTTGAGTGCAATGACTATGATGAGTATGTCAAGCTCAAAAGTGACAATGAGAAGCTCATGAAAGATCTTGAAGAGATAAAAAGTCACAACACCATTGTGCTAGAAACTCTTGATCATGACAAAGAGTTGATCCTTGAGAATGAGAAGCTCAAAGAAGAAAACAAGAAACTTAAGGAAGAGAAGAACAATGATATTCTTAAGGAAGAGAACAAAAAGCTCAAGATGGAGAAAGAGCATCTCAAGGTGGGATTGAGCAAGTTTGCTAGAGGCAAGCATCTCTAAAGTAAGCTACTCATGAATACTGCCATGAAGATGAATAGAAGTGGCATTGGATATATGGCAAGTGTAGAGAAGAAGAAGGCTCAAGCTCAACACCAACAATCAAAGCCAAAGCCAAAGCCAAAGAGATGTTTTGAGTGTGGACAAGAAGGCCACTTTGCTCATGAGTGTCAAACTCCACCACCACAACCCTTGCCCAAGCATGCTAGACCCTTTGCTTTCAATGCTCACTATATGCTTAGAAAAGATTCTAGTGGAAAGATGAAAGTCATATTCTTAGGACCTCCCAACAAGAGTAGGCCTAAGAGGATTTGGATGGCTATGTCACTTGTTGAGAAGGTGAAGGGCCCTCAACAAGTTTGTATTCCTAAAGTTTGAATCTCATGTGTGTAGGTGAACTACAAGACTGGTGGAAGTCATTGGGTTATTGATAGTGGTTGCACTCAACATATGACCGGTGATCCTTGTATGTTCACCTCACTAGATGAAGAGGTAGATGGACAAGAGAAAATAACATTTGGAGATAATTCAAAGGGCAAGGTTAAAGGATTGGGCAAAGTGGCAATATCAAATGATCATTCCATCTCTAATGTGCTCTATGTTGCTTCATTGAGCTTCAACTTGCTATCCGTTGGGCAATTGTGTGATTTGGCTTTCAATGCTTATTCGCCGAGAAGGAGGTTGTTGTATCTAAGGTAGATGACAATCAAGTGATATTCAATGGATTTAGATACAACAACTTATATCTAGTTGACTTCACCTCCGAAGATGCAAACTTGAAGACTTGTCTATTCACCAAAACAACACTTGGGTGGCTATGGCATAGAAGACTTGCTCATGTTGGGATGAGCTCACTCAAGAAGCTTACGAAGAATGATTTGGTGAGAGGATTGAAGGATGTGAAGTTTGAGAAGGACAAGCTTTGTAGTGCATGTCAAGCCGGAAAGCAAGTTGCAAACACTCATCCAACCAAAGCTTTCATGTCAACCACAAGAGTACTAGAACTCCTACACATGGATTTATTTGGACCAACAATATACAAGAGTTTGGGAGGAAATCTCTATTATCTTGTGATTGTGGATGACTATTCAAGGTATACATGGGTGTTCTTCCTTCATGACAAATCCAAAGTTGCATCTTGTTTCAAGAAGTTTGCCAAGAGAGCTCAAAATGAATTTGAAGTAAAGCTCAAGAAGATAAGAAGTGACAATGGCAAAGAGTTTGACAACACAAACATAGAAGCTTATTATGATGAAGTTGGAATCAAACATGAAGTCTCCGCAACTTATACTCCTCAACAAAATGGTGTAGTTGAGAGGAAGAACCGGACCTTGATCACTCTTGCAAGGACAATGCTAGATGAGTACAATACCCCCGAAGCTCTATGGGTAGAAGCAATCAACACCGCATGTTATGCATCCAACCACCTATTTCTTCAAAAGTTCCTTGTCAAGACACCGTATGAGTCACTCAATGGGAAGAAGCTGGACATCTCCTTCTTTAGGGTGTTTGGTTGTAAGTGCTACATCTACAAGAAGCGGCAACACCTAAGGAAGTTTCAAAGACATTGTGATATAGGTTTTCTTGTTGGTTACTCATTGAAGTCCAAAGCATATAGAGTATTTAATCATACCACCGGCTTGGTTGAAGAAACATATGATGTGGAATTTGATGAATCTAACGGCTCCCAAGGAGCACATGAGAATCTTGATGATGTAGGTGATGAACCATTGAGGGAGGCTATGAAGAATATTCTGGTAGGAGACATCAAGCCAAAAGATGATGAAGATGATGTACAAGTCATTAACCAACCTTCTTCATCAAGTGTGCCACAAGATGGTGAAAAAGATGGGAGAGTAGAAAATGAAGATACTCATATCTCCCATGAGCAAATGGTGGTACAAGCACAAGATGTTGATGCTCCACAACCTCCTCCTCAAGTGGTTAATAGAAGAAATACACATCTCCTACAAGATCATCCACAAGATCTCATCATAGGGAGTCCATCAAAGGGTGTAATGACTCAATCTCAAAAACTTACTTCATTTATTGCTCATCACTCTTTTGTCTCTTGCTATGAGCCTACCAAGGTAGAAGAAGCTCTTAAAGATCCGGATTGGATCAATGCCATGCATGAAGAGTTGAACAACTTCACTCGCAATGAAGTTTGGACTCTTGAAGAGCGACCAAAAGGTGCAAGAGTCATTGGAACAAAGTGGGTGTTCTGCAACAAGCAAGATGATCAAGGTGTTGTTGTGAGGAACAAGGCAAGACTAGTTGCAAAGGGGTTCTCTCAAGTTGAAGGTTTGGATTTTGGAGAGACCTTTGCACCGGTTGGAAGATTAGAAGCCATCCGTATCCTACTTGCATGTGCATCACATCATGAAATGAAACTATATCAAATGGATGTGAAAAGTACATTTTTAAATGGCTTTATTAATGAACTAGTCTATGTTGATCAACCTCCCAGGTTTGAAGACCCTAGATATCCTAATCATGTTTATAGGTTGTCCAAGGCACTATATGGGCTTAAGCAAGCCCCAAGAACTTGGTATGAGCGCCTTTGGGACTTCCTTATTGAGAAGGGCTTCACCATTAGGAAGGTCGACACTACACTATTCACCAAGAAGCTTGATGGGCATATCTTCATTTGTCAAGTATATGTTGATGATATCATCTTTGGATCATCAAATGAAGACTCATGCAAAGAATTTGGTGAATTGATGTCAAAGGAGTTCGAGATGTCCATGATTAGTGAGCTTACATTCTTTCTTGGTTTTTAAGTCAAGCAAATGAAAGAAGGCATCTTCATCTCTCAAGAGAAATACACTAAAGATCTTCTCAAGAGATTCAAGATGGATGAATGTAAGCCAATCAAGATCCCAATGCCTACTAATGGACATCTCGACCTAGATGAGGGAGGCAACCCAGTTGATTAAACTCTCTATCGTTCTATGATTGGTAGCTTGTTATATTTAACCGCATCTAGGCCTGACATCATGTTTAGTGTGTGTATGTGTGCTAGATTTCAAGCTAGTCCTAAGGAAACACATTTAATTGCCATAAAAAGAATCCTTAGGTATCTTAAGCACACACCAAGCATTGGCCTTTGGTATCCTAAAGGAGCTTTATTTGAATTAATTGGCTATTCCGATTTAGATTATGCCGGATGCAAAGTTGATAGAAAGAGCACATCCGGAGGGTGCCATTTGCTTGGGAGATCACTTGTGTCTTGGTCCTCCAAGAAACAAAATAGTGTGACTTTATCCACCGCCGAAGCGGAATACATTGCCGCGGGTGCTTGTTGTGCACAAATTTTATACATGAAACAAACTTTACTAGACTATAGAGTAGTTCTAGAAAAGGTACCTCTTTTGTGTGATAATGAAAGTGCGGTAAAACTTATAAATAACCTGGTTCAACACTCTCGCACCAAGCATATAGATATCCGCCATCACTTTCTAAGAGATCATGTGGCTAAAAATGATATATCACTAGAAGGTGTAAGATCCGAAGATCAATTAGCGGATATCTTCACTAAACCGCTAGATGAGGCTACATTTTGTAGATTGTGGAATGAGCTCAATGTACTTGATTTTAGTAACTTCACTAAAAATTGAGCTTGTGTTGTCCCTTGCATTCATTGTAATATACAACATGCTTAATTTGTGGCAATGCATATAGGGCTTGTCTAACATGGTTAAGATAACCGCCGAAAAGCATGTGAAGAAGCTTAACCTTGGATCAAACTTGACAAGCAACTAGATTTACTTACAAGTATTGCATATGCATGAATGTTGTTTTGTCGTTTTGTTCCATTTGCCCTCTTGTTGCCTATTTTCTTAAAAAGAATTATAGCCTAAGGCAAAATATTTTGAAAAATATGAGGGTTTGAGAGAGGTCACTCACATCAGTCCCAATTGGTGTTTATTTGGATCTTATTCAAGTTGGGACTTGATTGGGAACAGGCAGCGCGAAGGATGTTTGAAGATTTGCTGGAAAAAGTGCGTCGGACGCTGCACCGGACGCTGCTGTCCAGCGTCCGGTTAGTTCACAGGAGGTGAACTGCTGCCGAAGGAGTGACTGGACGCTGCGTCTGTGCATCTAGTCTGGAGGACCTTCAACGTCCGGTCAATCGAAGGAAGGAAAGGTAGTACTGACCGGACCCTGCCTGTGTCCGGTCATGGACCACCGGACGTGTCCGGTCCCGATTCCAGAGGAATTGGACCTCTCTGGAATCGACCGGACGCTGGGTGGTAGCATCCGGTTGATACCACCGGAGCGTCCGGTCAGTGGATCTCGCGTGGCTTCAGGTCTCTTTTCTCCGTTTCCTTATCTGTCGCGTGTGGGAAATCTATTTAACCTCAGCCGTACCCTTTTCACCCGTCACCTCGCCTCTGCCCTAGCCCAAGCTGCCACCAAATTGCCGTTGCCTCCTACGCCTCCATAGATCGCCAGCCGCGCGCCGCCGTAGCTCGCCGCGCCGCCGCACCACAACCCCGCGCCGGCCACCTCGCGCCCAAGCTCGCCATGCTGCCGCAGCCCCGAGCCGCCCACCTTGTGCTCGCCTCGCACATCACCGCGCCTACCCTGCCCTACTAGCGCTTGCCCCTGTGCTGCGCCAACCCTAGCTCGCACGCGTGTCTGATCCATGCGGCTCTCCGTGTCAGCGCCGCCGTCGGTTCCTCTAGCACCTAGCTTTAGTCAAAGTCGATTCCAGTGCCTTAGGCCTACCTCCTCTCAGTAAGGCTAGCTCCTTGTTTCAATTTCAATTTGCTTAGATCAAATTGCAATACAATGTGCTGATTTCAAAAATTCTAGGGCCACTAGTTCATCACTGCTCCTTGTAACTCTAGCCCCTACCAGTTCCGAGGGTTCCCCCACGTGTCACCTTTTCTTTTCTCAGATCACTGTTTGTCAGGTAGAAAGCCATTCGATTCAAGTTCGCATCTACATTGCTTTCTCTATTAGGGTTTCGCATCTATTAGATATATTGTATTTATCTGTATATTCATCTATTCTATCGTGTAGCGTGTCGTGCCGCTGAGTTTTGTGTGACAGTTGTCAGTCAACTCAGAGCCAAGCTCATGAGTAAGGATCGAGGCCAAGCCTCGAAAGCGGTAGTTTAACAGTTGATCTTCATCAGTGGTAGTTCATCATCTTGTCAGTTTAGATGGCTTGCACCAAGAACGTTGGTGGTGGCCCAGGTGATGATGATTAGAGGCCCCCACCTCACCAGCCAGCAGGATCAAAGGGTAAGTCAACCAAGCAGGTGACATCCAAGAAGTGGAAGTACCCTGACGTAGAGACAGCGAGAGTAGCAGCTGTTGCAGCGGCCATAGAGCGTGCCAAGAGAGGTGGTGCCCGCAGCGGCATTGTCATTGCAGATCAGCCGGTTTCACCAGCAGTCAGAGCTGTGATTGAGGAGGTTGAGCGTCGTCATGGTAGTCTAGCTAGGACCGCCACGTTTGTAGGACGATGGGTTGCCATTAAGGAGGGTCAGTCAGTAGTGCAGGAGCCAGTTCAGCAGACTCAGGAGGGCGAGCAGGCACAGCAGACCTAGGAGGCCGAGGAGACATAGCCGGCACCCCAGCTTCGCCGCTCTAGATGGACCCGTGTACCAGTCTCGCCGAGGCCGCCGACATAGTGGAGGGGATCACGTCCACCACCTAGACCATAGGGTCCACCTCTAGTGGTGCATCTTGACTTGAGGGCCGCCACTGCCAGACAGGTTCAGCAGCTGCGATTTGTAGAGTTTGAGGTTTGGTTTCCTCCGAGGAGGGATGAGAGAGCAGCTGAGGGTTTCTACATGCCACTGCAGGAAGATTTCTACAATGCTTATCTCAACAGTGGAGCAGTGTTTAGATCTCAGAGAGTCTATCGGATAGAGTCTATTGTGACAGCAGCCAGAGAGCACATTCGGCCTTACTTATCATATTTGCCAGGGCTGACAGATTTGATTGGACGGACAGGAATATATGTACCATCTTGGGTTCGTCAGTTTTATGACTCACTCTTCATTGATCCACATCATAGATTTATTCACTTTGCTTTTAGAGGCAAAGACTACAGAGTGATGAGTGGTAGGGTCAGAGAGATACTGAGGCTACAGGAATAGCCTGTCAAGATGCATAAGGTTTGTTATGGACAGCAGGAGCCTCCTAGGCGTCCTCATGGAGGGCAGGTGCCCCCTACAGATTTAGTGCAACATTGCTTCAAGGAGCCCTTTGGTGAGGGGTCGAGTAGGAACCCTAGTGACTTGACTCCTACAGCGAGAGTGCTAGAGGCCATTATCAGGAGGACACTGCTTCCTAGGTTGGGATACAGGGAGGGCCTGACTCGCTTATAGCTCTAGCTTCTCAATGCCCTAATGCAGCAGACAGTATTTGATATCTAGGATCTCCTTCTTTCAGAGATGGAGGATACAATAGCTGAGGGATTCAAGGGTCGTAGGCAACTTCCCTATGCTCACTGGATCACGTTTCTCATTCACAAGGTAGTGCTTGATAAGCCCCCAGGTATGATGGATGAGTATATAGGTGCCACCACAGAGTTCCCAACTTACAACCTGTCACAGAGGATTAGACACAGCACTCCTCAAGCACCTAGATAGCCTAGCCATTGTCCCAACATGCTAGAGTCCACAGCTTAGTAGGATGAGATTATCAGAGGGATTGCAGCCACTGAGGAGGAGGAGCTAGAGGCACAGTAGTAGGTGAGCGAGTATAGTGACAGCTCTAACGATGACTACCAGCCTATTCCTCAGATGCCTCCACGTAGACACAATGCAGAGGCTGGTAGCTCTAGTTCTGCTCCACCTGCTCCACAGACAGACCCTGCTCTCATTGCTATTCTTGAGCGGATGCAGCAGACATAGGATAGACAGGCATAGGAGACAGCTGCTACTTTTGCTCAGTTTTAGACTTGACAGGACAAGTTCTAGAGGCAGCAGTAGGCCATGCAGCAGCAGCAGCAGCAGATGCATCAGCAGCAGATACTCTTGCAGCAGCAGCTTATGGGTTTCATGCAGCATGTAGTGACAGCTCTTGGGGCCCCACAGCCACAGCCTTCGCCCCAGCTTGCTTCGCCTACCACCACTTCGATGACTCCAGCTGTACAGCCTAGTGGGCTCCAGAGTCAGGGACAGCCTCCAGCTCCATTCGCTTCACCTATAGTTCAGATGTCCCAGTGGTTGTCCTCACCGGTGGTTGCCCCGCAGTTCACTCCTTATCACATGGGTTTCTCACCAGAGCAGTCTCCCTCGCTATTTGTGCCTGACACGTCAGTCTCCAGGAGTCTTGGAGCATCCTTCAGCGAGTTGACCGGCATGCCTACACCTCCTCACATGCATACTGCTGGTCCGTCTACAGTAGCTCCAGCTGTCATGACTACTCAGAGGCTCCCCTCGTCTGTCGCCTCATCAGATCCTACGATAGACATACTAGCAGCTTCACAGGCAGCACTAGCCCTAGCTCAGACCTAGATCGCTTCAGCGACACTTCCTACTTCAGAGGGTCAGTCAGTTCAGAGCTCAGGGTCAGATGATGATGGCACCCAGTTCCATCTTGCTCCACGTACTTCAGCGCCCGACTCATCTGCTGCAGCCCCGCCGACCGACCCTTAGGTTTTGGTGTTTGACGCCAAAGGGGGAGAGGGTTTGAGTATGTAGACTCAGGGGGAGCGAGTTTTAGGGGGAGCTAGTTATCTAGTATTAGCTTATTATATACATTTGGAGTTTTATTTGTGTGATACACTATTACTTATGCATTCGTGTGTTTACTTTTATGCATACTATTATATATATGTGATAGTGTTATCTACGTGATTGTGATATATGACATGTGTGATTTCCACTTTGCATTATCTATATGTCATATCACTTGTGTTATGCTCATTTGCTTTGGCTTCCGTGTTTATACTTTGAAGCAAATGAGCTTTGTTATTTGTACTCATGCTTAATTCATATCCTTTGAGTACATTGTGTAGGCTTGGGTCACATAAGCTTGCCTAACTCTTTTGTTCTTATCGACAAAAGCTTATATGAACCAAGCCCGTCAAAAACCTCACTCTTTAACATACTCGAGGTGGTATTGTCATCAATCACCAAAAAGGGGGAGATTAAAAGCATCTAGGCCCCTTGGTGGATTTCGGTGATTAATGTCAATACAAGATTACTATGACTAACATGTGTTTTGCAGAGGCAATTAAGTTAGGTCATGGTAATGGAGATCAATTGGGCAATCGAATTGGTCATTCCCCTACGATGGAAATCATTTTGGTTTTCAAAGGATTGACAACAAGGTTAAGGATGACTAGTTCTAAGTGTCGATTGGAGTTGGAGAGACACTTAGAGTAGTTTAGGACTTTGTTTTTTTCCTTTGGCCATACTATTAAGGGGGGTATGGACGGGTAGCTTGACCTAGTTGAGTCTAGTGAGTTAGGTGTGGTGCACACTCATTGAAACTAGCTCTAGGTAGCTCCTATGAATGCCTAAGATCCTTTGGAGCATACTTCATTCACATATGATCGAGAGTTGGAAGTGAATGGAGGGTCAAATACTGACCGGACGCTGGCTCCGGTGCGACTGGACGCTGGCCGCAGGGTCCGGTTAGTTCATTTGATCGAGGAGAACAAGTCTGGTGTGACCGAACGCTGGAAGGTCAATGTGACTGGACACTGAGGGCTAGCGTCCGGTCGACTCTAGTATGGGTCCAGACTTGAGAAAGTGTGACCGGATGCGTCCGGTCAGTACTGACCGGACCCTGAGGGTTCAGCGTCCGGTCGAGTCCAGTAAGGTTCTAGTAAGGGTTTTATGCGACCGGACGTGTCTGGTCAGTGCTGACCGGACCCTGCCAGTGTCTAGTCAACTCATTACTACTGGTTCGCTGGTTGAACTGACCAGAGCATCTGGTCAACACGACCGGAGCGTCCGGTAACCCCACAGAAGCTCATAACGGTTCGTTTTTCAGGCTGCCTTATAAATAGAAGCTCCACTCGTGTGTGGAGTTACTTTTGCTCATTCCAACAGCTAAGAAACACGTTTGTGAGTGCCAAGAAGAGCAAGGTCCTAGTGAGGTGTTTGTGATTTGAGAATCCAAGAGAGTAGCCTCACTAGCAAATCAAGAGTAGCAAAGTATGCATCCATCTTCTCATTAGGCTTCACGTGGTCAAGTGAGAGTTCGTGCTTGTTACTCTTGGTGATCGCCATTACCTAGATGGCTTGGTGGTGATTGGGAGTTTGGTGATCACTCGGCGGAGCTTGTGGGTGACCCAACTCAAGTTGTGAGCGGCTTTGGGTGATTCGCTACGACGGAGTGTCGAAGAATCAACCCGTAGAGAGCACTTGATCCTTGCGCGGATCAAGGGGGAGCTACACCCTTGTGCGGGTGCTCCAACGAGGACTAGTGGGGAGTGGTGACTCTCCGATACCTCGGCAAAACATCATCGCGTTCCTTTCTCTCTCTATTTACTTTGAGCATTTACTTTGAGTATTTACTTTGAGCAATTCAATACTTGTTTTACATCCATAGAATTGCTTGCTAGAGTAAGTTTAGAACATAGGTTGCGAGTTCGTTGTGCATTAGTTTGATAGAAACACTTTTCAAGGCATAAGGGGTTAATTAGGCTATCCGTAGGATTTGATTATTGCAAGAGAATTTAGAATTAGCCCAATTCACCCCCCCTCTTAGGCATCTTGATCCTTTCACTACCGTATAGAGTTCATCAAGTTTGAAGTTGCAGACTTCGATTTATCATATCACGCATTCCTTGGGCGCCCAGCACTAGCAAAATTCATGGTGGTACCACATTATCTGTACCTATTGCTTAAGATGCCAGGGCCTAACGATATCCTTTCTCTCCGGAGTGATTTGAAGCGCGCTTTTGACTGTGATGTTCAGGCAATCCAAATTGCAGCAAAAGCACAGGCTGCCGATGGAAGAAAAGAAATAACCACTGTTGTAGTAGAAATAAGCCTAGAAGAGCTAGAAATACCAGCTAAAAAGCCTTGCATCCTAGCACCACCAAAAGAAGCCAACGTCAAGCAAATCGACCTAGGCACCAGAGATCCCTCCAAAACGGTAACCATCAGTGCCCACCTCTCAGTAAAATAGGAACTCGTGCTCACCAACTTTCTTCGGGACGACAAAGATATCTTCGCATCGAAGCTGGCTGACATGCCAGGTGTCCCTAGAGAGTTGGCTGAGCACAGAATTGATATCAATGAAGGCTCCAAACCTATGAAGCAATGACTACGATGATTCTCACCCGATAAGAAGGCAACAATTAAAAAAGAAATCACAAAGCTAGTGGCAGCCGGATTCATCAGAGAAATCCTCCATCCAGATTGGCTAGCAAACCCAGTTCTAGTACAGAAAAAGAATACGGACAAGTGGTGCATGTGTGTCGACTACACAGATCTAAACAAACACTGCCCAAAAGATCCATTCGGACTACCACGCATTGATCAGATAGTTGATTCAACAGCAAGATATGCCCTATTATCCTTTCTTGATTGCTATTCAGGATATCACCAAATCACATTAAAGGAATAAGACTAGAGCAAGACATCTTTCATCACTCCATTCGGTGCCTACTGCTACAAAACCATGTCATTGGGATTCAAGAATGCTGGTGCCACTTACCAAAGAGCTATCCAAACGTGCCTTGGTGATCAGATTGGCAAAAATGTAGAAGCATACGTGGATGACGTAGTAATAAAGACAAAGAACCTAGATACACTAATTGGAGACTTAAAGCAAACCTTCGAAAACCTAAAAAGATGAAGGTGGAAATTGAACTCAAACAAGTGTGTATTCGGAGTTCCTTTAGGACAACTACTCGGATTCTTGGTCAGTCATCGTGGAATCGAAGCAAGCGTCAAGCAAATTCGAGCCATAACATAGATGGGCCCTCCTCAAAATGTCAAAGATGTGCAGAAACTAACAGGCTACATGGCAGCCCTCAATCATTTCATATCAAGACTCAGTGAAAAAGGGTTACCTTTCTTTAAACTGCTAAAGAAGACAGATAAATTCGAGTGGACAGAAGAAGCCAACAAAGCTTTCAAGAAGCTCATGGCACACCTAACTTCCTTGCCCGTTCTCACACCTCCAAAGAAATACGAAGACATGATGCTGTACATTGCGGCAACTTCAACTGTGATCAGCACATCGATTGTCTTAGAAAGAGAAGAAGAAGGGCATGTATATAAAGTACAACACCCTGTATACTACATCAGCGAAGTACTGTCAGAATAAAAAACTGGTACCCGCATGAGCAAAAATTACTCTACGCCCTCCTGATCACTTCACGCAAGCTTCGCCACTATTTTGAAGGTCACAAGATTACCGTGGTGATAGATTTCCCACTCAAAGACATCCTGCACAACAGAGATGTAACAGGGCGCATATCTAAGTGGGTAGTTGAACTTGGTGCTCTCAATATTGATTTCACCCCATAGAAAGCAATTAAATCTCAAGCCCTAGCTGATTTTGTCACCAAGTGGATAGAAATTCAACAACCGATGTCAAATATCATCCTTGATCATTGGAAGATGTACTTTGATGGATCACTTAAGCTAGGCGGAGCCGGTGCAGGTGTTCTCCTCATTTCTCCAGATAGAAAACAACTCGAGTACGTCCTTCAGATATTATGGCAAGCTACAAACAATGAAGCAGAATACGAAGCCCTCATCCATGGGCTACGAGTGGCAATTACCCTCGGAATCAAGCGTTTACTCGTTTACGGCGATTCAGTAGTAGTCATCAATCAAGTCAAGAAAGATTGGGACTGCACCAAAGAAAACATGGGCACTTACTATGCTAAAATACGAAAGCTCGAAAAACATTTTCAAGGATTAGAAATTCTACACGTCCTGTGCGATTCTAATATTGCGGCAGACGTCCTCGCCAAACTTGGATCAGACAGGGCAAAGGTCCCACCTGGTGTATTCATAGAGGAGTTATCAGCTCCCTCTATCAAACAACCCGGTGAGATAACCCCTAAAATCTCAGCTAAAGGTACCCAGATTTTGGTAATCACCACTTCATGGACCTAGGTTTTTATTGATTACATCAAAGGGAATAAGTTGCCAGCAGAAAAATAGGAAGCTACCCGAGTTGTTCGTAGAAGCAAGAACTACGTCCTAGTGGGAAACAAACTATATAGAAGAGCCACATCATCAGGAGTACTCCTAAAATGTGTCTCATTTGAAGAGGGCAAAGAGATCCTAGATGAAATATTCTCAGGTTGCTATGGAAATCACGCAGCTTCAAGAACACTAGTCGGCAAAGCATTCCGCACCGGATTCTACTGACCAACCACTTTGAAAGACGTAGAAGAACTTGTCAGAAGATGCAAAGGTTGTCAAATGTTCACAAGACAAGCTCATGTGCTAGCTCACAATCTCATCTGCATCCCACGTGCTTGGCCTTTCTCCTGCTGGGGGCTGGATCAAGTAAGACCTCTCAAGAAAGCAAAATATGGTTTCGAGTACATTTCGTAGCAATTGACAAGTTCACCAAGTGGATTGAATACAAACCACTCACAAAATACAGCATAGCCAAAGCAGTCGAGTTCATCCAAGACATTATGCACCGCTTTGGCATGCCCAATCGAATCATCACAGATTTGGGTTCTCCCTTCATAGCCACAGAATTCCAAAGTTGGGCACAGGACTGCGGCTTCAGAATAGATTACGCATCAGTCGCACATCCAGAGGCCAATGGATAGGTAGAAAGGGCTAATGGACTCATACTAGCTAGATTAAAACCAAGATTGTATAAAGAACTAGTGGACTATGGATCAAAATGGATTGAAGAATTACCCAAGGTCGTATGGGGGCTACGGACTCAAATAAGTAGAGCCACCGGATACTCACCTTTCTTCCTAGTTTACATATCAGAAGCCGTACTACCTACCGACTTGATCTAGACGTCACCAAGGATAGAACAATATGATGAAGGAGAAGCAGAACACACCCGAAGATTAGAGCTCGACACTATAGAAGAAGTCAGAGTAAACGCTACCCTTCAATCAGCAAGATACCTCCAAGGATTAAGATGCCACTACAACAAGAATACCCAGCCTCGATCACTACAAGTCGGAGACCTAGTACTAAGAAGAATACAAAAAACTGATGTCCACGTCCCTGCCATTGCCGAGGTTGGACTCGTTAATGAAATTAACACGCAAAGTAAGTGAACAGAGGTGCTTATCTTTCAGCGGTCGTTCATTCGTCATTTTACCTAGGCCATCCGATCAACCCAGGAGGCCCGTTGGGCCCCCCTTGGATGAGGGTTCCATCGTTTGGTCGTTCCATGGTCCTGCCTAGGGAAGTGGAGAGTCACCTGCATGGGGGTGTGCCCTGATTCTCATGCTCGGCGCATGGTAGTGGTGGGGCATGTCCAAGCAACATCCTGTTTGACTAGGCAATGTCTCATCGACCAGAGCATGTCCTGTTAGTCCAGGCGTGTCCTCTCGGATTCCCGTCAGCATTAATTTCCCATCTGCATTGAATAGGGGAAGGAAGAGAGTTTTTTGTCTCAACCTTTCACCTTTCCTCATCTGTTGTGCCTCTTCCTTAAATAGGGAGGGGAGGGGAGTTCTCGTCCCATTCCTTCACCTGCTTATGAGTCACTACCTCTTCTTCTTCCTTTCCACCGAATGCGTTCGTGCATCGTGGTGGTTCCTAGGTGAGAGAGGGTAATGCTAGGGAGAGAAAAACTCACAGATCCACTCATGAATCCAGAGCATGATGTCGAGCTAGAGGTTATCCAACGTAGATGAGATGGCGTCAGCCACCCTTGTCGAGAAGGGGACGTCTCCGCCGAAGGAGGAGGTGAACTAGAGGTTGCTGAGCGTCGTCGACTTTGCCATCATTCGTGGCGGCCGTTCTTCAGCGAGAAATGCCCTCACGTAGACGCCGTTGTCAGGGTTGCGGCTGATCATGATGGTGCAGTCCCTAGACGCTTCGGCGGAGGTGCCATTATCAAGGTTGCGGCTGATGATGATGGCATAGTCCCTGGATGCCCCGGTGGAGGCACCACAGTTGCTGACATGGTGCTCGACGTTGCAGATGACGGTGCCATCAAGGATCCTATGGAGTGGTAGGACATTGCCGATGGAGAGCGTGGCGCGGTGACTGTAGTAGTACTCGTAGTAGGGCTGGTCAGAAACTATAGTCAAATAAGTTTGTGGGGGAGCCCTCGAGTGAACAGCCTTCTATATTGATGAATACATCAGTCCTTTTCATGATGAAATTACTTTGTAAGCGATGAATTTGTGCAAAAAATGAATAAGTTTTCAACTTTCGCTACGGGAAACAGCTTTTTGGCCTTTCTCCCTCTTTTTGTAAAAGAGATTTTGGTGCCTTCCAACCCTTCTCATAGTTAATGTCACAAAAAACTCAACGTGCAGGAGTGCTAACTCTGATCACGCTGGTGAGCAAGGAGGTCGTAGCCACGGGGCCATGGGTTTCCCACAGTCCTACCAGTTGTACTTAGATTTTGTTTCCGAAATTCTAGCCTTTAGGACTTACCATTAGAAAAAAGGGGGAAACACAGAGAATGTTTGCAAAGATAACATAGAGAGTGTTTGCAAGATAAATATACTTATATCAACCCTCGAGTGAGGTCTGACCCCTCGCTCTTTGCAGGGGTCGAAAGTCAGTAAAGATTGGGGATTTTTGAGACAAAACTGATAAGAAAGAGTATGCATTTATTTAAGGGTAAAAATGATGTAGCTGCTCAATGTTCCAAGCGTTGGTGAAGACCTCATCATCGACGGTTTTCAACTTATAGCTGCCTAGCTAGAGTATTTCCATGATGACATAGGGCCCCTCCCAAGGCAGGGAGAGCCTGTGACGGTCCTTGTTGCTCTGTATGAGGCGAAGAACCAGGTCATCGATGTTGAAGGCTTGGTCCTGCGCTCGTCGGCTGTGGTACTAACGTAGTGCCTACTGGTACTTGGCCGAATGGAGGAGGGTGATGTTGCGTGCTTCGTCTAGCTGGTCCATGGCATCTTTGTGGGATGCCTTGGCTCCCTATCCATCATATGCTTTGATTCTTGGTGCTTCGTAGTTGAGGTCTGTTGAGAGGATGACTGTCGATGCAGGACCCACAGGATACCCCACCAAGGAGAGAGAAGATCTAATCCAACTAGGATTCTTCCCATGTAATCTTAGTTGTAGAACTATTAAGTAATCCTACTAGGAAATCTCATTATAAACCGACTAGGACTCTGGCTTCCTGACTATATAAAGGAGGGCAGGGATCCTGAGAGAAGACAACAATTGTACAACACAATACAACACATCACAATCAATCCAATGCAAAGGCTAACATTGACTGGACGTAAGGTTATTACTCGATCTACGATCGAGGGCCTGAACTAGGATAAATCGACTGTCTCTTGCGTTAACCATCGAGTTCAGCATACGCCAAAGCCCAAACATACTGCCCCAGGTACCCCCGTGGTAGGCTATTGGTGGTGAAACATCGACAGCTGGCGCGTCAGGTAGGGGCTTTCGGCGATTTTACATCCGAGAGCTCGATGGACCTCGACAACATAATCTTCCCGACGGGATCAACTTTCATCTTCGACTCATGGATCTGCGAGGCAGACAACAATGGCAAGCTTTAGGGCCATCTCCTCAAAGATCCAGATCATCATAAAGAAATTCCTATTTTAACAACTACAATGGATCAGCTCACCAGAAGATTCGCGCAGCTCATAGTGTCCGATTCAAATCAGATTTCACGGCCACTCGTATCCGATTCGAATTGAAGCTCCAAGGCGAAGTTTTATCCGAGTGCTTTCAAGAAACCGAGTTCTTTTTTGGCAAGATTCCAGAGCACAACCCAAAACAACTCGGATTGCCCTTAGAGTTCTTTCAAGAAGTCAAGTTCTTTTCCATTTGGGCTCGACAACATGGCAAAATCCTATTAGGGACAGTTCGAAAGATCTTTCAATCTAAGATTTGGGATACCACTGACAGGAGCTCAGGAGGGTCTCGTGCTAACGATAACATCGCAAGACTGTATCATCCATTGGCCAGGTTCCGTTCCTAAAGGTAGCGGAACCCAACTAGTCGGCACAACAACAACAGTTATTCTACCTTACCAAGAAGGAGACTCGATCTACGACACCGAGGCATCTACTAAAGTTATTAGCGACTCCGACAGCATGAAAACTAACGCCAAAAACAGAACGACTCACGCACGAGAAGTGCTCATGGTTCGACATCCTCGGTCACCATTAAATCTCCTAGAAGCACCTGATGTCAGATCATCAGATGAATCAGAATCCAACATATCACCCTTTGCCCTGGGCTACGATGGAGAAACCGAAAGTCAGAAACAAGCTAGAGAAAGAAAAAACAAGTTGAAGCAAGGGCGCCAACACCATGCTAGGCAGCGCAGGGAAGCTTGGATCAGATATGAGTCAGAATTGGCTGAGTACGATAAAAGAAAATCGTAATGAGAAGGCGAAGGAAGACGCACGGCAAATACGCCTTACGATAAGATTTGAGAAGCATTAGAAGAACTCGGAGCAACTTCACATCTCGGTGAGAAGTATGAATAGCTCCAGGACTTGCTCCGATCGGCGATCCCAAAAACGCATGAAGAGAGAACTCGATCAAGACTACCCGCCAGATCAACCACCCGCCGGCAAGAAGATCAAAATCAAAGGAAATATGCTTTCGAAAGACTTGGGCCGGGTGGAAGCCATGACGGAGGAAGTAGGAAGGAACATAATCAAGGCCACCGATTTGAACAACCAAGGAAGACCAGGAGTAGGGTGCCTACCCAGATAACCTCGCAAGATTATTCCCATCAAAACGACAGTTGGCTAGAGAAAGGTGCCGAATCTGAATTCAAAGAAGCCAGGACACACGATAGATTCCCCTATTTCGCAAACAGGCTTGCATTGGTACGATTACCTCACAAATTCAAACCGTCTAACCACTCCAAGTATGATGGCAAAACTGAACCAAGGCAATGGCTCAGAATATATTCACAATCAATTGAACTAGTCGGAGGAGACGACGATATCAAAACCCTGTTCTTTCCCATGGCACTGGAAGCCATGCCCCTCCAATGGTTCAACAAACTGAATCCAGGATCTATCAGAAATTGGGAGGATTTGCAAAGAGCTTTTTGTGAGAATTTTGCAGGAATCATTACACACCCAATCACTCATGCAGAACTAAAAGGACTCAAGCAAAAGGGAGGTGAAAGCCTCAGAAATTACTATCGACGATTCGGCGAACTACGAGCTCAAGTGCATGACATAACCGAATGAGAAGTAATTGAAGCTTTCTCTCACGGAATCATGGCTAGGTGGCAGTTTCAAGACTTCTGCAAAGAAAATCCGAGAAACAACGAAGAATTCAGACGAACAGTAGAAAAGATGATTACTACAGAAGAAAAAATATGAGAGAGGTTCCCGGACAGAAACAACCAGGACAACTCGGATAGGCAAAATCATCGAAATAGCAGACATCAAGAAAGAAAATGTAGACCAGACAATACTATGGCAACGGCCGACAAATCAAAGAAGTTTTCCAAACCCAGAAGATATGATGACATTGAAAACATACGTTGCCCATTGCACCCTAATGGGAGGCACACAATCGGAAATTGCTATACTTTCAATGATCGATACACAAGAAAAGATAGTAAGGAAAACACCAAAGAGGACAATCAGAAAAGAGAGGAAGACAACCACAAGGACAAAGGATTCCAAAAACCCAGGGGAACGGTAGCAGTAATCTTCTCAGGGGCTCCGGATTGCAGAAGCAAACATCAAGAAAAACTAGCACTACGGACCATTATGACAGCAGAACCGACTACACCAAGATACCTCAATTGGTCACAGTATCCTATCCAATTTACCAGAGAAGACCAATGGACTAGCGTGGGAAATGCAGGCCATTATCCACTGGTTCTAGATCCAACTATTGCTGGTATGACCGTCACCAAAGTACTAATCGATGGAGGAGCTGGACTCAACATCATCTTTTCAGAAACTCTAAGGAAAATGGGACTACAACTCGCCGGGATGATCATGCCAACAAGCACACCTTCTTACGGAATAGTGCCCGGCAAAGCAGCCATGCCACTCGGACAAATTACCTTACCCATTACTTTTGGAACTCCTTCAAACTTCCGAACAGAGTTTATCAAATTTGAGGTCGCTGACTTTGATTCGTCATATCATGCAATCCTCAGACGTCCAGCACTGGCCAAATTCATGGCAATACCACATTATCCGTACTTACTGCTTAAGATGCCAGGACCCAACGGTATCCTTTCTCTTCGAAGCGATTTGAAGCGTGCTTTTGACTGTGACGTTCAGGCGATCCAAATTGCAGCTAAGGCACAAGCCAACAATGGAAGAAAAGAAATAGCCACAATCGCTGCAGAGACAAGCCAAGAAGAATTAGAAATACCAGCTAAAAAGCCCAGCATCATCGCACCACCAAAAGAAGCCGACGTCAAGCAAATCGACTTAGGCACAGGCGATACCTCCAAGACAGCAACCATCAGTGCTCACCCCTCGGCAAAATAGGAACTTGCGCTCACCAACTTTCTTCGGGACAACAAAGATATTTTCGCTTGGAAGCCGGCCGACATGCCAGGAGTCCCAAGGGAGTTGGCTGAGCACAGAATTGATATTAATGAAAGCTCCAAGCCTGTAAAGCAACGGCTATGACGATTCTCACCTGACAAAAAGGCAGCAATTAAAAAGGAAATAACAAAACTGATGGCAGCCGGATTCATCCGGGAAATCCTTCATCCAGACTGGCTGGCAAACCCGGTCCTTATGCAGAAGAAAAACACGGACGAGTGGCGCATGTGCGTCGACTACATAGATCTCAACAAACATTGCCCAAAAGATCCGTTCGGGCTATCACGCATTGACCAGATAGTTGACTCAACAGCAGGATCTGCATTATTATCTTTTCTCGATTGCTATTCAGGGTATCACCAGATCGCACTAAAAGAACAAGACCAGAGCAAGACATCTTTCATCACCCCGTTTGGTGCCTACTGCTACAAGACCATGTCGTTTGGACTAAAGAACGCTAGCGCCACGTACCAAAGAGCTATCCAAACTTGCCTTGGGAATCAAATCGGTGAAAATGTGGAGGCATACATGGACGATGTAGTGGTAAAAACAAAGAACCCAGACACCCTGATTGAAGATTTAAAGCAAACCTTCAAAAACTTGAAGAGATGGAGATGGAAATTGAACCCAAACAAATGTGTATTTGGAGTTCCCTCAGGACAACTATTCGGATTTTTGGTCAGTCAGCGCGGGATTGAAGCCAGTACCAAGCAAATTCGAGCTATAACAGAAATGGGCCCACCTAGAAGTGTCAAAGATGTGCAGAAACTAACAGGATGCATGGCGGCCCTCAATCGCTTCATATCAAGACTCGGCGAAAAGGGGTTACCTTTCTTTAAACTACTAAAGAAGACAGACAAGTTCGAGTGGACAATAGAGGCCGACGAAGCTTTCAAAAAACTTAAAGAATACCTCACCTCATCGCCTGTCCTGACACCTTCAAAGAAAGATGAAGATATGATGCTATATATTGCGGCGACTCCTACCGTAATCAGCACGGCAATAGTCATAGAAAGAGAAGAACAAGGGCATGTGTATAAAGTGCAACGTCCCGTATACTACATCAGTGAAGTACTGTCAGAATCCAAAATCCGGTACCCGCATGTACAGAAACTACTCTACGCTCTACTCATCACCTCACGCAAGCTTCGCCACTATTTCGAAAGCCACAAGATTACCGTGGTGACAGATTTTCCACTCGGAGACATCCTACACAATAAAGATGCCACGGGGCGCATATCCAAGTGGGCAGTTGAAATCGGAGCTCTTGACATCGATTTCACCCCATGGAAAGCAATCAAATCTCAAGCCCTCGCCGATTTTGTGGCCGAATGGACAGAGGTTCAATAGCCTTTATTAGATACAATCCTTGACCACTGGAAGATGTACTTTGATGGATCACTCAAACTAGGCGGGGCCGGTGCAGGCGTTCTCCTCATTTCTCCAGAAGGAAAACAACTCAAGTACGTCCTTCAGATATTATGGCAAGCTACCAATAACGAAGCAGAATATGAAGCCCTCATCCACGGGCTACGAGTGGCAATTACCCTCGGAATAAAAAGATTACTCGTATACGGCGATTTAGCAGTAGTCATCAACCAAGTCAACAAAGATTGGGATTGCACCAAAGAAAACATGAGTGCTTACTGTGCTGAAATACGGAAACTTGAAAAACATTTCCAAGGATTAGAAATTTTACACGTCCTACGTGATTTCAACATTGCAGCAGATGTCCTTGCCAAGCTCGGATCAGACAGAGCGAAGGTTCCACCCGGCGTATTCATAGAAGAGCTATCAGTACCCTCTATCAAACAACCCGGTGAAACAACACATGAAGTTCAGGCTAAAAGCGTTCAGATCTTGGTAATCAACACTTCATGGAGCCAAGTTTTCATCGACTATATCAAAGAAAACAAATTGCCAGCAGATAAGGCAGAAGCCACCCAAGTTGTTCGTAGAAGCAAAAACTACGTTCTAGTAGGAGATAAACTTTATAGAAGAGCAGCATCATCAGGAGTACTCCTAAAATGTGTCTCATTTGAAGAAGGTAAAGAGATCCTAGACGAAATACACTCAGGTTGCTGTGGAAATCATGCCGCTTCAAGAACACTAGTTGGCAAAGCATTTTGCACCGGATTCTACTGGACAACCGCTTTGAAAGACGCAGAAGAACTTGTCAAAAAATGCAAAGGTTGCCAAATGTTTACAAGACAAGCCCATGTGCCAGCTCACAATCTTATCTGCATCCCACCCGCTTGGCCTTTGTCCTGCTAGGGGCTAGATCAAGTAGGACCCCTGAAGAAAGCAAAAGGTGGCTTCGAGTACATCTTTGTAGCAATCGACATGTTCACCAAGTGGATTGAATACAAACCACTCACGAAATACAGCACAACCAAAGCAGTCGAGTTCATCTAAGACATCATGCACCGCTTTGGCATGCCCAATCGAATCATCACAGATCTAGGCTCCCCCTTCACAGCTACAGAATTCAAGAGCTAGGCACAAGACTATGGTTTTAGTATAGACTATGCGTCTGTTGCACATCCAGAAGCCAACGAACAAGTAGAAAGGGCTAATGGACTCATACTAGCTAGATTAAAGCCAAGGTTATAGGAAGAACTAGTGGACTATGGGTCCAAATGGATTGAAGAATTACCAAAAGTAGTATGGGGGCTACGAACTCAAATAAGCAGAGCAACAGGCTACTCACCCTTCTTCCTAGTTTACGGGTCAGAGGCCGTACTGCCCGTCGACTTGATCTAGACATCCCCAAAGATAGAACAATATGATGAAGGAGAAGCAGAACACACAAGAAAATTAGAACTCGACAGCTCAGAAGAAGTTAGAGTAAACGCTACCCTCCAATCAGCCAGATACCTACAAGGTTTAAGAAGGCACTACAACAAGAGTACCCAACCTCGATCACTACAAGTCGGAGACTTAGTGCTAAGAAGGATACAAAAGGCTGACGGACGACATAAGCTACTCAGTCCATGGGAAGGTCCGTTCATTGTAACAAAAGTCATCGGACTAGGCACATACAAGTTAATAACCCAAGATGGAAAAGAAGTCAGCAATACATGGCACATCAGCCAGCTAAGAAGATTCTACGCGTAAAAACAACTCAAGAAAAAGCAGATATGCAAGCCACAAGGGACCAACGTTCACAATCAACGAAGGACAATATTCTACAACAACATATGTATTAGTTTATATTCATGATCAATAAAGATGATATTCATCCACAGCATGTCTTGTCATGACTTCCAACGAGTTGTTTTCACGAAACAAAAAGCAAAATGGCTGAAAACATGCCTGAGCATCCCGGCCGAGAGCAAAATAGCTGAAAAGACGCTTGAGCCCGCCGATGAGGGTAGCTAAAAGCTAACACCCGAAACAAAAAGCAAAATGGCTGAAAACATACCTGAGCATCCCGGCCAAGAGCAAAATAGCTGAAAAGACGCTTGAGCCCGCCGATGAGGGTAGCTAAAAGCTAACACCCGAAACAAAAAGCAAAATGGCTGAAAACATGTCTGAGCATCCCGGCCGAGAGCAAAATAGCTGAAAAGACGCTTGAGCCCGCCGATGAGGGTAGCTAAAAGCTAAAAACTAGTCAACCGAAATTGAACTTCAAAAGACCCTCTAGCTCTTCGTTCCGAAAAGCAAGAGGCTCGGGGGCTACATCCAGATAGGAACACTTTTTCCTCAGAAAAGCACTAGCGCCAAGTTCGTCAAGGCAACATTCTATGCCGAGTTGTTTTTACATAGCGTGGACGAAAGGTTATCAACACAAAGATTTACATCTAACAAATCATAGCGTGGACAAAGCACTCGACGGATCACAAAAGGGGAAGAAAAGAAAAGTACTCGACAAATCGAGGGGTCTCGTTAGAATAACACACAGAGTTGTTTTGTAGAGCAGCGACAAAAACAGGACAAAGTACTCAGCAAGTCAAGTAACTGCAACCGCACTCAGGCAAAGAATACATCAACAAAAATAAAGAATCTTCACTTAAAGAGGAGTGTAATATTACAAGGGGATGCTCAGTCAAATCAGGCATTGTCATCAGAAAGAGAAATGTCAATATTTAGACTGTCTACAACCCTACTGGCTAAACCTTAAACTTCAGGCTCCATCCTCTCAACGGCGTCAAGGTATTCTTAGCTTTCAGCTTCTTCTGCTATCTTGGACAGAGGCGCCTCTAGAGCAAGGACCCGGACCTGGGCCAGCACATTCTTGGTACATACTTGAGCACACTTCTTCGCGAACTCTTGGAAACAAGTCGGAATTCGGGGAATGAACTGCGCCCAAGATTGCCCATCATCCGCTGGAGTTCGGAGAACATCGGCTACTGAGTGAAAAGATTTCCACAAAACGTTCCAATTTTCAGTAGCCATCGCCAGCTTCCCAGACAAGCTTTCAATAGTTTTTTGGGCCTACACAAGATCTCTGTCAGCTCCGTGCCTAATCAGCTTAGCAAGGGTGAGTTCTTCCTCAACATGAGTAATTACCTCCTCAGCTTTATTATGACTGGAGCGGACAAGATCCTTCATTTCATCGATACTCTCTGAGAGCTTCTGCTTCTCAACTCGGAGAGCTAGACAAGACACCCAAGAACAAGTCAGCGAAAAAAGAAGTCAAAAATTCAAAAAGAAACAGGCAGAACCTACAGCACCTTTGCATTCGTTCTTCACAGACTCCACCGCGGCGTCCCTCTGCTTCTCCATCTCCACGACCCAGGCATGAAGGGTCTTCTCCTCCTTTTGGTACAATTGACGCTCTGTCTCCAACTCAGCCCAGAGAAGGCCAAGATTGGCTTTCAGAGCGTCCACCTCAGAAGACAACTTTCTCTCATTCTCAGATGAGAAAAAGAAGCCAGAATGATCACGAGAGAAAGACTGAGCAAAAAGGAGCAAAGAGAAACAAGGCGTAAGAACAGAAGAAAAACAAGCACGCAAAAAAGGAGTGGCAGTAAAACCTACCTAGAGCTTTTCACCAAAAGAAGTCGCGAGGGTCGATAAGCTCCCCTAGGCTGTGGTCAGCTCCGATAACCGATGGGTGGCATCGAACTGTTGCACCACGTCACCAGAAAAAGAGGGACCGCCGGAAGCAAGAGAAGGGGAAGGAGAAGCCGGCTGGGGCGAAGAAGGAGTGACCAAAGCAACCTCCAGGGAAGCCGGAGCCAAACCCTTAGAAGGACCCGGCATGACGGCCACAGTCACCTCCGGAGCGGCCAAATCTGCAACTTCGCCAGGAAGCTCCGAAGCCCCCGCAGCAACTTCATCAATAGAATGTTGTGAGTCCTGAGGCTCGGAACTCGTCGGCACGACGGAAGGCAGAGAAGAAGTCGATGAAGAAACGAGAGAAGACGAAACATTGAAAAATGATAAAAGGAAGCACCGATAAGAACCAGAAGAAGGAAGAAAGAAGCCAAAAAGATAAAAGCCAGATCTACTCACCCGACTACTTTCTTCTTCGCGAAGCCAAAAGAAGGCCTCGCAGGGGGAACCACGACGGCGAAAACGTCCCCGCCACCCAGCGATGGAAGCAGGATAGCCGACAATAGAGCCACGGAAGAAGCCGGGACTGGAACCGTGAAAGAACTCCGCACTGGAGGAGCGGTAGAGCTCGGGATAGAGGCAACCAAAGAACTTGACACTGGAGCTTCAGAAGAAGTCTGTGCGGGAGCCTCGGAAGAACTCACACCCGACCTCCGATTACTTCAAAAAGTTTAAGATTTAAAGTCAAGACAAAGAAGAGAAATTCAATACAACAGGAATATGAAAAACAACTCACCGCCGCATGACGAGGGGTACTTCATCATCCTCTTCTTCCTTAGCCAAGGAAACCAGAGCACCTGCTGAAAAGAGGATAAAAACTACTCGGTTCAAGAGAGAAACAGGAAAATAAAGGAACAAAGAGTATTAAATGTGCTCACCTAAGAGCATGCTAGCAACGACTGGAGTACTTGAGGGAGTACTTGGTTTGCGAGGCTTCTTGGAGACAGGCAGGCCAGATGAAGACCCATCCGTTCGCCCCCTCTTTGGGACACTACGAGGACCACGAGGGACTAGACGAGGAACATATTCTTCATATACATCAACAAATTTGGAAGAAACCCTAGGAAGGGCTGTAGAGGTTTGGGACTTACTAATTACAGAAGTTCTAGCTAGACGATCCCCAGTCTCCGCCACGGCAGGGAGAGCATCAAGGGGGATCAGATCGACAAAGTTCCGCCCAAGCTCCTGCAAAAAAGAATAAAACACCGAGACAAAGAAAGGCTAAGCAAGAACGGAGGCAGCAAGGGTACATAAAGTACTCAAACAAGAAGAATAGACAACTCACAGCTAAGAACTCGGAGATGGCAGGAGGAATGACGCTCACTCCCTTCAGCATTTTCTGGAGGCGCTCGAGTACCTCCTCACCGATCAGCTCAAGAGCTGGGACCATGCATGAGGGATCCTCGGCCCCAGAATACTCAAAGCCAAGATGTTCCCGCTCCTTCAAAGACTGAACCCGGCGATGAAGAAAGCTCGAAACGATACCAAAGCCGGTCAAACCCTGCTATTTCAGCATGCTAATCCTATCAAGGAGCGGCTGGATCGCTTGAATCTCAGCAGGTGACTCAAGCTTCTTGTTCCATCGGTCGTTCACCATAGGACCAGATCCAGAGTGGACGACGAGGGAAGGGATCAAATTGGCAGCGTAAAACCACTCGGCACGCCAATCTTTTATGAAGTCAACCAGGTCATAATAAAAAAACTTAATCTTGAGACCCTAGCAAAACTGAATCCCGCAACCGCCAAGAACGCTGGTTTCTTCACGGCGGGGTTGAGGTTTCAGACAAAAGAAAAAGCGAAAAAGAGAGAGAAGGAGGGATCCCAAGGAAAGCTTCACAAAGATGAACGAAAATAGAAAGATGGAGAACGGCATTGGGGGTTAGATGGTTCAGACTAACCCCGAAATAACCAAGAAATTGATGAAGGAAGGCAGAAGCAGGAAGACAAAGTCCGGCGCGGACAAAGGAAACAAAGAGGACAATCTCACCAGGACCCAGAGCCAGAACCCGATGCTCGCCCGGAACTCTCCATTCAGCGATGACTTTGCTTTGGATCAAGCCGTCGCTAACGAGCTCGCGCAGCTGGTCTTCGCTTGTTGTTGGAGCCGACCAAACCTTCTGAGCAGCCCTCATGGCCACGAACTCCTCGTTTTCGATCAAGGAAAGGGATGACTCCTCGTCCACAAAGGTCGCCTGAGACTTGCTTGTGGTTTTCTTCTTTCCCATGAACTAGCGGAAGCAAAAAGGCACTGGGGAAGATGAAGCTAGGATGGTGGTGCTCGGGTGACGACGACGATGATGGCAGTGGATTTCTGAAGGCTAGGGTTTAAAGGCAAGAGCTGGGCAGCAAAGGAAAGGAAGATAAAAGGTCTTTAAATAGATTTTTCAATGATGAAAATGGCCCACGAGGCCCGTTAAAACATAGTGTGAGAACGCAACGGTCCATTTACCGACGCAGCTAAAATGACGGAGGGCACGAATCCACACAACGGTACAAACTAACGGGCAGATTTCAGACTTATCCGTCTAGCACCATGGCAGGTTTATCAAATAGCTACAAGAACTCGTCAAACCAAGAAGAAAGAAAGGGCTACCTCACAAGGAGCAAAGGTACCCGGTTATTTAAGAAAGAACTCGGTAATCTCATGAACGACAGGGATCACAGCAGAAAAGTAAAAGACAACTCAGAAGATAAGATTCATAACATTACAAGCAACTTCAAAAATAGAAGATTACAAATCTTACAAGACCCAACGAACTCGGCACCACAAAAAGCAAAGTAGCAAAGAGGAACACGGACACGGCTAGGCTCTAGAATGACTACGTGTCCCAAATTGCTACTCGGAAGGACAAACCGCCATCAGATACACTGTTTTCTTCAAAGGACGGACGTAGTGCATCCAAGGCAGAAATCGGCAGCAAGGTCGGGCAACATGGAGCAGAGAAGGCCAGCAGGCATCTGTCTACCCAAGACCGATGTGATGCTGGATATGATGTTGATCTGCACCGGACAGTCTCAAGACAGGCGACGAGGATCAACCCAGAACTATCGGATGAAGGAACGAAGCCCACATCACAAGACTTCCTCCAACTACCACCACGTACACCCTGGCACAATGCTGTCGCAGGATTAGCCTACCTCTAATCCTTATTACAAGACTTCCTCCAGCTACGACAAGACACACAAGAACTACAAAATATGCCCGGGGGCTACTCTAATTCACAAACTACCATGCTCATAACCACGAAGGTTTCAACAGAATGTCCAATGGATGAAAATGAGCACTCCGGGACAGTATTTATAGACCAAAGGAGCGGCGCACATGGACTAGGAGTACCAACGAAATAAGCCTAACAAAGGACACAGTGAAAAGATAGGACTCAATAATGGATGACTCAGGCAAGAGGAAGCAGTACTCGAAGACAGGCATATTCAGAAGAATATACCAGCACAGTACAACCCGTGAACAAAAGGCATTTACACTCAACCACCACCATACAACTACATCTGACAACGACGACGACACATCAAGACTCTTCATCCGACTTCTTTTCTAAAGGGAAGAACTCAGACAAAGCACGGGGCTATGGGACACATAACTTTTGCAAGCAAAAGCAAGAGGCTCGGGGG
This sequence comes from Miscanthus floridulus, assembly GCF_019320115.1. Taxonomy (NCBI): domain Eukaryota; kingdom Viridiplantae; phylum Streptophyta; class Magnoliopsida; order Poales; family Poaceae; genus Miscanthus; species Miscanthus floridulus. The sequence continues at coordinate 104,364,173 of NC_089585.1, read as the reverse complement.
CTACACTCAGTAAGTGCAATTTTTACGAAAAATTGCACCCACCCAAAAAGAACCCAGACATAAGCTCAGAGGTTGCATGCCGCGAAACTACTCGGATGATGGTTTAATCCAAGACTAAAGGGCCGCTTCGGAAAGATGCCGCAAAACTACTCGGATGATGACATAATCCAAGTCTCGGGGACTACTTCAGGACACACATTTTTAAACAACATAAAAGATCAAGACCCTCCAACTTTTTGTTCCAAATAGCAAGAGGCTCGGGGGCTACACTCAGTGAGTGCCCTTTTTCTTTGAAAAAGCGCACATCGCCAAAAGACTTCCTCAACGCAGACCACTCCAAGACATTACGACAAAAAGAACCCGGAACGAGCCATATTTGAGTTCTTTTCGATAAAAATGCAACGAACAATCAGAGCAACTTCAAGATAAGATCCTCCAGCTCCTTGTTCCAAATAGCAAGAGGCTCGAGGGCTACAACCAGATGGATGTACTTTTTCTTCAGAAAGCACTCACCACTCGAAGATCCCAAGAAGCGCTACAAGGTTTCACTCCAGAAAGCACTCGGATGACATTTTGTTCCTACTCAACGAGACTTGAAGGAGCAAAGCGAGACTTTTAGAGCTCAACCATGAAGTGCTCGGGGGCTTGTCGATGTGGGACCCACAGGATACCCCACCAGGGAGAGAGAAGATCTAATCCAACTAGGATTCTTCCTATGTAATCTTAGTAGTAGAACTATTAAGTAATCCTACTAGGAAATCTCATTGTAAACCGACTAGGACTCTGGCTTCCTGACTATATAAAGGAGGGCAGGGATCCTAAGAGAAGACAACAATTGTACAACACAACACAACACATCACAATCAATCCAACACAAAGGCTAACGCTGACTGGATGTAAGGTTATTACTCGATCTACGATCGAGGGCCTAAACTAGGATAAATCGACTGTCTCTTGCGTTAACCATCGAGTTCAGCATACGCCGAAGCCCGAACATACTGCCCTGGGTACCCCCGTGGTAGGCTATCGGTGGTGAAACATCGACAATGACCTCGATACCATAGACCATGAAGAAAGGTGTGTAGCCGGTGGCCAAGCTAGGAGTTGTCCTTAGGCTCCAAAGCACCATACGGAGCTCGGCGAACCAGCATGCGCCGAACTTGTTCAGCCGGTTGAAGATCCTGGGCTTAAGGCACTGTAGGAGCACGCCGTTTGCGCACTTGACCTGCCCGTTCGTGCAGAGGTGTGCGACGGTAGCCCAATCAACTCAGATGTGTTGTTCATCGTAGAATCGAATGAATTTCTTACTGGTGAACTATGTGCCATTGTCTATAATGATAGAGTTTGGTACTGCAAAGCAATGGATGATATCAAGGAAGAATAGCATAACCTGCACGGATTTGATTGCAGAGATTGGCCATGCTTCGATCCATTTTGTGAACTTGTCTGTGGTGACAAGTAGGTGGATGTAGCCCCTGGGCGCCTTTTTGAGAGGCCTAACTAGATCGAGCCCCCAGAACATGAAGGGCCACGTGATGGGGATCATCTAGAGTGCCTGGGCTGGGAGGTGAGTTTGTCGAGCGTAGTACTGACACTCTTCGTAGGTGCATATGATTTGCTTGGCGTCGGCTACTATAGTGGGCCAGTAGAAGCCCTGGTGGAATGCATTCCCAACCAAGGTTCTAGGCATGGTGTGGTGACCGTAGACCCCACCGTGGATGTCGCCTAGCAGAAGCTTCCCTTGTTTGGCGAGGATACAGAGCTGTAAGATCCTGGTGTGGCTCCATTTGTAGAGTTCGCCTTCTACAAGAACGAAGGACTTGGTGTGATGTGCGAGTCATCGAGCTTCCATCTTATCCATCGATAGCGTGTCACGGAGGAGGTAGTCGAGGTAGAGTGTTCTCCAGTCATCTAGAGGGACGGACTCTATCACTGGATCCTCTTCAAGCTCCATGACATCGGGGCCAAGCAGAGCCATCGGTTGGTTAGCCCCTAGGGCTAGATTAGATGGGCCATCGTTGGCTTGCTCTGACCCTTCGTAGCACACTGAGGGTGTGTGTTGGTCACTGGTGAAGACGCCCATCAGCAATGGTTCTCGACCAAACACTGCTTTTGCAAGTGCATCGGCCACCTCGTTGAGGCGCCATGGGATGTGATTGAGTTCGAGGCCGTCGAATCTATCCTCTAGCCATCAGACCTCTTGGCAGTACGTAGCCATCTTGGCGTCATGGTAGCTCAACTCCTTCATGACTTGGTTAACGATTAGCTGGGAGTCACCCTGAATGTCGAGGCGTCGGATGCCCAACTCGATGGTGATTCATAGGCTGTTGATGAGTGCTTCATACTCGGCCACATTATTTGATGAGGGGAAATGGAGACAAACCATGTACCTCATGCAGACCTCGAGGGGTGATACGAAGACTAGCCCCGCACCAACACCCTTCTTCATCAGCGACCCATCGAAGTACATCGTCCAGTACTCTTGATCAACGATCGCTGGTGGTGTTTGGACCTCAGTCCATTCCGTGATGAAGTCAGCCAACACCTAGGACTTGATCGTCGTTCAGGAGGCATATGTGATGCTTTGATCCATCAGCTCGAGTGCCCACTTTGTGGTTCTTCCCATGGTGTCCTGGCTCTGGACGACCTCATAGAGGGGGAATGACATCATGACCGTCACAGGGTGTGACTCGAAGTAGTGATGTAGCTTCCTATTGGTGATGAGGATGGTGTATAGGAGCTTCTAGATCTAGGAGTAGTGGGTCTTGGAGTCAGATAGTACCTCACTGATGAAGTACACAGGGCGCTGCACCTTAAGCGCATGCCCCTCTTCCTCCCGCTCCACTACCAGGGCGGCACTGACTACTTGCATGGTGGCCGCTATGTATAGCAGGAGGGGTTCTCCCTTGCTTGGAGGAACTAGGATCAGAGGCCTTGTTAGAAGCAGTTTGACCAGGTCAAGTGCCTCCTAGGCCTTGGACATCCACTCAAAGTGGTTGGCTTTCTTTAAGAGTCGATAAATGGGGAGGCCTCGTTCGCCGAGGTGCGAGATGAATCGGCTAAGGGCGGTGAAGCACCCCGTGATTTGCTAAACCCCCTTTATGTCGTAAATTGGGCCCATCCTCATGATGGCCGAAATACAAGATCTCTGTCAGCTCCGGCCTAATCAGCTTAGCAAGGGCGAGTTCTTCCTCAGCATGAGTAATTACCTCCTCAGCTTTTATGACTGGAGCGGACAAGAGCCTTCATTTCATCGATACTCTCCGAGAGCTTCTGCTTCTCAACTCGGAGAGCTAGACAAGACACCCAAGAACAAGTCAGCGAAAAAAGAAGTCAAAAACAAAAAAACAGGCAGAACCCGCACCTTTGCATTCGTTCTTCGCAGACTCCACCGCGGCATCCTCTGCTTCTCCGTCTCCACTACCCGGCGAAGGGTCTTCTCCTCCTTTTGGTCATTGACGCTCTGTCTCCAACTCAGCCCAGAAGGCAGATCGGCTTTCAGAGCGTCCACCTCAGAAGACAACTTTCTCTCATTTCAGATGAGAAAAAGAAGCCAGAATGATCACGAGAGAAAGACTGAGCAAAAAGAGGCAAAGAGAAACAAGGCGTAAGACAGAAGAAAAACAAGCACGCAAAAAAGGAAGTGGCAGTAAACCCTACCTAGAGCTTTCACCCAAAAGAAGTCGCGAGGGTCGATAAGCTCCCCCTAGGCTGTGGTCAGCTCCGATAACCGATGGGTGGCATCCGAACTGTTGCACCCACGCACCAGAAAAGATGGGACCGCCGGAAGCAAGAGAAGGGTGAAGGAGAAGCCCGGCTGGGGCGAAGAAGGAGTGACCAAAGCAACCCCAGGGAAGCCGGAGCCAAACCCTTAGAAGGACCGGCATTGACGGCCACAGTCACCCTCCGGAGGGCGCAAATCTGCAACTTCGCCAGGAAGCTCCGAAGCCCCCGCAAGCAACCTTCATCAATAGAATTGTTGTGAGTCCTGAGGCTCGGAACTCGTCGGCCGACGGAAGGCAGAGAAGGAAGTCGATGAATAAACGAAGAGAAGACGAAACATTGGAAAAATGATAAAAGGAAGCACCGATAAGAACCAGAAGAAGGAAGAAAGAAGCCAAAAGATAAAAGCCAGATCTACTCACCCGACTACTTTCTTCTTCGCGAAGCCAAAAGAAGGCCTCGCAGGGGGAACCACGACGGCGAAAACGTCCCCGCCACCCAGCGATGGAAGCAGGATAGCCGACAATAGAGCCACGGAAGAAGCCGGGACTGGAACCGTGAAAGAACTCCGCACTGGAGGAGCGGTAGAGCTCGGGATAGAGGCAACCAAAGAACTTGACACTGGAGCTTCAGAAGAAGTCTGTGCGGGAGCCTCGGAAGAACTCACACCCGACCTCCGATTACTTCAAAAAGTTTAAGATTTAAAGTCAAGACAAAGAAGAGAAATTCAATACAACAGGAATATGAAAAACAACTCACCGCCGCATGACGAGGGGTACTTCATCATCCTCTTCTTCCTTAGCCAAGGAAACCCAGAGCACCTGCTGAAAAGAGGATAAAAACTACTCGGTTCAAGAGAGAAACAGGAAAATAAAGGAACAAAGAGTATTAAATGTGCTCACCTAAGAGCATGCTAGCAACGACTGGAGTACTTGAGGGAGTACTTGGTTTGCGAGGCTTCTTGGAGACAGGCAGGCCAGATGAAGACCCATCCGTTCGCCCCCTCTTTGGGACACTACGAGGACCACGAGGGACTAGACGAGGAACATATTCTTCATATACATCAACAAATTTGGAAGAAACCCTAGGAAGGGCTGTAGAGGTTTGGGACTTACTAATTACAGAAGTTCTAGCTAGACGATCCCAGTCTCCGCCACGGCAGGGAGAGCATCAAGGGGATCAGATCGACAAAGTTCCGCCCAAGCTCCTGCAAAAAAGAATAAAACACCGAGACAAAGAAAGGCTAAGCAAGAACGGAGGCAGCAAGGGTACATAAAGTACTCAAACAAGAAGAATAGACAACTCACAGCTAAGAACTCGGAGATGGCAGGAGGAATGACGCTCACTCCCTTCAGCATTTTCTGGAGGCGCTCGAGTACCTCCTCACCGATCAGCTCAAGAGCTGGGACCATGCATGAGGGATCCTCGGCCCCAGAATACTCAAAGCCAAGATGTTCCCGCTCCTTCAAAGACTGAACCCGGCGATGAAGAAAGCTCGAAACGATACCAAAGCCGGTCAAACCCTGCTATTTCAGCATGCTAATCCTATCAAGGAGCGGCTGGATCGCTTGAATCTCAGCAGGTGACTCAAGCTTCTTGTTCCATCGGTCGTTCACCATAGGACCAGATCCAGAGTGGACGACGAGGGAAGGGATCAAATTGGCAGCGGTAAAACCACTCGGCACGCCAATCTTTTATGAAGTCAACCAGGTCATAATAAAAAAACTTAATCTTGAGACCCTAGCAAAACTGAATCCCGCAACCGCCAAGAACGCTGGTTTCTTCACGGCGGGGGGTTGAGGTTTCAGACAAAAGAAAAAGCGAAAAAGAGAGAGAAGGAGGGATCCCAAGGAAAGCTTCACAAAGATGAACGAAAATAGAAAGATGGAGAACGGCATTGGGGGTTAGATGGTTCAGACTAACCCCGAAATAACCAAGAAATTGATGAAGGAAGGCAGAAGCAGGAAGACAAAGTCCGGCGCGGACAAAGGAAACAAAGAGGACAATCTCACCAGGACCCAGAGCCAGAACCCGATGCTCGCCCGGAACTCTCCATTCAGCGATGACTTTGCTTTGGATCAAGCCGTCGCTAACGAGCTCGCGCAGCTGGTCTTCGCTTGTTGTTGGAGCCGACCAAACCTTCTGAGCAGCCCTCATGGCCACGAACTCCTCGTTTTCGATCAAGGAAAGGGATGACTCCTCGTCCACAAAGGTCGCCTGAGACTTGCTTGTGGTTTTCTTCTTTCCCATGAACTAGCGGAAGCAAAAAGGCACTGGGGAAGATGAAGCTAGGATGGTGGTGCTCGGGTGACGACGACGATGATGGCAGTGGATTTCTGAAGGCTAGGGTTTAAAGGCAAGAGCTGGGCAGCAAAGGAAAGGAAGATAAAAGGTCTTTAAATAGATTTTTCAATGATGAAAATGGCCCACGAGGCCCGTTAAAACATAGTGTGAGAACGCAACGGTCCATTTACCGACGCAGCTAAAATGACGGAGGGCACGAATCCACACAACGGTACAAACTAACGGGCAGATTTCAGACTTATCCGTCTAGCACCATGGCAGGTTTATCAAATAGCTACAAGAACTCGTCAAACCAAGAAGAAAGAAAGGGCTACCTCACAAGGAGCAAAGGTACCCGGTTATTTAAGAAAGAACTCGGTAATCTCATGAACGACAGGGATCACAGCAGAAAAGTAAAAGACAACTCAGAAGATAAGATTCATAACATTACAAGCAACTTCAAAAATAGAAGATTACAAATCTTACAAGACCCAACGAACTCGGCACCACAAAAAGCAAAGTAGCAAAGAGGAACACGGACACGGCTAGGCTCTAGAATGACTACGTGTCCCAAATTGCTACTCGGAAGGACAAACCGCCATCAGATACACTGTTTTCTTCAAAGGACGGACGTAGTGCATCCAAGGCAGAAATCGGCAGCAAGGTCGGGCAACATGGAGCAGAGAAGGCCAGCAGGCATCTGTCTACCCAAGACCGATGTGATGCTGGATATGATGTTGATCTGCACCGGACAGTCTCAAGACAGGCGACGAGGATCAACCCAGAACTATCGGATGAAGGAACGAAGCCCACATCACAAGACTTCCTCCAACTACCACCACGTACACCCTGGCACAATGCTGTCGCAGGATTAGCCTACCTCTAATCCTTATTACAAGACTTCCTCCAGCTACGACAAGACACACAAGAACTACAAAATATGCCCGGGGGCTACTCTAATTCACAAACTACCATGCTCATAACCACGAAGGTTTCAACAGAATGTCCAATGGATGAAAATGAGCACTCCGGGACAGTATTTATAGACCAAAGGAGCGGCGCACATGGACTAGGAGTACCAACGAAATAAGCCTAACAAAGGACACAGTGAAAAGATAGGACTCAATAATGGATGACTCAGGCAAGAGGAAGCAGTACTCGAAGACAGGCATATTCAGAAGAATATACCAGCACAGTACAACCCGTGAACAAAAGGCATTTACACTCAACCACCACCATACAACTACATCTGACAACGACGACGACACATCAAGACTCTTCATCCGACTTCTTTTCTAAAGGGAAGAACTCAGACAAAGCACGGGGCTATGGGACACATAACTTTTGCAAGCAAAAGCAAGAGGCTCGGGGGCTACACTCAGTAAGTGCAATTTTTACGAAAAATTGCACCCACCCAAAAAGAACCCAGACATAAGCTCAGAGGTTGCATGCCGCGAAACTACTCGGATGATGGTTTAATCCAAGACTAAAGGGCCGCTTCGGAAAGATGCCGCAAAACTACTCGGATGATGACATAATCCAAGTCTCGGGGACTACTTCAGGACACACATTTTTAAACAACATAAAAGATCAAGACCCTCCAACTTTTTGTTCCAAATAGCAAGAGGCTCGGGGGCTACACTCAGTGAGTGCCCTTTTTCTTTGAAAAAGCGCACATCGCCAAAAGACTTCCTCAACGCAGACCACTCCAAGACATTACGACAAAAAGAACCCGGAACGAGCCATATTTGAGTTCTTTTCGATAAAAATGCAACGAACAATCAGAGCAACTTCAAGATAAGATCCTCCAGCTCCTTGTTCCAAATAGCAAGAGGCTCGAGGGCTACAACCAGATGGATGTACTTTTTCTTCAGAAAGCACTCACCACTCGAAGATCCCAAGAAGCGCTACAAGGTTTCACTCCAGAAAGCACTCGGATGACATTTTGTTCCTACTCAACGAGACTTGAAGGAGCAAAGCGAGACTTTTAGAGCTCAACCATGAAGTGCTCGGGGGCTTGTCGATGTGGGACCCACAGGATACCCCACCAGGGAGAGAGAAGATCTAATCCAACTAGGATTCTTCCTATGTAATCTTAGTAGTAGAACTATTAAGTAATCCTACTAGGAAATCTCATTGTAAACCGACTAGGACTCTGGCTTCCTGACTATATAAAGGAGGGCAGGGATCCTAAGAGAAGACAACAATTGTACAACACAACACAACACATCACAATCAATCCAACACAAAGGCTAACGCTGACTGGATGTAAGGTTATTACTCGATCTACGATCGAGGGCCTAAACTAGGATAAATCGACTGTCTCTTGCGTTAACCATCGAGTTCAGCATACGCCGAAGCCCGAACATACTGCCCTGGGTACCCCCGTGGTAGGCTATCGGTGGTGAAACATCGACAATGACCTCGATACCATAGACCATGAAGAAAGGTGTGTAGCCGGTGGCCAAGCTAGGAGTTGTCCTTAGGCTCCAAAGCACCATACGGAGCTCGGCGAACCAGCATGCGCCGAACTTGTTCAGCCGGTTGAAGATCCTGGGCTTAAGGCACTGTAGGAGCACGCCGTTTGCGCACTTGACCTGCCCGTTCGTGCAGAGGTGTGCGACGGTAGCCCAATCAACTCAGATGTGTTGTTCATCGTAGAATCGAATGAATTTCTTACTGGTGAACTATGTGCCATTGTCTATAATGATAGAGTTTGGTACTGCAAAGCAATGGATGATATCAAGGAAGAATAGCATAACCTGCACGGATTTGATTGCAGAGATTGGCCATGCTTCGATCCATTTTGTGAACTTGTCTGTGGTGACAAGTAGGTGGATGTAGCCCCTGGGCGCCTTTTTGAGAGGCCTAACTAGATCGAGCCCCCAGAACATGAAGGGCCACGTGATGGGGATCATCTAGAGTGCCTGGGCTGGGAGGTGAGTTTGTCGAGCGTAGTACTGACACTCTTCGTAGGTGCATATGATTTGCTTGGCGTCGGCTACTATAGTGGGCCAGTAGAAGCCCTGGTGGAATGCATTCCCAACCAAGGTTCTAGGCATGGTGTGGTGACCGTAGACCCCACCGTGGATGTCGCCTAGCAGAAGCTTCCCTTGTTTGGCGAGGATACAGAGCTGTAAGATCCTGGTGTGGCTCCATTTGTAGAGTTCGCCTTCTACAAGAACGAAGGACTTGGTGTGATGTGCGAGTCATCGAGCTTCCATCTTATCCATCGATAGCGTGTCACGGAGGAGGTAGTCGAGGTAGAGTGTTCTCCAGTCATCTAGAGGGACGGACTCTATCACTGGATCCTCTTCAAGCTCCATGACATCGGGGCCAAGCAGAGCCATCGGTTGGTTAGCCCCTAGGGCTAGATTAGATGGGCCATCGTTGGCTTGCTCTGACCCTTCGTAGCACACTGAGGGTGTGTGTTGGTCACTGGTGAAGACGCCCATCAGCAATGGTTCTCGACCAAACACTGCTTTTGCAAGTGCATCGGCCACCTCGTTGAGGCGCCATGGGATGTGATTGAGTTCGAGGCCGTCGAATCTATCCTCTAGCCATCAGACCTCTTGGCAGTACGTAGCCATCTTGGCGTCATGGTAGCTCAACTCCTTCATGACTTGGTTAACGATTAGCTGGGAGTCACCCTGAATGTCGAGGCGTCGGATGCCCAACTCGATGGTGATTCATAGGCTGTTGATGAGTGCTTCATACTCGGCCACATTATTTGATGAGGGGAAATGGAGACAAACCATGTACCTCATGCAGACCTCGAGGGGTGATACGAAGACTAGCCCCGCACCAACACCCTTCTTCATCAGCGACCCATCGAAGTACATCGTCCAGTACTCTTGATCAACGATCGCTGGTGGTGTTTGGACCTCAGTCCATTCCGTGATGAAGTCAGCCAACACCTAGGACTTGATCGTCGTTCAGGAGGCATATGTGATGCTTTGATCCATCAGCTCGAGTGCCCACTTTGTGGTTCTTCCCATGGTGTCCTGGCTCTGGACGACCTCATAGAGGGGGAATGACATCATGACCGTCACAGGGTGTGACTCGAAGTAGTGATGTAGCTTCCTATTGGTGATGAGGATGGTGTATAGGAGCTTCTAGATCTAGGAGTAGTGGGTCTTGGAGTCAGATAGTACCTCACTGATGAAGTACACAGGGCGCTGCACCTTAAGCGCATGCCCCTCTTCCTCCCGCTCCACTACCAGGGCGGCACTGACTACTTGCATGGTGGCCGCTATGTATAGCAGGAGGGGTTCTCCCTTGCTTGGAGGAACTAGGATCAGAGGCCTTGTTAGAAGCAGTTTGACCAGGTCAAGTGCCTCCTAGGCCTTGGACATCCACTCAAAGTGGTTGGCTTTCTTTAAGAGTCGATAAATGGGGAGGCCTCGTTCGCCGAGGTGCGAGATGAATCGGCTAAGGGCGGTGAAGCACCCCGTGATTTGCTAAACCCCCTTTATGTCGTAAATTGGGCCCATCCTCATGATGGCCGAAATCTTCTCCGAGTTGGCTTCGATGCCGCGCTCGGAGATGATGAAGTCGAGCAGCATGCCCCTCGGGACCCCAAAAACACATTTTTTGAGGTTGAGTTTGATGCTATTTGCTTGGAGTTTCGCAAAGGTTTGCTCTAGATCAGCGACAAGGTGATCGGTCCATTTGGACTTAACTATGATGTCGTCGATGTAGGCCTCAACAGTCCGCCCAATGAGGTCCCCGAAGCATCTGAGCATACAGCGCTGGTATGAAGCTCTAGTGTTTTTTAGACCGAACGGCATTGAGACATAGCTGTATGATCCGAGGGGGTGATGAAAGATGTCACGAGCTGGTCGAATTCTTTCATCGTGATTTGATGGTAGTCGGAGTACGCTTCAAGGTGGCAGAGGGTTTTCACCCCGCGGTAGAGTCGACTATTTGGTCTATGCGTGGTAAAGGAAACGAATCCTTTGGGCATGCTTTGTTGAGACCCATATAGTCAACACACATCCTCCATTTCCCACTCTTCTTTCATACAAGAACGGGATTAGCTAACCACTCTAGGTGGTGTACTTCCCTGATGAATCCGACGGCCGATAGTTTTGCTATCTCTTCATCGATGGCCCTACGCTTTTCCTCATCGAAGCGACGTAGATGTTGCTTCATCGGCTTGGAGCCTAGATGGATTTTCAAGGTATGCTCGGTGACCTCTGCTGGAATGCCTGGCATATCCAAGGGTTTCCACCCAAAGATGTCTTTGTTATCACGGAGGAAGTGAACGAGCATGCTTTCTTATTCAAAGGAGAGCGTGGTACCAATGCGTACCATTTTACCCTCGGAGCTATTGAGATATCTAAGGACCTCCTTGGAGCCCTCTGCCAATTAGAATGACCTGGTTGACTTCTTCACATCGGGCGCTTCTCCGGCGACCTCCATCCTGAGGGCGGTGAGTTCCCCAGAGGCAACGATTGCCGTGGCATGGCCACAGCATTTGACCTCGCACTTGTAGGTGCGCTGGAAGGAGGTGTTGATAGTGATGACCCCATGGGGGCCCAACATCTTCAACTTGAGGTACGTATAGTTGGGGATGGCCATAAACTTCGTGTAGCATGGACGTCCCAGGATGGCATGGAAGGTTCCGGGGATCCCCACCTTCTTAAAGGTGAGGGTCTCAGTCCTGTAATTGAACCAATCCCCAAAGGTAATGGGCAAATCAATCTGCCCGAGTTGCATGGCTTGCTTCTCGGGCATGATGTTGTGGAAGGGTGCTCGGACTAGGCGGAGGTGTGTGCAGTCGACGCCCATCACGTCGAGCATCTTTGCGTATATGATGTTGAGGCCGCTTCCTCTATCCATCAGTACTTTGGTGAGGCGCTTTAGGCCGATGATTGGTCGACCACAAGCAGATATCTTCTAGGTGTGGGATGACATCCAAATGGTCAGTCCGATTGAAGGTTATGGTGGACCCTGAGCACCAGAGGAAGGGAAGTGTGGCCGGTTGGGCCATGTAGACTTGGCGGCGTGTGACCTTCTAATGACGTTTGGAGTCATAGGCCATTGATCCTCTAAAGATCATGAGGCTGCCGTCTAGCATTGGAAAGCCATAGTCCTTCTCCTTGGTGTTGTCCGTAGTGGGGGCAGGTTCCTTCCCCTGCTCCCCTTTGTTGGAGCTTCTAGATAAGAACTTCCATATAAGGCTATAGTCCTTGAGTAGATGCTTTGCAGGAAAGGCGTGGTTCAGGCACGACCCCTCGAGCATTTTTTTGAAGTGGTTCAGAGTGCCCTCTATGGGTTTCCAACCACCCTTGCGGTCAGCAGCAGCCACGAGCGAGTCCTTGTGTTGTTGCTTCTTATTCTTTCTTTTGGTGGAACGATTGGAGGTGCCTTTGCTGGCACCCTCGTCCCACCTTGCCTTGCCCTCAAGGTGATTGAAGATCATTCTGACCACCTCCTCTCCTGAGGCATGGCTGGTGGTGATGACCAGGAGTTTCTTGGTGGTTTGTGGGCCCTTGCGTCCTAGCTTATGAACCAAGGACTCATAGGTCATCCTAGATAGGAAGGCTCCAATTACGTCGGTGTCGGTGACATTAGGGAGGTCATTGCACTACCAGGAGAAGTGCTAGATGTACCCGCAAAGGGTCTCATGGGTTCCCAAGGCATTTGTATGTGCTCTGAAAGTTTCCCACAAAGATCTCCTTCAGATCCGCCCAACTCTGGATTGCGTTGGATGGCAGGTGTTCCAACCACGCCCGGGTGGAATCGACCAAGAATAGTGGAAGGTTATGGATAATGAAGTCATCATTATCCGCACCATTGGCTTGATAGGCAAGCTGATAATCTTCAAGCCAAAGTTGGGGCTCAGGCTCTGGTCCTCGCCGCTGTCGTAGCGGGAATGCAGCATTGAGGATGTGCCGGCTGAAGGCCTAAGGCCCTAGCAGGTTGGGGCTCAGGCTTTGGTCCTCATCGCTATCGTAGCATCTGCCACTTTGAGGATCATAGTCATGGTGGGCTCCTTCCCTTGGGTCGCTGTAGGTGTGTCTTTGGGCGTCGATGGTGCTGCGCGCGTCGCGGTTGTGGCCAAGACATTGATGTACTAGGATCACAGCGCACTGCCCGACGCCTTGTGGTGCTTGGTGGACTAATACATCCCTGGCGGGACGCATTGAGGGCATACGATAGCTGGTGTTGAGCTCATGTCGCTGAGACAATGAGCTTTCCACCTGCTGTGCTGCTGCACGCTCAAGCAACGTGCGAATTTTGTAGTGGGCTCGATGATCCTCGGGCGTTGCGGCTTCTGGAAGGCCATGGAGCAAAGCTATTGCGGCGGTGTTATTCTGGCTTGCCCGAGCGAAGTGAGGAAGGGTTTCATCATCGGTGATGATCCTTCGGTTCACATCACGGGCCATGATGCGTGCGCGCCCACCGTCTTCACGGCGTTTGATCTCTCGATCGACCTCCGTGTACTCCCAAACAAGTTGTTATTCGGCTTCATCTATCTCCCACTTTTGGTCTCTCAGCTGCTCCACTGCTACATGAGGTGGGGCCATTGTCCCCCCTTTGGATCCATCACCAAGGTTGCCTGCCAAGGTAGCATCATCCACGGAGACGATCTCAACGTGTCCCTCGGGGGTACCTGCCATGAAACATTCCCGGGAGGGGTGATGGCTCCCCCTACTAGAGTCAAAGCCAGAGTCTGACCCTTATCCCTCTGCAAGGAGGTCGTGGAGGGATTCTATGATGCTTTCGATCATCCCCATGAACTCGTTATTCATGGGGGATGGGATCATGTGCTATGCCACAAGGTGGCTAACGGTCGCCATGATGTTGTGGAGACCGAACGGAAGTGCCATCGGGCTACTTCGTGCAGAGTGTTTTGGAGAGGGAGTGAGGTGGTGTGGGTCCTTCCTAGATGGCTGGGGTCTAGGGGAGACGCTGGGCTAGTACTCAAGCCTCCCGTAGTTGAAGCTGATGGAGAGGAGAGACTAGATGGCGGCATGGGCCAATGCCAACTCTCCTCCCACCGTGACGATGAAGTCCAAGTCACCAAAACACATGCGTGCGCCTAGGACCCAGCTGATTGCATGGCTAGCCATCCGAGGCTTGATTTAGATCGTGCAAAGGCCCCTACCTAGTGTGCCAACTGTCGGTGTTTCAAACAAAAACCGGCTAGTAAATTTATAATTATTGCGCATTAGGCCCGGATGGTGCACTAAAGGACACAAGATTTATACTAGTTTGGGTTGAATGTCCCTATGTCCAGTCTACTGCTGCTCGTGTTATTAGTACCGAAAGAGGTTTGTAGTAGGGGGTATAAATGGTCGAGAGAGGGACAGGTCCCAAGTCTCTGATAGAATGGTTGAAAGGTCGCCAAGAGCTCAGTTGCTGCTTGGCTGTGTGTTATGTTGAATTGATCCATCAAAAGTTGATCCCTTTAGTGGGGTGCCCTACCCTCCCTTTTATAGACCAAGGGGGAGTAGGGGGTATAGATGGGAGAAAGAGGAAAAAACCAAATGTGGACAAGGTCCTTTGGGGGAGGCGGGTCTTCCTTTTCCCGTGTGCCTGCCATGCTAACATGGCAGACCGTCCTAGGGATGGTGTGTTTGCTGATCCTTATAGGGCCATGCTCAGGCTCCTGTCAGCAAGTGGGTGCGTCCCATCCTACACTGGCGGAGGGTGTGGCGTGTTAGAGGGCCAAGCTATGGCCCTTCGGGGAGTAGATGGGGAAGTGACCCTACGTCCATCACTATAGGTGATGAGAATTCTGTCTTGGATCATAGTGGTTGTCGTATGTCTGTGTTAGTATCCATGTTCAAAGGCTGATGACGGTGCCTACAACACTGTGGGACAAAAGTAGGCGCCTACAACACTGTTTGGGCACTATTAGGTCAGAAAGGGCCTAAAGCGCCTGTCCCATCGTGTCTTGGCGGTGCCTTCCTACAGGCATATAGGGCTTGGCCCTCGATTCTGCGGTTGACTCAAATGCCCTGTCGTACCCTGTGCTTGTCTTTATGAAGGATCAAGGTGTAATCGTTAGGCGTGGCAGAGCCCGCCCTCGGATGTCGGGCGAGGCAGAGCCCGCCCTTAGCCATCGAGTGAGGCAGAGCCTAGCCCTTGGGGGTCGAGCGAGGTGGAGCCCGCCCACAAACGGCGGGTGAGGCGAAGCCTGCCCCTAGCCATTGGGCAAGACAGAGTCTAGCCCTTAGGAGTCGGGCAAGGCAGAACTAGCCCTCGGTTGTTGGGCAAGGCAGAGCCAGCCCTTGGTGGTCGGGCGAGGCAGAACCAATCTTTTGTCGTTCGAGCAAGAAGCGCAGTAGTGTTCTCGTCTGATTGGAAGTGTCAACGTTCGGTGGTTTTTAGTTTCACCTCGTTGCGTACCCTAGTATTAGGTCCTCAACACAGACCCAGGTGTTTTTTGGTGTGCAGTCAAAGCATAGCCAGATGAGGCGAGTTTGGGGTCGTAGACCCAAGCGTTTAGTGTGCAGTCAAAGTGTAGCCGGATGGGGCGAGTTTGGGGTCGTAGACCCAGGTAGTTTTTGGAGTGCAGTCGAAGCGTAGCCAAATGGGGTGAGTTCAGGGTCACAAACCCAGGCGTTTGGTGTCTCGAGCCCTCGAGCCCCATTTGGCCTTAGTAGGGGTCAGCTTGAGTTGTGTGCGTTACCCCATCCTCGGTTTCTCACAACCAGAGCGGCTGAGTTTTGTCGCTTGTCCCGATTGCTCAAGCTCGAGTGACACGCTAGGTGAGTTCGCTAATAGGTATGATCGAGTGGAATCCAGGTCTATCGCTCATGATGGGGTCGGCATAGCCCTCTTATGACATTCCATTGCTCCATTACCTACAACATGGTAGATGCCTGGGTCATTTCGAAGACCGACCTAGGTAGCCTAATGGCCTCCCCTCGATGGAGATTATATGGGCTTGGCAGAGGCTTAGGATCAAATGAGAAGGTTGAGATAACCCTGTCTGCTAGACTGGGTGAGAGCCACATGGGGCTCATCTACGTTTTTCTCCCCTGGCTCTATTTGATGTGGGGCAGCCTCAAGCCCTTCGTGGGCCGACCTTTAAACCTTGGTCGATCGTTGTGCATGTTGAATGAGGCAACTGCCGCTATGTGACGCACCATGGAGCATTGTGATGCATTTCGCTACATGTGCGATGCTTAGTTCCTAAGCCCCCAGGCGGTTCAAGACCCAAATCATCCAGGGGGCATAGGCATATGGAATGAGTGCGCGTATGGATATATGAAATGGTTTGTAAAGAAATAGAGGGGGTCGGTAGTGTTACCTTGATGACTCGAGTGATGGGGTTTGGACAGCTCTAATTGAAAATGCTCGACCGAGACCCGTGCTCGTCGTTCGTGATGGAGTCAGCATGGCCTACATGGGGGCATCCCTTTACTCCTTACCAGTCTCTTGTTGTCTTTTCTTGAGTCATTCGATTGACTTAGGAAGCTCAATGGTCTCTCCCGGTGGAGATCCTGTTTTTTGGTTTTTCCAAGTCCCGCCTGGGGAAGCAGAGGACCACATGCGTGCGGTGGCGCTTTGGTTCTTGTGCCTATCGTGTGGTAGTGGTTGGCATGCTGTAGTGGTGGGCCATACCCAGGCCATGTCTCGTCTAATCAGAAGTTGTTCCATTGGGTAGGGCATGTCTCATCGGTCAGGGCGTGTCTTATCAGCATTAAATGGGAAAGAGAGAGGTTTTTTCGCTCCACCATTTTGTCTTTCTCGATTGGTGGGCCTTCCCCTAACTGATGTACCCTTTTCCTTAAGTAGGAGAAGGGAGAAGGTTTTTGCCCTATTCTTTCGCCTACTCCTCATCTGTCGCCTCATTTCCTCTTCCATCTTGCCCAGAGCGTTCTTGAGAGCCATGGCGGTTTCTTGGAAAAAAAGGGAGAGAGCGAGGGAGAAGAGAAAAACTCACAAATCCATTTGTGATCCTAGAGCGATATGTCGGACTGGAGGTCATCCATTGTGAGAGAGTCAGTGTTGAAGGTCTTTGCCACGAAGGGGTTTCTGTCGCCGAAGGAGGTGGCGCACTAGAGGGCTCCCGGGAGGGAGGAGTTTTTGCAACCTCGGTTCGGTGAGGTGGTTTCCTTTCTTGCCTTCCATGAGCGCGAGTTAGGATACCCTGCGTACTGCTTCCTACGTGGACTCCTTAATGAGTGGGGTCTAGAACTACGGCACCTCAATCTGATGGGGGTGCTGCACATCACCGGCTTTGTTACCGTCTACGAGGCCTTCCTCAGGATGGAGCCGCACGCGGACTTCTTCTGGTGGCTGTTCTCTGGGAGAGCTTTGACGGTGGGGAATCCACTCAAGGTTGCGCCGGTGGGGGGTTTCGCCCTATAGAGAAAACCGAGCGTGGGAGGCTCCTATCCCATGTACATCCCCTATGACTCTAACTGGGGGTGGCATGGGGAGTGGTTTTACATTAGGAATGCAGCGAAGGTGCCGTTCCTAGTGTTCACTGAAGGGAGGATGGAGAAGCAGGATAGTTGGTCGTGGGGTTGTGCCCGTCGGGAGAAGAAGAAGGTGGAGATCATTGAGGAGGAGCTCCAAAAGCTCATGCGGCGTGGCCTTGACAGAGTGCGGGTGTTCCACACCCTCTACCACCACCGGGTTACGCCATTGGCAGAGAGGACGTAGCCGATCTAGAAGTACAACAGCCCGACGAACTTGGACCATGCATCACTGGAGGAGCTACTGAACGACGAGGTCTAGAGACGCCTTGATCGGGTGCTGTAGCTGAGGCCCAAAGAGAAGGTCGATGGGAAGCCCGCACCTTTCAACTCTGCGATCATGTCCAGACTGGTATGCTCCCTTCCCTTTAGTTCATGCTTCTTCCTCTGCTTTCCTATTTTTTGATTTTGAGTCACCCGTTCTATAGGGACTTGGAGTTTACTTGTCCTGGCCACACCTTCCCAAGGGACCGGAGGGCGTGGCTCGGCAGGCTGCCTAGAAGGAGGCGGCGAATGCTAGGAAGAAGAAGAGAACTAAGGAGGTTCAGCAGAAGCAAGAGAAGGAGTAGGAGATTGCCCGGCACGTGAAGGCCGGGGAAAGAAGGAGCGATGTCGAGTCAGAGCTTGAGTTGGAGGCTCCTACTGAGGTTGATGACATGATTTTCTCCATGGAAGAGGAAAGTTGGGAGGTCACCATGACCTTGGTAGAGCGTCGTGACCCTGCGGTGATGTACGCTGGTGATGAGCAGGAGGCAGAGAGGTGCGTGGTGGTTCCCATGCTAAGGAAGCGTACGGCGAGCGCGGACACCGTCGGCGAACGGGAGGCGAAGTGGATGCGGTCACTGCGCCCGTTGGTGGCGTCACTGGTCACGTCCCCGCCTGCCGTGGACGTGGCCAAGCAAGTCGGGTTGTCCAAGGAGCGTGTTGGTACCCGTGCATCGTCAGGAACAGTGCCAGTGCATGACTCATAGCCAGGGGATGCCCCGCTTGTTGCTCTAGTCAGGGCGTCCCGAGCCAAGGGTTGTGGTGACCCATAGGCCGAGCAGGAGTGGGTTGGGATGACTCTGCCCCCGGCTGATGTTAGGGGTGTAGGTCGTAGCCTAGGAGCGGTCCTTGCCCTATAGGCCCATCGACATTGGGTCTTGCCTTTAGAGTCATGTCGCTTACCTCCCGGTATGTTTTTCTTTGTTTGTTTTGCTGTTGAGTCTTTTTGGAGTATGACTTATCTACAATTTTTTGTCAGCGGCCGGGCGATGATGGGGTTGAGCATCACTCTAACTCTCATGCAGGAGGTTTAGAGGCCCACCCTACAGTGCATCGCGACGAGTGATGGGGAGAACAGGGTGGTGGTGGTGAACCCTTCCCTTCTGAGGGTGGGGCCCCCCGAGGTCGGTTGCTGGTACCATGGCAGCGATGACATTGGCATTGGCAATGATCCCAGTGCTGACGGCGGAGGTCACATTAGAGGTAACTCTTGCGGCCCCTCCTCCACCAGCTGAGGCACAAGAGGAGAGGGAGACTAACTCCCTATCTCACCGGGTGGAGGGCTACACGGCTCACCCTCGTGGTCGGAGCTAAAGGCGCTAGGGGGAGACATGTCTAGGATGGAGTTGGAATGGCCAGCGGTGGCCCACGCAATCGAGGTGGTGGAGATCCCATTCGATGACGAGGAGAATGACATGGTAGAGCTACCAATGTCATCGCGGGAGCTAGCAGTGGTCTAGTCGGAGGCTGGGCACTCTGGCGGGCTATCGGAGGGTGACCTGGACTGGCCCTGCCCCGAGGACCTGGCAAAGGTTTGGTTCGTCCATTAGGATCCCCAGAAGTGTTAGCTCTAGGACATCCTTGGGGTGAAAGGACTTGCCACGGTGTTCGAGCTTGCTAACCTATCCATGAAGCTCGAGGACGCCCAAGAGCTAGTTAAGTCCACCCAGCAGTTAGTCTAGGTCGACCTACAGCTCACCATGGAGGTGAGTTTCCCGTTTTTGTCCTTGACCTCTGAATCTCTTGTTGGTTGCCTCAGCATGCTTGCTTTTCATAGGGTCTAAAGGAGATGTCATCCTGTAAGTCCCACTTCCTCTAGATGGAGCATGCCCGGGTGGCTGAGCTTGAGCATTAGCTAGAGTCCACCCACCGCGAGTCCCAGGATCGGGCGGCCGAAGTGATCGCAGTGTGGGTGGAGGAGCAGCGTGCAGCGGAGCGGGCAACCATCGCCGAGCGGGGGCTTGAGGCGGTGAAGGCCCGCTAGGCGGAGGCCGAGGCGGGGTTGTAGAAATCCCTAGCGGACATAGAGGCAGCACTCCAAAAATCCCTGGAGGCCCTTGAGTCAGAGCGGGATGCCTTGGTGTCAGAGCGGAACGCCATGGAGTCAGCACGAAAGGCCCTAGAGTCAGAGCGAAAGGCCCGGTCAGAGGCAGACCGAGAACTGTCGCGCTTTGGGGCCGAGTGATGGGGACGGAGGAGGCGAGCGCCCAGTTGCGTGAGTAGGTGGCCTAGCAGGTGGAGGAGTTCTCCACCCTTGAGAACTTCCACCTTAGTACGTACCTTTTCTATTGTTCATCACAATGGTTTCTTCCTTCAGCCTATTTCCAAGCTTGTCGCCCTTCTTTCAGAGCTAGGCGGAAAGGTAAAGTCGCTGGAGCGGGACCTAGAGATGGCCTAAGGCAACTTTTGGCCAGAATGCAAAGGAGCTGGCCAAGTCCCATGAAGTGCAACGTGCTCTCGAGGGCGAACTTGACCATATCTGCAATGTCGCCTAGCTTGTCGTCTCGGAGGTCTTCGGGTCGGTGCCAAGTACCAGCACGCTTGCTATCTAGCTCACGGAGGCCTTGGATGCAGTTCGGGACCTTATCACAAGTGGGCTATTCTACGGAGCGTCAAGGGTGTTGACCTCAGGGGTGACGTACCCCTAGAACCTAGACTTCGCCACTATCTGTAGCGAGTATGCTAACAGCTTGAGCACGGAGGACATCCAATCGCTTGAGGAGAGCTTGCTGCCACACACAAGGTTGGTGGTAGAGCAAGTCTCTATGCAGTGGGTGATGGATGTCCGCCATGAAGACATGTCCAGAAGCGTGCATTGGGGGGGACGTTGCCTAGCCTACGGATGACACAAAGCCTAGGTCGGATGTGGACATCGCCCTGGCGTCGACCAAGCCAAATGTCATCCTACCAGGGAGTGGACAGCCCGTGCCTTCACCAGTCATACCGACAGTAGAAGTCGCTGAGCCACCCCAATAGCTTGTAAAGTATAAGTAGTTTAGTAGATGTAAAAAGATTAAGTTCATGGGGGAGCCCCCGTGTAAATGTTCTTATGTGTTTTAATGACTACAATCGGTTTCGGTTTTTATGATGGAGTCACCCCGTTCGAGGAAACTTATCCCTTTTGTTCCTTAGTTTTTCCCTTAGCATAATTTTGTTTTTTATTCTTTCTTTCTCGTACTTGCCTGTTCGTCCCATAGGCTGCAACCTTGGGATCCCAGGGCGTGGCCCGCGACGCTCAGCTGCTCATAACCGTCAAGAAAGGCAGGGTGTGATCGGTCAGAATGTTTTAAAGCAAAGCTATATAAGGCAAATTAAAGGAACGAACTACCCTTTTGTTTGGGTAAGAAGGAGTTTCACCATATGATAGTAAACAAAAAAAGAGAGGTAGTAGTGTACTCTCGTGGAGCCCCTGAGCTCCTGGGCCGAAAAGTGTTCGGGTTGGGGTGCTCTTATAGGAGCAAACACTAAGTAAACAATGGTAATACTAAAATTTCGGGGAAGAAAAAACAACATGGTTGTTCCAAGCGTTTGGTGAGAATGTCGTCGTTGTTGTCCTTTAGTCGGTAGACGTCTAGTCGGTTCACTTCAACCTTCAGTCATATGTATCCTTGTCCGCTACGCCCCTTTCTCGGCGCTGCTTCTACACCTTTTTCTTCCTTTGGCCCACCAGCCTGTCGTAGAAGGCGCTTGAGGAGCTCATAGTCCTTATAGAGGTGTTTGACGGGGTAGTTGTGGTTGGTGCACGGGCTCTCCATGAGCTCATGGAAGTGGCCCGGAGGGTCCTACTGAGGCTGCTTGCCAGTGTGATCAGCCGTGGCGACCAACACAGAGTTGGCTGGTCCGCGGTGATCTTTTTTGTTCTTTTTTTCCTTCTGCGTGGAGGGGCCCTTGTCCTGATCCTGGTGCTTGGCCTTGCTTTTGCCTCAGCCTCTGTTGGAGCACGGTGGGAACATCGCTCACTAGAGGTGTTGGACAAAGTTCTGTGGTCCTAAGCCATTAGGGCTAGGACTCCGGTCGCTGTTGCCCATGTCTCAGTTCGGCCCGAGCCGCACGTATACAGGCGATCGGTGTGGAGCGGTCA
This sequence comes from Miscanthus floridulus, assembly GCF_019320115.1. Classification (NCBI taxonomy): domain Eukaryota; kingdom Viridiplantae; phylum Streptophyta; class Magnoliopsida; order Poales; family Poaceae; genus Miscanthus; species Miscanthus floridulus. The sequence continues at coordinate 104,342,378 of NC_089585.1, read as the reverse complement.
TCAAGTCAAGACGTGATGCCAATGCGGCCTCTTGTGCCGCGCTCGATGGTTGTAGCGGTGAGCGTGTGGAGCGACTCATCTGCTACATCTCCATTCCCCTAGTAGGGAGCAAGGCCGTGAGTCGGTGTCACGATACGGAGCTCTCCACTTGTTGAATGGTGGCAGTCTCCACTAGTGCCCGAAGGTTTCGGTGGATCACCTATTCTTGAGGGTTGTTCGGCTTAGGAAGGCCGCGTAGAGGCATTGCCGTAGCGGCGATGTTCTGATTGGCCCAAGCGAACTTTGGGGGATCGTTCCCCCTGTCCATGGTGTTGCGCTGGACCCGACAGGCGTGACCCTAGGCACCGCTCATCGATCTATGTGCGCGGGGCGCAGTGTGGTGTGTCGAGCGCGTAGGTGCAGTCGATGGCTGGTGCAGCCACTGTTGTTGTAGTTCCTCGCCGTGCTCCCATGTGAGCTCGGTAGTCTCCGCACGAGTGTCTAGAGGGGTGTGAGTCTATAGGGACTCCGTTACCACCGATGGCTGTCCCAAAGCATCTGCCATAGCACACTCCTAGGATGGACGGTGGCTAGGCGCCACGTTACCGATGCTAGAGCCGTCACTCTCAACATCGTCATCCATGAGGTCGAGGAAACAAGTGGGAGCATAGCTTGCCATACCCACAAATTCAGATGTGAGAGGGGGTGGCGTCGGCATCCTTCAGAGCCCCTAGGCATACATGTCTGTGGGAGACATGACGCCATAGGGGAACCGACGGTCACGACGGGGACTACGGGGTCCCTCCGGGTAATCGGCGGAAGATAGCAAATAGCAAGTAAATAACAACATGTACATTACTCACATCGGGGTTTGAGCAGAGAGTTTGCTCGGAATGAAGCACAGAGGCCTTGTTGTTGAAGTCGTCGTGTGTCCTGGAGCCGATGGAGGGCGCCCCTCTGATGGGCGCTAGAATGAGAGCCTCCTCGTGGAGGTGTAGTATGTCGAGCCGGTCGGCGACGAAGTCCAGGCTTCCGAAGAGGAAGGCCTAGGATGGCTCGAAGATGGGTGAAACCCACATCTCAACTGGTGGGAGAGCAAGAAACTTGAGTGAGCCAAAGCGAATCGTATCGTCTAAGCCCACCATGGTGAAGGTGGCAAAAAAGTGGGCCATCCGATGACCAAAAAAGTGTTGAACGTATAATGTCTTCCCCACGGATGGCGCCAACTGTTGGTGCATAAAATGACCAAGTAAATATTTGTAGTTTTATTATATGTTGTGATCGGAGGTGGCCTAGCACTCAATGACACAATGTTTATACTAGTTCAGGCAACGTGCCCTATGTCCAGTTTGAATACGTCGGTGACTTTATTCCTAAGCCCAGGTGGTCGAAGTTTGTAGTGGGGTTACAAATGATAAGAAGAAAGATGGGGGTACAAGAGGTCCGGTCGAACTCTGGTTGGAAGGGCTGAAAGCGATAGGAGCTCCGCTATGAGCTAAGTGTTCAAGCATGTGCTTGGGGTCCGAACCAAGTGGTTTTGTGGTTGTGAACTAGTGAACTTGATCGATATAATGAATCTGGAATCACTTGAATGGATCTGGATTAACTGGATCTCTTAGGAGAGAGCGCATCCCCTTTTATAGATGAAGGGGATGGCCTTACAAGTGAGAGGGAGAGAGTACGTATGCTTCTAAACCTTGCTGTCCATGCCGGCGGGTACAGGATGATGGTAGGCGCCCACAACATTATTAGATGTCGGATGCACGTGGGAGGCTACGTCGTTTTATTTGGGTATGGCAGATGTCGGTACCTGTTATACTATTGATGTCTAGAGGCATGTGAGGGGTTTTACCATATTCACTCGGTATGCTAAATGCCGATGCCCACAACATTGTCGATGCCCAGAGGCATGTGGGGGGAGCCTTACCGTATGGGAGTTAATGGCACCCAAAATACTATAGGGAAAATGTCGGCGCCTAAACACTATTTTTGTCAGGGCGGTTGCATAGTACTATTTCTACAGGTGTATAGGTACGGTCCTTGGTATCATGGTTCGACTTATGTGCCTTGCCTTACTTTCTCCATTCGTTCCCTGGTCCTTTCTGGGCGGGCGTCCCAGTGGGTCGGTCCCAGTTGGCTCTGGTTGCGGCAGTCAGAGAAGAGCGGTGAGCAGGGTTTATGCGTACCCTAGTCGGAGACACGGGGTCAGAGTCAGAAGTAGTGTCTCAGCCAAGCCTTTCGGTCCGAGAAGCCGTCCGAAGGCGGGCTAGAGATCGAAGTGAGTGCTCCGGTCAGAGAGGAGGGCTAGAGTCAAAAAACAGGTGTCGTTCCTCCTCGGCTAGGCCTTTCGATCGGTGATTGGATCGCCCTTCTGGCCTGTTGTTCCGATACTTGGGCCGGCCCATGAGTTGTGCATTGTCTGCTTGGGTCGAGCCTTTGTTGGGAAGCCGATCCATGAGGGACCCCGGGTTTATGAACCCAACAATCTCCTACAACTAGAAAGAACAAAGTGTAGATATTTTTTGGTGCGACATTTGTTTTGGTTCATCCGTTTGCCCACGCCTACGATCCCACGACATCTTAATTACTGATTGATCGTGCCATTCTCCTTGATTGAATATTGCCTGTCATGTGATAGAGAAATCACGGTAAAATAGGAATCACGAGTAAAAGGAAAGAGAATTAACACAGAAGGAAAGAGAATTAAGACAAAAGGAATATCTTTGCATTTCTGAGAACCTTGTCAAATCTGCCTATATTTAATTACTTTCCCTCTTTACATTTGTAATAGAGACAACTTTTTCCTCCTTTTATTTGGTTTCACGCTCACGTGTTCCATCACCCTCGCTTGCTATTTCTTGCGTGAATCATAGTTGATGTCATCTGTCTTCCATGGCTCAGCCTCCTAATTCCATAAGAAGGTCCCTACCTCTCCCTGACTGGAGATCTGGCCTGCTAGAGGATCTCTTCGAGTCCATCGGGCAGCGTCTCGCGTCAGGCCATGACGCGACGTCCTTCCGATCCGCTTGGTCCCCATGGCGCGTCACCGTCCCGTTCGCGACCTTCGGGCCACTCCTACTGCGCCCGTTCGACCCCGACTTGGACCACGTCGGCTTCTACTGCGTCCCGAAGAAGAAGGTCTTGTCCAAGACACTGCTCGACGTGCGCGGCAAGGTGGCGTGCGGCTCCTCGTGTGGGTGGCTGGCGCTCATGGACGAGACGACGTCTGTGATGCTGCTAAATCCATTCGCCGGTGCCCGTGCCCCCCGAATTGAGCTTCCGCCAGCAGGTGAACACGTCTCGGCGGCGTCCTAATCGGAACGCGTGTCTAGGGTCCATGGTCAATGGGTTCTCCATCCCACCAACGGCTACGGGGGCGTGGATGTCGCAGGCAGAGCCATCAAGCTAGAAGACATGAGGGACATATTCTTCCGTGAGATCGTGCTCTCGACGCCGCCTGCCGCCGCCGGCCGTGAGTGCGTGGCCATGGCCCTGCTTGGGTGCTCCACGGAGGTCGTGTTCTGTCGGGTTGGAGTCGACAGCACATGGACGCTGCTCAACACCAAACTAGAGTTCTCCGTGGAGTCCATCGTCCACTGCCAAGACAAGTTTTATTGATCGACTGCACTGGAGAAATCTCCGTCTACAGCAGCAACATCGTCGGCGCTACTCCAACCACGATGCTGCTGCTATCGCTGTCGCAGCTGCGGGGCTCTGCCACCGTAGCTACCTGGAATCAAACGGTGAGCTGCACATTGTGGGTGCCATGGTGAGCACGTTCCACGAGACATAGAGCTCCACCTACAGCAACACGATATACAAGTGCAACCTCCATGATCGTACGCCGGAGTGGTCCTAGATGAGGGACATAGGTGATCAGACACTGTTCGTGTCTAAACATTTCAATGAAAGCTTCAGTGAAACAAGTGTATCCAAGTACGAGGAGAACAAAATCTACATGTCTGAGCCATTGTATGGGGATCCATACAACTTGGTCCATCGACCGAAGATCGTTGATATTGCTACCGGCGCATCCAAAGTGAAGCCCGTCCAGGAAAAGATGCAGAGTTCCGAGGCTCTAGGTTGGATTCGACCCAATCTCTAGAAGCTCTAGAGTGTATGAGGCTGCAACGCCGCGTACTCCGTGACTATGTTAAATTCATAAACTTTATTTTTTTGGATTAAATATCACTTTAATATTGATATTTAATTTGTTTTTTATACAAGTTGTTAGCAACGTACGGACACCCTTCGCAGTATACGAAGTGGGAAACGATGTCTCGCGGCAGAGGATAGAGTGTCGTCGAGGATATGGAGGCCCACCGGTCGGTACAGTCATGTACGCGCGCACGTAGGCATCGGAGCTACCGTGGGAAGAAATGTCTGTCTGGTCACTAACGCGCCGCGTGCGCAAGGGTGCGTTACGTTACGTGACGCTGCTGTGCTGTGGATGTAGCCATCCGTCCCGTACCCTCGATCCCATCCAATTGTCCGAGCCACGGGCGGGCCGAAAGAGATGTGTCGACAACTTGACACGGTACGCATCGACGCGCTTAGACTTTTGTGCAGGCAAATACCGATCACGTGTCGGGACTCTCGCACGAGCCGGTCCTGTTCACGTCGACTTTTTACGACGTGCAATTGAAACTGATGCAGATATACAGTACGTACACTTCTTTTCCCAACGTGCAGGTAGCTTCAGGAGTACGTCAGCGCCCTTCTCTGCGAGAAATCGAATGCAACGACTGTTAATTAGTCCGCGCTAATAGTGTTTGGATGGTGTGCATGCATGATGCAGCAGCAGGAAGCTTATCCGCGGCTTCGCCATAGCTCTCTGATTGGCAGCGCGGCAGGTAGTCGTTTCTCCTTAATTTGATGGTCTGGTCAAATCCAGCAACAACTCCTTAACAGCTTTTTTTTAGATAATGGATAAACATCCGGCCTCTACATCCGTAGATGTACACAGCCCAAAATTACAGATAATGATAAAACCAAAAAGAAAGCCAAGGTCTTATAACATGACCAAGACGCTAACTTAAACAATAAAATTGTTTCCATCCGTTATTGGATATCTCTAGAGCAATAACTTCTAATTTCTTGCTTATTGTCGAGAGCGCGTCCTTAGCTTGCTCTTCACGCTGCAGCTGGGCCCAGAAGCGTAACCAGTACGCTCCCCTGAAAATGACCTTAACAGCTGGCCAAACGAAGCCCGTCTCTGATCCATGCATTGTGCTCCAGAGTTTTCTTTTGATTCGTGAGCTGTGAGTTGTGCACAATATGATATGACAATGCAACTGCTAATACATTATACATGTATGTGTCCGTGCCCTAATTAACAATCACGAGGATCGGATTTGTTTTTGTATATAGGAGTATATATAAGGGTAGTCCCAATGATATATTGATGATGGTTTCTATTCTCATTAAATGACTTGCCACGTAGGCAAAATGCTGACATAGCAACGTAATTAATGAAGAAAAAGAGCAAAAATTCTAGAAATGGTTTCCTCATGAAGAAATCAGGTCTTCTCTTAACCCAATACACCAAGAAACCATGAAATCGCCATTGGAGAGAAATCACCAGTTTTCAGGGGGCTCGTGCCACACTTTCATTGGAGGAAGAAGATAGAGTTGGGAGAGAGAAATAGAAAATAATTATTACACAAAGACACCTCCACTGTGAAAGATAGTTTTTATAGATAATTTCTGTGCTACGAACCACGTCAGTTTCGGACTGCGTAACCAGCGCGTTTGTCACGGGCCCAGCCGAGCCCCCAACCGACAGGTAGCCTGGCCTCACACGTGCCCGAGGGAACAGGCGCCGATAGAGCTGGCGCTGGCAACGAGTCCAGCCGGAACCACACGTGCGACGGAGCTCGCCGGGCGAGCGTCCGGCTGGACTGGACCGGGCCAGACCGGATGATGGCAATGAACGCACGCACGCGCGCGCGCTTAGGGCGACGGAAAGAATTGATTGGAATCTCGCGTCCTCGCGGTGGGTGTCGTCCTGCCCGCCGCACGCATCGGGTGCCCTGCCCCTGCCTGCCTGCCTCGGTGGGCACGAGCTGGCTGGCCTGGCCTGGCCTTGCCGGACCGGACGGCACGGCACCGGGCGAGGGGCGGCTCGGGCCGGGAGGTTGGTTAGATTAATCCGTCCGTGACGCACGGCAGCACGGCCGGTGTCTGCGCGTACGCCGCCGCCGCGCGCGGCCTTCAGGAAAGGCCACCACCCCTCGTGCGACGTCGCGCGAGAACAGGTGGCGTCGTGGTACGGGCGGATCACAGACACGAGCCCCGCGCGGCGCAGGACGCCGATGCGGATGCGGGTCATGTGTGCGCCGTGCCGTGTCGGGGCACGGGGGCGCGCATGCGGCATGCACGAGCTCGCAGGCTGGCGTGCGCGGCGAGGACACAAGGACGCTGAGGACAGGGCCAAGCTGCTGTGGGCTGCTCGCTGGACAGTGGACAGCAAGGGCTCTCGCCTCAGGCACGCGTAGCAGCAGTACTTTGAGAGTTTTACGCGGTGGCAGTTTTGGGGGTTTCCCGCGAGCTTTGTTGGGCAACAGCCAACAGGATTGCTCATCAGAGCTGCGATTCGGATGGACCGGGAAAAAAAGAGTCACTGCTGTCTGCTTGTAGTATATGTGAAAAGAGTACTGCTAGCGCATAAGCTAATGCTGACCTTGAGACTTTTTTTTTACAACAGTGACCTTGAGACGTGAGTTGTCATTCCAGAATAGCTTGGCATTTGCCACTTGGCACGTAGTGATATTTGGTTTCACAATTTTTACGCTGCTGCGATCTTAACCCAAAGTAACTATTAATATGCCTCTTCGTTTGGTTGTGGCTTGTCGTAAAAGATCGTAAATTTTCAGCCGGAACAGTATTTTTCTCTTACACAAACCAGCTAGCGGTACTTCTTCACGAACCAGCCACGATACGAACCAGCCAACCGAACGGCTGATGATCCGAAGCAGCACACCATGGGGCAGCAGTTCTCTCGGGCAGCCGACGATTCCTGCGCTCCGTTTTGGCTTTTCGCCAGATGAGCTGCGGGGCAGCTAGGTAAAGCGTGTCAGCATGCCGCTAATCTTCGTTACATAAATGTGTTGCTTATTTGGATTAAGAATTCCAAATCAAAACACTTGATAAATTGTGCGTAGTCTTGCAAATCGGTTTGAACCGCGGTATTCCTTCGGCCTGTTCGTTTGACTGGTTCATATCGTTACTGGTTCGTGAAGAAGTACTACTGGCTGGTTTGTGTGAGAGAAAAATACTGTTCCGGCTGAAAATTTACGATCGTTTACGACAAGCCACAGCCAAACGAACAGACTGCTTACAGTTAAATATAGAATAAGATTTTGTGACATGTAGACCTCACGTGTCATGTTCATGGTTTTGATAAAACTTGACATGAGTACTGTCAATAGCCTCTTTCAGTCTGAATTCGACTTAGCCACGAACCAAACATACTACTTTGGTCAAAATTTGGCACTGCTTAAGGCCATACCAAATATAACATTTTGCACAAAAATTTGGCACTGTCTAAGGCCATAGCTTTTTCTTTTTTTGATGAGGTAGCCTAACACCATATCTTTTTTTAAAAAAAAATGTTTAAGGTAGCTTAAGGACATAGCTAGTACACCCTCTGCCTTAAAATAAATTTGACTATATTTATAGGAAATATTAACAATATTTATTGCATATAATAAGTATATTATGAAAATACATTTACTAATTTGGTGTATAAATATGTGTGCTCTTTTCTATAAATCTGATGTAACTTAAAACAATTTGAGCTAGAACAAGTTTAAAAGTCGATTTAAGTACAGTGTTTGGTTATGCCTCCAAGGATACGAGATGCGCAGCGTGGCAACCAAACATAGCATTCCGGTTGGGCTACTTGCGCTAGTACACACATTATGTAACCCGTGGCACGGCCCAGTACTGCAATTGATTACGAGAGCCCAGTACTGCTACTTAAGATTGATTACGTGAGCCCAGTACTGCTATTTAAGGGCCTACAACAGAAACCGGAACTAGGCCAAAAATTCGGCTCTACATGGTCATCACCAGAACAGCCCAAAGACTACCCACTCTCTTGTGGCCTGTACTTGCATGCTGTCTCTGTCTTGGACTTGGACGGAACGCGCTTCACTGACAAAACCCGAGCAGTCTAGAACTAGATCCAGCAGGTCGCTCAGGTTTTGGACTGTTGGTTGATCCGTGCCGTACAGATTCCGAGCTGAGCTGTTTTTGTTTAGAACACCACACTCTTTATTAATTGAGTTGGTCATACGAATTACAAACGCCCTGAGGCGGAGCAAGCAGCCAGATATGCCCGCCTGATACAAAAGAGATTAAGCTCGTTTCTTCGAGACTTCTTATGACATTAGCGTTGTCTAAAGCTAACCGGATGGATTGGAGTGTTAGATTAGAAGCCAGCGCTAAACCTTCCCTGTATGCAAATCGTCTTGGCTGTTTCAACATTAGTAATACCTTCAAGAACCACACCCGAAGCTCCCAAGAACATCCCCGCCTGATCATGGGAAACAGCGGCCACGGAAGCTCTACCCAAGTTCTTGGAGATTGCTGCATCAACATTAACTTTCGTACATCCCGCTGGAGGTGGTAACCACTTCGGATGCCTGGTCTGGACTGACGCCTTCACTGCCCGGGGTGGCTTAGACGCTAGAAGATCAGACACATAGTTATTAACAAAGCTGTGTGTCGATAGCGGACTCTGAAAGATGTTCTCATGTATTGTTTACCTTCTTGCGTACCAAATAGCCCACATCGTCACCACCACTCGAATGAGATCGCCATGGGACACTGAATTGATCAAAGCAGCCACCCATGCCCTGGCGTCTTCCTCGTGCATCTCACTCAGATGTTCTACAATCTCTTCCTGCTCAAGCGCCCACACACACCGTGCCATATTGCACTCAAGCAAAGCATGGCGCCAGGAGTCCTGAGCACCACACAGAGCGCAACTGTTGTGGTCCGCCATGTTCCGGCGATGTAGGACATCTGTCGATGGCAAAGAGTGTTGAGCCAGGCGCCAAAGGAAGACTCTTATCTTTGAAGGAACCTGGACCTACCACAAAGAGGACCACTCCTTCTCTGCCTCTCTCCTATTTGACCTTCCGGTATTCTCCTTCAAAACACGTCTTGTGATTAACATTCTGTAGGCCGAACGCACCGTGAAGATCTCCTTTCTGTCATGATGCGACACCCAAAAATTGGGTTGTCGACGATTGCACAAAGGTATAGACATTATAGTCTCCCTATCAGCATGCGTAAAAAATTCATGCAGCTTCCTGTATCCCAGGTTGCCGAAGTGTGGTCAATCAACTCGCTGACAAGCTGTGGAGGGTGCGGTGCTGAGCTAGGAACTGTCCGTCGCATGCTATCAGTTGGCAGCCAATCCATACTCCAAATGGACGTTGTTTCCCAAGACCCAATTCGCCTGACCAACCCCTGCTGAAGAACCTCTCTCCCATCCAGTAGCGAACGCCATATCCGGGAGAGGGTTGAGCCAAGGGCGGCCGACAAGAAGTCGCCCCGCAGATAGTAGACTGCCTTCAAGATACGAGCACTCAGAGACGTCGGGTCCTACAGGATACGCCAAGTCTACTTTGCTAGCACAGCAAGATTAAATAGCTCTATATCTCGAAAGCCCATTCCACCAAGATAATTTGGCATAATCATATCATCCCATACAACCCAGCATGTCTTTCTCTTGCCCTCCTTGCTGCCCCACCAAAACTTCCTCAATAGGCTGTTGATGTGCTTGCATAAAGCTCTCGGAAGCTTAAAACATGACATTGAATAGGTGGGTATTGCTTGAGCCACGGACTTGATGAGCACTTGCCGCCTGACTGCTCCATCCATCCCAGTACTTTATTCCAAATTCTGTCCTTCAGATATTTGAAAGCACCATTCGTTGCTGAACCAACATCAGATGGCATCTCCAAATACTTTTTACTTAGGCACTCGTTCTGGACATTAAGCACCCCTTTTATCCCATCTCTAACACTCTGCTGGCACTTCTTGGCAAAATGAATAGAGGATTTATCTGTGTTAATTTGCTGCCCCGAAGCATCACAGTATTGTTGCAAGGTTTCCTTCCAGGTTTGATTTGAAAAACAGCATGCTGTCATCCGCAAAGAGAAGGTGACTGACCATCGGAGCCGATGGCGTCACTTTGATTCCACTTAGTTCTGATGACTGAAGTCGTGATTTTAAAAGGCACGAAAGTCCCTCTGCTGCTAACAAAAACAAATAAGGAGAGATAGGATCCCCGGGCGAATTCCTCGCGACGGTTTGAAACCGCTCAAACATTCTCCATTCAGAAGAACCGAAAAGGAAACCGAGGTGACAAGTCTCATGATCAACTTTACCCATAATTGGTGGAAACCCAGCATAAGCATAATTGCTTGTAGATAGTTCCACTCAACACGGTCGTAGGCTTTCCTCATATCCAGCTTCAATGTACAGCACCTGAACTCCCGGGCTTTCTTTTGCTTCATGAAGTGTAAACACTCATAAGCAGTAATTATCCGAGCTGAGCTGGTGAAAACCACTGCGCCGATCGCTTGTGGCTGAACACTTGCGCCCTGATCGGTAACTGGTTTGGTGTGAAAGAAAAATATTATTCGTTGGTTGATAATAATAAAGCATGACTTATAAGCCAAACACGACCAAGCGAACAGGCCGTTGAACATCTAGGCCTGTGGCTGAACGCTTGAACATCTATTTCCGCCTTTCCGTTGACAATAATAAAGCTAATAATAAAACCATTGACGTCAGAGTAGTACAGTAGAACATATGATTCATTATTACAGACAAGAAGAAAATACAGACAAGAAGAGAAAAATGAAGTTGTATAAATGGAACAATATACTGACCGCACAATTTGCGCGAATCCCAATATAGGTAGTTAATTACTATGGGAACACAGTCAACTTCTAGTTGACTGTTCCAGTACATTTAATTTGTAGAACAATCAGCGCCTAGCTGATCGCATTTTGGCAGCATTGACTGTATCTTATTCTTACCACGCCTCTTCACAAACTTGTACAACTTCTAGCATTTGTAGAACAATCAGCGGCTAGCTGATCGTAGTACTACGCATAGCTGCTATATATATACACCAGCTTATCACGAGAAACAATGGGCTCGATCGAACCCCGGAGTTTAGCATTTGGTACTTTCCGCATTAGCGGACCAATTATTAAGCTTCCATGGATTACCGTCATCACATTGAGCTGGAACCGTTGGGAGCGTCGTCGTACTTCTCGGCACCGACAAGATCTTCAAGCCTCTCCATGAGCACGTCGAAGTCGTCGTCCGACTTGAGGAGGCTGATCCTCGTGTACCTGCTGCCCGCCTCATACTCGACGCCGGTACGCGTGATGATATTCGCCTTCAGCAGCGCCTCATAGCAGTCTTCGTCTTCCTCCCTCTCGCAATTCACCCATGCGTAGGCTGTCCAATCGATCACCGGCGGTTAGTGCCTTCACCGTCAAAGTGAGCTGCAAGCAAGCAATTTCGATCGGATTCCACTCCAGTTTCCAAACGTACGCTCACCTGGGGATGGCTCTCTGACCCGGTTGAAGTAGGTGCAGTACTGGGGCATGATCTTCTGCAGCGAGATGCGGCGGGACCGCGACACGACGGCGCTGAGCCTGAGCCATCTGCTGCGCATCACGTCGTGCCCGAAGCCGAAGATGTCGTCCTCGCCGTGCAGGTTGGCCAGCATGAACCTGACGATCCCCAGCATCCGCAGCTGGGTGTCCCGGGACGCACCCATGTTGCTGTTTGACAGGTAGTCTAACGCCCTCTGGGCCACCTCGTCATCCCTGATCAGCGCCCATCTGCAGCGTGCAATGCAATGCGCAGGATGAGTTGTGTGTCACTCTGTCTGCCCATGCACACGTGACGTTCATACCCGAATCTGCTGCCAGCATGCCCGGATGGCTTGGAGATGGTGAACATCATGATGTCCTCGTCGGCCGCCGCAGGGATGTGCGTGAAGTGCGGCCAGTAGTACGCGTGGTCGACGATCGCCGCCGCCGAGCTGCAGAGGACGGGCTCGCGGAGCAGGGCGTCCGGGTTGTTAGGCGACGTGACGAACTCGATGAAGCCGTCGGTGGAGTTCGTCCGTGACGCGTTGGTCCACAGGGCCGTGGTTCCGGCCCACCTGTACTCGCGGCCGTCGAACATGGAGGTTTGCGATCTGTATGGCTGCACGGTATATATGGATCGGATCAGCAGAAGAAACGACTTGTGTTAGATGTGTGGATGGATGATTGAAAAGGCTGACCGACCGGGTAATACGGTGCGGCCGCGACCACTCTGGACGGCGGCTTGGCGGCCATGGCGTCCGGGGACAGCGCGTGCACCAGCGCGTTGATGAGCTGCAGCGAGCCGCTGGCGAAGACCAGGTGCTTGTCGTCTGCGACGGCGTTGCCCACGGCCCTGTGCAGGCGCCGGATCTGGCGCTCCAGCTCCACGGACTGGAACCGGCCGGTGGTGGCGTAGCTCATGCGGTGCCACCCGGAGAACACCACGGCGCTGGCCGCCGCGTGGCGCCGCCAGTACGGCTCCAAGAACAGCGGGTTCCCGCTGCCACAAACAACACCACCAACAGCACACGGTTAGCACCAAAGACCAAACAGCACGCCCGGGGCCCGGGAGGCCGGGGCTGTCAGCGCTCCATTGTTGTTGCATCTGAGAACAATCTTTTTGGCGTAAAGTTTCGGGACGTCACATCGGCGTCATATAGGGTGTCACATAAGGTATCGTATGAAATGTTCAGATACTAATAAAAAATAAATTACAGAATCCGTCGGTAATCCGCGAGACGAATTTATTAAGCCTAATTAATCCATTATTAACAAATGCGTTACTGTAGCAGCACATTGTCAAATCATGAACTAATTAGGCTTGAAAGATTTGTCTCGTAAATTACTCGTAAACTGTGTAATTAGTTATTTTTTAGTCTATATTTAACACTCTATACATGTGTCTAAACATTCGATGAGATGGGGAGTAAACTTTAGGGATTAGAAACAAAACAAGGCGAATCTAAACTGTTTAGCACTGCATGGCCGCAGCAAGTAGTACTGCCTTTGGCTGTTGCCTGATGACTGTGTTCTCACGAGGGAAACGTGGCGCTGTGGTATGGCCTCATGTCTGCAGCAGCTACAGCCTAATGACTGCAGCCGATCAGGCTGAGGCAGTATTAATAGTTAGGCTCTGTTTAGATTCTAAAAATTTTCAACTCAAAGTGTCACATTGAATCTTATCTTACGGCACATGCATGTAGTACTAAATATAGACGAAAAACAAAACTAATTGTACAGTTAGGTGAGAAATCGCGAGACGAAACTTTCGAACCTAATTAGTCCATAATTAGATACTAATTATCAAATACAAACAAAAATGTTACAGTAGCCAAACCAAAAAAAATTGGGAACTAAACGCGCCCTTAATTGATCTATTAGGTATGTTTGGATTTCTTAAGGGGTGTTTGGTTGTCACTCCTAAATTTTAGTCGCTATTTTATCGAATATTTAGACATATGCATGGAGTATTAAATATAGACTAATTATAAAAACTAATTGTACAGTTTGCGACTAATTTGCGAGATCAATCTTTTAAGTCTAATTAGTCCATGATTTGACAATATTTGCTACAGTAAATATGTGCTGATGACGGATTAATTAGGCTTAAAAAATCCGTCTCGTAGAGTACTGACGGATTATGTAATTTATTTTTTTATTAGTATCCGAACACCCCATACAACATTCTCCCGACACACCTCCTAAATTTGAGTAGCTGGATCCAAACACCCCTTTAGACCAATCTCAATGGAATTTCGTAGGGTTTTATGTGCATTAAATACACTGACATGACACTGCAATGATTAAAAGAGATAATAAAAATTTCATAGGAGTAGAGATAATTTTATAGGGATAAAACTTTTCTACGCTGTTTCTACAATACGAGTGTCTTAGAAACTTGGCCATAATACCTAATTTTAGCTACTATTAAATATTAATAGCGTTGGATGTATCTCATCAAAAGCTAAGGCTGCACATATAAGTACATGGCCCACGTGTCCCTCCGATCATCACCCACGCTGCCACGCAAGGGCCCCTGGCCTCTGTTCCTGTGCTCTTAAATTCAACTTGATCTATTTTTTTTATTTGAAATAGTATTTTTTTCTCATAAATTTCTCTAGAATTTCTTTAAATCATCCAAATTTATTCAGAACAAGGGCAGCCGAACCCACCCCCACCCCCACCCCCACCCCCAAAGTTTTTTTATAACCTTTTTTGATAACTCACCCACGCAAAGTTGAAGCTGGTGTCCGACCAAAGTTCACGCAAAGAGCTCCGACCAAAACACAGTAGCGCTGCTGTTCGGTTATTATAGCACGAACGAAGCTGACAAATAAAATTATTTCTAACAAAATGAATAAGGTACATGATGAAGCCGGAGAAACATGTATTTTAGAGCTTTATCTAGTTTCTGCTACAGTGGCTGCAATAGTCCAACAATGTAAATAGTTTCGAGTCATATCTTCTCTCTTCTCTTTAATTTCAGTGCACTATTACCTCGCCATGAAAACTATTTATTGTATACATACTCAGTCCGTCCTCTAATACAGTGATTAATGGTGATTGGTTGCATTAAATATTTTTCATTTATCAACCAATCACCATTAATCACGTTCGTGATATCGTCTGATTAGAAAATAAAATAAAGGTACATGCGTCTTTTATGTTCTCTCTTAATTTATTCTAAAATTCCTAGAATGCACTGTATTACAGAACAGAGTGAGTAGAATTATTATAATCAAGATTATAGATTTATAATAAGTGTTTGGATCGAAGGATTATGGTGATTGTTAAGTTGGACAAAGTGAGAAATTTCTAGCTTATCTTTTATAAGTTGGACAATCGTTGAGGGAAAGTTCGACTTTCAGAACCTATAATCCATTATCAGGTCTCACCTAGATTATGGAACTATGGTAATTAAGAGTTTTGATTATAATAATTCATCGTAAAATTAATCCTGTTTGGATCAAAATTATATAATTTAATTATTATAATCGTTAGGGCAAGAGCCTAAAAAGAAGAGGCGAGAAAAATATGCTTCCCGTTATCACCACTCGACCAAACAAAGAAGGTAACTTTTGCGTTGACGCTGGTAGCAGTTTCGTTTGTGTTATTAAGGTTGCCGCGGTGGAAGCAAACAACACCTAAAGTATAATTTGTTTCAAGCTAATAATAGTACTCAGAGCAGGCAAAAATTATGCGTCTCTACTTGCCATCATGGATACGAGAGACTGCTCGAGTGCTCGCCCAACTGAAACAAGCAACGCAAGCAGAAGCAGAAGCAGAACCACGCGAAAATATACCTGTCGGCGTCGGCGGTGCAGTTGGGCGTGCGAAGGGAGCAGTCCGGCCCGCCGAAGCAGCTGTTGCACTCGCATCCGGGCCGCCCGTCCTCGCCGGCGATGCCATCGAGGAACACCTGCCCGTGGCCCGAGCACTCCACGGCGGCCACCGCCTCGGCCTCCCTGGCCGCCTGCAGAGACCAGGTGAGCCCGCAGCTGCTGCCAACGCCGTCGTCACGGAGCAGCAGCCGGGACGGCGAGAGGAAGTGGTGCGCGAGGAAGATGGCGTTGAGGAGCAGCGATGAGTAGGCGAGGCCCAGCTGGAGGCCGAGGCCGGCAGGTCCTCGTGTTGCATGCTGCCGTCCACCTGCCGTCTCCATTATTGAGTGTCTGCTCTGATTTCTCAAAACCAAGTGTATATATTTTTTAACATAAATGCTGATGCTGACTGCTGGACCCAGTGAGCAGTGATATCTACTCCATGTGGGGCATAATGGTAACGATATACAGCCTGTTCGGGAGGCCGTATCATATCGTGGATTATTTACTGCTGGCTGGTTTGGTGCGAGAGAAAAATACTGTTCTCGGCTGGAAATTTACGATCGTTTACGAGCAAGCGAACAGGCTGATAGCTGGCGTTTGGACGGGGACGGACGCAACCCAAGCCCCGCCGAACCGGATCCATCTGTGCAGCATGCCGTTTCCTGCACTTATTCTTATCTTTTCCTCGCTCACTCCCGCAGCGCTCCTTCCATTCTACTGCTGCCTGCCCGTCCACCCCAGCGACCTCCATTGCTATCCCGCGCCTCAGCGACCTAGCTCTCACTCTCCCCATCGGAGACAAGGACGACGGCGGCGGCTCCGACGAGGTACGTTGGTCCTTCTCTGGATCTGAGTCCTCTTCCTCATTCTCCTCTGGATCTGAGGTACGCGGCGATGGCTAGAGTTTCGGCGAGCTCTGGGTCCTATTTCTTCCTCCCTCCGGCGAGCTCGAGGTAAGGAGCTCGAGGTGATGGATCAGGGGCTGTGTTTGCATGTTTTTTCGTTGTGTTCTCCCGTGTTGCAATAGTTTTTTTATGTTGCAACATATGATTTTTGAATGTTGCAATGAGACTTTTGGGTCATTGCAACACATGTTTTTGCAATGTTGCAGTACTACTGCTTGAGATGTTATAGTACATAATTTTCGATGTTGCAGCACATGTTTTTCGATGTTGCAGTACATATTTTTTTTGATGTTGCAGTACATATTTTTTCGATGTTGCAGCACATGTTTTTCGATGTTGCAGTATATATTTTTTTTTTATGTTGCCGTACATATTTTTTCGATGTTGCAGTACATGATTTTCGTTGTTGCAGTACTTATTTTTCGATGTTGCAGTACATGTTTTCAATGTTGCACTACATATTTTCCGATGTTGCAGTATTATATCCCAATATTGCACTACATTATTTTTCTATATATTTACAAATGTTGCACTTAAAATGTTCTGTACTTTTTTTTTTAGGATAGAGGAGTGGTGGAGAATGAGGTGCGTTAGGGAACGGAGGACAGGGACACGGTGGGTGGGGAGCAGAGGACAGAGACGGGTCGTGTTTGGGAAGGGACCGGCGTGCGGACGTCCGGGCGCGTAATGGTAATGGTCCGATCTCGGATTGCCAGCAATTCATCGTGCCCGTAATAAAAGTAGAAAACACTACCATACGCAGATATCATTTTCTAGACAAGCACCTAGGACCTGCTACTATTCTCTTTTGGTCGTTAGTATCAGGGTAAAAGACCTATTACTTTTTGGTTCGGTGGTAACATGTTAGCGCACGGCAACGAAATATACTATAATTAGATATGCACCATTTTAACTTACTATATAAACACGGGGCGTGAGTTTAGTGACGCACAGGACAGAACACGACTCTTATCTTTAGTTGGGATTAGTAAAACACTAAGGCCATATTTGGATACAAAGTAATTTTGAAGTTTTAGAAAAATATCATGGTTTTATGAAATATTTTCGTTTCAGAGTGCCATGAAGTGTTTGGGTACAACAAACTTTATAGTTTTGAATACTATGGTATTGTTAAAACTGTAGTTTTTTTTGGAGTTTTAAAAACTCCACCATAGCCTCTTGTTTCTAAACCACAGTTTTACACATCAATGGTTCTAAAATTACAGTTTCTTCATACTATGGTTTCTTAATACTAAAACATCCAAACAAGACCTAAACTGGTATGGACTCTGTTATAGCTAAGATCATCTTCATGAGTTTTGTAAGAACAACTCCCTGTTTTGATTTTTTAGCAAAAACAAAAAAAAAAACCTTCCAACGGTTCGGTAAAAAGAGCTCCTAAAAAATAAAAAGGTTGCCAAATATTCTCTCAAACTCGCAAGTTTCTACAGTCGAGAGGAACTCCGTATCCGCTCCCCATCCGATGTTTTTCTCGTCAGACTAGAGTAAATTGGACACATGAGTAAATTAAAAAAAATGAAGGGCTCCAAGTAAGAAAAACGGTAAGAGATATGTAAACTATTAAAAGAGGTTTGGTTGACCAGAAATAGTTTGGAGTTCTAAATACAACATCGTTTAGAAAGTTAATATAGAAAACTATTGAAGAGGGAAATAATTGAGGTTGCTACCTATTTTATTAACTCACTGAATTTATTGGTTTAGGAAGTTAATTATAGGAAACATTTGGAGTTTACTTTGTGAGAGCTCTTACAGGCGCAGCTACAGCAGCAGACCAGCAGTCGCTGCTACTTTATTTAGTTCAAGCGGACATGCATTGTATGTTTGAGGATGAAAAACTATCAAAGCACATTTGCAAGAAAGAGGTATTCTAGCTATATCAACAATCAATTATTGTTTTAGTTAACGGTAATGCTGCTTATAGGTCGTCCGTCCGGATGGATGGACCCGTATAAGTCGCCTGCTCGCTTTGCGCCTCGCCCGCGCCGTCCATGCCCTCATCGCCTGCTCGCTTAGCACGCTACGCGCCTCTGCTCCAGGACGGATCCCGCCCTCGGCCGCGCCGCCCCCTCGCATCCCCGTTGCCTGCCCCACGCTGCATGCCCCCGCCCAGCCTTGCTCCTGCCAAGGTCTGTGCCACCGACGAACTCCACACCGGTGACCTCCGCGCCACTCCGTGGCATCGAGCTCCACGTCGACGAGCCTCTATTCGTCCAAGCAGCGAGCAGATGCTATGCTGAAAGCGCATGTTGCAATAGTATGTTTCAAGTGTTTCGGATGTTTCAAATGTATGTTGCAAGTGTAGTATATAGATGTTGCAAATATAGATCGGGATGTTGCATATGTTGTAATGGCTATACATGGATGTTTCAAATGTATGTTCCAAATATTTCATCTGTTCTAGACGAATGTTGTAAGTATTTTTTCTGGATGTTGCAAAAGTAGATCCGAATATTACATATATACTCCCTCCATCCCATGATAGAAGTCGTTATGGGATACGTGCAGCTCAAACTTTCTCAACATTGACTAGGTTTGTAGAAAATACATGCAACATTTATATCTCCAAACAAGTTTATTATGAAAGTATATTCAACGATCTATCTAATGATACTAATTATGTATTATAAATATTAATATTATTTTATATATAATTGGTCAAAGTTAAAAAAAATTGAATTCTCAGGAAGCGAGAACGACTTCTATTTTGAGACAGAGGGAGTACATGCATGTTGCAAGCATATGTTTCAAGTGTTTCAGGTGTTTCATGCGTATGTTTGCGAGTGTTTCATCTGGATGTTGGTTTGCAATAGTTTTCAAATGTTTTCAGGCGTTTTCGCAATTATTTCAGACGCTTGTTTTAAGTGTTTCATTTGTCTTCTTTTGTATGTTGCAACTGTTGCATCTGGATATTTCAAAAGTATATCGGGTGTTGCACATGAGATGATCGTGAGAAGCGGCCGGCGGCGCAGACGACGTTCAGGGTGGCGTGGGTGACGTCCTGGGCAGCACGGGCCTACTACTGGTGCGCTCCCTTGTGAGCCCGATGCGCTATGCGCTCGTTTGCTCCCTCTGCATGGGCAGTGTCCGGACGTCCAGGTGCTAGCAAGTCCGTTTAGTTAAGGCGGGTGGTATAAGGTTTGCACACTGGCGATGCATATTTTAGTTTTAGTTTTCGAAATTTGCGTATTTTAGTATCGACAACATGCATGAAAAGAAGATGAACAGATTATTGATATTTTTTTGGCGAATTTATATTTGTGATGAACGTAAAGGACGACTACATGACGTATATTCGTGCAATATAAGATAGTAAAGTCATAAAATCTGCTACACCTTTATAGTCTTGTACAGTTGCCGCGTTCGATCCATCGGTACGACACTGATCTCACGTCCAGAAGTGTTCAGGCTACGTGTACAGCATACGCGTGCACCAGTGTTATGGGTTCCTGCTGTGCTTTGCAATTGGGAAACACAGGTTACGCAATCAATAATCCACACGTTGTCAGCATCATTACGATTGGATCGAAGAACCAGGATCTCAACGCTGGGTTGATACTGGACGCAAGGTATCGCAAAAAGATCCCGGACGTATCGCCTGCAATGGCATAGACGGTTCCATGGTATACTGGAGATTTTTATTAAAAAAAAAGTCTGAAGAAGAGTTGTTTTCTGACGGATATCCTTGTGTTTGTGATCTGGAAACCTAACATAAGTCTCTGCCAGTTGTTAGTGTGACTAGCCGCTGATTTATATGTAGTGGAGTACTTAACTATGCAGGGATGATTGTACCATCGAACCATGAGTCATGATGACGTCTCCTTTCCAATTGCTTGAAAAGCCCGCCGCTCTCGCTGAATAATCCCGAAGCCTGCATGGAGACCATAGGGTGGGTGGATCATCATCGCCAATATCGGATTTGCAGCTCGATCTATGATGGCATCAGTACGCGATGTTAATCTTTCTTTATGGTCATGGCTGCAACAACTTTTATGGACGAGTCTGCTGGGTTGTTAGCCCGTTTCATCGACGCTCTGTTAACATCTACGTACTCTCTTCCCACTAGCCACCACGTGCCCGTCGCTACCGATCACCATCACATGTGTTTCTTCCTTATATTAAATAGATTTATAAATACAGCTCCCCTACTTGCAGCTTTGATTTGTTTACAAGTCTATTAACTGGGAGATCAAATTCAAATAATACGTTTCTTTTTCTATTCCCTGTCGGAATTGCTTTATTATTATGCTTTTCACTGAGATGTCTAACCAGGCATGCCAAATCCAGGAATACAATTTCTCTTTGCGTACATGACTCCAATGTCGAACTGAACACATTGTTAGTCATAAAGAAGACTCCACAATCTCCCAGCACATCAAATATATCTATTCCTCATCCTTTATTCATGAAAAATCAATTCTTTAGTCTCCGCAGCAACGCACAGGGTTAATCACCCAGTTTCTATTGAAGACGTCGTGATTGTCACATAACCCGACCATAAAACGCAGAATCATCTAGTAGATGATCTGGATGCATGGTCTCAAAAAAAAGTGCCGGGTGTGAGTGATTCCCACATATGGAAGTCTATTTATACGTCGGGCAAAAGAAAGCTCCACTAATTCTAGTCATCAATCTCCATCGTTCCACGGAAAGATCTTGGCGAGCGAGTGTCACCATGCACCCACTTCCCTAAGGGATTGCCTCCGTTGGCACGTCCTTTTATTATCAATTGCTTGTACATCTTGTCCCAGTTATTTGCCACATCTGAAGGGATCTTTGAATACTACAACATCCACACAAAAAAACTTGTCATTTTACTTTCGTTTAAAGTCAAATTATTTTATGCTGCTCGGGTTAGTTTCAAGCTGTCCACGCGTCTTTCAATGTGTCATGCGTCTAGAGAAGTTCGTGTGGCCTTAGATCACATAGGCTTTTCAAGGTTTGGGGCCTATTGGCGTGGATGATTAAAGAGTGATGTTCTGATTGTAATTGTTGACGTCGCTAAGTGCTGACATACCGGAACTAGACAATTGCCCATGATATGGATTGGAGGTGAATAATCATCAGAGGCTCTGGATTTACTTTAATGTTTTTGAAATTGTCCAGGGATTTAGATATGAACAATAACTGTGCTATCAATTTAATAGAATCCCTTCTCGTGGAAAAAATCTGAGGATTTCGATTACGTGATTTCCTTTATAAAATTTACCATGGATTCTTCGTTCTTATCGCTCGATCATTCCACAGGGATATAGCTTGATCTTGCCTTCTTGCGAGAGCGACCGTGCATGATAGACGAAGGAATCGCCATCATTTTTTAGAAAAATGGAAAATATCCGGCCTCTCGCAGTCAGGAATTGCCGTCAAGCCTTTGCTATGAGGTTGCTGTCATCGGCCTTTGCTATCAGCCTGCTGTCATCGCTCACGCATCTCTTCCTGATTCCAGATTCCAGAATCATGATTACCGGGGGTGGGGATGGGGTTCACGTTATACCCCTCTTCGCTTATGGTTTATAAGCCGATCGATGTTTTTTTATTACAAGAAAAAACACTATATCATGACTAATACGATCAAGCGAACTTGCTGCGACCGCGGTGGCCGGCCGAGTCCTCCGAGCTACTGTCCGAGACGGCTCGTAGGCTCTGTACGCCAACCTCTCCTACGGCGGCGCGCGTCGAGATGGTGCGCCTAGGTGCAGTCTGGTGCGCGCTTTGCACGCCACGGAGCTCGGCTAATGCTGCTGCTGCAGTGCTGCTAGTGCAAAAATGACTGATTTACCCTTCTTTGAAAATAAAATAAAAAATAAAAAAATAGATCTTGACCTACATATTTTGGTACTAGCTCCACCTAATTTGATGTTATCCACACCTGTTTGGTACCTTTAGGTACTTTTCGGTTGGTCACCTCCTATTTTTCCATGGTCCGATCTCGCCTAATGGATGACACATGTTTTTTCCTAACCATTATAAAAATTCTCTTTTAGTATATATTATTAAGTGAAGAAGTGGATAAATGGCCTTGTTTATCCATACTCTAGCGTTGCATATCTTCAAAGAATCATTAGTTTTTCATATGACTTGGATGGATGCACATATTTCATTGTGTAATAAACATTTAAAAGGTAGAAAAGATACATAGATTTTTAGTTCACCTTTTGATTTAAAGCCATCCAAAAATAATTAATACTACAACAGATCTAGCAGTTATTAAGAAATAAAGATGGCGTCGAACGGAAGAGTGGAAAGCTACAAAGTTGCAAATCTTTTTAGGACGACGTTATTGCGCGACCCCGCGTCCTCATCTTTCACCTCCCGCTCGTGGTCGACCTCGCCCCCACCCCCACGAACGGCTGCGCTCCCATAGCCTCGCTGCTCACGCCTGACATCAACCCCGCCCTCCTACTCGTCCTCGCCTTGCTGCCAACCACCGCCCCGCCGAGGACGCTAACCCTAGCGCCCGTGGTGGCCCCTTCTTCCCCTCCCGCCTCTCCCCAGAGCTCCACCATGGCCATGCTCGCTAGCGACGCCGAGCTCCGGCCATGGCGCCCCCGCCCCCTCCCTGGTCCAGCCGCCGCTATGCCGTTAGGCCCCCTAAACCGCCCGACCTCCTTCCCCACCATCTGGCCGGCCCCTTCTATAGCCCGACGGAGTTGGACGGGAGAGGGAGGTCGCTGGGACCCTAATGTCGCCACCTGTTTGCGTCGTGCGCTCGGCGCTAAGCGCGACTGGGCGCGCGTTAGACTTTGTGTTCTTTTTATGCTGGAATTTTGTGCTCTACTATAATTGCATGGTCGTTTCTTTCTGCATGGCTCAACAATTCGACAACCCAAACTAGAAGAATGATGCGGCCCATATGTGCTGCCTGTTTGAACTGAAGCACCTCTTTCCCAAAAAAAAGCTCGGCCGGGAAGACTTTCACTGGTCAAGGCTCACTGGCCTTGAGGAGCTCAAAAGTCTCCTGTAGAAGAAGTAACTAAATTAAACTACTGTTATATAATAACTAGTTTGACCTATCAAGAATATGTATGTAATAATGCGGAGAACAAAATTAGAGAGAAAGGAAATGAGCTGTTCTCTTTTCTCTTGTCTTGTTTCCAATACATAAGCCCTCCTATATATAGGCATACATGTGAGATGGAGTTACAAGAATTGATGCTAGAAGAGTTACACCATTCATGAAGTAGAAGGTTATAGCTTTGATGGTATAGGGGTTATGGACATCCACATTAATATTTCATAATACTCCTCCTTGATGTCCATTAACAAGTGAATTGCATGCCTCGTTAAAAACCTTGCCAAGGAAAAACCCCAGTGGAAAAAAAACATGGCCAAGGAAAAAAGAGTACACACATATTCACTTTCCCCCGATGGCAACATCACTTGATGTCTTTCAGTCGTCGCAATCCAATACCATGTGCCAATTTCTTGAATACTGAAGTAGGGAGTGCCTTTGTGAACAAGTCTGTTAGATTCTCACTTGAACGAATTTGTTGGACTGTTATAATACATCCTTTTGAAGATCATGAGTGAAGAAAAACTTTGGCGAGATGTGTTTCACTCTATCTTCTTTTATGTACCCATCTTTTAATTTAGTTATGCAAGCTGCATTGTCTTCGTGTATAACTGTTGGTGCTTACTTTTCTGAAAATAAATTACATACCTTACGAATATGATGTGTAATATTTCTCAACTAGACACATTCTCTGCTAGCTTCATGGATAGCCAAATTTTGTACATGGTTAAATGAAGTTGCTGCTATAGTTTGCTTCATTGAATGCCACAAAATAGATGCACCACCACACATACATATCCCATTTGTGAACGACCATTGTGTGGATTAGATAGATATCCTGCATCTACAAAACCAACTAATCCCTCCATGCACTTGTTAGAAAAATATAGACCCATGTCCTTCATACCTTGCAAATAAACAAAGTATATGTTTTATCCCATTCCAATGTCTTCTAGTAGGATAGGAGCTATATCTTGCTAATAAATTAATAGCAAATGCAATGTGAGGTCGTGTATGAGTAGATAGATACATTAGTGCTCCTATAACACTTAGATATGGCACCTCAGGACCAAGAATTTCACTATCACATTCCGGAGGTCGAAAATGATCTTTGGTTACATCAAGGGATCTAACAACTATTGGGGTACTCAATGGATGCGCTTTATCCATGTAAAATTGCTTTAGTATTTTCTCTGTGTAAGTCGCTTGATGCAAAAGAACTCCATCTTTAAGATGTTCTATTTGGAAACCAAGGCAAAACTTTGTTTTCTCTAGATCCTTCATTTCAAATTCTTCGTTCAAACAATCTTTGGCCTCGGTGATTCCTTGAGGAGTACCAATTAAGTTTATATCATCAACATATATAGCTATGATCATAAATTCATATCTAGATCTTTTTATGAATATACATGGACAAATAGAGTCATTCTTATACCCTTCTTTTATCAAATACTCACTAAGACGATTGTACCACATTCTCCTAGATTGTTTTAATCCATATAGAGATTTGTTTAATTTTATTGAGTACTGTTCTAGAGAACCTGCTCCTGGCAGTTTAGATCCTTCTGGTAATTTCATATATATGTCACTATCAAGTGACCCATATAAATATGATATAACAACATCCATTAGACGCAAATCAAGATTCTCTTTCATTGCTAGACTTATAAGGTATCTAAAAGTTGTTGCATCCATCACGGGAGAGTATGTTTCTTCATAATCAATTCTCGGTCTTTGGGAGAATCCTTGGGCAACCAATCGTGCCTTATATCTTGTGATTTCTCCTTTCTCATTTTGTTTTCTAACAAATACCATTTATAACAAACGGGTTTGACACCATTTGGTATACAGGTTACAGGCCAAAAAACTTCTCATTTTGTGAGAGAATTCAATTCTGCTTGAATTGAGTCATTCCATTTTGGCCAATCTTTTCTTTCTTTGCATTCCTCGACTGAGTGAGGTTCTTGATCCTCATTTTTATCCATAACTTCTAGCGCTAGATTATATGCGAATGCATCATTGATGATGACTTTGTCATAATTCCAAATTTTTCCCGACATGACATAGTTTAATGAGATCTCATCTTCTGAAGAATTAGGTACCTTTGTCTTCTCTTGAGTCATGTCTTCATTTCCTTCAAGAGATTTTTCCTAAATTATTATTTCCTCGATTTGACCATCTTGATTCTTTGCTCCCTTTCGTTTGTGCAGGATTTTTATCTTTGGAACCCAATTGTCTACCATGTTTTATAGTAGCCATTGACTCATTAGCAGTAGATGGTTGTCCCTCTTGGACATTAATTTTTTTAGGAGCATTAGCAACTAGAATATATGACTTAGTCACTCTTTTTAAGTCTGTAAAAGCATCTGGCATATTATTTGCTAAACTTTGTAAATGAATTATCCTTTGAACTTCTTGCTCACATTGTTTTGTATTAGGATCAAAGTGAGATAACGATAATTCATTCTAGCTTATTTCTCTATTCAGCTATTTATTTTCTCTCCCTATTGTTGGGAAATTTGATTCATCAAATGACAATCACACTACTAGGAATATCCACTTCTATGATGATCAACTTTCGTCACTGAAGGAGGCAAATTCGTCATAATTTCAGTTTTATGTTGAATTTATGACAAAAAATGGTCCGTCATAGAAGCCGTGTCATTCTTGCAATTCTATGACGATTCTAGAAAATCGTCATAGAATTGGATTGATCTATGATGAAAACTATCATAGAACTGCTTTGGCATGTGTGGTAGGGGGTAGCCACACTAGCAGGTGCTTCCGTTGGAGATGCTTTCCACATGTACATGTTATAGCCGGTTGCATTGGAGATGGTTCGGGTATGTGCCACCTTCTTATTGCATAACGTGGCCATCTATAATTCTTACACATTTTAGGTTCTTACTAGATCATGTGTTGGGATCCTATTGTTCCACATGTTAGTTTTCTATTGGCACACATGTCGTGTTGCAGTTGGGTCACGTGTCACTTCTTTATTGGACCAAGTGTCATATTTTTATTGGTCCACGTGGCATGACAACAATACCCCGCATGTCTTTCTTTTACTCGACCACGTGTCTCAATGTTGTACGTCCATGTGTCAGTATTTTATTGGGCCACGTGTCGTGCCCTGAGCTACCCACATTTCTTTTTCTGATTCGACCACATAGTAGGATGGATTTGTACCACGTATTTTGTTTCTATTGGTCCACGTGCCCTATCGTGGCTGTTACACGTGTCATTCACTAGTTCGTCTACATATCAGATTCTTATTTAACAACGTGCCTATGCTGAATCTACCATGTGCACATCAATCATTACATTAGAGAAAATGATTTCAGATCTACACTGCTGCACAAAATGACTACATGCACAATTATATTGAACCTGAATCAAATGGGAGCAGTTTAGCTCAGCAGAACAGAGTTCACATATCAAGCTGTCAAAAATTCACACAAACCACATGTTCACTACATCAACAAGATTGAGAGTTACCAGCGCTTAAGAGCATGATTTGCTCACGGAGCTTATTGTACTCCTCCTGTTGCCGTTTCTTGAACTTCTCAAACTCCCTATCAGTGTTTTCTACCTTCATCTTCAGTTGATCCACTTGTTCGGCGAGGACATCTAAACTTTCCTGATGAGTAGCAAGCCATTCCCAAAGTTTGGAGCAGCTTGTCCTGATACAACATTCTTCAATGAAAAGGTGTTGCAGCTGGCCTAGGAGAGGACCATGGAAACAACATCAACAACCTATTCTGCTCATATAGTTTCTATTGCTTCCTGCAAAAACCAAGGAGTAAATATTAGGAAGAGGACTTAAATTGCTAAACCAAGAGATTATTTCAGTACAAGTAATACATAGGTCTTCCTCAACCTACTGTCGACAGAGATTCTTAAGCACAATGCATAGGTAACATATTAACCGTTGTAATGTTACAACATCAAAATGATGGTGCCACTCTAGGCTCCTCCTACTTTTCCTTCTTTTATGCCAATGGCTTCAGCAGATTTCAAGGAAAGCAAATGGAGGTACTTACCACTACTTCTCTTATAGCATCGCTCAGTCCCGTGTTGCTATTGGTATGGAAGTTGTTGAAGATTCCCATTGTATCAACATCTTCATGAGGTCGATCATGTTCTTCAATGAGCACTTCTTGATCGTGTCCTAAGTTCTTCCTATTTTTGTCCTTCTATTAAAATTGTTCATGCCTTTCCATTGACACAAAAGACATTGCGTATTTGATATAAAAAGAGTAACACAACCATCACTTACATATGCTTGCAGGTGGGCAATATAGGAGCGAGATCCTATAACCTGGTGGCACTTGACTTTTGTATGGATTCGCTTGTTCTGCTCTGAGACTGCCTATAACCATAATTATGTTAGACTACAACACAGGTAAACCACATAAAGACTAGACAAGAAATAAATGAGTTCACATACACACACCTTGTTCTCGAAACTTTACCACATGTGGACAAGTGCACACCACTATGTGTCATTCATGCAAGACACATGAGAGGTCTTTTTTATTTCATCAGCGGGGATGCCATTGAAGTAAGATCACTTGAACCTGTACCATGTCTGTCGTACAACAGACTATAATACACTCGTGCATGCTTCTTTTGTTGCTTCATCATTGTCATCAATGGCCAACCTCAACTACAGAAGTGTGAATGCAAATTAAATCCATTACTAAGTTGCTCAAGGCAGAGGTGAATGTCAATAGAGGATATACATAATTATAGATAGCTTGGCCATAAATCCATTGAGAAGTTTGATCCGTTGCTTGTAATGTATCTAGTGTGAGAAAACTGGTACTTGAGACCTAACTACTACACCAGTCTCTGAGGCAAACTTGGTAGCTTGCCATGGATCATGTGGCCTTCTATTCCCCTTAACAACCGAGATGGGCATCCTTGTTCCCATTGATTGGGTGGTTTTGTGAAGCCCAACCCCCTTAGTTGCTTACCTTGACTTGCTCGCTCTTCTCTGCAATGGTGCTACATAGTTTTCATACATATTAGATCGTTAGAAAAGTAACATGGATATCAAATAGCGTGGCTTGATTTATAGACATGTCTAAGGTAGCACCAACCTTCGCAATTTTGGCCATTCTACTGGTGGGGAGGTGGAGTCTCCTCTTTGGCATGGCTAAGATCATCTTCACGTGACCAGTCCCTCATAGGGCTTTGTTCACCTTGTGTGTGCTAACTTTTGGAACTAGTTGGAACTACAAGATGCTGCAACTTTGTTGGACTAGTTGGCTTCACTCTCTTGGATTGCCATCCCCTAGGACCCATATCGGTGCTGCCTTTTGCCCTACTGGTAGGGACTTCTCTACAGCTTGTTCAACCCATAGCCTGAAATTGGAGAAACAAACTTAAGCGGCCAGCATGTAAAAATTGCATTGCTATCCACACAACAAAGAATTGAATTGCATTGCTATCTAAACCAACCCCCCTCCCATCCCAACATGACAAGATAGAACAAGCACCTCAATTGCAAGGGGTACTCGCTCTTCTAAATCTGTATCTGTATCACCATATCCCTGAACACGCTCCCCTGCTTCAGGGAGATATTCTGAATGTCAACATGTAGATCACAAAGGCATTTATTGAGTTAACCTTGTACTGAATGTCAACAAAACAGAGCAGGAGCATGCAAATTAGGTGAGGATTCGTACCTAATATATATTCCCAACCTTCTTTGAGGTCCCATCTTTGTGCATTTTGGTGGAGCAATTGGGACATACACCGCACATCCAAAAATTCTAAGATGGGAAATATCTAGCTCTTTGCCAAAAACCAACTGTAGAAGGGAAGAACTATGGTAACTTGTTCGCCTAATGCGAATTAATGCCGCTGCGTGTGGCAGAACTGCCTAATCTAATGCCCTTCCAAGAGTACTTGTCTTCTATTAGACACTAAGTACCTAAGAGAGTGCACTAAATCATGCTATTCCGTCGAGCACACCCCAAGGGAGAACTCAAAAATCCAAACTTTTTCATCAGGATCATAAATGAGAGAATAAAGCTTACAACATTCTTAACCATCTCTTACATCACTTTATTATAATGTTAGAGTACCTAAACAAGTTGAATGCAATAGCAGAGTTAAGACAGTTTTACATGTAAAAGAGTTTATACATTTTAGGTTTATATTTTTATCTTGCAGCGGAGAACAACATATGATCAGAATTACAACAAAAATAAAGATTAATGGTAAATCATAAAACTTTTCTTCTAAAACTTTTAGTGAGGGTTATAAATAAACACTACCATCGTAGCGTGAAAGGAATCCTCTCTAAGCCCACCAGGAGGTTTTCACACACAAAAGTCGTCTACCATCCATCGGTCACCTGCAACATGGGGAATAAAACCCTGAGTACTCAATTATACTCAGCAAGACTTACCCAATAGGAGGAAAATAAAAGACTCTAAAGATATGCAAGGCTTATTTGGCTTGTGGGTTATTGCATCTACGGAAGCATTAATAAACATGCATCCTTATATTAAATTTTATTAGCAGTCATCATTTGTCCATTAACTATCCATTCTATGTAAGCACCTATGCTACTTTCAAGAAGGTGGTGAGAAATCAGAACCTATTTACCATCTTTCATATTTCAGTTCTTACTATGGTGCAAGACCATAGCAAGTCGGTACCGTCTCATAGAAATGACAATTCGTGAATCAATGTATCCCAGCTGGGTACCCCAAAATACACGCCCCGTTTGTACCCCAGGCACAAATAAGACCAACCCATTCCACTTCAGTCACGGGGTCTATGTCCCCATCCAAACTTAGAAACCAAGCCCCCACACTTGAGACCTGGTCTCAATGTGGTGCTTAGACCTCCATATTTCACCTCCTCTAATCAGTCAGTCTGGAAAGAGCCGAAACCCATGATAAGAGCGTAACGAGCCTTCCCGCTCCCATAAGCAAGTATGTGTTTAGAATAATAAATCTGTGACCTGACTACCAACCACAGCAACGGATGGTCCTCAATCGACACAGGCAGAACAAATGCAACCTGAGCCTCGCTCGAATGCCTAACCAAGTCCAGATCCAATTATCATCCTTATATATTCCATGTGATAGTAATATAATAACAACAATAATATCTTTCCTATCTCTCGCATAGCCATCTACCGAATCCTATAGCATAGCCATCTACACGATTCTGACATACTAGTAGGACTCATAGGATATATATATATATATGCAAGTGGTTTTCATTCAACTCCTTAAAACTTAATGCACAAGCATAAATTAAGGTGCAGAATAATAGGGGTTATGCACCGGGGCTTGCCTGGGTCGGATATAACCAATAGTTAGCATTCCATTGTGGTGACACGATCATCTAGATGCTATCATTTTTGCAACTCCGGTCGACTCCACAATCCATCATGGTTCCTATTATGACATTCGTGGCTGGAGCGCGGAAACATAAATAATCACGACAATCGCCACTCTAAAATATGATTACATTGCTAAGCCAACGAGCTGGCTTTAATGACTAATGTACTAAACTACATACTCATGTTGTCGACAATGATCGATTTTACCATAGTATTTTAGTTATACCATTTCAAAGTATTTCTGTCAGGGACCAAGACTAGGGTAATCGAAGAAGAGGAGTTGATACCCATCAACGCTAATTCATCAAAGCTTTCAAGAACATGACTACATTTCCTTGTAGGCCCAGCCTCATCCAAACCACCAAGGCTGCAGGCTCTATTTTGTCTGATCATCCGACCCCCGAGGGTTGGGAATGCCTTAGGCTAACTCCTGAGGGTTGGCTCCACCTCGCCTGATGTCTAAGGGCTAGCTTCGACTCACCCAACCCCCGAGGGTTGGCTCTGCCTCGTCTGACCACCAAGGCCATGGGCTCCGCCTTGTCCGACCCCTGAGGGCTGGCTCCACCTCGCCCAACGTCTGTGGGTGGGCTTCGCCTCGGCTGACCCCTGAGGGTAGGCTCCACCTCGTCTGACCCCCATGGGTTGGCTCCGCCTCGCCCAACGTTTGAGGGCTGTCCAACCCTCGAGGGTTGGCTCCACCTCGCCCAATGTCTAAGGGCTGGTTTCGCCTCACCCAACCCCCGAGGGTTGGCTCTGCCTTGCTCGATATCTGTGCACGTGACTCCTTCCTAACTATGTGCGTAGATAAGGCAGGCACTCAAGTCAACCGTAATACCAAGGACCATACCCTACACACCTATAGGAAAGTACCATTAGGATATGACAATAAGGGCGCTTTGAGACCTTCCAGGCATGTCAGAGCCCAAACAGTGTTATAGGCGCTGACATTTGTCTTATAGTGTTGTGGGCGCCGCCATTTGCCCTCGAGCGTGGATACTAATGGAAGCTCACGACAACTACTACGGTCCAAGAGGAAATTCACATCTCCTACAGTAACAGATGTGCAGTCACTACGCTGTCTGTTCCCCATAGTGCTGTGGATCAGTGCCCTGGTCTGCCATGCCGCCCGTCGGGGCAGGATGGGATGTGACAACTTGTTGACAATGTTTGGACATGGCATCATCAACGGATAGACACCCAGCGTGGAGCTATCCTTAGCACCGCCTGCCATGTCAGTAGGGCCTACATAGAGGAAAAGGAAGACCCGACATCTTTGAAGGACCTCCTTTGCCTCTGGTTTTTCTTCTTTCTCCTATCTATAATCCCTGCTCCCCCTTGGCCTATAAAAGAGAAGGCAGGGCACCCCACTAAGGGGATCAATTCAACACACCACACATCACATCACACATAGCTGAGCAGCAACCAGGCTCTTAGTTCTCATTTGACCTTTCCATCAAAGACTTGGGACATGTCCCTCTCTCGCCCGTTTGTAACCCCTACTATGAACTTTTTAGTGCTAATAATATGAGCAGCAGCCACAAACTAGATATAGGGATATTCTACCCAAACCAGTATAAACCTTGTGTCTTTTAGCACACCATCTAGACCGGACATGCAATAACATAAATTTACTCGTTGGTGTTTACTCGAAACATCGATAGTTGGCGTGCTAGTTAGGGGATCTTTGTGCGTTCCGACATTAACATTAGACCATGGATGGCTAGCCACGGTATCAACTGGGTCTCAGGCACACACGTACGCTTCGAGGACCTAGACTTCATCATCATGGTAGGAGGAGAGTTGGCATTGGCTCATGCTACTGTCCAACCTCTCCCCTCCATCAGCCTCGACTATAGGAGGCTTAGGCACTAGCTCGGTGTCTCCCTAGAATCCCAGCCGTCTAGGGAGGACCCACGCAGCCTCACCTTCTCTTACGCCAACGACATGGCATAGCTCATCGGAGGGGAAACCCTGTCTCTAGAACACCTCATATGGAGCGCCCTGATAGTGCTTCCGTTCAGTCTCCGCAACGCCACAGGGACTGTTAGCCACCTTGTGGCACAACACATGATTCCACATCCCACGAATGACAAATTCATGGGGGTGATCAAACACATCATGGAATTTTTCCATGACCTCCTCATAGAGGAGCCAGAGTTGCCCTCTAGCTCTGACTCCAGTAGGGAAAGCCATCACCCCTCCCGTGAATGCTTCATCATGGGTACCCCTAAGGGACACGCTGAAAGCATCCACAAGGAGGAGTCTACCCAGGCAACCAACCTAGATGATGAGGCTGAGGGGGAGACAGCGGCCCCACCTCGCATGTGGGTGGAGTAGCTAAAAGCCTGACATCAAGAGATCGAGGAAGCGTGGCTCTAGCTCGAGCAGGAATGTGCGGAGCTCGATCGAGAAATTGAGCGTCACAGAGACAGCGGGCACGCATGTGCCATGGCCCGTGACATGAACTAAAGGATCATTGCCGATGATGAAGCCCTCCCTCATTTTGTTTGGGTGAGCCAGAACATCACCGCCGCGATGGCCTTGCTCCATGGCCTTCCAGAGGCCATGACACCCGAGGATCATTAGGCCCACCATGAGATTCACATGCTGCTCGAGCATGCATTAGCGTGGCAGGCCAAGAGCTCATTGTCTCAGTGACGTGGGCTTGATGCTAGCCAACACATGCTCTCAGAGCATCCTGGTCGGGACATGTCAGTCCACCAGGCACCACAAAGCAGTGGCCAGCGTGCCATGGTCCCGGTGCATCAGCATCTCAACCACAACCATG
Organism: Miscanthus floridulus; assembly: GCF_019320115.1. Classification (NCBI taxonomy): domain Eukaryota; kingdom Viridiplantae; phylum Streptophyta; class Magnoliopsida; order Poales; family Poaceae; genus Miscanthus; species Miscanthus floridulus. Next base: position 104,308,853 of record NC_089585.1, on the reverse strand, counting down.
ACGCATGCAACACCCTCGAGGCTCGCAGGCGTACCCACGATGACCCAAGAGAGCAAGCTAGCCACTGCTATCACCCTCGCTATGGCAGACATTACGACAGCGGTGAGGACCGAAGCCCAAGCCCTGGCCTGCCAGGGCCCCAGACCTTCGGTCATCACATCCTCAACGCTGCTTTCCCACCAAGATACCAACCACCAACCAACATCTCAAAGTACTCTAGGGGAATGAACCCCAGACTATGGCTCAAGGATTATCGGCTTGCCTACCAAGCCAATGGTGCGAGTAATGACAATTTCATTATCCACAACCTTCCATTGTTCTTGGCCGATTTGGCACGAACATGATTGGAACACCTACCGTCCAACAGAATCCAAGGTTGTGCGGACCTAAAGGAAACCTTTGTGGGAAACTTCTTGGGCACATACAAGCGCCCTGGGAGCCCATGGGACCTCAAGAACTGTCGATAGAAGGTCAAAGAAACCCTCTGTGGGTGCATCCAATGCTTCTCCCGATAGTGCAATGAGCTACCTAACGTCGCCGACGCCAATGTTATAGGGGCTTTCCTATCTAGGACCACCTGTGAGTCTCTGGTTCACAAGCTAGGACGTAAGGGTCTGTGAACCACCAAGGAACTCCTTGACATTGCCACCAGCCATGCCTTGGGAGAAGAAGCAGTTGAGCAATCTTTGATCACCTCAATGGAGAGGCAAGGCAGGACAAGGACGCTGGCAAAGGCGCCTCCAACTGTTCCACCAAAAAGAGCAAGAAGCAACGGTGCGAGGGCTCTCTTGTGGCCACCATCGACCATAGGGGTGGTCGGAAGCCCATGGAGGGCACTTCGAACCACTTCAAAAAACTACTCAAGGGGCCATGCCCAAACCATGCCTTCCCCATCAAGCATCTATACAAGGACTGTGCCCTCATGAAGCAGTTCTTGTTTGGAGGCTCCAACAAAAGGGAGCATGGGAAGGACCCCAGCCCTACCATGGATGATGATGAGGGGAAGGACGATGGCTTTCCAACACCAAATGGCTGCCTCATGATCTTTGGACAATCGAAGGCCTATGACTCTAAGCGCCACCCGAAGATCGCGGGCCGCGAGGTCCATGTGACTGAACTGGCCACGCCTGCCTTCCTCCAATGGTTAGAGTCTGCTATAACCTTTGATTGAACCAGCCACCTAGAGAGCATCCCACAGCTAGGGAGATACCTGCTCGTGGTTGACCCAATCATTGGCATGAAGTGGCTCACCAAAGTACTAATGGATGGAGGCAGCGGCCTCAACATCATGTACACCGAGATGCTCGATGCTATGGGTGTTGACCGAGCATGCATTTGGCCAACCAGAGCGCCCTTTCATGGCATCGTGCCTAGAAAGCAGGCCATGCCACTTGGGCAGATCGATCTGCCCATCACCTTCAGGGGTCCATCCAACTATAGGACGGAGACCCTCACTTTCGAAGTGGTGGGATTCCACGGGACTTACCACGCCATCCTAGGACGACCATGCTATGCGAGTTCATAGCCGTCCCCAACTGCACCTACCTCAAGCTAAAGATGCTAGGCCTAGGTGGGGTCATCACCATCAGCACCTCCTTTCATCACACCTACAAGTGCGAAGTTGAATGTTGTGATCATGTCGCAACGATCATAGCCTCTAGAGAAGTCATGGCCCTCAGGCAAGAGGTCACCGAAGAAGCACTCGACCCCAAGCAGTCGACCGGTCCTTCGATCTAGTGGAGGGCTCCAAGGAGGTCCTCATAGACCCTGGGAGCACCGAGGGCAAAATAGTGCACATTGGTACCACGCTTTCCTCCAAATTGGAAAACATACTCATCGGCTTCCTCCTCACCAATAGAGACATCTTTGCGTGGAAACCCTCGAACATGCTAGGCATTCCAAGGGAAGTCATCAAGCATGCCTTGAAGATCCACCTAGGCTCCAAGCTGGTGAAACAACGCCTGCATCGCTTCGACGAGGGGAAACATAGGACCATCAACACGGAGATCGCAAAGCTTTTGGCGGCTGGATTCATCAAGGAAGTGTACCACCCAGAGTAGTTAGACAATCTAGTTCTTGTATGAAAGAAGAGTGGGAAATGGAGGATGTGTGTTGACTACACGGGTCTCATCAAAGCATGCCCAAAGGACCCATTTCCTTTGCTATGCATAGACTAGATAGTTGACTCTACCTCAGAGTGTGAAACCCTCTACTTCCTTGATGCGTACTCTGGGTACCATCAAATCACGATGAAAGTGTCCGACCAGCTCATGACATCTTTCATCACCCCTTCGGATCATTCTGCTACGTCACAATGTCGTTTGGTCTGAAGAATGTTGGGGCCACATACCAAAATTGTATGCTTAAGTGTTTTGGGGACCTCATCGGGTGGATAGTTGAGGCCTACGTTGATGACATCATGGTCAAGTCCAAACAGACTGGCCACCTCATAGCTAATCTTGAGCAAACCTTTGCAAAACTCTGAGCAAATGACATCAAACTCAATCCTAAGAAGTGCATTTTTGGGGTCCTGAGGGGCGTGTTGCTTGGTTTCATTGTCTCCAAGCATGACATCAAAGCAAACCTAGAGAAGATCTCAGCCATCACAAGGATGGGCCTAATTTAGAACATAAAGGGAGTACAGCGAGTTATAGGGTGCCTAGCCACACTTAGCCGCTTCATCTCATGCCTCGGTGAATGAAGTCTCCCACTTTATCAACTTCTAAAGAAGGCTGGCCACTTTGAATGGACATCCGAGGCCTAGGAGGCACTTGACATGGTCAAGCTACTTCTGACGAAGGCCCCGATCTAGGTTCCTCCTACCAATGGAGACCCCTTCTACTCTACATTGTGGCCACCATGCAAGTGGTCAGCGCCGCCCTAGTTGTGGAGCAGGAAGAAGAGGTGCACACCCTCAAAGTATAGCACCATGTGTACTTCATCAGTGAGGTCCTATCCGACTCAAAGACCCTCTACCCCCAAATCTAGAAGCTTCTGTATGCCATCCTCATCACCAAGAGGAAGTTACGCCACTACTTCGAGTCACATCAGGTGACGGTCGTGACGTCCTTTCCCCTCGGCGAGGTCATCCAAAACCAAGATGCCACGGGAAGAACCATGAAATGGGCACTCGAGCTGATGGGTTAGGGCATTGAGTATGCCTCCCGAACGGCCATCAAGTCTTAGGTGTTTGCTGATTATGTCATGGAATGGACCAAGGTCCAAATGCCACCAGCGGTCGTCGATCAAGAGTACTGGACGATGTACTTCGATGGATCGCTGATGAAGAAGGGCACCGGTGTGGGGCTGGTCTTCGTGTCACCCCTCAGGGTACGCATGAGGTACATCTAGTTGGGCATCTAGTGCCTTGATCTTCAAGGAGATTCCTAGCTGGTCGTCGACCAAATCATGAAGGAGTCAAGCTACCATGACGCTAAGATGGCCGCATACTATCGAGAAGTCCACCGGCTGGAGGACAAATTCAATGGCCTCGAGCTCAATCACATCCCGATGTGCCTCAACGAGGTGACCAACGCGCTTGTAAAGAAGCATCCAATCAAGAGCCGGTGCTAATGGGCGTCTTCACCAGTGACCAGCACAAGCCCTTGGTTTGTTATGAGGGGTCAGAGCAAGGTAGTGACGGTCTGTCCAATCCAGGCCTAGGAGCTAACCAATCAATGGCTCGATCTGGCCCCATAGTCATGGAGCTCGAAGAGGACCCAGCGACATAGCCTAACCCTCTGGTCGACTAGAGGATGCCCTACCTTAACTACCTCCTCTATGATGCACTACCAACGGACAAGACGGAGGCTCGATGGCTCGCACATCGCGCCAAGTCCTTTGTTCTTATGGAGGGCGAACTCTACAGGCAAAGCCACACCAGGATCCTACAGCGTTGTATCCCCATCGAATAGGGGAAGTGTTTGCTGAGCGATATCCACAGTGTGGTCTATGGTCACCATGCCACACCTAGAACCCTAGTTGAAAACATGTTTCGACAGGGCTTCTACTGGCCTACCACTGTAGCCGATGCCAAGCAGATCGTGCGCACCTATGAAGGGTATCAGTACTATGCTTAGTGGATTCACCTACCGGCCCAATCCCTCCAGACGATCCCTATCACATGGCCATTCATGGTCTGAGGGCTCAATCTGGTCGGACCTCTCAAGAAGGCACATGGAGGCTACACCCACTTGCTTGTCACCATAGTGAAGTTTACAAAGTGGATAGGAGCTCGACCAATCTTCGTGATCAAGTCCAAGCAAGCCGTGCTATTCTTCCATGACATCATCCACCACTTTGGGATCCAAACTCCATCATCATGGACAATGGCACGTAGTTCACCAGAAAGAAGTTCCTTCGATTCTACAATGAATATTACATCTGGGTCGATTAGGCCACTATCGCGCACCCCCGAATGAATGGGTAGGTTGAGCGCACAAATGACATGCTCCTACAAGGCCTCAAGCCTAGGATCTTCAACTAGTTGAACAAGTTTGGCGCACGCTGGGTCACTGAGCTTCCTTCAGTACTCTAGAGCCTAAGGACAACCTCCAGTCAAGCCACTGGCTACACACCCTTCTTCATGTTCTATGGTTCTAAGGCTGTCCTCACAACTGACCTCGACTATGGAGCACCAAGGATCATGGCATATGATGAATAGGGAGCCAGAGCATCCCATGAGGACACCATGGACCAACTAGATGAAGCGCGCGATGTCGCCCTCCTCTGCTCAGCCAAGTACCAACAGGCATTATGATGGTACCACAGCTGATGAGTGCGTGGCTGAGCCTTCAACATCGGAGACCTGGTCCTCCACCTCATATAGAGCAACAAGGACCACCACAATCTCTCCTTGCCATGGGAGGGACCATACATAGTTGCGGAGATACTCTGACTAGGTGCCTACAAGCTCAAGACCATCGACAGTGAAATCTTCGCCAATGCCTAGAACATTGAACAACTACGTCGCTTTTACCCCTAATAAATATACACTTTGTCTTATTAGTTTCGTTATCAAAACCCCTAATCCTTTGTGACATCCAACCCTAGCAAATAGCAAGGGGTCAGGCCTTACTCGGGGGCTGATATGAGAATATTCATCCTGCAAACATTCTCTGTGCCTAGTCATGATTAGAGCTAACTGGTCCGACTACAAGAAACCTACGCTCCAGCAGCTACAGCGCCTTTGCTCACTAGCATGATTAGAGCTAACTCACCCGCACTCTGAGCTTTTATGACCTTAACTATGGAAAGAGTCGGAATGCACTAAACCTTTTTTACAAAAAGGGGGAGAAGAGCTAAAAGCTGTTTGCTATAACGAAGATTAAGAGCTTGTCCATTTTGCACAACTTCATTGCTCGGCTTATCTACCTAACTAAATTCTTGTGTGGGATGTTCTTGTTCCCTATTTTCATAGGAAAAACTTGTCTCAGCAGGTAACATAAGTTGATCGGACGGCTTAGCCACTAACAAGAAATGGGTAAGGAGCAGACAGGATCATGCTCATATCCGATGGAGGTTTTCTAAACCCATCACTCTTACCATCGAGGTAAAACTGGTGCTTAGGTCGATCAAACGGCTCAAAACCATCGCCGAGAGACAAACACCGAGACTTACTTACTTTACATATTAAATTTTGATGCTGAGCCTTCGACCCCAGCAATGGTAGAGGGTCGAACAATGCTCTAGGGCTGGCAAGAGTGTCTATTCGCTAGACAATCTCTTTGCCCGACCCCCCCTTATGTTTAAAAACTAGAGGCATGGTGTGTGGGCACAAACTTTGAATAAGCCTAGTTAGACCGCTAGGACCCTATACCCCAGCGGCTATGACATTTTTGCCCACCAGCGTGATCAGAGTCTTTGTCTCTGCACTCCAAACCTTAACCTCCACCTTCTTAGGAAGGGTTTGGAGGGGCCTACCTACAGAATCTCCATCAAGGAGAGACCATTAGGTCGCCCAAGTCAACTGAATGGCTCGAGCCACTGTTGAGAGACAGATACAGAAGAATGGGAGGCTCATATAGGTTACACCGGCCCCATCATGAATGCCGGACCCAAACCTTGCTTGGACACATCTAGTAAGAACTCCTAGAACCCATCACTAGTGCAATCGAGGTAACATTACCGACCCCACTATTTCTTCATTGCATACATCCAAGCATTGCATATGCAATTGCTGCATCACAACGCTTCGCGTCGTGTCACGAAACGGTAGTCATCTCATTCGATATGAGCGGTGACTGACCGGGGTTCAAAGGCCGGCCCGCAAAGGGCTCGAGGCTGCCTCATGTCAAATAGAGCCAGGGGAGAAAAACCAAGATTAGCCCAGCAGCCTTGCCCGACCCCGCTCAGAAGCAGACATCTTGAACTTTCTGGTTCGATTCTGACCTCGAGCCAAGCCTATAGAATCTCCATCGAGGAGAGGCCAACGGGCCACCTGAGCCTATCGAATGGCTTGGGCATCTACCGGGAGGTGGGTTAAGAAGTAGCAAAATGCCATATGAGGGCTCTACCGAGCCTGTCAGTGGATGATGGACCTAGATTCCACTCGAACATGCCCATTAGTGAGCTCACCGATCATGACACTCGAGCCGTCAAAGCAAATGTCATTAGCTTAGCCCCTCTAGTTGCAGAAACCGAGGATGGGGTGACGCATGAAACATGGCCGACCCCTACTGAACCCCATGGGGCTCGAGGGCTCAAGCCGCCCAATCCTAGATCGAGAGACCGAGGTTCGAAGGCCGACTCACAAAGGGCCAAGGCCACCTCGCGTCAAACAAAAGTCAGGGGAGAAAATACAGATGAGCCCCAGCGGCCTTTGTCCGTCTCACCTAGAAGGGAACAAGGTCATCTCAACTTTCTTGTTCGATCCAAACATCCAACCGAGCCCATAGAATCCCTATTAAGGGGGAATCTATTGGAAGGTGGGTTAAGGAGCAATGGAACGCCACACGAGGGCTTTGTTGACCCCGTCTCAAGCAACGGAACTAGATTTTGTTCGAATATGCCTGTTAGCGAGCTCACTGAGCATGCCACTCGAGCCATCGAGGCAAGTGACGTTAACTCAACCCCTCCGGTTGTGGAAACTATGGACGGGGCGATAGTCACAAAAATGAGCCGACCCTCGACCGAATCCCCGCTATGTGAGGGGCTTGAGGAAGGTTGGACTTGTGAGGAGACCAAACGCATGGTCATAGAATGATAGCTAAGATCCTAGGGAGAGGGTATGTATGAATACAAGAGATGCTTTCTCCTACTAAGTTTCGCTATCCTCTCCTCGATTTTCAGTGACATCCGACACTAGCAATGGCAAAGGGTTGGATCTCACTTGGGGGTTGATAAATGTATAAGTACACTCAATCAAATGAAATAAAATAATGAAATTGTTTTTGCGATACTTAAGGGTCGTCACTTGTTCACATATTACAATAATGTTCATCCAACCTATTTGACTAATTAGCCCCTTGAGGGGAGAACTATGTCTTCAACTCTGTCCACTAGGTCCTACGCAAGAGGAGCCACCACCGTCTCTATCTCATCTAGCTCAGAGGCTTCATAGCTAGGTGCAAAACCAAGGCTCATCGTCTCCAAGTCAATGTTGTCCGCGTAATGCGAATGAGCAATAACGAAGGCTTGGGTGATCCTAGTGCAAAGAGCTTCCCTCTCGAGCTGGCGCACCCATGCCATGACATCTACGGAACGGGCTACAAGTGAGCTAGTCCTCTCCGACCGCACCACCTCTAGGTCATCACAGACCACTCTGAGGGCAGTGCTCAGGAGATCATGCTTGTTGCTCTCTATCTGAAGGTTCCTCCATGCCTCGGCAAGCTCTGTCGCTAGCTCAGTGGAGACGCTCTCAGCCTGCATCCTCCAGGTTGTCGTGATTCTGAGCTCAGCTTAGAGGGAGCTGATCCTCTACTATGCCTTGTCGCACTCTCGGACGGCCTGGTTGCGCTCCTCGTAGGATGTGCCATGCTCTGAGCGAAGCCACCCCATGGTCTAGAGCAGCTCGTCTCGCTCCTTGCACAGCTGGCTAACAGCCTCAGCATCCTGACTCGCCCTCTGCTCTAGGGCTATGAGCTTCTCCTCGGCTACTAACTTTAGGTCCCACTCCTTCTTAGCCTCGGCCAGGAGGTCAAGGATCTGCTGGCAAGATGTAGTGTCCCTCTAAAGCAGCTCGTCCTACTCCCTCCTGACTCTAGCGACCTTCTCCTCATCTTGTTGTGCCCTCACCGATTGGGCCTCGAAGGCATTGTTGGTCTCCTCTTCATGCTGACGGACCTCGGCCTCCCGCAGTCAAAGATTCTCTGCCTCCTTGGCAAGGGGAGTTAGCTCGCCACCCCCTTTTGGGTAACAATGAGCTAGGTGGTCACATCCCCATGCACCTAGGCCTCTTCGACGAGGCGGACCTAGCTCTTCTTCTGCTCATAAAGGAATTATGATTTCTCCTGGCTGCGAGCGATAAGGGACTAAAAAAAGATGATGGTTAGAACACAAAAATATAGGAAGAAAGAAGAGGGAGAAAGGCAAGATGACATCACATAGGGCCCCCCTCCCTAGTTCAGAGCTTCTAGCATGGCCAAAATCCCCTCGTTGAGACTCTCCCGCTCCATGCTCTCAACATCATCATTGAGGGAGAGGAGTGTCGACGTTGGGTCTTATGGATCTGTCCACTGGAGCAGAGGCTTGGCTAGCATGGGCGAGTGGCTGCCACTCGATGTCAGGGTTCAGGGCAAGCCCTCGCTGGTCCTCTCTACCACCGACACGATGCCCGAGGACCTCTCGGCCATGTCCCCCTCCATCCAGCCCATGTTGAGCGCCGTCATTTGGGCCGCCAGAGGTGTGGGTCACACCGCTGCCTCGGGCGCTGCCATGGTGGCATTTGGCTGTGGCCCGTCGATCATGGCCACCACCACCTCCACCTACGTCGGCATGGCCTTGTCCGCCTATGTTGCGCCCACTGCGGTCGACACCACAAGCACGGGCGAAAGCTCCGACCGACCTATCGTCGGCAGCGGCACCGCTTCATTGTTGGTTCTTCAGCGACCTCTGAGGGCACCCTTTGAGCCCCCACGTGCGCTTGTCCCATCGAGGGCACATGCATCACTATGGGTGGTGCCTCCTCGGTTGATGAGGCAGTAATGCCGACGTCACTCCCACCCAAAATGGGTGTGACATCGACCGACAGCCGCCTCCTTGCCTAGAGGGCGACACTCTTCTTGGGCGCCAACACCAAAAAGTTGCCCCGTCTCAAAATGCTACAAGAAATAAAAGGCATAAGCCATGGTGAAAACAGAGAAAACAGAGAAAACAGAGGAGTCAATGACTTACATCGGTGCTATTGGGCAGAGGGTATGTTTGGGGGATGAACCCCTAGGTCCTTGCTTCACCTCATCGGGGCGGGGCCATTTTGAGCCCACTCCCTGCTCTCGGGTAGAGGGGCTCACCTCCCTTGCATCCGGGGGTGTGGCTATAGAACCACCTGTAACAACCCAAAAATCCATACACCAAAAATACCAACTACAAAATTTTTCTCAAAAACTCCCATGTGATGATAAGTGTCATGTATAGAAATCCAACCAAATAGATGCATTAGGTCTAACCCCAACCCAAATCAACACATAAGCATGGCATGCCATATGTTAAATCATGTTTATTTAAATACTGACAAAAGAATCATAGCATACATTGTTAACTAAAATGGTGATTTGGATTTTCATCTATTTTATGTAATGCCTAAAAACTCCTTTAAAGAAACACACCATAAAGTAATTATTACTCAAACCAAAGAATAAATGTTTAAAAAGAAAACTATTTCCATTTGTGTATAACAAAACTACACCTATTTTTGTTATACAAAATAGCTAAATAAATTCCTAATATATATATAAAAGAATGTTGTGGGCCTCATATCTAAAACTCCAATGAATTAGGTGCATCAACTTGGAATTCAAATTTCAAACCAAATTGGAATTCAAACCATGGAGAAGAAAAACAAAACAGAAAGAAAAAGAAAAGAAGAAGAAGCCTCATAGCCCAGCTTCACGCGCAGGTCGGCCCAACCCGTGCGACCAAACTACCGGCCCAGCCCTCCACTTCTCCCCCTTCGATGGCCCACGCGAGTGGCTACAAGCAGGCCTAGCCTGACTACGTGTGGCCCACGCAGCCAGCCCGCACGCCGCTCACGCCTACATGCTGCTCACACCTCACCTACAGCCGCTGCCACACGGGCCCCACACGTCAGCCACCCCCTAGCCATAGTGTCGTCTTCCTCCCCCACGCTGATCACTCCTCTGACCAAGCCCCGACCGGCGTGGTAGGTGTGGGCTAGGGGTCACGCGAATCTCCTAGCCTTGTCCCCTTGGCGCCACGCCCACACAACCATGCGTGGGCCGTTGGATGCAAAGCACGCGCCTCTGATCGCCCCTCGATCTCCATCCGCCGTTCACCGAGCTCCATGGCTGAGCTTTGGCTATAAAAGCCCTAGCCTTGGGTGTCCTAGAGCTCTCCCATTGCCCCACCGCCACTTTGTGGCCGTCCACTGTGCACCCAAGCCAAGAGAGAAGAGGGATAGAGGAAGAAGGAGCGCACGATGTCGCTGGTGTCGCCGGAGCGGAGGACGTCGCCCCGATCAACCACGTTGATGTTGCTGCTCGGCACGGCATGGCCTCGTCATGACACGGCCATGACCCTCCGCTGCATCACTTAGCCTTACCGAGCACTACGCGGTGAGCACTTTGCTGAGACCCCTCCCTAGCCAATCGGCACGAGCTTGCCGCCGTTTGAGACCCTACTGATGCCTTTGTGCACATGGCCAGCCACCACCAGAGGCTGCTAGGGCAGCACTAGAGCACCACTGTGCCTGTAATAGCCTCGTGTAGCTTACACGCACCATAGAGTCACCTCTCCAAGGCCATAGCCACCTCACCGACGCCGCCGTTGTGCCCGTAAGACTGCCACCATGGCCGGCACACTACGGGACCCTTCATGCCACGTTAACCTGACCAACAAGGATGTCGAGGTTCGGTGGAGCTTTCACCCGCATCAATTGTGCACCAGCGTCGCTGGCGAGGCTCACCGGGCGCTCGCCGCCGGCATGTAAGCCACCGTGGGAAAAACAGAGGAAAGGGGGTGAGATGGGCAGCACAGCCCTATGCTCGGTCCACCGTGAACCAGGTGAAGGAGACAGTAGTGTGGACACGGTCCACCACAGACTGTGTCTGCGGTCCATGGACCATGAACGCCAATCTACCATGAACCACACAGTGCAGACCGCACGGTAGATGAAGCCCAATGGAGGCCCATGGCAATGACGTGGCAACGCCACAGCATGCCACGTGTCCAGGTTGGCCCGGCCCGGACCGGCCCAACCTGAGCCCGCCAGAGCCCGTTTGAGACCCAGTCCGAGTTGACCGTTGACCAGTCAACATTGACAGTTGACCTGGCCCCACATGTCAGTGTCACAAAGACTTGGGACCCACATGTCGGTAAGTGATGTCATGCTGACATCATGTCGACATCACACGGGTCCCACCTATCAGCAACAACACAGCTAAGGTGACGTCATGCTGACGTCACGATGACGTCAGCTGCTGATGTCAGCGGCACTGGCCCCACACGTCAGTGACCCCGATCCGTTGACCATTGACTCATCCGTTGACTTGACGTTGACTTTGACCGAACCCACATGTCAGTGACCCAAGAGCCCCTGGTCCCACCTGTCGGACTGATGACGTTGATGATGTCATGCTGACATCATGATACCATCAGCAGGACCCCCACTTCTCAGCTCAGAGCCGAGCCAATGATGTCGTGCTGATGTCAGCATGCCACATGGACCAGTCATAGCGTGACACGTGTCAGCCCAGGATTAATTCGGTCTTTTCCATTTTCAGAAATGATTTAAACTTCGGAAATTCATAACTAATTCATACGAACTCAAAAAAATGCAAGACTAGGACCAAAATTCATCTAAAATCAAGCTTTACGCAATGAACCCATGTTTGGGTGCATTTGGCTCCTTTGAATTTTCATTGCTTCTTTGTGCTATCCTATAGATGTCGCTAACGCGACTATAATGCGATCGATGCAGACTCGGAGGAGAACCAGACGGACGAGGATCGTGAGTACCGTGAGGAGTACGGAGATGACTACACTAAAGGTGCCACATCCCACCCAATCTCATAGCACCTATTATGCATGGCTAATATAGGACTGCTATTGCTTTACTTACTGTTATAATCATACTAAGATAGGATTGCATGGTAGTATGCTTACTTGATGGCCTTTACCTTGACGCAACCTTACCCCTGCATACCCTGCTATTAGGCTAGACACACGCTTACTGCTATATTTCATTGCTTATACCTCTACTACGCTAATACTACATTAAATGTGTGGTGGAAACTGGTGTTATCCGGACTGTGGGGAGAGTGCTGCGTGTGTGACTTGGGTGTGTGGAGGGTGAGGGTTGTGTCAACCAAGTTAGAGTATACGATGAGCCTGGGGCAAGTCTTGCTATGGGATGCTACCTAGGCACCCCTGGAAATGGATACCTGTGGTGGGTAAATAGTATATGAAGTGGTCCTGGGTGTGAACCTGTGATGGGAGGAGCCCGAGATGGAGGTGCTATGGTGGCACGACAAATGGAAACCCTGATAAAGACATTCTGGCTTGGTCATCCCTAAGGACTTACTAGTACTCAAATTCACTGGGAAACCTTACGTACCACTCGCCCTATATGGTGTGGGACGGTCGGACTACTTGGTAGGATATTGCCACTACTGCTAGGTTGATAGCGGATAGTGTAAGGAGGTACGGGGCATGGAGGATTTCCCCCACACCCTTCCAAGACTTCATGGAGACCTTGTGGACCCGGCTCATGACTCACAGTTTCAGCCACCCCAGACTAGACTTGGGGTGTACTAGGGCTGAATGGTAGAGTGGCATTATCCTAGGCTAGCAAGCGGCCGGAATCAGCCTAGTTGACGACGGTCAGCGAGGAAGGTAGATCTTGTTGTTATGTAAAACCTCTGCAGAGTGTATGGTTAATCGATCGATACATGTGTCGACTGGTCAGCTATGGACCTTTCTTGGGTTTCGCTTAAACTAGATAGTGAGATGAGTTCTTCTCTTCTTCCCTAGTGAGAGAGTGTCGGTCGTAGCCAGGGGCTACGGGCCTTGAGACAGTGCTGAGAGGGAGTTGGCTTGTTGACTGAGCGAGGATATGGTGATAGTGTGGAGATAGTGGTATATCAATCCCAGGATCGAAACCTAGCTCTATAAAGGGAATGGGGTGGAATGTGTGTGGGAATAGTGTTAAAACTTGACCAACTATTATTATATACTTGATATGCTAAAACATAGGAAACCTCAGCCTTATAGGTTCTATTTGATTATATCCAACTTGCATCTAATTTCCACAAAGCAATGCTCATAGGGTGGGATTGGCCAGTACAAATCGTACTGATAAATTTTAGCACACAGGTTCCGCTGAGGAGTATAGCTCCGAGGAGTTTGACGGTTGAGGGGTTCATGCCTACGCTCGAGTTTGGTGATCTTATCTTCAAGCTATTCTGAATGAATGCTACTTTTGATTCCGCCATTGCGGTAATGTAATAATTCATGTAATTGCACACTATTTGTACTCTGATTTTATCGTTGTATGGATGTGATATTCGACTGGAATTTAGGTAATATGATCTAAAACGGTCTTATTATACTTCGACTCTGTGGATTTTCCCTTCATGGAAATCAGGTCGCTTTAGTTGGTATCAGAGCCATACTTGACCATAGGATGAAACCCTTAGAAATGGACGATAGAATAGGACGTGAATAGCCTTTCTTTTGGTTATATACCGACCCTGCATTTACTTTAATGCAAGGCTTATCTATTATTGACCTACTAACACATGTTCTTGAAAACATGCAGATGGCAATGAACGTCGACTGGCCACCTCTAGGACCGCTACCTCTGGACCACGCTAAGCTCACCTTCGACCTACGTGAGCTCGGGGGTTTTGCATAGACCCTCTGCTGAGTTCTTGTCACATTAGGAGTCCCCGACGAGCTTGTCAAGGTCACCTGCACCGGGAAGCCAGCTCAAGAAGGAGGAATCGAATGATCGATTGTCACCTCAGTCGAGTTCCCAGCTAGCACTACCTTACCTTCTGTCCCAGCTTTCACCGAGATGACGATAGAGGCCACAGTCGAGGAGGGACTGCAAGCTATCTCACACAAGGCACTTCACAAAGTGATGAGGGACCACTACGAGCACCTAAAGATGATAGAGTTCTGTCTACTTCCCTAGGCCCTTGACCCCAGCCTTACCCCTAGTGAGTAGAGTTTCGCAGCCGGTAGAGTTATCCTTGCCGAGGAGGATAGATGCCTTTGTGTCTTAGCTATCCACTTATTGGAGCAGGACAGGTACATGACCCAACTGGAGTAGAGGAGACATCAGGACTAGGCCCTTCTGTGGGAGTACTAGGAGTGAGACATGCAGGGAGCACAGGAGCGAGCTAGTCTACTTGAGATAGTTGCCAAGCTATAGGATGAGCTCAACTGTCGTGAAGAAGTCCATAGAACCGAGGTCGCAGACTTACAGGACAAAGCTGCCGACCTAGGCAACAGGAACTGCTACCTCGACAGCAAGGTCTTGGAGTTGTAGAGAGAGTTGGACAACAAGAAGGCCGAGTTCAACCATAGAGGAGACAAAGAGAGATCCAAGGGGATTGATATGCTGAAAATTCAATCTCGTAACAAGACCATGACTCAAGAGCTAGAGGAGTTCAGGAAGAAGGTCATTCGCAACCAGGGTCACCTGATCGAGGCACTCAGGTAGACTGAGTACCTATAGGACAAGTGTGAGAGGACATGGCAGGCTTGGCAAAAGTCTAACAGGAAGCGCCTCAGGGAGATGAAGGGAATGTGGGATCAGCTACCTAAGGAGATTCATAGCAAGACGAAGCCTAGGATAGAGGAGTTCGAGTTAGCCCCAACTCACCTTAACCTAGACGCCTGCCCTACCCTACCTAGAGCCAAGCCTACTGAGAAGCTCACCGAGGCCTTGAAGTACATATCCCAACTTCACAAGTCTGATGAGGAGATCGAGATCGAGAATAGTCATATCCCAGCTGTGGTGTATGAGTTAGAGTAGAATGACCCTGCATGGTCATGAGTCATGTCAGTAGCTTCCATAAGTTGTACCCCATGATGTACCCCTTATGAGATGTATTATGAGACATTATGCGTAGTACGATTCTCGCACATCTTCAAGTGTAACTACTGGAGATGATGCTATGTAATAAAACCCATGTAACAAATGTTTTGGATCTTATTGCATCTTATGAATCTTATTGCTTCTTTGTAATGAGTGTTGGATAGTATAAATGTTTTTCTTTAAATAGTCAAAATCATGTAATTATATTGAATTATAAGCACTTATGGCACAAACACTAAATTCTCTATGATCTGTGTTGCAGATGCCAAACCGCCGATCTAATCGCCAATGAACCGTGGACGTGCGCCTACCCCTGAACTAGTTGAACCAAATGGGGGGCGTGGTGGCAACAACTGTGGCCGTGGTCGTGGCCGTGGACGTGGAGGGATACCCTTCAACTTGGAGAATACCCCACCGCCTGAGGAGAACCTTCCTCCACCACCACCACCAAACCTGGCAGAAGTGATGGCACAATAGACCCAACTTCTTGTAGCTCTGGTTAATGGAGCAAACTGTCGCTAGGGAGGTCAGCAGAATGACTTCCAAAGGAAGCTAGAAGGATTCCTGAAGCTAAGGACACCTACCTATGATGGCACCGACCCTGACCCGCTTGTAGCCGATGACTGGCTCAAGGAGATGGAGAAGAAGCTCGACCTCACTACTTTCACTGATGATGAGTGTGTTGGAGCAGCTGCACACTAGCTCACAGGTGCAGCACGCGCCTGGTGGGACAGTTTTAGTGATTCCCATGAGGACCCTGCTAACATCTCATGGGATGAGTTCACCAAAGCATTCACTGAGTATCACATTCCCAAGGGTATCATGGAGGCTAAAGCTGAGGAGTTCCGCAACATCAAGATGGGAAAGGACATGGTGACCGAGTACACTACTTGTTTTACCAATCTTCTTCGCTATGCACCTTCCTATGTTGTGAACTCTGAGAAGGAGAAGTTGTACAATTACCGCAAGGGACTTAACCCACACATCAAGCTGAAATTTGGCGGTATTAAGAGTAACACATTGCGTGCTCTGGTGGATTGCTACATCTAGATCAAGAAAGAGAAGTATAGGGAGAGGAAGCATAAGCCTAAGGAGTCCTTCCGTGGCCATGATCACAAGAGGTTCCATAGAGATGCACCATCCAGGGAACGCTCTCGCCACAATAGGGATGACAACCCTGGATCGAGTAGGGGTAGTGGAGGCTACACTATCAAATACTCCTGCCCTGCTCAGGATCATTACACTTGGGACCGTTATGCTCAGGACCGCAACACTCAGGACCGTTTCAACCGTTCCCGCTCGGTGAATGAACACCCAGCACAGAACCACTCCGCACCAAGCACTAGAAACTAGAAGGCACCCGCACCAACCCCTACAGGCGGTACGCCTTTCACCTGCTTTGCTTGTGGCCAACCAGGTCACAAAGCTACTGAGTGCCCATAGAACTCAGCTGCTCAGAAGTCTTAGTTCAAGGGATTTGCTACCTGTGGATGTCTCAACCATCTGGACGTCGAGGAAGCACAGGCTGCCCCTGATGTGGTGTGCGCTATGTTTTTAGTTAACGGTAATACTGCGTCAATTCTATTTGACTCTGGAGCAACTTGTTCTTACATATCATCCAAGTTTGCATGAGAGCATGACCTGCCTATAACCCCACGTGAAAAGCCTATCATCACCAGCTCACCTTTAGGAGACCTAAAATGCACCCACATCTATAAGGGAGTGAGTCTTACCATTGAGGGTCTTACCTTTAAAGCTGACCAAACCCTATTACCTTCCACAAACCTAGATGTCATCTTAGGTATGGATTGGTTAACCATTCACCGAGGTATCATATCATGTTCACCTAGATATGTCCAAGTGACCCACCCATCAGGCCAAGTCATTAGATGTGAACCCCAGTCCGGAAAGTCCACCTCTATCCTGTGTGCCCTTAAAGCCAGTTCAGAATCACAGAAAGAGGAGAAGACAGTTCATGATGTGCCTATGGTCAAAGACTATCCTGATGTATTCCCTAAAGAATTATCGGGTATGCCACCAGACCGTGATGTAGAGTTCATCATTGATCTTTTGTCGAGAACAGGACCCATTGCCAAGATACCCTATCTCATGTCAGTTGATGAACTGGTCGAGCTCAAGAAATAGCTTGACGAGCTCATCTCGAAAGGATATATCAGACCTAGTGCTTCACCCTAGGGATCCCCGTTCTCTTTGTTAAGAAGAAGGATGGCTCAATGAGAATGTGCATTGATTACCGGAACTTGAACGCAGTCACCATCAAGAACAAGTACCCCCTACCAAGGATTGATGATCTACTTGATCAGCTTCGAGGTGCCAAGTATTTCTCCAAGATTGATCTTAGATCCGGCTATCATCAGATGAAGATTCGAGAGAGTAACATCCCGAAGACAGCTTTCGTGACTAGGTATGGGCAGTTTGAGTTCACCGTGGTGTCCTTTGGACTCACGAACGCTCCCACCTACTTCATGAGCATGATGAATAAGGTTTTCATGGATGAATTGGATAAGTTCATGGTAGTATTCATTGATGACATCCTTGTCTATTCATCCACTGCTGAAGAACACGAACATCATCTGAGAACGGTGCTTGAGAAACTAGCCCAACATCAGCTCTACGCAAAGTTTAGCAAATGCGAATTTTGGCTATAGGAAGTTACCTTCCTAGGCCATGTACTATCAGCTGAAGGTGTCACAGTTGACCCAGCCAAGATTGAAGCTGTGAAAGAGTGGGATCAACCCCGTCATGTGACAGAAGTCAGAAGTTTCTTAGGATTGGCTGGATATTATCGCCGATTTATTGAGAACTTCTCTAAGATAGCCCGTCCAATGACCAACCTTCTGAAGAAGACTAAGGAGTTTGAATGGATGCCCGAGTGCAAACAAAGCTTCTAGAAATTGAAACGAAAGCTTACCACAACTCCTGTGCTAGCATTGCCTGATATCAACAAAGATTTTGTGGTCTATTGTGATGCATCTCGTCAAGGACTTGGTTGTGTACTGATGCAAGATGGAAGAGTGATAGCATATGCGTCTCGACAGCTAAAAGAACACGAGAACCGTTACCCTACCCATGATCTTGAGTTAGCAGCAGTTGTGCATGCCTTGAAGATCTGGAGACACTACTTGATAGGCAACAAGTGTGATATCTATATGGATCACAAGAGCTTGAAGTACTTTTTCACTCAAGAAGATTTGAATATGAGGCAACGCCGATGGCTAGAGTTGATCAAGGACTATGACCTAGAAATTCACTATCATCAGGGAAAAGCTAATGTAGTCGCAGATGCCCTCAGCCGCAAGAGTTACTATCACACACTGATCACTGAATCCATACCACCTGAGCTCAAGGAAGAGATTGATGATTTCCAACTTGAGATACTACCGCGAGGCTTGTTAAATGAGCTCTGCATATAGTATGATCTCACAGATTGTATCCATCAAGCTCAGAAAAGTTGTGAAGAGATCGAATATCTCCATGGTCTGATGAAACTAGGCTACAAGACCAACCACCAAGAAGATGAACAAGGAACCATCTGGTTCAAGGGCAGAATCTGTGTCCCTTCTGATCCAGCACTACGAGAGGAAATTCTATTAGAAGCTCATGATTCCAAGTACTATATTCACCCTGGAGGTTCAAAGATGTATCAAGACTTGAAGAAACACTTTTGGTGGAAAGGTATGAAGACAGACATTGCGGGACATGTGACACGATGTGACACCTATAATAGAGTCAAGGCTGAACACCAAAGGCCCGTAGGATTGCTAAAGCCTCTTGACGTTCCCGAGTGGAAATGGGAGAGAATATCCATGGATTTCATAGTTGGATTGCCCCGATCACATAAAGGCAATGATTCCATCTGGGTGATTGTTAATCGTTTGACCAAGATTACTCACTTTATACCAGTTAAGACCAAGACCAATGCCGAAAAATTAGCAGATCTATATGTTGAGCATATTCTCAGACTGCATGGAGCTCCTTCTAGTATTGTATCTGATCGTGGTCCTCAATTTGTGTCCCAATTCTAGGAAGCTCTGCACAAGTCCATTGGGACCAAACTTGATTTCAGTACCGCTTATCACCCACAGATAGATGGACAGACAGAACGAGTAAATCAGATCTTAGAAGACATGCTTCGCACTAGTGTACTGAATTATGGCTCTGATTGGGAGAAGTGCCTACCCTATGTAGAGTTCTCTTACAACAACAGCTACCAAGCCAGTATCAAGATGTCACCATTTGAAGCTTTGTATGGCAGACCTTGTAAGATACCTCTGATGTGGTCCCAACTGGGAGAAAGATCGTTCTTTGACTCCGCTAAGATTTAAGATGCAGAAGAAGGAGTTGCGCAGGTAAAGGAGAATTTGAGAATTGCTCAAAGTCGATACAATAACTATGCTGACAAAAGGAGAAGAGAACTTGAGTTCAATGTGGGAGATTTCATCTATCTCAAGGTATCCCCGCTATGTGGAACTATCAGATTCCATGTGAAAGGAAAGCTTGTCCCTAGATTTGTTAGCCCATACAAGATTTGCAAGAGGATTGGAAAGCTCGCCTACAAACTTGAGCTACCCAAGGAATTGATGGGAGTACATCCTGTATTCCATGTCTCACAGCTACGCAAGTGTTTGAGAGTGCCCAATGAAGTAGTTCCAACTGATACACTTGACATTCAAGATACACTTGAGTATAAAGAACATCCTATCAGAATTCTAGGCAGGGATACCAAAGAGACCCAAAGCAAGACTATTCCTATGTGCAAGATCCAATGGAGCAATCACACAAAGAGAGAAGCAACATGGGAGAAAGAGTCTGACCTCCGGCTACACTATCCTTATCTTTTCAAAGAGTACGTTATGCTTTAATCTCGGGGACAAGATTTTGTTAAGGGGGTAGGACTGTAACAACCCAAAAATCCATACACCAAAAATACCAACTACAAAATTTTTCTCAAAAACTCCCATATGATGATAAGTGTCATGTATAGAAACCCAACCAAAGAGATGCATTAGGTCTAACCCCAACCCAAGTCAACACATAAGCATAGCATGCCATATGTTAAATCATGTTTATTTAAATGCTGACAAAAGAAACATAGCATACATTGTTAACTAAAATGGTGATTTGGATTTTCATCTGTTTTATGTAATGCCTAAAAACTCCTTTAAAGAAACACACCATAAAGTAATTATTACTCAAACCAAAGAATAAATGTTTAAAAAGAAAACTATTTCCATTTGTGTATAACAAAACTACACCTATTTTTGTTATACAAAATAGCTAAATAAATTCCTAATATATATATAAAAGAATGTTGTGGGCCTCATATCTAAAACTCTAATGAATTAGGTGCACCAACTTGGAATTCAAATTTCAAACCAAATTGGAATTCAAACCATGGAGAAGAAAAACAAAATAGAAAGAAAAAGAAAAGAAGAAGAACCCTCACAGCCTAGCTTCACGCGTAGGTCGGCCCAACCCGTGCGACCAAACTACCGGCCTAGCCCTCCACTTCTCCCCCTCCGCTGGCCCACGCGAGCGACTACAAGCAGGCCTAGCCCAACCGCGCACGGCCCACGCAGCCAGCCCACACACCGCTCACGCCCGCACGCCGCTCACACCTCGCCTGTAGCCGCTACCACACGGGCCCCACACGTCAGCCACCCCCCCAGCCACAGTGTCATCTTCCTCCCCCACACCAATCACTCCTCTAACCAAGCCCCGACCGGCGTGGCAGGTGTGGGCCAGGGGGTCATGCGAATCTCTTGGCCTTATCCCCTTGGCGTCGTGCCCACGCAACCACGCGTGGGCCATTGGATGCAAAGCACGCGCCTCCGATCACCCCTCGATCTCCATCCGCCGTTCACCAAGCTCCATGGCCAAGCTTTAGCTATAAAAGCCCTAGCCTCGGGTGCCCTAGAGCTCTCCCATCGCCCCACCACCACTTTGTGGCCATCCATTGCGCACCCAAGCCAAGAGAGAAGAGGGATAGAGGAAGAAGAAGGAGCGCCTGACGTCACCGGTGTTGCCGGAGCGGAGGACGTCGCCCCGATCAACCACATTGACGTTGCTGCTTGGCACGGCATGGCCTCGTCTCGACACGGCCATGACCCTCTGCTGCATCGCCTAGCCTCACCGAGCACTATGCGGTGAGCACTTTGCTAAGACCCCTCCCTAGCCAATCGGCACGAGCTCACCACCATTTGAGACCCTGCCGATGCCTATGTGCACACGGCCAGCCACCATCGGAGGCCGCCAGGGTAGCACTAGAGCACCGCTGTGCCCACAATAGCCTCGTGTAGCTTACACGCACCACAGAGTCGCCTCTCCGAGGCCATAGCCACCTCACCAACGCCGCCGTCGTGCCCGTAAGACCGCCGTCGTGGTCGGCACACTACGGGACCCCGCACGCCACATTAACCCCACCAACGAGGACGCTGAGGCTTGGCGGAGCTTTCACCCGCATCAATCGCGCACCAGCGTCGCTAGCGAGGCTCACTGGGTGCTCGCCACCGGTGTGTAAGTCGCTGTGGGAAAAACAGAGGAAAGGGGGTGAGATGGGTAGCGCAGCCCTGCGCTCGGTCCACCGTGAACTAGGCGAAGGAGACAGTAGCGTGGACACGGTCCACCACAGACTATGTCTGCGGTCCATGGACCGTGAACGCCAATCTACCATGAACCACACAGTGCAAACCGCAAGGTAGACGAAGCCCAATGGAGGCCCATGGCAACGATGTGGCAGTGCCACAGCATGCCACGTATTCGGGTCGGCCCAGCCCAGACCGGCCCAACCCGAGCCCACCAGAGCCCATTTGAGACCCAGTCCGAGTTGACCATTGACCGGTCAATGTTGATAGTTGACCTGGCCCCACATGTTAGTGTCACAAAGACTCGGGACCCACATGTCGATAAGTGACGTCATGTCGACATCACGTGAGTCCCACCTGTCAGTAACAACACAGCCAAGGTGACATCATGCTGATGTCACGATGACATCAGCTGCTGACGTTAGCGGCACTGGCCCCACACGTCGGTGACCCTGATCCATTGACCATTGACTCATCCATTGACTTGACGTTGACTTTGACTATACCCACATGTCAGTGACCCAAGAGCCCCTGGTCCCACCTGTCGGACTGATGGCGTTGATGATGTCAGCAGGACCCCACTTGTCAGCTCAGAGCCGAGCCAATGATGTCATGCTAATGTCATGCTGACGTCAGCATGACACGTGGACCAGTCATAGCGTGACACGTGTCAGCCCATGATTAATTCGGTCTTTTCCATTTTCAGAAATGATTTAAACTTTAGAAATTCATAACTAATTCATATGAACTCAGAAAAATGCAAGACTAGGACCAAAATTCATCTAAAATCAAGCTCTACGCAATGAACCCATGTTTGAGTGCATTTGGCTCCTTTGAATTTTTATTGCTTCTTTGTGCTATCCTATAGACGTCGCTAACGTGACTATAATGCGATCGATGTAGACTCGGAGGAGAACCAGATGGACGAGGATCGTGAGTACCGTGAGGAGTACAGAGATGACTACACTAAAGGTGCCACATCCTACCCAATCTTGTAGCACCTATTATGCATGGCTAATATAGGACTGCTATTGCTTTACTTGATGGCCTTTACCTTGACGCAACCTTACCCCTGCATACCCTGCTATTAGGCTAGACACGTGCTTACTGCTATATTTCATTGCTTATACCTCTACTACGCTAATACTACATAAAATGCGTGGTGGAAACTGGTGTTATCCGGACTATGGGGAGAGTGCTGTGTGTGTGACTTGGGTGTGTGGAGGGTGAGGGTTGTGTCGACCAAGTTGGAGTATATGACAAGCCTGGAGCAAGTCCTGTTATGGGATGCTACCTGGGCACCCCTAGAAATGGATACCTGTGGTGGGTAAATAGTATATGAAGTGGTCCTGGGTGTGAACCTGTGATGGGAGGAGCCCGGGATGGAGGTGCTATGGTGGCACGACAAATGGAAACCCTGATGAAGACATTCTGGCTTGGTCATCCCTAAGGACTTACTAATACTCAGATTCACCGGGAAGCCTTACGTACCACTCACCCTATATGGTGCGAGACGGCCGAACTACTTGGTAGGATATTGCCACTACTGCTAGGTTGATAGCGGATAGTGTAAGGAGGTACAGGGCGCGGAGGATTTCCCCCACACCCTTTCAAGACTTCATGGAGACCTTGTGGACCCGGCTCATGACTCACAGTTTCAGCCACTCCAGACTAGACTTGTGGTGTACCAGGGCTGAATGGTAGAGTGGCATTATCCTAGGCTAGCAAGCGGTCAGAATCAGCCTAGTTGACGACGGTCAGCGAGGAAGGCAGATCTTGTGGTTATGTAAAACCACTACAGAGTGTATGGTTGATCGATCGATACATGTGCCGACTGGTTGGCTATGGACCTTTCCTGGGTTTCGCTTAAACTAGATAGTGAGATGAGTCCTTCTCTTCTTCCCTAGTGATAGTGTCGGTCGTAGCTAGGGGCTACGGGCCTTGAGACAGTGCCGAGAGGGAGTTGGCTTGTCGACTGAGCAAGGGTATGGTGATGGTGTGGAGATGGTGGTATATCGATCCCAGGATCGAAACCTAGCTCTAGAAAGGGAATGGGGTGGAGTGTGTGTGGGAATGGTGTTAAAACTTGACCAACTATTATTATATACTTGATATGCTAAAACATAGGAAACCCCAACCTTATAGGTTCCTTTTGATTATATCCAACTTGCATCCAATTTCCACAAAGCAACGCTCATAGGGTGGGATTGGCCAGTACAAATCATACTGATAAATTTTGGCACATAGGTTCCGTTGAGGAGTATAGCTCCGAGGAGTTTGACGGTTGAGGAGTTTGTGCCTACGCTCGAGTTTGGCAATCTTATCTTCAAGTTGTTTTGAATGAATGCTGCTTTTGATTCCGCCAATGCGGCAATGTAATAATTCATGTAATTCCACACTATTTGTACTCTGATTTTATCGTTGTATGGATGTGATATTCGACTAGAATTTGGGTAATATGATCTAAAATGGTCTTATTACACTTCGACTCTGTGGATTTTCCCTTTGTGAAAATCAGGTCGCTTCACCACCCCCCTCCATCGGCACCTCGGGCATGGCGGTAGATCTACCCACCCCTGTTGGCTCTTGGGGCGCGACAGCAAAGCCACCCCCTCCACCAAAACCTCAGGCATGGAGGCAAATCCACCTGCCCCTGCTGGCTCTTGAGGTGTAGCGGTGGCACCACCCCCCTCTGCTGGCACCTCAGGCACGGTAGCAGATCCGCCCGCCCCTGCTGGCTCTGAGGGTGGGCTAATGGTTGGGCCCATCTCCACTAACCTCATGGATGTGCTTTCCCCTCCATGAAATAGGAAAGGTCCCGACCCCTGCAAGGATGAGCGGGTACCTATCAGCATGTCCTTATTCTCTATGCCATCACGCTCGGTGTCATCGACTACCTCCTCATCATCTTTGTTGTCATCATCATCATCACTATCAGTTTCCTCCCCTCGCTCCTGTGCCAGCCACTTCCACTGCTTCTTCCTCTCGGCCTCCTTCACCTTGCTCTGCCGCTCGGCCTCAACGCGATTCGCCACCCTCATGGCCGGGTCCCTCGGCAATGGAACCCGGTGATCCCTGAGGATGAGGTCCCTTGGCTGGTCCCCAATCTCAATGTCAGTATCAAGGTGTCGGGAGTTCAATTAAAGAGAAGGCATGAGGAAGGAAAAACTTACCAGGATGATGTATCTGGGCTTCAGCCGCATCAGGGGGTGACCCGACACCGGGTACACAAAATCAAGGGGGGTGCCCATGCTATCCTGAGGAGACTCCATCACCTCCTTGGAGCGCTGCACCACTTTAGAGCTAGAGAGCGCCCCCTCGACAAGTGTTGTCCCATCAAATGATGCCCCGAGTGCCATAGCATAATGGGGAAGCGCCCGCCTCATCAATGGCACCACCCTCCTCGTGTGGTAGGTGTCGATGATGCCCAACCCCTTTAGGCCCCTCTCCTTCAGGATCCAGACGACGATGAGGTGGTCCCAGATTTTCTTCTTGTCCTTCTCTAGGACACTCCACTTCCACAACGAGTTTGGGACCTCTTGGACTAGGCGCCCGATGAAATCTGGCAGGAGGGTGGCTGCGTCATTCTTGAGATAAAACCAATGTGAATGCCACCCCTTGTTGGAGGTTGACAAACGCATTGTTAGGTATTCGTTGACCTTGTTGTTCTAGAGTTGAATGTCGGCTCATCCCATCGGCGTGCTTAGCTCCTATTTCTTCTCCTGTTTCTTTTGAAGGGTGATGGCAAAGAAGTACCACCATAGATCAAAGTGGGGACTAATCCCTAGGAATCCCTCACATGGGGTGATGAATGCCAACATGTGTTGGATTTTGTTCGGATTGAGGTGCTGCAACTCAATTTGGTAGTAGGGCAGCAACCCCTAGAGAAATTTGTGAGCAGGGTTCGCAAGCCCTCGCTCATGGAAACATACGAATGAGATCACATAGTCATCAGGAAGCGATGGTACATCCTTCTCACTGGGCAGCCACCAGTCCTCAGTAGCAGTCCGCGCACAGAGAAGGTCGTAGTGGACAATGCCCTCCATGAGCTAGAGGGTGACATCAAAATGGAACCATGGCTCCATTGGAAGACGAGGTGGGTGGATGTGAACTCGACGACGGCTAAGACATGGATATGGAGAACTTAGGCGATTGGCGATGGAGGTTGCAGATGTGAAGGCAAGGAGGCAACGTATGAAACCCTAGGGGTGAACCCTTTGGTTTTATAAGGGCGATGGATGCAAGGAAACCAACCATCCGCCTAGTTATATGTGCCTCCCATGATCTGCCACAATATCACGCCATGGGATACACGCACGCAATCCCTATCATTTACTTCGGGAAACTCATCGGACATTTCGCCTCCCCAGGTGGACCAGGACTCATTTCGAGTAAGAGGAATATGGATTAAAAGTACATCTATGGCCCATTTGGGCCTAGGAGTCTGACAGTTGGCCCATCAATAGGTCCAACAGCTGCTCCAAACACCCCTATGATAAAGGGTGGAAAGAGCTAGGCCCCACAAGCAGCCAGCAACTAGGCGCATGAGTGCCACAGGCATCTTAGCCCACGATTGAGTCTCTACTAGGCTTACCCTGACCGGATCCTCGCGAATGGGATACCAGGTCCCCAATCAAACTATCTAGCTAAACAACCATCAAAACTCACAACTACCCCACAAAGTGTATGGCCTCGGCAAAAAGGGAATCGCCATCCCCAAGGCACGCTGTGGGTGATAAGAGAAAGCCAAAGCCCGCAGAGTCCTCTCTTTCAAAAAAAACCTCCAAAAAGTATTCTACTTCTCCGTAGGCTCGGGGGGCTACACCCACCGGGTGCACTCACGTGCACCCGCTGGCAAGTTGAAAAAAGCCTCTAAAGGAATATTCTACTCCTCCATAGGCTCAAGGGCTACATGCACCGGGTGTGCTCACGCGCACCTGCTGGCAAGTTGAAAGATCCACTAGATGATTCTACTCGAATCACCCAGGGGCTCGGGGGCTACTATTGGGGACCAACACTAGGGTACCCGAAGAAGAGAAGTTGATACCCATCAATGCTAATTCATTAGAGCGATCTAGAACGTGACTACATTTCCCAATAGGCCCTGCCTTATCCAAAACACCAAGGCCGTAGGCTCTGTTTTGTTCGATCATCTGACCCTCGAGGGTTGGGAACACCTAAGGCTAACTCCCAAGAGTTGGCTTCGCCTCGCCCGACCCCTGAGGGTTGGCTCTGCCTCGCCCGACATCTGAGGGCTAGCTCCACCTTGCCTAACCCCCGAGGGTTGGCTCTGCCTCACCCGACATCTAAGGGTTGACTCCATCGCGCCTAATCCCCGAGGGTTGGCTCTACCTCACCCAACGTCTAAGGGCTAGCTCTGCCTCGCCCGATCCTCGAGGGTTGGCTCCACCTCTCCTGATGTCTAAGGGCTAGCTCCGCCTCGCCCGACCCTCGAGGGTTGGCTCTGTCTCGCCCGATCCCCAAGGGTTGGCTCTGCTTTGCCCGATGTCTAAGGGCTAGCTTTGCCTCACCCGACCCCTGAGGGTTGGCTCCGCCTCACCCGACGTCTGAGGGCTAGCTCTGCCTCGCTCGATGTCTGTGAGCGTGATTCCTTCCTAACTACGCTCATAGATAAGGTAGGGCACTCAAGTCAACTGCAATACCGAGGACCATACCCTGCACGTCTAGAGGAAAGTATCATCAGGATATGATAAGAAGGGCGCTTTGAGACCTTCCAGGCATGTCAGAGCCTAAACAGTGTTGTAGGCATCGACATTTGTCTTACAGTGTTGTCGGCGCCGCCATTTACCCTTAGGCGCGGATACGGACAGAAGCTTACGACAACCACTACGGTCCAAGAGGAAATTCACATCACCTACAGTAACAAATGTGCAGTCACTACGCCGTCTATTCCCTATAGTGTCGCAGATCAGCGCCCTGGTCCGCCGCGTCGCCCGCTGGGGCAGGATGGGACATAACAACTTGCTGACATGGCATCATCAATGGATAAACACCTAGCGTGGAGCTATCCCTGGCACCGCCTAGCATGTCAGTAGGTCCCGTATAGAGGAAAAGGAAGACCAAGCATCTTTGAAGGACCTCCTTTGCCTCTGGTTTTTCTTCTTTCTCCCATCTGTAATCCCTGCTCCACTTGGCCTATAAAAGGGAAGGCAGGGCACCCCACTAAGGGGATTAATTCAACAGACCACGCATCACATCACACATAGCTGAGCAGCAACCAAGCTCTCAGTTCTCATTCGACCATTCCATCAGAGACTCAGGACTTGTCCCTCTCTCGCCCGTTTGTAACCCCTACTATGAACTTTTTAGTGCTAATAACATGAGCAGTACCCACAAACTAGACGTAGGGGCATTCTACCTGAACCAGTATAAACCTTGTGTCTTTTAGCACACCATCTGGGCCAGACACGCAAAAACACAAATTTACTCGTTGGTGTTTACTCAAAACACTAACAATTTCTTTATTTGTTTAATATATATATATATATATATATATATATATATTTGAACTAGGGCTCATTAGCTATCCTAGCAAAACAATTATTCTGGAGCCACAAAAATTACCGTAGGCGCCTAAAAATGTTAGGATTTTGGTGTAAAATTTCTAGAGCCAACACTACTACCAATTTGCCACGACAATTCCTACAAGTTTGTGTTTTCACAATATTAAGTATTCAAGTTAATTAGGTAACTCTTGAAAGTATTATGAAACTAGCTGAACAAAATATACTAGCACATGCATCATAATTTTATGAACTTAACAAAATTGATTTCACAATTTTTGGTTAACTACAAAATTTTCTATTGAATTTATAAGTTTGCTTTTAGCAACTAAATTAGGAAATGCTTTAGAAAAGAAAAGGGCTGGCAGCCACTTACTTGGCCCAGCAGCCCAACGCGAGGCATGGCCACGTGCAACAGCTAGCCCAGGAATGGGCCAAGGCGGGGGAACCCACATGCGACCATTTATGCAAAGGAGGGCCTATGCTCTTTGGAAATCAAATGACACAGTGTGGTACTGTTTCTCTAGACTAGGTCTTTGCACAAAACTCCTCGGAAAGAGCAGCCTTTGCAATGGGGTGGTTCTCAGTGTGCCTGCACGCGGCGGCGTGGTGTACCGGTGGCAAAGGCAGCTGCACCGGTCACGCTAGACTTACTGCAACAACAACCACAAACTGACCACTACCTATGGCTAAACCCTTAGGCATAGGTGGTGGTTAGAGGCTCAGTGGTGCACTACCAAGAGCCATAGTGGTGAGCGGCTAATTGCAACAACGACGCGTCTGTCCCAATGACCTATAGCACCATCGAACGGAAGGGGTTAGCGAATAAGCACTAGTCACTCACCGGGATTCAAGCTACGGTGATGGATGAGTCAAAGGGGTGCCGAGATGGCCTAGCCACATGCGACCGATCCATGCAGTGGTGTTCCAAGCATGGCACCGGCGCATCACTGCACTGATGGTGAGATTCCTAGCCAAAAACCATGCGAGCACCAGAGGGCATAAGTCAAGGCGAGTTTGGAGCCACAAGCAATTGAACTATTACCATTCCAGTCCTACCTCTCTCCCTAGTCCAAGGTCACGGCGGCGAACATGGGCCACGACGAGCTAATCACCGAATTATTGCGGCGTAGGACTCTACCATGGCTAGATGCGGTTGAGGCAGCTAGCAAGCTCTCCCTGCTACTTATTGATGTGAGGAGATGGGCTAAATAACCATGGGCTAGGTGAATTTGAAAGGGGGGGCATGGTGCCCAGGCTAAGGCCACGTGGTGGGAAAAGCATGTGGATGAGCTCGAGCGGTAGGGCATGTTAAAGCAGGGTTCCAATCGGCGGTGGTAGAGTGATCTCATGCACATAGGTGACAAGACCAGGTGGCTTGGCATGACGTTCATAGCAACAAGCGGTAGGACCTAAACAAGATTGTCCGTGTTGGCTAGCGGGCAATATCGGGCAGGGAAGCGTCCCATCACCACTGTGTCTGGACCTCAGCTCATCACGATGGCAAGGTTCCAACTTAAGGACTAGGCGGTGTAGGTAGGACGAGGGGCGGGGTGAGCACCATGTCGAGCGTGATGCAGCCGCAACCACGGCGTAGCCTAGCGGCTAGCCATGGGAGCGTGGCACGCGTGCAGCGGCAGGACTAGCCGTAGCCAGCTAGGACCAATCGTCGCCTGAGGCAAGGCCGTGTGGCGTCAGCCTGCCACAAGCTGGCTAGCAGTAGTGGCCTGGCCATAGTTGGAACTCGATAGTGGCAGCGCTCTCACTCGGATGGTGATCACGCCCATGGGACCAACGGTGCCAAGCATGGTTTTTAAAGTGAGCAAAAAACTACTAACGATCCCGGATGAAGTTCAACTAATTTCCCTATCCTTCCGCCAGCAGTGCCAACTATGTGGTGAAGCAATCACCAAGAGCAAGGAACAACTAGAGGAGAAGATAGATGTATGCCAACATGGGCTCTTCGCTTAGAATGTCTATTCATGAACGGAGCACCAACGACACGATTCAGATACGTTTTAACGAAATTAGAGCAAATTTATGAGGGTATCGTAACACCCAATACCACTACCACCTAAGCCATGCTCAAGTGCACACTCAGGGACAACCAATAGTACAAGAATGTGAAGTTGGTGCTTAACATTTTTTGTTAGAATTTGGATGTCAAAACGGCATTATCTACTTCCTTTTTCTGACTTTGAAAACTCAAAAGCTTCGATTGGAGCTAAGCAACTTTTAACACTTTTGCCCTAATTTCTAAAAGGCCTAACCCTATTGACCTCAACCAACCCATACCCCTGCAATAGCCCATACTTCCTACTAACCCATAGGAGCAAAACATCTGAGGACCTTTTAACTATTTTACTCAATTTAATTCATCAAAAATGATATTTTAATCACAATCCAAATTCTTGCCGATTCAACGAAAGTTCCCGTTAAATTACGGATTCGATGTTTGAGCTCCCAAAACCCCTAGTTACAATATTCATGTCCGAAAATTATAGTTGCATTCTTATCTACCCTATTCACTCATCATTTTACATAAACACTATACACAAGTTATATTTTGTTTTTGTTTACCGAGTCGCTTTCCCGTTTCATACGTGTTCTAACTTGTTAAAAATTTGAAAACCCGTTTGGCTTGATTTCTCTAAGACCTTAACTTAGGTGCTAAGTCAGCTCGTAACACCCGAGGTATTACACTGCATGCAAAATATCATGTCCCCATGTAGACATTGGGAATTTTGACTTCATAAGTAATGGTCTCGCTATTAATTGGAGACGTTTCATAAATGACTCTACAAGACCATTCTATGCATGAACATGCGCAACCGGATGTTCAACACTTATTCCAATCGACATGCAATATTCATTGAAACTATTTGATGTAAATTCACCGGCATTATCCAAGCGTATAGTGTTGATCAGATTATCTGGAAACTGAGCTCTTAACTTGATTATTTGAGCCAACAGCCATGCAAACGCTACGTTGCGGGTTGATAGCAAGGAGACGTGTGACGATCTAGTTGATACATCAATTAAAACCATAAAATATCTAAATGGTCCACTTGGTGGATGAATTGGTCCACATATATCTCCTTATATTCGCTTCAGAAAAGCGAGGGACTTATGTCCAAATTTAGCTGGTGATGGGCGCACAATAAGTTTCCCTTAAGAGCATGCGATACATGGAAAGTCATTCAATTAGAGAATCTTTTCGTTCTTTAGTTTATGCCCACATGAACTATTAATATTTTTTTGCATAATTACTAAACTAGGATGGCTTAGACGGTCATGCCATATAATAAAATTGTCATGGTTGGTGAACTTCTATTCCACCACCATATGTCTCATTCTTTTTTAGTTTTTTATAGTATAAACCAGAAGGTAATTCTGGTAATTTCTCCAACACATACTTTTTTCCCGATGATATCTTTGTAATCCTGAGGTACTCCACATTACCCTCACACATTGTCTCTATATGATAGCTATTTTGGCGTATATCTTTAAAGCTCAACAAATTTCTCTAAGACTTTAGGGAATAAAGTGCTTTGTTTATGTCTACCTTTGTCCCACAAGGTAACATGATTGTGGCTCTTCCTAAGCCCTCTATCAATTTAGCACTTCCAGATATAGTATGAACAATTGCATCTTGCAATGTAAGATAGGAAAAATGCATTTTACTCTTCAAGATAGTATGTGTTGTTCCACTATCTATAATTATCGACGAAATCTGGTCGGTAGTCCATCGAGGGGTATGCCCACGGTAGTAGATGAATTACTAGAGGTGCGCATGAAGGAACCAGACGGCGATTAGGTAGGTTCAGGCCACCGACTTGGCGTAATACCCTACGTCCTGTGTCTTTCGGTGGGTGGTATTGTATATGATCAGATCTACCATCTAGGGGACCCCTGCCCCTCCTTATGTACTCTAGAGGGGTAGGGTTACAAGGAAAATATCCTATTTGGTATTATAATATCTTATCGTAGCCTTGTGGTGAACGCTGACCAGTGTCGTGCGCCGCACGCCTTGATCTTGTGGGCTGGGCCACCTCTGATGGTGTGGCCCATGTCTTGTCCTGTGGATAATGGGGGTCATACCCCCACAATAATACATATATTTTCTTCACTTGCAAGCTCTTGAGGCAATGGCTCATCCATTCCCTTTAAAATAAAATGTACTAATAAACATTACTATCTATTAAAAACAATTATTATGTTGGGAAACATACAAAAATGAATACTAATTAAATACAAACATAATACAATTTTATTCATTACTTTATAAGATGAAACATGCTTCATTAATACTATTGTTGCATTACACTTATTCATGCATGAAGAAGAATTAACTACAATGTCATTTATTCTTGGACGAAGAAATCAGAAACATCAAGATGAGTTGCGGTGTTGTGGTCATATTCTCCAATATCTGTCTCACTAAACATATTGTCATCAAAATATTATCACCACTACAACTTATAAAGTTTGTCTCCATCTTTTTATTCTTCTTCTTAAGTGATTCATGATAGAGATCAACAAGATATTTTGGTGTGTGACAGTTGCATGCCCAATGATATCTTCCACCACAACGATGGCATGCATTTTTTAGTTTCATCAATTTCGCCTTTATCTTTATCTCCCCTTTCTTGCCTCTTATGGGAATTTCCCGTGTTCTTGAATTGAACACCATAATTTCCTCTACCACAACCATGTCCATATCCATATCCACGACCACAACCGCGTCCACTCCCACTATTTTGACTATCATATCTTGCAGCATTTACTTCAGGGGTGGATTTGAACCACTTGGACGTGTCTCATGGTTTTTCATCAAAAGCTCATTGTTTTGTTCAGCCACAAGCAAACAAGAAATAAGTTTAGAATATTTCTTGAATCCTTTCTCATGATATTGCTGCTGAAGCAGCACATTTGATGCATGGAATGTAGAGAATGTTTTCTCTAGCATATGTTACTTTTTATGGCAGAACCGCCTAATCTAATGCCCTCTATAGAGTAATTGTCTTTTATTAGACCCTAAGTACCCAAGAGAGTGCACTAAACCACGTTGTTCCATCGAGCACACCCAAAGGGAGAACTCAAAAATCCACATTTTCTGTCAAGATTGTAAATGAGAGGATAAAGCTTACAACATTCTTCGCCATTTCTTTACATCACTTTATTACAACATCAAAATGATAAACAAGGTAATTACAACAGTGGAATAAAACACGTGATCAGAGTTTTAGCAGAAATTAAGTTTACTTGTAAGCTATTGAACATTAAGCATGAGACATAATTATATACATGTGAGGATAGCAAATCATAAGCTTTTCTTTCCAAAACTTTATTCGTGAAGGTTGTAATTAAAACTCTATGTCCACAACGTAAGGAAACCCTCACTGAGCCTACCAGGAGGTTTCCACGCATAAGGTCAGCTCTACCAGCATCCACCTATCAATTGCAACAGGGGGAATAAAACCTTGAGTACTCGATTATACTCAACAAGACTTACCCGATAGGAGGAAAATAAAAGAATACAAGGATATGTAAGGCTTATTTTGGCTTACTGGTTAATTGCATTTGCAGGAAGCATTAGTGCATCCTTATGTTTAGAGTTTTTAGCAATTATTTTTAGTTAATTAGCTAATCATTCTAGGTAAGCACATATGCTACTTTCAAGCATGTGGTAAGCAATCAGAACCATTTTATCACCTTCCATGTTCCAGTTCTTACTACGATGCTAGACCATAGCCAAGTAGTACGTTATCCCAGCTAGGTACCCCAAAACATATGCCTTGCTTATACCCTAGGCACAAACAAGACCAACCCGTTCTACTCCTGTCAAGGGGTTTAGGTCCCTGTCCAAACTTAGACTCTAAGCCCCTAACACCTGAGACCCGATCTTAGTATGGTGCTTAGACCCCCACCTAATACCTACCCCTAAAAGTTAGTTTGCAAAGAGCCAGACCCATGACAAGAGAGTAACAAGTCTTCCTGCTCCCATAAGCAAGTATGTGCTTAGGATAATAAGTCTGTGATCTGACTACCATCCACAGCAACGAATAGTCCTCAATTGGCACAGGCGGGACAAATGCAACTGGAACCTCGCTCGGTTACCTAACTAAGTCCAAATCCAAATCTAAAGCACAGTCTCGTCCGGTCTCCAATTATCATCCATATATATTCCATGTGATAGTTATATGATAATAAGAACAATAATGTCTTTCCTATCTCTCGCGAGTGACATGTAATCACTCGACTTCTACCGGAATCCTTTAGCATAGCAGTCTAGACGATCCTGACATATGTGGATTTCATTCAACTTATTAAAACTTAATGCACAAGCATAAGATGAAGTGCAGAATAATAGGGGTTATGCACCTGGGCTTGCCTGGGTAAGATATAACCAAAAGTTAGCATTCCATCATGGTGACCCGATCATCAAGGCACCATCCTTTTTGCTACTCTAGATGACTCCGGAAGCCATCGTTGTTCCTATTATACACGTGGATGCAACACATAAACATAATTAACCAATGGCAACCGCAACTCTTAAAATGTGTTGATGCCTCTCAAGCTAATGAGCTAGCTCTAAGACTAACGTACTAGGCTATATATCCACGTTGTCGAGTAAGACGTTGTTTCCCAGAAAAATATTTTAGTTCTACAATCCCAAGGTGTTTCTTTTACTTCATTTCATTGATTTAATATATATTCAAACTAGGACTCATTAGCTATCTTAGCAAACTAATTATTATGGAGATACAAAAATTACAGTGAGCACCTCATAATATTATAAAGTTATTGTGAAATTTCCAAAATTAACACTAGCACAGATTAATC
Source organism: Miscanthus floridulus (assembly GCF_019320115.1). Taxonomy (NCBI): domain Eukaryota; kingdom Viridiplantae; phylum Streptophyta; class Magnoliopsida; order Poales; family Poaceae; genus Miscanthus; species Miscanthus floridulus. Next base: position 104,273,658 of record NC_089585.1, on the reverse strand, counting down.
ATAAAAATTCCTATAAGTTTATATCTTACAATATTAAGCATGTCAATTTAATTAGATAACTCCTGAAAATACTATAAAACTATGTGAACAAGATATACTAGTAGATAGATCATGATTTTAGGAACCTAACAAAATTAGTTTCACAATTTTTGGTCCACTACACAAATTTATATTGAATTTACAAGTTTGCCTTAGAAACTAAATTAGAAAATGCTTTAGGAAAAAGGGAAACACTGGCCACAAATTTGGCCCAACCGCCCGCAGCAGCCCGTGCGGGGTGTGGCCATGCATCAGTTGGCCGGCCCAACTGGCCCGCTACGCGAGCGTACTCGCGCATTTAGCAAGAAGGTCCCTAGCTTATCAAATTACTACGCGGCGACTCCACACAATATGCACTAGAGACAAGTTTTGCATCGAGCACCCTCAATAACCTTACCCTCTCACTGAGTCGGTCCCTAACGCCCTATGTGCGATGGCACGGCTCCAACCAACACTACACACCTAGGTCGGATAATGGAGCGAGGCACTGGTCAAACAAGCAGGCCGACGAGCAATGCGAAGCCAAGACAAAACCCTAGGCGGCCATTAGAAGTTCAACGATGACTGCTAATGCACTGCTCGCTTCGGTGGACCAACTACCACGGCGGCGCGAGCGTTCCAGCGAGCCTACACCCCTACGGATGGGTAGAGATAGCGGAGAAGCATCAGTAGCTCACCGTGGTGCACGCTATGGCGCTAGTCGAAGCAAGGGAGGGCCAAGGTGGTCTGGCCATGTGCGCCTAGGCACGACGGCGACGTCCCAAGGAGGACACTAACACATCACCACACCGCCGATGAGTGCCCTAGCCAAAATAGCACAAGCACCCGATAGAGGGAGTCAAGGCGAGTTCGGTGTTATGAGCAATTGAATTGCTATCAACCCTACGGGCCTTACCCCCAAACCTACCGACTCAACGGCACACATGACCGGTGGCGAGCAAAATGCCAAATTGTCGGTCGGTAGTGTTTGGCCAGGCTTGAGGGGAAAGAGATGGCTAGCCGACTTCCTAAACTACCCACTAGAGCAAGGAATTATGCGGCAAAGCCCGCTGATGCTAGGAGGGAAGAAGGAGCAGTAGCCCTACGCATGGTGTAGTCATGGAGAGGGCACATGAGCGAGCCTGAGCAGGTTAAGACAAGGCAATTCTGATCGATGGCGGCAGCACCAGCACATGTGCCCAGATGACGAGACATGGAGGCTTGGTGCGAAGCACTTGGAATGTAGTGGTAGGACCCGAGTGGGGTCACCGGCATCGGCTAGCGGAGGCAAAGCGAGGCAGAGAGGCATCACCATCGCCACTGTGACTGGGGTCTGTCGACCCTAACGTGGTGGTAGTGGCACATGCCCGGAGGCTCAATGCGGTAGTTGAATCGGGGGGCGGGGCGAGCGCCACATTGGTCGAGCGACGACAGTCGCAGCCTTGGCTCAACCCTACACGCGGCACGACGGCCAGCCACTCGAGCGTGGCGTGCTCACGAAGTAGCAGCGGAAGCCAGGCCGCATTCAGCCGAGACCAGCCAATGCAGGGCAAGGACATTGCGCGGCACCGATCAGACGTGTGAGTTGGCCAGCGGCAACAGCCAGGCCACGGCTTGAGCTCGACGCCAGCAGCACTCGCGTGCGCACGGTGATCGCGGACTCAGGCCAAGCGACAGCAACCGATGACGTGCACGCGTTTTAAAGCGAAGCAAAGGTTGCTGATCAACACGACCGGAGTTCGACCAATTCCACTAACTTAAAGCCGATACTAACTCCCAACTAGCGAAGCAAACCTCACGTCTAGAGAGTGACCAGAGAGGGAGATAGGGAGGTGCCAACATGAGTTCGTCATGATGAACGCCGGTTCACAAAATGAGCACCAAATCATGGTTCACAGCGCGTTATAAGGAGGTTTGGGCAAATTTCGAGCGGGCATCGTGACATCCAACACAACTTCGACATACACCATGCTCAAGTGCTTACATAGAAGCAACCAACAGTACAAAAACATGGATCTAGTGTTTAAACATTTTAATTAGAATTTAAATGCCAAAATGGCATTGTCTACTACCCTTCCGTACTTAGAAAAGTTAAGGGTTTCAGTTGGGCTAAGTAGCCATTAACTCTTTTGTCGCAATTTTTAATAGGTCTAAACCTTGTTAACTTCAACCAACAAATACTTCATGCAATAGCCCATACTTTATACTAAACCATAGGCACAAAATATTTAAGCACTATTTAATTATTTTGCTCAATATAATTCGCCAAAAATGGCACTTTAATCACAAGTTTAACTTCTTGCTGATTCAACGAAAAGGTCTGATTTTTAATTTCATATTTGATTTTTTGAGCTCCTAAGAACACTAGTTAACAATATTTATTTTCTAAAAGTTAAAGTTGCATTTTCATCTACTAAACTTGTACTTCAATTTTTATTTAAGTACTAAATACAAGTTATATTTTATTTTTATTTATAGAAATTGTTTTTCGTGCTAAACACTAAACAATATTAGCATTTTTACGCGCTAAATAAATTAACTTAGATATTTATTTGATTTCTCTCAACCACTAAAGGTAGGTCGCACATGGTTTGTTTATCATTTCATGCGTAATTTTAAAATTTTCAACTCGAGAACTTGTTTTGATAATTTCCCTAAGACTTTAACCTAAGTGCTAAGCAAGCTCGTAACAGAGGTATTACATTTTTCTCCACACAACAGTAACAGTGGTGTGATTCTAAACATGGCTGAATTGTATTAAGAAACACTTTTATAGTCTTCTAACCTTAGGTGCAACCACTTATAATGAGTTTTAGGGAGGATCACTATTTTCTGATGATCAAATCTTTTTTTTAGTTTGTTTCAAAGAACAAGGGGATCCTTATCAATAAGGTATTCAACCTTTAAAAACCTTTATGGATGTGGCGGCGAATGAAAACCAAAGCCTTAATTTTATCTTGGCTAGATGCATTTTTTTTCTTTGATCGCATCACCAAGCCCATTGGCATTCAGGTGAGTTTCAGCATCTAGCACCCATGATAAGTAATTCTTGCCAGAAATATCCAGAACCGTGAAATCAAGCTTGGCAAGATTCGATATAGTAAACTACAAAATATATATTGTGAAATTCACACAATCGTGCAAGAACAAAATATAGAAACAAATAGAAATGATAATGTCTTACCACAAAATAATATTATCATCAATGTAATGTTCCTTACCTAGTTCTTGATAGCTTTTAGAGGCGGTCGTGTTGATAACGTGTTATATAATAGCTAGTTTGACTATCAAAAATATGTATGTAAGAATGTGGAGAACAAATTTGGAGAGTAAGGAAATAAGCTATTCTCTTTTCTCTTGTTTCCAATATATAAGCCCTCCTATATATAGCCATACATGTGAGATGGAGTTACAAGAATTGATGCTAGAAGAGTTACACCATTGATGAAGTAGAAGACTATAGCTTTGATGGTTTAGGGGTTATGGACACCTACATTAATATTTCATAAGAACTACGTGCTTGTCTCGATGTTTTTTCAAATTATTTACGTTTATAGTTCTGTTTGTGAATTGTCATACTTCTATTCTTGTTCTTAATTTATTTGGTCTCCGCTCTAAGGTGGTGTTTGGTTGCTCCTCCTAAATTTTAGTCGCTATCTCATCAAATATTTGGACACATGCATAGAGTATTAAATATAGACTAATTGCATAGTTTGCGACTAATTTGCGAGACGAATCTTTTAAACCTAATTAGTCCATAATTTGATAATGTGGTGCTACAATAAACATGTGCTAGTAATGAATTAATTAGACTTAAAAATTTCGTCTCGTGGAGTACTGATAGATTATGTAATTTGTTTTTTTTTATTAATATCCGAACACCACATACAACATCATCTCGACGCACCTCCTAAATTTCCAAACACCACCTAATTCTCGCTAGAAGTGCTCCGGTGCTGTCCGGCATTTTGGGTGGAGTTCATCACTTGGAGATCAATTACCATAACTTGTCAGGTACACGAGGTAGGATCAGAGCATCGTCGTCGTAGTTGTCGGCGTTGACAAGATCCGTAACCCTCTCCATGAGCACTTCGAAGTCGTCATCCGACTTGAGGAGGCTCACCCTCGTGTACCGGCTGCTAGCGTCGTAGCCAGCGCCGGAACGCGTGATGATCCTGACCTTCCGCATCGCCTCGTAGCAGTCGTCGTCTTCCTCCCTCTCGCACTTTCACCCATGCATAGGCTGTCCACATCACCCATGCATAGGCCTTCCGCAGAGCACTGCACCCTCTGACGAACTTTTCGGGGCAGCTCCTCGTTAAAAAAAAAGTAAATCTGAATGAATCTAGAGCCACGTTTAGTTGTCCCAATTTTCTGAATTTGTCACTACGTAAAAAGAAGATTTCTCGTCACATTAAACATGTGGTACATACATAAAGTACTAAATATAGACGAAATCAAAAACTAATTGCACAGTTTAATTATACTTTGCGAGACGAACGTTTTAAGCCTAATTAATCAATGTTTGGACAATTATTACCAAATACAAACAAAATGCATTTCAGCGGCGCCAACTCTGGCATGAACTAAACGCGGCCTAGATTCACCGTGCAGGAGCTCTGCATCTGATATCTACAGTGAAACTGTATGGCAAAGCAAAACAATCCAGATCTACGCAGGGTCATTTTAGTTGGAGTGGACAAATTTGCCCTTGGGATGGGCCCCACGTGTCAGTGTCTGTGAAAAAGACGCTGGCCTATCTTCTTTCCCTCGACGCGCACAGCAGAGCGGGCGCCGCCCCAGGACCCTCACCGACGCCGGCTTGCCGCTGGGCGGAAACTCGCGGCCAGGCGCGGCGGGCGGGGCGCGGACGGCGTCGGGGCGGAGGGCGTGACCTCGCCGCCGGTGGCGGAGCTCGGGCACGTGGCGGACAGCGTCGGGCGGAGGGAGCGACCTCGCCGGTGGCGGAGCTTAGGCGCAGGGCGGACGGCAGCAGCCACGGCCACGGCCGGACCGGGCGAGGGCGCGGCCATGGCGGGGGCCATCTCGCGGCGGCGGCCATGGCGCCCAGGCGAGCCGCGCTGGTCCGGGCGCGGTGGCCGCGAGGGAGCGAGCGCGTGGTTGCTGGGAGGGGGCGGCGCGGTCGTCGTGACGGAGAGAGGAGACGGGAAAGAACCCAGAAGGAAACGGTGGCAGTCGTGGGTAATTTATCTTAACTCTACTCATCTAAGTTTGGTGGAGCACCCCTCGAGTATATCCACCATTTCGGTGAACCTGGCCCTCAGATTCAAGGTTTTGGCGGGTCAGAATTTTTGCTGAGCTAGAGTGTTTGGCAAATTTTTTGTGCAGCGAAGCTAGATTTACTGGATCTGAAGTTGGCGGAGCTGTCCCGTACAGACCCCATTCATCTCGTCTTCCTCCCTCTCGCACTTCACCCATGCATAGGCTCGATCTGAGAAAGATGCTAGGACTATGACGTGATGAAAAGGTCGTCAGAGGGTGCACTGCTCTGCTGACCCGGGCCTTATTTAGATCACCTCCAAATTCTAAATTTTTTTACTCTCTTTCTATCACATCAATTTTTGAACATATGCATAGAGCATTAAATGTAGGTAAAAAAAATAACTAATTGCACAGTTTGGTTGTAAATCACGAGACAAATCTTTTGAGCCTAGTTAGTCCATGATCAGACAAAGTTTGCCAAATACAAACAAAACATACTACAATGTCGAAATCGTAAAAATTTGTAATCTAAACAAGGCCCCGGTTGAAGTACTTGCAATACTTGTTGGGAGGGATCCTCTGCAACGAGATGCGGCGGGACCGCGACACGACGGCGCTCAGCCTGCGCCATCTGCTCCTCATCACGTCGTGCCCGAGGCCGAAGATGTCCTCCTTGCCGTGCAGGTTGGCCAGCATGACCTTCACGATCCCAGCATCCGCAGCTGGGTGTCCCGGGACGCGCCCATGATGCTGTTCTGCACGTACTCGTACGCCCTCTTGGCCACCTTCTCATCCCTGACCAACGCCCATCTGTACATGCAACGCGCACAGGATGTGTCATTGCGACTCATTCGCGTCTATAAGTATGCTCGTGCACATAACACGCTATAGTAGCTAACGCACCCGAGTCTGCTGCCGGCATGCCCAGATGGCTTGGACATGGTGAACAGCATGACGTCCTCGTCGGCCGGCGCCGCGATGTGCGTGAAGTGAGGCCAGTAGTAGGCGTGGTCGGCGATCACCGCGGAGCCGCGGAGGACGGGCGTGCGGAGCAGGGCGTCGGGGTTGTTCGGCGACGTGACGAACTCGACGAACCTGCCGTCGTCGCTGGAGTTTCGTGACGCGTTGGCCCATGCAGCCGTGGTTCCTTCCCATCTGTACTCGCGCCCGTCGAACATCGCTGTCTGTGTTCTGTACGGCTGAACCATGCATCCATCAACAAGGCGATCAGTGATTTTGTATATGCTTTCGATTCTCTGAGCATTTGGCGGACCATCGATGCGCATGCATGCTCATCATCCAAGATTGGATGTCTGACTGGGTAATACGGCACGGTGGCGACCACGCGGGCCGGTGGCGAGGCGTCGGCGTCGGCGTCCGGGGAGAGCGCGTGCACCAGCGCGTTGATGAGCCGCGTGGAGCCGGCGCCGAAAACCAAGGTCTTGTCGTCCACGACGGCGTTGCCGACGGCCCTGTGCAGCCGCCGGATGTGGTTCTCGAGCTCGACGGATTGGTAGAGGCCGTCAGTGGTGGCGTAGCTCAGACGATGCCATCCGGGCACTAGCACGGCGCTGGCCGCCGCGTGCCGCTTCCAGTAGGGCTCCAGGAACAGCGGGTCCCCGCTGCACTGCTAACCATTTCATTAGTACCGCAACTCTATTGGTCAGAGATGGAAACTGATGGGCCGGGCCGGGGTCACCTCACCTGTTAGCATCGGCGGTGCAGTTGGGCGTTCGAATCGAGCAGTCCGGCCCGTCGAAGCAGCGGTTGCACTCGCATCCAGGCCGCCCGTCCTCGCCGGCGACTCCATCCGAGAACACCTGCCCGTGGGCGGAGCAGTCCGCGGCGGCCAACGTTTCGGCCTCCTTGGCCGCCTGCAGCGCCCAGCTCAGCCCGCAGCTGCCACCGTCGCCGAGCAGCTGGGACGGCGAGACGAAGGAGTAGTGCGCGAGGAAGAGCACGTTGAGGAGAATCGATGAGCAGAGGGCGAGGACGCCAAGGCCGGCAGGTCGTCTTGGCCGCCGTTCCTCCGCGGACTCCATTATTGGATTACTATTGGACGTCTCGGCGTGTTTTCAAAACTCAGAAGCCGTATCCTGCGAGCAACTCAAACACTCTACCACCGTTCTATGTTCAACAACGTGGCATAACTTGTTTCTCGTCTGATGAACTAACAAATTCAACCAGCAAGGTTAGACCGATACTAATTTCCGAAGAGATGATCCAGCACTGCAAGGAACGCCGATGATAGGTTTACAGTGACTTGTATTTGCACGTATCTTTTGGTTACATGTATCTTGTCGATTTCGGCCAATTAGCCCTGATCAATAGCTTCATGAAACTGATCACCAAGTCCTGACCAATCGATCTGGTCTCCATCTCACAAAATGCCTTCATAAAAGGCAGATGCATACATGACAACTTCCTATATGTGCAAAATGTAATACGACGTCTCCACGAAGAAAAGCACCCGGCCTTATTTATTAAGCTTGACATTTCAAAGGCATTCGATTCATTAAACTAGCCATACTTGTTGGAGGTCTTGACTCAGTTGGAAAAATCTTTGTTCGAACACAAAGAATTCGAACATAAGAATGGAAAAATCTTACACTAAACAAAACAGGATAATCTATCGTATAATAATACTTGCAATAAAGCTTTTGCCATCCTTTCAAAAAAAAAATAGGACAGGATATTGAAGTTCCGACCAAGCTTACCGAATGAAAGCATATCTAGACACTCTAAATGCTTTTCGATGAATTAAATGGCAATACGATTAAAGGACTAGCGAGATTGTGCAGGTATTTAGTCACTGGTTGATTTACGTGTTTGGGCTACAAAAAAAATAAAGCAAATGACATGCAAATGATAAAGGAGTTCAAATTTGATGAAGTGCCAAACATGTTGTGAAGATAACAAAAGAGACATGATTTGATGAACATCAATGGTTATCACATATATGAAGCGTGTTCATTGTATGAAGGTATTCAAATTGAGATTTCATTATTGATCTAGAGGCAAGCATAGTTGAACAAAATAGAATGAGAAATGAGTGTTTGCATATGCGATGGTCTCACATGAAGCGATTTCCAAATCAGTGCAAGCAAGAGTCAAGATATTGAAGACACGGTTTTCAACGGTGTGTGTTTTGTTGACTCAAGACATGGTGTGGCTTGACTACTTGATAAGGTGAAGGTAGCAAGAAAGAGCTTTGAGGCACCAAGCAAAGGTGAAAGGCAAGCGAGGGCTTGGCAACTAAGGTAGCATGGCCAGAGTGAACAATATAGTACTTGCATTGAGCCATTGTACTAATCAAGCTATGAGCTAGGGTTTACGCTACAAGGAGAATCAAATCATTGTTGAATCATATGAAGAAGTGGCTTAAGGATGAAAAGTGTTGTCTTGATCATATTGTCAGAAAGATCCTAAGTCACTAACTCACGGAAGTCAAGCTCACAACAATGATAGTGTTGAAATCCCTCAAACGATTAAGACCAAAGTGATGACACAATTTCAATCAAATAATAGACGCTCAAGTGTCATTGAATTATATATCTTTGTTCTTGAGTATAGGTGCGCCATATTATCAAAAGGGCTACAACACTAGTTACTGGTTACTATAGACAAGGTCTAATAATACTCGAAATAACCCTAGAAATAAACTTGAGTGATTAACTCTAAAATCTAGAATTTAGTGGCTAGAGGCTAGAAAAATTAGCTAGGCCAGTTTTACCCTAGTTTGTTCAATAACATCTAATTCAATAAAAAATTAACTAGGCCAGTTTTGACTGACTGCAACCTTAAATGTTGGTTTGTGGGATTAAGTATTTATATTCATCCCTTCCCTCTCGGAGGGACTACTGATGCATTCCGCATCCATCTAAGCTTCAAAGAACCTTTAAAGCTCAACTAATCATTCCTTTGTGGGATTTGTGTGCTAAGTAAGATATCCTTCTGATTAGAGAGTGAGAACTGAGTTGTGAGAGCTTTAGTGAGCAATTGTGAGTTTATCCTAAGCCTTGAGTACTTTGTGGTTGGATTAAACAAAATTTGAAGCATTTGTTATCATTGGAGATTTTCTCATAGACGGCTAGGCATCACCAGCGAGTACCTAATGTGTGGAGTGACACTGGATAGTTTGTGCATGCTGCTATCCTGTCCCCAAAAATAAAACGGCCAATTAATGGATTGAAGATAGTGGTTTTGATCATGGGTGATCGTTCAGGGCTTCCTGAACGGGCACTTAGGGTCCAAGTGGAGACCTGAACTTCGAGAAACAAATCATTTTTTCTCGAATACGTAAAAGGTTTGCGCATCTTTGTATTAAGATTGAAAAGTAGTGAAAGTTACAAAGACGCGCCACAAACATGGCACACTAGGAGGTTAGTGTTATACAATCGGCTCTGACCTCCCTAACAAAAGAAGATTATAGGTTATTACTCCCTAGCAAAACGAGAAACAAATTGTTCGTGTCTCTTGTTTTGGTTTGCCTCGCATTTGCTTCTTTCATAAGCTTAGTTTCATTTACCAGACAGAGTATCGTAGTATGAGCAAAATTGCTACTACATGTGATTGGAACATGCATTTGGGAAAAGGGCAGTGCCGGTCCTAAGATTTTAAGGGTCCTCTGACGATCTTATCACAACGGCCCCATTTGATCATGTATAAAATCTTATAATATATAGGCACTAATTTTACTTGCAAAACGAAAGCAAATTCAATAACATATTTTTAATTTAACATGTCTGATAATTATCGAGAAACAATGTAGATTAAGCAATATATTTGTAGATGTATGATAATTATCCAGGAACAATATAGATTAAAAAAGTAATATATTCCTTTTTGTTTTCTCACCTATGACAAATGTTTCTTAGGTAACATTCTAAAATTATAACACCTAAATTAGAAGAAAAATATGATTATATGGGTAGAAAGTACTAGAAGTCTGGAATACTATGCAAATAATTAATTTAGATTAAAAATAAAAAGGAAAAAAATACCTTGAGCCAAAATAATCGGTGATTGCAATTCGTAAGAAGCCAAGAATCAAGATGTCGTCGTCGTGGAGCCCTGTCTGGTCGCCGTCCTCGTGTGTCGTGTCTGTGTTTCCGGTAGTCTAGCTCTTCGCGACGGCGCGGCCCGCCAGCTCCGCGTGTGTAAGGCGCACGTCGCGAACTCACGATCAGAGTGTGTTGTGTGCAGCGTGACTCCTCGCCTCCTCTCTACCCGAGGGCCTTGGAGAAAGGAAACTAGGAAAGAAATATCGATGTTGTCTTTTTGGGTCATCTGGCTAGATCTATATCTCTCTTCTTATTAGTTTGTTAATGTCAAATAGACTATAAGACTTAGGAGTTTGTATACCTGAGTTTGGACCCCTCCTCCACTTGAGTCCTTGACCGTCGCATCTCGTGCCCTGCCCCCAATGGCCGGCACTGGAAAAGGGCAGCCTCTCCTGTTCACGATTGCTAACACGTTGCTGCAGCAGTGCAGGTCAATACTGATGTGGAGTGTGCCAAGATGCTAGATGCCTACCGTTTTCTTTTTTTTGAGAGAGAGACACGGATGCCCACTGCTAGGTAGGGGTGTAGGGCCGTCTCCATAATTTAACGAGGAGCTATGAAAATCTTCCTGAGCGGAACTGGGCCGTGCCATTGGCGCTTTGTCAAGGATGCTTGATAAATTGGGCTGACATCAGGCCCGGCCGTGAGCCCGTGAAGTATTCAACAATCCATTTAGCAGCGGGTCCTTTGTTTTCCCAGTAACAACCCCGAAGAATTTTGGTGTTGTGTCCTAATCTTTCGGCCCATTTTTCTGTACGACCTATCATCCATGCACCTCCTCCATCAGCCCAGGGGCCTGATGGCCTTTGAGTAGCTCTATAAACATCGAGGCTCCTACCTAATCCTAATAAGAAAAAAAAGCGCAGAACTACGATCCAAAAACTCTAAGATATTTCCACCATCTTTCCCGCAATTGAGCTCTCGGCATTTTTTCTTTCTTTCTTTCACGAAAGCAATGTGATGGGACGGAGCACAGAATTGTCTCTGAAGTTCTGTATCCGTGTGCAATCCTTGCCGTATGTTCTTATCAATCTGCTTGTTCGTTTGGTCGTATTTGGCTTATAAGTCATGACTTATCAGCTATAAGTCATGACTTATCAGCTAACGAACGGTATTTTTCTTTCACACCAAACCAGCCGACGGTACTTTTAGTCATGGCTTATAAGCCATGGCTTATAAGCCAAACCAGCCCAAACAAACAAGGCGCCCCTGCTCCGATTCTTGTTCGGTGTGTCGAAGTGTTTCTGAGGTCTATCTCCTGTGAATTGTGATGCCACTCCAATCATGGAATAATTTCGTTGCCACTAAGCCCATTGCCCACTGTGCTGCTGAAGCTTCGTTGATCGCTGTCAGTGTGCCTGCTGAACATCGATGCGCTTTTCGGTCGCTCTCGGTTCATCGTTGTGTTCAGATCTCGCGTACAGTACGGTGGATGGATGGGCACCCAGCAGCTTGTCATGGTGTGCAAAAGATCGCAGATGTCGCTGTCACCAGCAGTGATCAGCTCCTACTTCTTCAGCAGGCGAAGTAAGGATGTGAGTTATTTTCTCGACGCTTTTGACAATCCCTAGAATGATTTTAACCACTAGTGGCCACATCCGGCAACATAGATCATCAGCACATGCTGTGGAAACTGGAAAAGATCTCGAGCGAGCGCGGTGCCTTTGGTCCTGTTTGTTGCGGAAATTTAGTTTAGACTGATGATTATACTGAAATGTTGTGAGAGAAAAATATTATTCTATGACTAAAAAAATAGCTTAAGGGAACGGGGCCTTTAGCCTTGCCCGATCTTCTTCAACTGCCACCAGACGCCACTACCTTACCTCAGTAAAGGCAACGGCTTTCAGTACTAGTAGGTTCTCAGTTCTCTGGCCAGAAGGGCTTCAGTCTTTCAGTTGCATACTGTATATATATAATTCATTCCGCAGAGCATTTTCTTCTCGAACTACGCGAAATCAAAACACTCCGCTTTAATTATTATATGGCTTTATATGCTTCGCCGGAGAACATCTATGGACTCTAGGCGAGCATAATTCGCCCGATCATGCAAAAACTATAAAGAATGGGTCGATGATCTAGCATAATTCGGGGACCATCTACGGATCGCAGGGGGAAAAGAAATATCACGTCTGCTCGAGCTGCTAAAAAAGCAGCGGTGCCAATCGCTGCTGGCTTCAGCGGAATCCGGCAAGTGGCGATATGGCTGGCGCAGAGGCGATCAGAGGACCATCCATACTGTGCTAGTGCTAGTGTGGTAGGAGTACTCCGTATGCGGCCACGGTTGCGGCAGAGAATTGGTAGGATCTCTCTTTTCCAAGCGGATGGTGCAGGAGATTTTGCGAAAAGCTTTCAGCTCGGCATGTTGCAGTTGCAGGGGCCAACATGGTGAGGCAATGAGAACAATTCGTAGTAGGTCTTTCGGCCATGTATAGGCATCGACTTCGAAACGATATTATGCCTTTGCATTGTTGCATACTCCGTATGTCTCCCATTTCAAGAAAATCTTCATCAGAAGGAGCCTGTATATCTGATCGAGTGGCATTCGTAAGACACAAAAGCAGACCACAATGTTCGAGGATGGCCTAATGCTCTGCTGTCTGCACAAGTCTGACCTACGGAGTACAAGCAGGGGCAGTGGCACAACATGTTTTGTCTCCTGGAGCTAAGTTGGCCGTACGTCGTTCTCATCGTCCGTCGCCGCGCGCCGCTCCTGCCCGTCGGCTCTGACTTTGGCACTCCACGTCCACGAGAGCACCACCAACCGTGTGATCTGATCCACGCACGCGCGCTGCAGCACACTGCCTCGTTGCGTCTCGCGTGCAACATTTTTTTTCTCGACGGCAGCAGCTAATATAAAAACCCGCTGGGGAAAAGCCGACCGTCACTAAAACGCTGCTTGTGCCTGGGAGGCAGGAGGATTGTGAGTGTGAATACGCGCGCGTTCTCCCGCTAGAGAGCCGGAAGCTGCCAAAACTTTCGGCCGCGTCTCTATATGTTGACTTGGAGATCCACATCGGCGGCGACACGTTGGCCACGCCGACGTGACGTCCCTCCCGCTGGTCTTTCGTTACCAACAAGGGGCCCGGGTGGCCGGGTCGAACACCGGCCACGCCAAGTTGTTGTCGCCACTCGCCATATGAGCTGGAGGTTATACTTGTAGTACATAGGAGTATACTACACTGTAATGTAGAGCCCGCGAAAGCTTTTCTCTTGAAAGTGATGGTACATTGTCGGCTCTTTTAAGGACGAAAGAGCCCATCGCCAAACGTCAACTTTTTCTAAGTTTAATTTAACTAAACATACAAAAAAATACTACTCTCTCATTCTAAATTAATTATAAATTGTTTTGACTTTTTAAAATTCATACAAGGTTCTACTATATATTTAGACATAATGTATATCTAGATTTATAGCAAAAGCTATGCAACTAAAAAAACAAAACGACATACAATTTGGAATAGATGTGATACTATTTATGATATGCAATTAGTATAATTAGATTAATCATAGAATATTTTTTATAAGAAACTTATTTGAAGATCCTAACATTGATACTGTTTTTTCTAAATATAGTTAAATTTAAAAAGAATTAACTCATCAATAACATGCAATCTTTCTAGGACGGATGTAGTAGGTCTTTAGTGCTAATGGCTAGTATGCTAAAACCAACGAAGATGGGTATAAACAGACACCGCTAATAAGCCATCTGTTCACCTACGAATCTATTAGCAAGAATAGTGGTGCTATGCTGCTAAAAATTAGCATGGTAAAACTAGATGATCCAAACAGGGCCATAGTAACGCTCTATAACTCTATGAAATATTTCATAGTGATTAACGCTTTGTTCGTTTGAACTTATCAACCGGTTTATCAGCGAGAATCTACAGTATTTTTCTCTCACAACAAATAAGCTTCAGTCGGCTTTAATATCAACCGAATAGGCCTTAACCTAGAGGCTAATCTAGGAACACCTGTTATTAATAATGATTATCATACTATATGAGCAGCAGATGATGCCAAGAGGTCCAGAACAAACTAGCTACACCATTGCACAGGTGACGCCAAGAGATCGGATCACTAGAGATTCAGAACAAACTAGCTAAATACTATATTACTGACGCACGCTCTTCACACGTATACCCGCTATATACTCCGTATATATAGTCCTCATTTGGTTTACTTATAATTCGTATTATTCAGCTTATTTTTTTTAACTATAATAATATTTTTCTCTCACAATAATTCAACTAGAACAACGTTTTTCAGTCAACTCAGTTAAGTTTGAGCAAGCCAAACAGGCCCATAATATATGTTCCTACGGTCCTACCCACACGGGAAACACGCTGCGTCTTCCGAATGTCATTACGAAGAAACTAATATTGTTCGTTTGACATACTTTGCTTCTCGATGATCTGCTTCAAAAGCACACCAAACACACATGCACGTAAAGCCTCAAATTGTCAGCGACTCCGCGCCACGCAGCGCGGACGCTAATTACTGAGCATGACCGACAGATCAAGCGTATGTGAAACACAAATCAGAGTGATCATATCCTAACAGTGCTGCCGCTACTTTAATTGTGGCCCTAAAAGTCAAGGATATGTGAAGAGATACAGACCATTATCATGCTTGCTAAACTCCTAGTCCAGTACGTGAGGTGTGGGTGTGCACCAAAGTCGCTGCTAGCTGGTCAATGTCAACCATCTGTTCATTTATTTCTTATTATAAATGAAAGTTGTATTTTCAGATGAGATAAGAAGATTGGCAAAATGTGACGTGGAATACAAATATAGAGATCTTCAATCCTGGTGATATGCACTGTTGATCAATAGTGCAGCCCGTCCTTCCCTCCCATTTTCCTGTTCATTCCACAGTGGATCCTGCAGCCCGGCAGCGGATGGCCGCCACGCACGCATCCGGCAGGCCTACCCTAAATCCTATCCGCCGCTACAGCGGTCCAGGCCCCCACGGACGCCACCACCAGTCTCAATCACAGCTCGGTCTCGGAAAAAAAAGGTTAATTGGAACCATACCATTATAACTTTCACGAATTGAAAAGACACCATTACTATTCGTCATATTGGAACGATGCCATTACTATTCATAGTTCATTAAAAATACGCCATTTTATACACTCTGAACACCATTGGGTCCACACACAAGCATATGTATTTTCGTGTGGCCCCAAAGGCCCCGTTGCTGCCCCTGTCTCCAGCACAATGACATGCGGGGTCCACACGTCATCTCCTTCCTCCATCTCCTGCAGCTTACCTCCACAGGCCAACGGACGGGTTGCACGCGGGCGGGCGAGCTCTACCCCGGCGTGCAGACGGGCAATCTCGGCCTAGCTGCAGCCACAGGACCTCCGCCCCGGTGCGCGGGCAAGCGAGCTCGGCCCCACCGAGGGCTAACAGGGTGGCCGGAGCTGAGGACGGCGGCGGATGTGGTGGCCGGGGGCAGGAAACTCGGCCTCGCGCGCCGCCCACACAGGTCCACGCGAGCTCCTGCCTCCCACCCTAAATCTCCCATTCCGGAGCGCTCTGTGTCCAAGCCAGTGAGCCACCCGGGTCAGCACGCCTGCACTCACCGTCGTCATCTCTTCCTTCCAACTCAGCTTCCTCTCACCATCTCTCCATCTCCGGCGAGCATGGACGGTGGTGGCCAGATCCACAGGTGGTCGGGGCTAGCATGGCAACCGAGGCCGAGCTCCAACGCCGCAGCACCCATGCGGCCATGCCTCCCACTGCTCGCGGACGCCGCCGGCCACGCTCGCTGGCGCACCGTGGCCAGCGCCAGTCAGCACCACTTCCTCCGCCCGGACGCGCTCGCACGGCTCCACGACTCCAAGGTCCTGACGTGCTCCCTTCGCTACCGCCGCTCCGGCTGCCATCGGGCGAGCTGTCGTGCCGCACCACGCCACCGGCGGGGGAGCAGGCGACCGACAACCGAGTCTAGCCGCACTGTGCCGCGCTGGGGCTGCTGTGCCTACATCAGCGAGCGCACTCTTTTCCTCCACCGGCAACAGCACAAGGGACGCATATGGGGCTGGCGGCAGCGCCCTCGTCTCACGGCGGAGCCATGCCGCCTGGGAGCCACGCCCCTGGGCCGCCCTGGACAGCTGCGTCGGGGAGCCGTGCCCTTGGGCCCACCGCGCCTCCTAGGAGCCGTGCCCTTGTCTGTCCATGACGTCGAGGGCCGCGCCGCTGGATAGCTGCACCGCCGGGGGGGGGCCCGCCCCTCAGCTGGACGCGCCGCCAGGATGGAGGGAGAAGATGACAAGCGGGGTCCATATGTCAGTCAGTGCAGAGGAGGGAGAGTAGTGGGGGCATTTTGGTCTATACGAAAATACTATCATCTGCATGTGGGCCTAAGTAGCTCTCAGACGTAGATAGTGGTGTATTTCAGCTTCCACCAGAATCGTAATGGCACCTGCCCAGTTTCGCGAGTTGTAATGGTGTGCCTCCAAAACAGCAAAGTTATAATGGCACTGATTCAATTAACCCCAAAAAAAAAGAATCGCAGCGACGGCACCGAGGAAACCGCCGCTCCTGCAACCGCCACCGGCCTCGACGCGACCCCGATAGAGCACCGCACCACCTGCGCCCTCCATCCGCTGCGACGTCGCCCCGCAGCAGCGCCGAGCCGCCTCCGCACACCTCACCCGCGCCTCACGCTGGTGCACCACCGCAGCAGCTTCGCCGCGGCGCGGCGCCACCGCAGCGCCGTCGGCTTTACCTGCGCGGAATCCCAGCGCCTCCCCCATCCCTTCTCCCTCGCTGTACCCGTCCACGTCTCCGCCGCCGCCACATGTCCTCGCCCTGCTTTTCCGTAGCCCACGGTGACGACGACTACTGGGCAGCAGGGCGCCACCGTAAGCTGGGTGCCCAGGTCCTCTCCACGGGGCCTTCTTCGGCGATGGTGCCCCACCAGGTATGCCGAGCCCTTCTGTTCCCTCACCGCTTGCGAAACTAGAGCGCCCAAACCCTAACATATGCTATTTGGCTATTTCTATTCGGGTCTCATCTGATTACTGATTTTAGAAGTGTGTTATGCCTACTACCCGCTTCGATTTTTCCACGCATATTATCGACCACACCCTAACCTATGCTATTTGCCTATTGGTATTCCGATCTCATATGATTACTGAATTTACGAATGTGTTACGCATACTACCAGCTTCGATTTTTCCCCCAAAATTATCGGCCATGCATGTGCGTGAATTTGCAGAGGTCCCCGCCTCCAGTCGTCTCGCACTGTGGATGTATACCTATTCGGTCCATGCGGTCCAGGGACTTTGGCATTTCATCCATCATCAGAAACAGGTTTCACAGTTTTACCATCCATTAAAGTGGTTTCGCTAGTTTACCATTATAAAACTGGTGTTACCCGCTAAAATACATTTTAGGTAGTTTTAATTCGTGGAAAAAAAAAGAAGACGCCTCCTTCCATTTCTACCCCTGCCCTGTTATGTTCATCCAAACGGATCGAACGTCAAAACGGATCGGCCCTCTCTCCCGTTACTCCATCTCCTCCATCCCCAGCGGCAGCTTCGGCGACCGTTGGTCGCCCCCGCCGCAGCCGTCCGCGTCAGCGCCAGGAGCTTCCTCGACTTGGGCGTCGGGGCCGGGCGAGGCAGACGACGGGAGCAGACGCTTCTGCGTGGGCATTCCGGCCGCTGGCTTGGCTCGACGCGTGGCGTTCCTGCCGGGAGGGAACGAGGAGGAGGAGGAGGACGTCCCCGTGCGCCAGCTTCTGTTCGGCCGGCCGGGTGACGGCAGAGGCCGCCGACCGGAGGTGTCCAGTCCACCCGCCAGCCCTGGCGGCGGGAGCCGGAGCCCAGCACTGAGCGCATCAGCAGCGTGCGTGCTTGCAACGAGCTGTGCTCGCTCCTGGGCTCCTGGCCTTCTTGGTTCCTGTGCTTGCGTTTGTTCAACAGCAGGTTGGAGAGCAGCCCCTCCGTTGCTCTGCGTGTGATTTCCTTGCCTGTCTTTGAATGATTTGATTTAGTTTGGTCAAAAGCTTGGTTCTTGCATCCGTGAATTAGTACAAATCTTTGGAGTATTAAATTACTTCTTTCACTTGATACGGTATTCACAACCGCCGGAGCCGCCAGCCACAGTTGAATCGGCCCTCTTGTTCATCCTGGTTCAGCTGCCTACCGGAACAGTTGGCTATTTTTCTTGCTCTTGAATCGTGTACGTCTACATTCTTGTGTTTTGCGTGAACAGCGTCAGGATTCAAGAGATTTGTGATTTTATTTTCGCAGCTCTGCATTCTTGTGTTTTCTGTGTTTTTCTCCTCTCCTGTTCGTCCTTCAATCGGTCGATTTAAGGGCATTTTTGTTCGTTCTTTTTTAGTCGATTCGAGCAAGGATATGTGCTGATCAAATCCCCCAAGTGATTCAACTAATTTGGTACGAGCTCGTAGATCGATCCAATTTTCGGTTTAGGGTGAAAACCCCCCTTCTTGCCCCAAATCTTGCATTTCCTAGAGTTTAAGCTGAAATTGGGCAATGATCTCTTAGAGTATGCTCACCAACTCCCTTGTGATGGTCTGTGCAATGTTTGGGAGCGATTCGTTTTGATTTCGACCGGTTTCGTCGATTTTTGTGCTCGCCCCTTCTCTGTTCGTGCGCTCGTGTTCGTTCTGTTCTTGCGTTCGAGCTCCAGATGGCCGCATCGGTGTGGACTTCGTTGGTCACCGATGCAGTCAGGCACGGTGCGGGCGGCGCTAATGCCGCTAGGGATGGAGGAGCCGATCCGTTTTGTGTTCAATCCGTTTCGAGGAAGATAACAGGAGACAGAGGTAGAAGTGGAAGGAGGCGTCTTCTTTTTTTTCCATGAATTAAAACTACCTAAAATGTATTTCAGCGGGTGACACCAGTTTCATAATGGCAAACTAGCGAAACTACTTTGAGCGATGGTAAAACTGTGAAACCCGTTTCTGATGATGGGTGAAATGCCAAAGTTCCTGCGGTTTATCATTTAGTTCCACCTCTTTTCAGAGATTCCACAAGTGCAGCTGCTATGCATCCTCTGTTTTTGGAAAGAACAGATTGCACTTTGTTTAATTCAAATAGATCATTGATGGTTCGGGTACAATCCATAGCTTCATTACCCTGCACTGAACCAAACACTATGTTCTGCAGTTTTTGCAATAGTTCTTGTGGCCTCATTTAACGATTGCATGAATAAAAGACACTGAATCAGAACCAGTGGTGGGCAGGTTAATGCCATGATTAATATTTGATAAGTCTGGATTGGGGTCTGTCCAAAGGGTACATACTATACTGTTACCTTGACAAGCATGTTATATTTTCTTGGGTTAATCAGTTTTGTTTTTGGAAACCAGCGGCGGTCTTTTTTCCTATGACAGTGCTTTACCACAAAAAAACTTTTGGCGGTAAAATGTTGTGTTTGTTGATCTCTTTTACTTTTACTATCAAGTTTCAAGCCTCCTTTTCGATCTGTACACAGGTATCAGTTGCTTCAAGCAGAAAGAGAGTACGTTTCTGCATGTTCAACACATGCAAGATCAGCATCTCCCCACCATCAGCAGGTGTCCATCGATGGTTTGTGCACAAGGTACCCCCAATTGTATATTTCCTCTTCTATGGTTTGTGCAAAGGAATTGATGAATCTCAGTTTACAAATAATTAGGGCTCCTCTCCATGTTTTCATCTGCTAGGTTATTTTGATCTTGCCTGTACAGTACTAAGATCTGGGATCATTTCCTTTTATATATGTGGACACCGACTTTTCTTTTCTCTGGTCATATTGAAACAAAAAAATGTTCGACAGCCATGACCATGACATAGTAACAGGTCAGCTCTCTACTTGATAATTTTGGATGAGACGATTATATTTCCATATTTCTTATAGAATACTACATGCTCTGTTGTTTCTCTACCCTTTTGGAGAGTGGGTAACCCGGGAAGGCCATATTGCGGGAACAGCGGGGCGGAGAGGGATGGTCGGCCCTCGATCACCGCCAGTCTGGTGGCCATAGTGCCCATTTGTAGGCGCATGTCGCCCATCTGGGTCTACAGGCCCTGGATGGCAGCGGTGAAGGCGTTGAGTGCCTCGAGGGGGATGGCGGGCATAGTAGGCTGCGATGGATGAGCGGAGGGTATGACGGCGGCGGAGATACCGGTGATGGGAGCGGTGGTGAGCGCGATGGCGGCAACGTCGGTGGTGGTGGTGGTGGGCGCGATGGCGGTAGCGGCGGCGGTGGTGGGCGTGATGGCGGCGGCGAACAGTCCCGATGAAGCCATCAAGTCTGATACCAGATTGTTGCGGCTGCGCAGGTGGTAAGAGTGGGAGGTTGCTGGCCGTGGTTTGAATCCTCGGCGGCGAACAGACGGCGTCATCACCGGCGCCTGGACTCTGAGCGACAAGGAAGTGATGGTGAATAGTGCTACGACTGGGCACCCAAGGGAGACGGTAAGTCTCAATCCCAGGTTCCTTTCTTCATTAAACCAATGGTTTGCCTTATAGGCGAAATACAAGCATGCCACTAATTTAGGAACAAACTAAACATGCAGCTAACAAACTTCCAACAAACTCCATGAAAAGCTCCTGTGATCTAACAAGCTGAAGCTGATCAAACCAACTGAAGCCGCATTCTAGCCACTGGTGGTGCGTTGCCTCCGCTGATACACTTGGTCGTGAAGAAGCGTGCGCCATGAAGTTCATCTAGGAGTTCCTCTACCACGGGAATGGGGAACCGGTCCTTCACCGTGGCAGCGTTGAGAGCCCTGTAGTCGACGCAGAATCTCCAGGTCTTATGTTGTTTCTTGACCAACAGGACTGGCGCCGAAAACAGGGAAGTACTGGGCCGGATGATGCCTTGCTGCAGCATCGCCTCACACTGCGCCTCCAACTCATCCTTTTGTAGCTGGGGGTACCTGTAAGGGCGTACGGCTATAGGATCTGTGGCCGGCTTGAGATGAATGCGGTGGTCACACGGACGTGCTGGCGGTAGGACGGACGGGGGGGTCGAAGATATCGATGTAGGCGTCCAGTAGCCGCTCCAGTTGCTGCGACTTTGTGCCGTGGGCGGCGTGGACGCGGGCAGCGTGGAGACAGCCCGTCGGTGGGATGTCTGTGCGGGTCGACCCGATGCCCTTCCATAGAACGCACCGGCCGTGGTGGTTGAATGCCATGCAGAGGTCTTCGAAATCCCACAAGATGGGGCCCAGGGTGCACAGCCATGTAACCCCGAGGACCATGTCGTAGCAGTCGAGGGGAATGGAGTAGCAGTCCACCGTGAAGTGTTCCTCCCCTATCCGTAGAGCGACGTCGTGGGCAAGCCCCCGACAGGCCATGCGGTCACCGTTGGCCACGACGACGTGGGCGCCACGACTGTCCTGGAACTAGAGCTCGGTGCGCCGAGCTGCCGATGCGCTGATGAAGTTGTGGGTGGAGTCAGAGTCGAGCAACGTCGTCAGCTCGTGCACGCCGATCCGGACGCAGAGTTGCATGGTGTCCTCCGCGCGGATCCCCGTGATAGCGGAGAGGGATATGAGCGGCACGTCGGGGTCGAACGGAGCGGCCAAAACGGTCGATGCCGCCGGCCCGTTGTCCTCATCTTCGGGCTCCTGGATGATGTAGTCTGCCGCCTCGAGGAAGAAGAGGCGTGCGCACTTGTGGTCGTGGACGTAAGGTTCGTAGCAATTGTAGCAGAGCCCCTGCTTACGGCGTTCAGCCATCTCATCCGGGGACAGCCTCTTGTAGACGCGCGGTGGTGGAGTTGTGGCAGAGGGCGACGAAGTCGTGGGCGCGGCCTGAGAGCCAACAGGAGCCGGAAGGGCCGCGGGCGCACCTCCGGGGAGTCGATGTGGCCGTGCAGGAGCTGGTAGCGCGGGGAGGATCGATGCATTGCGCCGCTCATACGCGCGTGCCAGCCACATGGCGTGTTGGAGGGTCTGCGGCTCATGGTGCTCGACATCGACGCGGATGTGGTCCGGGAGACCGCCGGTGAAGAGCTGTGCTTTCTGCAGGGGAGTGAGAGTACCCGCGTGCGCCGTGCGCGCTTGGAACGCCTCCATGTACTTGTCGACGGTGGATGTGAAGGGCAACCGTGCCAGATCGGCCAGGTGGTTGGCATAGAGTCCGGAACGCCGTCCAAAGTGGACGGCCGATCTCACTCTCGAGGACGAGATACCACTGCTACGCCGCGCCCGTGAGGTGGTACGACGCCAGCCAGACTTGATCGGCCGGGCGTGTTTGTTGGCCACGGAAGAACTGTTCGCACTTGTTCAGCCAGCCAAGCGGATCATCCCGGCCATCGAACGACGAAAACGACAGCTTGTGGTACTTGGGGACCATCAGGTGATCGGTGTCCGGCTGAAAGTGCGGGAGCGGCGGCGGCGTTGTCATGGGTGCGAACGACATGGGCATGCTCATCTGCATGATACCAGATTGTTGCGGCTGCGCAGGTGGTAAGAGTGGGAGGTTGCTGGCCGTGGTTTGAATCCTCGGCGGTGAACAGACGGCGCCGTGACCGACGCCTGGACTCTGAGCGACAAGGAAGTGACAGTGAATAGTGCTATGGCTGGGCACCCAAGGGAGACGGTAAGTCTCAATCCCAGGTTCCTTTCTTCATTAAACCAATGGTTTGCCTTATAGGCGAAATACAAGCATGCCACTAATTTATTAACAAACTAAACATGCAGCTAACAACTAAACATGCAGCTAACAAACTTCCAACAAACTCCACGAAAAGCTCCTGTGATCTAACAAGCTGAAGCTGATCTAACCAACTGAAGCCGCATTCTAGCCACTGTTGGTGCGTTGCCTCCGCTGGTACACTTGGCCGACCATAACACCTTTTTCGTCAGCAAAGATTTGGGCAATCTGACCTCCAGATATTTGCCAGGTAATGTCACTCAAAGCATCACTTTCTTTCCGCGGTTCAATGAAAATATGGCTGGTATGATTGGGAAGTGGAAATAAATTGATTATTATAGGTGTAAGTTTAAAGAACTACTGAACTAAAATGTGCAGGTATTGAAAAGAAGTACCTCTTCAACGCTTCATTGTTAACTATGAGACGCCTCAAATCCATTGCTTGATCTAGAGGCGGTTCTTGACGCCAAGAACTATTCAACTCAAATGGGCAGGTGAATGGACTAATTTGTCTAGGATGAAACGTAGTCCTCGATTTTGATCCCAATTTTCCTTTTTTCCCCTGCTTTTTGTGTTTGATGCTACTATACCAGGACTAGGACTAGGACAAGAAGATCCATCAGTTCCACTAGACTCAGCATCAGACGCAGTAGGAGTTGTTTCTTTGAGCTTGTAGGTGCCACTGCTATATAGTCCCTCATCTTCATCAAACTCCAACCGCCCCCCTTCATCAACGCTGGGTTTGTTCTCTGGATGCTGTAGGAGGAACATTGCAAGGGATCGGCGGTACCAGGTCACCTTATCCTGCATCGATCATAATCGAGAGAAATATATGAGAAAGCTGTAGTCCTAGAAACTTGTGATTGTGAAATGAAAAAATCATTGAGAAAAGGCAAATGACTAACCACACCAATGCTCTTGATAACTTCATCATCCCCAAAGTTCAAAATGAACAGAAGCATGTAAATACCACAGGCATACGCATTCCTTTGCTTCTGAACAGGTATTTCATAATCAGTCCCAGAAAATTGAATATCTGGAGAAGCAAGATATGTTTTGAGTGTGGTCACCTGCAAGAATGCAACTGTCAATCATGGCAGCTCAAGATTTAATTAAAAGGAACAGTTTCATAGGCAAGACATTTTAAGCTGAAAAATAATCTAACCAAACAAGCTATTATGTCTCTCCTCGCACGATCCATTTTCATGGAATCCAGGATAGCTACCCTCTGCTTCTCAAGTTCTAGCACAACCAAAGACCAATGGCGACAAATAAGGAGTGGAACAAAAATCTGCAAAAACAAAAGAAGTAAAAAATATTACATCCAAGGTACGTTGGATTTAAGAATACAAATGAAACTGAAAATGGTACAAACCCGGTCCTTGCGGAGTAGTGTAGCTGTTGGAATTTCCCTTGCGACATAACCTGTTTTTTGATTCCTTCCCAGCAATTCATCATAGAAAAAAATATGGTGAAAATGGAGCATGAGAAAGCGTAGTGGTATGTATTCCAGATATAGAAAAGCATGACAAAGCATAAGATATGGAACTTACAACAGCACATTGAGAAAGCATGACCTTGCCTTTGACCTCCCATTCCTTGTTCCACAGATATGCAAGTGCATCTACAATAAAATTGGATAGCTCGCCAGTTGGTTTGAGGGATTCTACAAATGTAAAGTCACATAATTTGTGTCCTGATATGTTCATTGCAGGAGTTTTCTTCATTTTTTCAATGACATTCATATCATCAGCAAACAGAGCTTTAGATAGGATATGTTCAGAATAAAAGCAATGTCTCTCGAACTCTGTTCTCAATAGCCATTGCTTGCTCCACTGCCAATGACTGGATGACCTTGATCTCTTCAACCTTTGCCTTCATATTGGATCGATAATCCTTCACTAAAGCATTCATCTCATCTCCGACTTCCGGCACATTATCCATAGATGCCTTTAGCAAATGTTCCACTGATGGAAGTACGAGCATGCCCTGTTCTGAGTCCTGAAATTACAAGGGGATAAAGAAAATGACTAATAGCACTGCTTTTTAATGGATACATTATAATCAGTGAAATTACAAGGGGATAAGAAAATGACTAATAGCACTGCTTTTTAATGATTGGTGGGCAGGCACGAACAACGGAATTGATGGTCAGGCAAGAAAGGGTCTTAATTCTCTCATCATCCTAGGAGCATGGTCTATTTGGAACCACCGTAACAGATGTGTGTTTGATGGGATTCAGCCTAGTCTTACTGGGATTTTAGCTGCAGCTGAGGATGAACTACATCTCTGGAGTTTGGTCTAGAACCAGCCAATGGGTGAATTCTGTTCCTACTAGTTGTCAAGGGTCAGGTCTTTATCTAGTGAGAGACGGTTTGTGCCTTGTGAAGTGTGTTGGGGTGCGTTTGGTGTTGTAAGGGGTTTCTAAACCCATGTTTTTCTTCTTAATATAATGATACGCAGCTCTCCTTCATGTTCGAGAAAAAAAACATTATAATCTGAACTTTCTTGTCCTTACTTGATGAATTTTCTTGTGTTTATGGGCATCGCCCTTCCTGCCCATGCCCTGTTCCGACTTCTGAAAGAACAAGGGAACAATGAAAAATGACTGACAACACTACTTTTTAATGGATTTATATTGATTGATATTACACTAATCTGAAGCATGGGAATTCGTCCTTACCAAGCCAATTCTCTTGCATTTAGCATCACCACGCTTCTTGCCCTGCTGAGTTTCCACAGCTTGCTCTGTTCTCTTGTTCTTGAAAACCAGAAAAGCCACCAACGTAAAGATAATAGTTTACAATATTCTGATTCTAGTACAGGCATATTGACTGGTTACTTACAACTGGAATATATACGAAGTTGTCTACATCCTTTGCTTTCTGCAACAGTTCCAAAATTTTGTCCCTGTTATAGTACTTGATCCGTGGGGTATCCTTCGGGTCGTCAGTCGGGATTAAAGTATCCAGGTAGCATATCTAAAGAGCACAATTTTAGATAACCATGTACAAGGCAGCTAGTTATCTGCAATTAAGTGGTGGCAGCATAGCCTGAATGTGTGAAAAGCAAATGCAGACTAATTGGTTCAGATTAACTTGCTGCCAAGAAATGCAGATTAAACTTACACCGAAGCATTGAAAGAATCAAAGTTAAATTAATCAGTGCAAAACTCATATTTCCAAAGTTCAACTAACTTGCGCACATGGTCAAGAAAAGGTATTTGTTAAGAGAAAAAAAACATATCAAAAGACAAATGGAATTTCAGAGATAAATAGTAGCTTTACTAAATAGAAAAGATCCACCATGTTCATTTTCAGAACCTGTACAGTTGGTGGACGCCGTTTTCTAGGAGCATTAGCATTCTTTTTTTATGGTTTGGTTGGAGCCAATTGAATTCAGATATAGTTATCTGAAGATGGAGCCGACTGATCCTATTGATTGGAATGGTAGGATGAGGATAAATATGGGAGTAGCGTACTGCACCCTACACATGCATGAGCTTAGCCCTCCTATAAAACACCCAGACATAAAGTCAAGTGCTATATTGCTATCTGAAGATGGAGCTATAAAGGTACAACCATGCTTATGAATGTCAGCTTTTCTTTCTTTGGATATCTGGAGGCTGGAGACTTCTACAGGGCATTTCCTAAGTCACTGTCTGCTCGGTGCTACAAGCAGGCAGGCAGACAAAAAAACTGACAGCAATCGAAGCAAACACTAGGTGCTACAAGCAGGTAGGCAGCAGGACCTGATGTCTCGTTGCATCATGCTTGCATCTTTGTCAAAGATAGTAATGCATTATGACAGCATGAGCAAACGTTTCAGACAATTTTCCCAAACTGATGGAACAAGATGACAAGGACATGCCAAGGAAAATTTCTACGATGCCAAGATCAGGCCTATGCGTGTTGCAATCCAGAACCAAGAAGCCTTTTTAATTCACCAAGGGGTACCAAAAATCACTGTAAACTAGTACTACTACTCAAGCATAGCATAAGTAACTATAAGTAGTCTTGTAACTCCCCTGACACAACATTTATGTTACAACAACAACAACAAAGCCTTTAAGTCTCAAATAAGTTAGGGTAGGCTAGAGTTGAAACCCAGCAGAAGCAATCAAGGTTCAGGCACGTGAATAGCTGTCTTCCAAGCACTCCTATCTAAGGCTAAGTCTTTGGGTATATTCCATCCTTTCAAGTCTCCTTTTATTGCCTCTACCCAAATCAACTTCGGTCTTCCTCTGCCTCTCTTCACGTTACTATCCTGGCCTAGGATTCCACTACGCACCGGTGCCTCTGGAGGTCTCCGTTGGACATGTCCAAACCATCTCAACCGGTGTTGGACAAGCTTCTCTTCAATTGGTGCTACCCCTAATCTATCACGTATATCATCGTTCTGAACTCGATCCCTTCTAGTATGACCGTAAATCCAACGCAGCATACGCATTTCCGCGACACTTATCTGTTGAACATGTCGTCTTTTCGTAGGCCAACATTCTGCACCATACAACATAGCAGGTCTAATCGCCGTCCTATAAAACTTGCCTTTTAGCTTCTGTGGTACCCTTTTGTCACATATGACACCAGATGCTTGCCGCCACTTCATCCATCCTGCTTTGATTCTATGGCTAACATCTTCATCAATATCTCCGTCTCTCTGTAGCATTGATCCTAAATATCTAAAGGTATCCTCCTTAGGCACTACTTGACCTTCCAAACTAATATCTTCCTCCTCCCGAATAGTAGTGCCGAAGTCACATCTCATATACTCAGTTTTAGTTCTACTGAGTCTAAAACCTTTGGACTCCAAAGTCTTCCGCCATAACTCCAGTTTCTGATTCACTCCTGTTCGGCTTTCATCAACTAGCACTACATCGTCCGCGAAAAGCATACACCAAGGGATGTCCCCTTGTATGTCCCTTGTGACCTCATCCATTACTAAGGCAAACAAATAAGGGCTCAAAGCTGACCCTTGATGTAGTCCTATCCTAATCGGAAAGTCATCCGTGTCTCCATCACTTGTTCGAACTCTAGTCACAACATTGCTGTACAAGTCCTTAATGAGCCCGACGTACTTCGTTGGGACTTTATGTTTGTCCAAAGCCCACCACATAACATTCCTTGGTATTTTATCATAAGCCTTCTCCAAGTCAATAAAAACCATGTGTAGGTCCTTCTTCTTCTCCCTATACTGCTCCATAACTTGTCTTATTAAGAAAATGGCTTCCATGGTTGATCTTCCGGGCATGAAACCAAATTGGTTCATAGAGACCCACGTTATTGCTCTCAAGCGATGCTCGATAACTCTCTCCCATAGCTTCATAGTATGACTCATCAACTTAATTCCCCGGTAATTAGTACAACTTTAAATATCCCCTTTATTCTTGTAGATCGGTACCAATATACTTCTCTTCCACTCATCAGGCATCTTGTTCGATCGAAAAATATGGTTGAACAGCTTGGTTAGCCATACTATAGCTATGTCCCCGAGACATCTCTACACCTCGATTGGGATACCATCCGGTCCCATCGCCTTACCTCCTTTCATCCTTTTCAACGCCTCTCTGACCTCGGATTCTTGGATTCTCCGCACAAAACGTCTATTGGTGTCATCAAAAAAGTCATCCAACTGAAAAGTTGTGTCCATATTCTCACCATTGAACAATTTGTCAAAATACTCTTGCCATCGATGTCGAATCTCATCCTCCTTCACCAAGAGATGCTCCCTTTCATCCTTAATGCACTTAACTTGGTTAAAGTCCCTTGTCTTTCTCTCACAAACTCTAGCCATCCTATAAATGTCCTTATCTCCTTTCTTCGTACTCAAACGTTGGTAAAGATCCTCGTACGCTCTACCCTTTGCCACACTTACAGCTCGCTTTGCAGTCTTCTTTGCCACCTTGTACTTCTCTATGTTGTCCACACTCCTGTCATGGTACAAGCGTCTATAACACTCTTTCTTCTCCTTTATAGCCCTTTGGACTTCCTCGTTCCACCACCAAGTATCTTTAGCCTCGCCTCTGCTTCCTTTGGTTACTCTACACATCTCTGAGGCCACCTTCCGAATGTTGGTTGCCATCTTCTCCCACATGTTGTTTATGTCTTCTTCTTCCTTCCAAGAGCCCTCTTTGATAACCCTTTCTCTGAATACCTCTGACGTCTCCCCTTTCAGTTTTCACCATTTTGTTCTTTCAATCTTAGCTTGTTTATCCCTACGGGCACGCACCTGAAAATGAAAGTCTGCCACCAAAAGCTTATGTTGAGAAACAACACACTCTCCTGGTATCACCTTGCAACCCATGCATGCTCGTTTGTCCTTTCTTCTTGTGAGGACAAAGTCAATCTGGCTAGAGTGTTGTCCGCTACTAAAGGTCACTAGATGAGATTCTCTCTTTCAAAAAAAGTGTTGGCTATCATCAGGTCAAAAGCTACCGCGAAGTCTAGAACTTCCTCCCCCTCCTGATTCCTACTACCATACCCAAAACCTCCATGAACTGTCTCGAAACCAGCGCTTATAGTACATACATGCCCATTAAGATCTCCTCCTATAAAAAGCTTCTCATTACTGGGTACAGCTCTAATCAGGCCATCTAAGTCTTCCCAGAACTGTCTCTTAGCACTCTCGTCGAGGCCTACTTGGGGGGCATATGCACTAATTACGTTCAAGACCATATCACCAATGACAAGCTTGACTAAGATAATCCTATCTCCTTGCCTTCTTACTTCCACCACACTATTTTTGAGGCTCTTATCAATCAAAACTCCCACTTCATTTCTATTCGCAACTGTCCCTGTGTACTGAAAGGATCAAGATGCCCAAGAGGGGGGGGTGAATTGGGCTAATTCTAAATTCTCTTGTACTAATCAAATCCTACGGATAGCCCAATTAACCCCTTGTGCCTAGAAAAGTGTTTATATCAAACTAATGCACAACAACCTCACAACCTATGTTCCAAACTTACTCTAGCAAGCAATTCTATGGATGTAAAACAAGTATTGAATTGCTCAAATTAAATACTCAAAGTAAGTGCTCAAAGTAAATAGAGAGAGAAAGGAACGCGGCGATGTTTTGCCGAGGTATCGGAGAGTCGCCACTCCCCACTAGTCCTTGTTGGAGCAACCGCGCAAGGGTGTAGCTCCCCCTTGATCCGTGCAAGGATCAAGTGCTCTCTACGGGTTGATTCTTTGACACTCCGTCACGGTGAATCACCCAAAGCCGCTCACAACTTGAGTTGGGTCACCCACAAGCTCCGCCGGGTGAACACCAACCTCCCAATCACCACCAAGCCATCTAGGTGATGGCGATCACCAAGAGTAATAAGCACAAACTCTCACTTGACCACGCGAAGCCTAATGAGAAGATGGATGCACACTTTGCTACTCTTGATTTGCTAGTGAGGCTACTCTCTTGGATTCTCAAATCACAAACACCTCACTAGGACCTTGCTCTTCTTGGCACTCACAAATGTGTTTCTCAGCTGTTGAAATGAGCAAAAGTTACTCCACTCACGAGTGGAGCCTCTATTTATAAGGCAGCCTGAAAAACGAACCGTTATGAGCTTCTGCGGGATGACCGGACGCTCCGATCGTTTTGACCGGACGCTCCGGTCAGTTCAACCCGCGAACAGTTTTCAAATGATGACCGGACGCTGTCAGGGTCCGGTCAGTACCGACCGGACGCGTCTGGTCGCTCTTGGATGCTTACTGTAAACGACCGGACGCTAGATACTCAGGGTCCGGTCACCACTGACCGGACGCGTCCGGTCACTCTTTCCCAAGTCTAGACTCTTAATGGAGTCGACCAAACGCTAGCCCTCAGCGTTCGGTCACACAACCTTCTAGTGTCCGGTCACTCCAGACTTGTTCTTCACGGTCAAATGAACTGACCGGACCCTGCGGCCAGCGTCCGGTCAGTGTTTGACCCTCCATTCACTTCCAACATTCGAACATATGTGAATGAAGTTTGCTCCATAGGATCTTAGGCATTCATAGGAGCTACCTAGAGCTAGTTTACACAAGTGTGCACCACACCTAACTCACTAGACTCAACTAGGTCAAGCTACCCATTCATACCCCCCTTCATAGTACGGCCAAAGGAAAAACAAAGTCCTAAACTACTCTAAGTGTTTCTCCAACTCCAATCGACACTTAGAACTAGTTATCCTTAACCTTGTCGTCCATCCTTTGAAAACCAAAACGATTTCCATCGTAGGGGCATGACAACCTCGATTGCCCAATCGATCTCCATTACCATGACCTAACTTAATTGCCTCTGCAAAACACATGTTAGTCATGGTAATCTTGTATTGACATTAATCATCAAAATCCAACTAGGGGCCTAGATGCTTTCAATCTCCCCCTTTTTGGTAATTGATGACAATACTACCTCGAGTATGTTGTGGAGTGAGGTTTTTGACGGGCTTGGTTCATATAAGCTTTTGTCAATAAGAACAAAAGAGTTAGTCAAGCTTATATGACCCAAGCCAACACAATGTACTCAAAGGATATGAATTAAGCATGAGTACAAATAACAAAGCTCATTTGCTTCGAAGTATAAACGTGGAAGCAAAAGGCAAATGAGCATTACACACGTGATATGACATATAGATAATGCAAAGTAGAAATCACACATGTCAAATATCACAATCACGTAGATAGCACTATCACATATATATAATAGTATGCATGAAAGTAAACACACGAATGCATAAGTAATAGTGTATCACACAAATAAAACTCTAAATGTATATAATAAGCTAATACTAGATAACTAGCTCCCCCTAAAACTCGCTCCTCCTAAGTCTACATACTCAAACCCTCTCCCCCTTTGGCGTCAAACACCAAAACCTAAGGGTCGGTCGGCGGGGCTGCAGCGGACGAGTCGGGCGCTGAAGTACGTGGAGCAAGATGGAACTGGGCGCCATCATCATCGGACCCTGAGCTCTGAACTGACTGACCCTCTAAAGCAGGAAGTGTTGCTGAAGCAGTCTGGGTCTGAGCTGGGGCTGGTGCTGCCTATGAAGCTACAAGTATGTCTGTCGTAGGATCTGATGAGGCAACAGACGAGGGGAGCCTCTGAGTAGTCATGATAGCTGGAGCTGCTGCAGATGGACCGGCAGTATGCATGTGAGGCGGAGTAGGCATACCGGTCAACTCGCTGAAAGATGCTCCAAGACTCCTGGAGACTGACATGTCAGGTACGAATAGCGAGGAAGACTACTCTAGTGAGAAACCCGTGTGATAAGGAGTGAACTGCGGGGCTACACTAGGTGAGGCTAACCACTGGGACACCTATACAGGAGGTGAAGTAAACTGAGCTGGAGGTTGTCCCTGACTCTAGAGCCCGATGGGCTGTACTGCTGGAGTCGTCGAAGTGGTAGGAGGCTATGCAAGCTGGGGCGAAGTCTATGGCAGTGGGATCCCAATGGCTGTCACTACATGCTGCATGAATTCCATGAGCTGCTGCTACATAAGTAACTACTGGTGCTGAAGGAGCTGCTGCTGCCGCTGAAACTCGTCCTGACGAGCCTGAAACTGTGCGAAGTTGGTAGCTATCTCCTGTGCCTGTCGTGTCTGATCCTACTGCATCCGCTCAAGAATAGCTATGAGAGCGGGGTCTGTCTGCGGAGCAAGTGGTGCAGAACTGGAGCTACCGGCCTCTGCATCATGTCTGTGTGGAGGCATCTGAGGTATAGGCTGGTAGTCGTCGTCGGAGCTGTCACTATACTCGCTCACCTCCTGCTATGCCTCTAGCTCCTCCTCCTCAGTGGCTGCAATCCCTCTGATGATCTCATCCTGCTGAGCTGCGGACTCTAGCACGTCGGGACGACGGCTAGGCTGTCTGGGTGCCTGAGGAGTGGTGTGTCTGATCCTCTGTGACAGGTTGTAGGCTGGGAACTCTGTAGTGGCACCTGTATACTCATCCATCATGCCAGGGGGCTTATCAAGCACAACTCTGCGGATGAGGAACGTGATCTAGTGAGCATAGGGAAGCTGCCTATGACCCTTGAACCCCTCAGCTATAGTATCCTCCATCTCTGAAAGAAGGAGGTCCCAGATGTCAAATACTGTCATCTGCATGATGGCATTAAGAAGCCAGAGCTGTAAGCGAGTTAGGCCCTCCCTGTATCCCAACCTAGGAAGCAGTGTCCTCCTGATGATGACCTCTAGTATCCTCGCTATAGGAGTCAAGTCACTGGGGTTCTTGCTCGACCCCTCTCCAAACGGCTCCTTGAAGCAATGCCGCACTAAATCTGTAGGGGGCACCTGCCCTCCATGAGGATGCCTGGGAGGCTCCTGCTGTCCATAGCAAAACTCATGCATCTTTATAGGCTGCTCCTGTAGTCTCAGTATCTCCCTGGCTCTGCCACTAGTCACTCTGTAGTCTTTGCCTTTGAAAGCAAAGTGAATGAATCTGTGATGAGGATCGATGTAGAGCGAGGCATAAAACTGACGGACCCAAGAAGGTACATATATGCCCGTCCGTCCAATCAAATCTGTCAGTCCTGGCAAATATGACAAGTATTGCCGAATGCTCTCTCTGGCTACTGCCATAATGGACTCTATCTAACAGACCCTCTGAGATCTGAACACTGCCCCACTGTTAAGATATGCATTATAGAAATCCTCCTGCAGTGGCGTGTAGAACCCCTCAGCTGCTCTCTCATCCCTCCTCGGAGAAAACCAAACCTCAAACTCAACAAACCACAGCTGCTGAACCTGCCTGGCTGTAGCGGCCCTCAAGTCGAGGTGAACCACTGGAGGCGGACCCTGTGGTCTGGGTGGAGGCCGTAAACCACTGCGCTGTGTAACTGGCCTCGGTGGAACTGCAGCACTGGTACGACTCGAGCGGCGTAGCTGAGGTGCCGGCTCGGTCTCCTGACCCTCCTGAGTCTCCTGAGCTAGCTGAGGCTCTGCTAGTGGGGGCTGCTGCTGTGCTGACGGACCCTCCTCAATGGCAACCCGTCGTCCTGCAAGCATGGCAGTCCCAGCTAGACTACCGTGACAACGCTCAACATCCTCGATCGCAGCTCTGACTGCGGGTGAAACTGGTTGATTTGCAATGACAACTCCGCTATGGGTACCACCTCTCTCGGCACGCTCTGCGGCCTCTGCAACAGCTGCTGCTCTCGCTGTCTCTATGTCGGGGTACTTCCGCTTCTTGGATGTTACCTGCTTGGTTGACTTGCCTTTAGATCCGGCTGGCTGGCGAGGCGGGGGCCTTCGATCATCATCACCTGGGCCACCACCAACATTCTTGGTGCGAGCCATCTGAACTGACAAGATGGTGAACTGTCGCTGATGAAGATCAACTATCAAACTGCCGCTTTCGAGGCTTGGCCTCGATCCTTACTCGTGAGCTTGGCTCCGAGTTGACTGCCAACTGCCAGACGAAACACAACAGAACCGACTCGCTGCACGATAGAATAGATGGAGATACAAATAAATACCATATGTCTAATAGATGTGAAACCCTAATAGAGAAAGCAATGTAGATGCGAATTTGAATCGTATGGCTTTCTACCTAACGATCCGCAAACCGAGAATAGATAAGATGTCACATGGGGGATCCTCGGAACCGGGCTAGGGTTAGGGTAAATGTCCTGAATGTAATGGAGAATCAGAGACAATAAATCGATCTAGGTCACCAATGTAGAGATCAAGATTGAAAAATAAAGCTTGCCTTACCAATCAAGGGGATGGTAAGGCTAGGGCACTTCGGCGTGAGGACCGGCAGCCTTGGCGATGGTGGAGCGGCGAGCTTTAGGCACGAGGAGGCCGGCATGGTGCTGAGCAGGTGCAGTGGCGCGCGGGATGGCGGCGCGTGGCTGCAACGGGCCGGTGGTGGCGCGCGAGGACGGGGCTCGTAGCTCGGCTGTGGGCTCGGCTAGAGCGCGGCTGGCAAGCGGGGGCCGACCGCGGTGGCGTGGTGAGGCGAGGGCATGGCGGCGTGGGCGCGAGGTGACCGGCACAGGTGGCGCGCGGCTAGGCTGCGGCGGTGGCTTGGGCTAGGTCACGGCGGGTTGAGGTCGAACAGGGGTACGGTCTTGCTGTTAAATAGTTCCCCACACGCGACAGAAAAGGAATCGGAGAAAGGAGTCCTGAAAACGCGCGAGATCCACTGACCGGACGCGTCCGGTGGTCCATGACCGGACGCAGGTAGGGTCCGGTCAATACCGCTAGTCCTTCCTTGATCGACCGGACGCTGAACCCTTCCTGACCGGACGCACAGACGCAGCGTCCGGTCACTCCTTCAGTAGCAGTTCACCTCCTGTGAACTGACCGGACGCTGGACAGCAGCGTCCGGTGCAGCGTTCGGTGCTCCTTTTCCAGCAAACCTTCAACCTTCCTTCGCGCTGCCTGTTCCCAATCAAGTCCCAACTTGAATAAGATCCAAATAAACACCAATTGGAACTGATGTGAGTGACCTCTCTCAAACCCTCATATTTTTCAAAATATTTTGCCTTATGCTATAATTCTTTTTAAGAAAATAGGCAACAAGAGGGCAAATGGAACAAAATGACAAAACAACATTCATGCATATGTAATACTTGTAAGTAAATCTAGTTGCTTGTCAAGTTTGATCCAAGGTTAAGCTTCTTCACACGCTTTTCGGCGGTTATCTTAACCATGTTAGACAAGCCCTATATGCATTGCCATAAATTAAACATGTTGTATATTACAATGAATGCAAGGGACAACACAAGCTCAATTTTTAGTGAAGTTACTAAAATCAAGTACATTGAGCTCATTCCGCAATCTACAAAATGAAGCCTCATCTAGCGGTTTAGTGAAGATATCCGCTAATTGATCTTTGGATCTTACACCTTCTAGTGATATATCATTTTTAGCTACATGATCTCTTAGAAAGTGATGGCGGATATCTATATGCTTGGTGTGAGAGTGTTGAACCAGATTATTTGCAAGTTTTACCGTACTTTCATTGTCGCACAAAAGAGGTACTTTCTCTAGAACTACTCCATAGTCTAGTAAAGTTTGTTTCATGTATAATATTTGTGCACAACAAGCACCCGCAGTAATGTATTCCGCTTCGGCGGTGGACAAAGCCACACTATTTTGTTTCTTAGAGGACCAAGACACAAGAGATCTTCCAAGCAAATGGCACCCTCCGGACGTGCTTTTTCTATCAACTTTGCATCCGGCGTAATCCGAATCGGAATAGCCAATTAAGTCAAATAAAGCTCCTTTGGGATACCAAAGACCAATACTTGGCGTGTGCTTAAGATACCTAAGGATTCTTTTTACGGCAATTAAATGTGTTTTCTTAGGACTAGCTTGAAACCTAGCACACATACACACACTAAACATGATGTCGGGCCTAGATGCGGTTAAATATAACAAGCTACCAATCATAGAACGGTAGAGAGTTTGATCAACCGAGTTACCTCCCTCATCTAGGTCGAGATGTCCATTGGTAGGCATTGGGGTCTTGATTGGCTTACATTCATCCATCTTGATTCTCTTGAGAAGATCTTTTGTGTATTTCTCTTGAGAGATGAAGATGCCTTCTTTCATTTGCTTGACTTGAAAACCAAGAAAGAATGTAAGCTCACCAATCATTGACATCTCGAACTCCTTAGACATCAATTCACCAAATTCTTTGCATGAGTCTTCATTTGATGATCCAAAGATGATATCATCAACATATACTTGACAAATGAAGATATGCCCATCAAGCTTCTTGGTGAATAGTGTGATGTCGACCTTCCCAATGGTGAAGCCCTTCTCAATAAGGAAATCCCAAAGGCGCTCATACCAAGCTCTTAGGGCTTGCTTAAGCCCATATAGTGCCTTGGACAACCTATAAACATGATTAGGATATCTAGGGTCTTCAAACCCGGGAGGTTGATCAACATAGACTAGTTCATTAATAAAGCCATTTAAGAATGCACTTTTCATATCCATTTGATATAGTTTCATTTCATGATGTGATGCATATGCAAGAAGGATACGGATGGCTTCTAATCTTGCAACCGGTGCAAAGGTTTCTCCAAAATCTAAACCTTCAACTTGAGAGAATCCCTTTGCAACTAGTCTTGCCTTATTCCTCACAACAACACCTTGATCATCTTACTTGTTGCGGAACACCCACTTTGTTCCAATGACTCTTGCACCTTTTGGTCGCTCTTCAAGATTCCAAGCTTCATTGCGAGTGAAGTTGTTCAACTCTTCATGCATGGCATTGATCCAATCCGGATCTTTAAGAGCTTCTTCTACCTTGGTAGGCTCATAGCAAGAGACAAAAGAGTGATGAGCGATAAATAAAGTAAGTTTTTGAGATTGAGTCATTACACCCTTTGATGGACTCCCTATGATGAGATCTTGTGGATGATCTTGTAGGAGAGGTGTATTTCTTCTATTGACCACTTGAGGAGGAGGTTGTGGAGCATCAACATCTTGTGCTTGTACCACCATTTGCTCATGGGAGATATGAGTATCTTCATTTTCTACTCTCCCATCTTTTTCACCATCTTGTGGTACATTTGATGAAGAAGGTTGGTTAATGACTTGTACATCATCTTCATCATCTTTTGGCTTGATGTCTCCCACCGGGATATTCTTCATAGCCTCCCTCAATGGTTCATCACCTACATCATCAAGATTCTCATGTGTTCCTTGGGAGCCGTTAGATTCATCAAATTCCACATCATATGTTTCTTCAACCAAGCCGGTGGCATGATTGAATACTCTATATGCTTTGGACTTCAATGAGTAGCCAACAAGAAAACCTATATCACAACGTCTTTGAAACTTCCCTAGGTGTTGCCGCTTCTTGTAGATGTAGCACTTGCAACCAAACACCCTAAAGAAGGAGACGTCCGGCTTCTTCCCATTGAGCAACTCATACGGTGTCTTGACAAGGAACTTTTGAAGAAATAGGCGGTTGGATGTATAACATGCGGTGTTGATTGCTTCCGCCCATAGAGCTTCGGAGGTGTTGTACTCATCTAGCATTGTCCTTGCAAGAGTGATCAAAGTCCGGTTCTTCCTCTCAACTACACCATTTTGTTGAGGAGTATAGGTTGCGGAGACTTCATGTTTGATTCCAACTTCATCACAATAAGCTTCTATGTTTGTGTTGTCAAACTCTTTGCCATTGTCACTTCTTATCTTCTTGAGCTTCACTTCAAATTCATTTTGAGCTCTCTTGGCAAACTTCTTGAAACAAGATGCAACTTCGGATTTGTCATGAAGGAAAAACACCCATGTATATCTTGAATAGTCATCCACAATCACAAGGTAATAGAGATTTCCTCCCAAACTCTTGTATGTTGTTGGTCCAAATAAATCCATGTGTAGGAGTTCTAGCACTCTTGTGGTTGACATGAAAGCTTTGGTTGGATGAGTGTTTGTAACTTGCTTGCCGGCTTGACATGCACTACAAAGCTTATCCTTCTCAAACTTCACATCCTTCAACCCTCTCACCAAATCATTCTTCATAAGCTTCTTGAGTGAGCTCATCCCAACATGAGCAAGTCTTCTATGCCATAGCCACCCAAGTGTTGTTTTGGTGAATAGGCAAGTCTTCAAGTTTGCATCTTCGAAGGTGAAGTCAACTAGATATAAGTTGTTGTATCTAAATCCATTGAATATCACTTGATTGTCATCTACTTTGGATACAACAACCTCCTTCTCGGTGAATAAGCATTGAAAGCCAAGATCACACAATTGCCCAACGGATAGCAAGTTGAAGCTCAATGAAGCAACATAGAGCACATTGGAGATGGAATGATCATTTGAGATTGCCACTTTGCCCAATCCTTTAACCTTGCCCTTTGAATTATCTCCAAATGTTATTTTCTCTTATCCATCTACCTCTTCATCTAGTGAGGTGAACATACGAGGATCACCGGTCATATGTTGAGTGCAACCACTATCAATAACCCAATGACTTCCACCGGTCTTGTAGTTCACCTACACACAAGAGATTCAAGCTTTAAGGATCCAAGCTTGTTGAGGGCCCTTCACCTTCTCAACAAGTGACTTAGCCACCCAAATTTTCTTAGGCCTACTCTTGTTGGGGGGACCTAAGAACATAACTTTCATCTTTCCACTCAAATCTTTTCTAAGCATGTAGTGAGCATTGAAAGCAAAGGGTCTAGCATGCTTGGGAAAGGGTTGTGGTGGTGGAGTTTGACACTCATGAGCAAAGTGGCCTTCTTGTCCACACTCAAAACATCTCTTTGGCTTTGGCTTTGGCTTTGATTGTTGGTGTTGAGCTTGAGCCTTCTTCTTCTCTACACTTGCCATATATCCAATGCCACTTCTATCCATCTTCATGACGGTATTCATGAGTAGCTCACTTTGGAGATGCTTGCCTCTAGCAAACTTGCTCAATCCCACCTTGAGATGCTCTTTCTCCATCTTGAGCTTCTTGTTCTCTTCCTTGAGAATATCATTGTTCTTCTCCTCCTTGAGTTTCTTGATTTCTTCTTTTAGCTTCTCATTCTCAAGGATCACCTCTTTGTCATGATCAAGAGTTTCTAGCACAATGGTGTTGTGACTTTTCGTCTCTTCAAGATCTTTCATGAGCTTCTCACTGTCACTCTTGAGCTTGACATACTCATCATAGTCATTGCACTCAACCACTTGTTTGCCCTTGCTACTAGATCCATGCTCAAAGCTTTCATCAATTAAATCATCACATGAGGTAGCTATATCAATCTTAACAACATGGTTAGTAGCATCATGTGGCTCATTTGGTAAGAATTCTTGTGCAATAGTAAGGGTATCATAATTGATCTGTAGAGTTGTATATTCATCTTTTAGCTTATTGTGACTAGTGATAAGCTCATTGTGCACCCACTCAAGTTTATCATTTTTATCTTTAAGTTCTTTCTTAGAAGATTTGAGCTCCTTGAGTTTGGATGATATAGAATCATTTGTTTCTTTGAGCTCATCATTAGCCTTTTCTAATGTTTCACACTTAGCTAAGAGTGAGTCATTTTTAGCATCAAGTTTTTCATTTGTAGCTCTACTCTTTCTAATGATCTTAGTATATTTTCTTAGTATTTTGACAAGATCATCATATGTAGGTGAGTCATCATCATCGCTATCACTATCATCATCACTAGCATGTTCATCATCACTACTATCATCACTCTTAGTTACCTTGCGTTCACCTTTGGCCATAAGACATAGGTGTGTAGAGGATGATGGCGATGGTGGCGGTGAAGATGCAAGATCAATAGCAATGGCGGCCACCTTTTCATCGTCACTATCATCATCGGATGATCCACTTGATGAATCAATGTCCGTGAGCCAATCACCGACAATGTAGGCCTTGCCACTCTTCTTCTTCTTGTAGAAGTCCCTCTTTTTGCCATCTCTCTTCTTGTATGGCTTGTTCTTTTTCTTTTCATCTTCATCACTTGAATCATATTTCTTGCCCTTGTTCTTGAACTTGTCTTTCTTGGGCTTTGTGCATTGATGAGCTAGATGGCTAAGTTTGCCACAATTGTAGCAATCCATCTCGGAGATTGGCTTTCTTCTTGAGCTTGTGAAGAACTTCTTCTTCTTGCCGTCAAACTTGATGCCACTCTTGTTTAGCCTTTTTAGCATCTTGGTGGTCTTCTTCACCATGAGGGCAAGGCTTTCTTCATCATCTTCATCACTTGAGCTCTCATACTCAAGTCTTGCTTTGCCCTTGTCTTGGCTAGCTTTGAATGCTAAGTCCTTCTCTTTCTTCTTTGTAGAGGATGAGCCATCTTGTGGTGTGATATGCATGTACATCTCATGAGCATTGATCTTTCCCAAGATTTGTGTCGGTGTAGCGGCGGAAAGATCACCTTGATGAAGCATGGTCATAATGTGCCCATATTTGTCAATGGGGAGGACACTCAAGATTTTTCTCACAACGTCGGATGGTGACATTTGAGTAAGTCCAAGCCCATTGACTTCCTCTACAAGAACATTTAATCGAGAATACATCTCATTAGCACTTTCTTTAGGAAACATCTCAAAAGAATTTAGCTTTTTAATCACAAGATGATAGCGTTTCTCACGCTCACTCTTGGTTCCCTCATGGAGCGCACAAACGTCCGACCATAGTGCATGGGCATTTTTGTGGTTCCTTACACGATTGAACACATCTTTGCAAAGGCCTCTAAAGATGGTGTTGCGAGCCTTTGCATTCCATTTTTCATAATTCACTTCATCGCCTTGAAGTTGTGCAACATTCCTAGGTGTTGGGAACCCTTGAGAGGTGGCTCTAAGTATTCCAACGTCTAGAGCTTCTAAGTACGCTTCCATGCGGATTTTCCAATATAGAAAATCATCTCCCTCAAAGATAGGAGGAGGTCCATCCCCGTGAGACATCTTGCTCTAAGCGATTAAGCTTAAAAACGTGAGCATGAGGCTCTGATACCAATTAAAAGGATCAAGATGCCCAAGAGGGGGGGTGAATTGGGCTAATTCTAAATTCTCTTGTACTAATCAAATCCTACGGATAGCCCAATTAACCCTTTGTGCCTAGAAAAGTGTTTATATCAAACTAATGCACAACAACCTCGCAACCTATATTCCAAACTTACTCTAGCAAGCAATTCTATGGATGTAAAACAAGTATTGAATTGCTCAAATTAAATACTCAAAGTAAGTGCTCAAAGTAAATAGAGAGAGAAAGGAACGCGGCGATGTTTTGCCGAGGTATCGGAGAGTCGCCACTCCCCACTAGTCCTCGTTGGAGCACCCGTGCAAGGGTGTAGCTCCCCCTTGATCCGCGCAAGGATCAAGTGCTCTCTACGGGTTGATTCTTTGACACTCCGTCGCGGCGAATCACCCAAAGCCGCTCACAACTTGAGTTGGGTCACCCACAAGCTCCGCCGGGTGAACATCAACCTCCCAATCACCACCAAGCCGTCTAGGTGATGGCGATCACCAAGAGTAACAAGCACGAACTCTCACTTGACCACGCGAAGCCTAATGAGAAGATGGATGCACACTTTGCTACTCTTGATTTGCTAGTGAGGCTACTCTCTTGGATTCTCAAATCACAAACACCTCACTAGGACCTTGCTCTTCTTGGCACTCACAAACGTGTTTCTCAGCTGTTGAAATGAGCAAAAGTTACTCCACTCACGAGTGGAGCCTCTATTTATAAGGCAGCCTAAAAACGAACCGTTATGAGCTTCTGCGGGATGACCGGACGCTCCGATCGTTTTGACCGGACGCTCCGGTCAGTTCAACCCGCGAACAATTTTCAAATGATGACCGGACGCTGTCAGGGTCCGGTCAGTACCGACCGGACGCGTCTGGTCGCTCTTGGATGCTTACTGTAAACGACCGGACGCTAGATACTCAGGGTCCGGTCACCACTGACTGGACGCGTCCGGTCACTCTTTCCCAAGTCTAGACCCTTACTGGAGTCGACTGGACGCTAGCCCTCAGCGTCTGGTCACACGACCTTCCAGCGTCCGGTCACTCCAGACTTGTTCTTCACGGTCAAATGAACTGACCGGACCCTGCGGCCAGCGTCCGATCAGTGTTTGACCCTCCATTCACTTCCAACATTCGAACATATGTGAATGAAGTTTGCTCCATAGGATCTTAGGCATTCATAGGAGCTACCTAGAGCTAGTTTACACAAGTGTGCACCACACCTAACTCACTAGACTCAACTAGGTCAAGCTACCCGTTCATACCCCCCTTCATAGTACGACCAAAGGAAAAATAAAGTCCTAAACTACTCTAAGTGTCTCTCCAACTCCAATCGACACTTAGAACTAGTTATCCTTAACCTTGTCGTCCATCCTTTGAAAATCGAAACGATTTCCATCATAGGGGCATAACAACCTCGATTGCCCAATCGATCTCCATTACCATGACCTAACTTAATTGCCTCTGCAAAACACACGTTAGTCATGGTAATCTTGTATTGACATTAATCACCGAAATCCAACTAGGGGCCTAGATGCTTTCATGTACCAAAGCTTGAAACCTGTATTGTCCACCTCCTTCGCCTTCTGACCCTTCCATTTAGTCTCTTGAACGCATAATATATTTACACGCCTCCTAGTCGTGGTATCAACTAATTCTCTTAACTTACCTGTAAGCGACCCTACATTCCAACTGCCTAAATGAATCCTAGTTGGTTCGACTAGCTTTCTTACCCTTCGCATCCGTCGAATCAGATATGAAGACCCTTGCTCATTTTTTACTACACCCGGGCACCGATGTAGCGCGCCACTAAGGATGCGACGACCCGATCCTTGATCACTTGACACCGTGCCCAGATCACGACACGGCGCGTCACGGGGGTGATGACCCGACCCTTGCTCATTTAACACCATACCTGGGTTCCGATATGGCGCGTCGCTAAGAGGGTTACACCCCCAACGATTTTCTTTCGGGTTTCATCTCCATTAGAATGGCTAGATTTAACGTTCGCTCGCCACGCCTAACATAACCCTCCTCCTTTACCAGGGCTTGGGACCTGCTATGTTGAGACAACATAGGCGGAGTTACAACATTGGAAAAAAAACAATCATGCATGATGACCTCAAATACACTGCAAAATCGACCTAAATCTCTGCAACATTGCTACCAGAATTCTTTGTTCGTAGAAGAAATGCTTTTAAAGAACTTACAAGTAAGATAAGTGTGCAGCCCCAAGCGATAGTATCCGTCTTTATATCTTCTTTCTTATTCCTAATCCTCCTTTTGATGACACCTTGCTTCAGATGTTTACAAATGACCTTGCACCAGTTGATCGTGTCTATCTTTTCAAGGTTACCACATAAAACGTTTTTCCTAGTAAGGTTAGGGTCAGAAGTTGGCATGAGCAAACGGTTGAACAAAATGTAGAAGAAAACTTGGGCTTCCTTGTCACTGCCCTTGTTGTACCCTTGATCCATTTCATGTACGCCTGGAGATCCTTAAGAGTGACCTTTCTTGATATTTTCGGCACATACATATTGATTTTTTCATCAAATTTTCTGGCTCTGCCGGGTGAGGCCGCCCCGCTGAGGGCGCGTGTAGCTGGTGCTGGGCGCCGACGGCGGTGAGCTCCATCATCTTCTCCTCCCCTTCTATCGATCTAGGATTTGTTTTTTTTGTTTGTTTTTTTACAGAGAAAAGTCAAGGGATATAGCCGCTCGGCGAGTCGAGAGAGAAAATTGTGTGCGAGTACAGAGGGGTATGTTGGTCCTACTGAGAAAAAACTGAC
Organism: Miscanthus floridulus; assembly: GCF_019320115.1. Taxonomy (NCBI): domain Eukaryota; kingdom Viridiplantae; phylum Streptophyta; class Magnoliopsida; order Poales; family Poaceae; genus Miscanthus; species Miscanthus floridulus. The sequence goes on along the minus strand of NC_089585.1, from coordinate 104,229,536 downwards.
ATGGTCAAAACAATCAACTAACGGATAAATGGTTAAAATAGATGGTAGTGCCATTTAGAAAAGAAAATTTCAACTTGGTGTCAGACACGAAAGTTCGAATTTTTTAGTGTCAAATAAGAAAGACTGATTTGTTTTAGTGCCAAATAGATAACTCTCTCCTATTTAAATCTGTTTATACATGCTACAAAACTAAATGTTATATTTGAATCATAGTTGGCTGATACATATGGCACCTGTGCCAATGCACCTAAGTCTGTTGTCTGTTGGACACGGCGTGTTCTGTTGCCCGCGCGAAGCGCGGGGTTACTTGCTAGTGAAAGATGTATTTTCAGATTGAGATAAGATTGGCAAATGTGACGTGGATTTGACGAGGCAAGTTTCTTTAATTTTTTTCCTTCTTAATGGCAATATCACAAATATCAAAGTTGAGAGATATACTACTTCATCCGTTCAAAATACAAATCATTTTGATTTTTTATCGATATAATCATAGGCCACGAGCGTCCATCCCTAACACTGCACGCCCACTCCGCATTGCGACACTGTTGCGCACCCGCCACGCTGCAGTCTCCCGCGCTGCTTGTTGCTGCTCCCGCACCGCTCGCTCCCCAACCCTGCCTGTCACGGGCCCCACCCCTGCCTCTCACTCCTCGCTCCGGTCGCGCCCCTGCTCCCTTTGGTACGTGCCCCCAACCGGGCAACCGCCAGGCTAGCCACGCGTGCTGCGGCTATGCCAGGTCAGCCATGCCGCGCCACGCCTTGGCTGGCCTCGATGGCCGTCGCTGCTCACGCAGCCGCTCGCCCACTGCCATCCACTTTCTCCACCGCGATCGCACAGCCGGATTCTCATTGTGCAGTGCTTCGTTGCCCACCCGCTTGGCATGGTTTTGATAAAAGCGTATGTTGCAAGAGTATGTTTAAGTGTTTTAGTTATTTCGGAGGTATGTTTCAAGTGTGGTTGATAGGATGTTGCAAAAATAGATCGGGGTTTGCATATATTGCAATGGTTATATATACACATATGTTGTAAGCGTCTGTTTCAAATGTTTCATTTGTTTTTTTAGTTGTATGTTGCAAGCATGTTTATTTGGATGTTGCATATGTTTTACATATATATTGCAAGTGTTTTATCCGGATATTGCGTAAGTTTTGCAATGACTTTTCATGTGTTTTCAGGTGTTTTTGCAAGTGTTTCAGACGTATGTTTTAAGTGTTTCATCTGTCTTCAGACATATGTTGCAAATGTTTCATCTGGATGTTTTCAAAGTTGATCGGATGTTGCACGCGTTGCAATAGCACCGGTGGCTGTCGGACAGCGGCATGCTGTAGAGCATTGGCTCCTACCTCGCGCGACACACCTCATCCTCTCCTCTCCTCTCCTCTCCCTCCCCTCCCCTCCCCTCCATCTTGCCACGACAGTTCAAGCTCGGCGACAGGGTGCGGCGGGGAAAGGGGCATGGCTGGGCGCGAGTGCCTGAACTCCGAGAACATCGTATCAAACGTAGACACATGGGTTTGGTCTTCGTATCGGAACCGAGTAGGACATATGTATCGGACGCGCACTTGGTGAGCAGGGATCGAGACTTGGTATCACCAGATAGAAGATCATGTTACATTCTTTTTAGGTGCAGAGATAGAGATATAGAAGAGATATGTAGGTTTCACCATATATCTAGACAAGTTTACATCTAGATGTATATAGTAAAAACTATATATCTTGAAATTCAAAATGATTTATAATTTAAAACAGAGAGAGTACTAAATAATATTACTAGCTCCGATCCTACATGCTAGCTTTGAGGAGGTGGAACTTTGAGCATTATTGTTTTTGCTAATACAATATATAGTTGTAATACAAATAATTAGAGATTATATAAGTACTTTTCAAGATAAGTACACATATATTTTATATTCTGAAATTGTCTATTATGAAAACTATCTGGTAGTCCAATACTCCCTCCATTTTAAAAAGAATACAATTCTAGAACATCAAGTTTGGCCAAATTTATTACATAAAAAATCACTAATATTTATCCTATTAAATATGTATCTTTCTATACATTTGGTCTCGAGAATGCCCCTAGAATTACAATTTTTTTGGTCGGAGGTAGTAAATTCCAAGAGTTTGATGTGATTCACCGAAACATCAAATGTTTGTCAAACAAGAAAGTACCATGGCTTTTCCTTGGAGACTGCAGAAAAGGTACATGGGAAGATTCACTTGGAAAAGGACCGTTGGAACTTGCATAGTAGCTCTATCGTACGTACTCCTGTCCCCTCGGTCGTGTCCAGTTTTGAAGTTAGAATCGTGTTTTTTTTCTAGACGGACTGGCTACTAAAAAGGGCAAACAGCTGCGTGATCAACTGATCATAAGTCACTTGGACGCAGGCTGCACGGGATGAGATTGCTCGAGAGACCCGGACCGGGAGTAAAACACACGAGACAGAAATTTCAAAAGATAAACAAAAAAAAAAAAAAACACACGAGACAGACAAACAAACCTTCCCTTCCGATGTCATTTTCCCCGTTTCCAAGCACGTGCTGCTGTTCGGTGTCGTAGTGGATCGCACTGCGCGCGCACAACAAGAACACGCCACGTGTTTGCGGACGGCCTACGGGAGAGACGTGTCTGGATGCTTCGCGTTGGCAACGCGGGCCACAGAGCTGTCACTGCCCCTCACCCCCACACGGGATCTGATTCTGGTCCATATGCATCGTACATGTGGCCCCTGTGGGGGTGTGGACGGCTCGGTAGTCCACACTAACGAGCCATCGTGAATTTTAAATTAAATATAAACATAATCACGAATCTCGTGTAGACGTATTAGAAGTGATCTAAAGTCTAGTAGACGACCTATGGTGCATGGGCAGGTGGCCCTACTGGCATGGCATATTATTTCTATAATATACAGCTTGTTCGGCAGGCTGTAAACGATCGTATACGATCGTGGATTATAAACTGGAATAGTATTTTTCTCTTACATCAAATCAGCCAGCGGTAAATAATCCATGATCTGGCCCAGCCAACCGAACAAACTGATAGATAGCAGATTAATAGGTTGTAATAGTCTAAGACTTCTTTTTTGTTATCGTGTCATTTCTGTTTTGAATGATACAAAACCTTTACTAATTTCCTTCGATATCTTTGCAATTAAGATGAATTAGCATCTGGTCCGCCAGCAGTCAGGAAAGGCATGCTAGCGCTGGACTAGACACAGATGTGGCCGCGCGTCAAATTCACAGTCTGTTATAGCTTTTTGAGGCAGGTTGTCGTAATTTGAGTTCACGTATAATTTAGCCGCTATATTCCGCTATAACCGGATATAACTCCGCTATTATCTATTTTAGAGATACATCACTAAACATCTTAGCCCGCTATTTAAAACATTCTCAGATTTCATCACAATGGGCATACACCCTCCGCACCCGTTGCTCGATGATTTTCCGGAATGCACCCTCCGCACCAGCAGCGATACAAGACAACTATCCATTTCATTAAGCTAACGAAAGTTGGATTAACTGCCACCAATTAACATAAATTCGCTTCTCATGGCCACTGAGCGCTGACTCAACGTGAGCAACCACACCGTACCATGCTCAAGCTCGATGCTCGAAGCTGAACCACAACACAACAGTCCTCATGGTTCTTTTTTATGGCACAAACCTTCAGCATGAAGTAACCATGGTTAACGTGGCATCTCAGGCTCTTCTCAGACGCACTGGGATGTAAGTTTGACCACGCGTTCCCAGAATGAAGGAAAATTAGAGGGGACAGCCGCAAAACCTCGCGCAACCGACTCTATTTATACGGCACCCCGTCCTGATCCGCGAAGCACAACCAACACTCGCTTGCCTGTAATCTCGCTTCGCTCGCTTCCATCGCGTCAGGCTCGTTCATCAGGGGGAGAGGGGGGGGAAACAGAGGGGGGAAAATTTCAATTCGGAACAGCGAAGAAGAACTAGTAGCAGAGAAAGAAGAATAACTTCCATAAGAAAAATCGCCAAATCCCCCATTCATCTTCTTCGCTCGGGTTTCAGAACGTGCGGCAGTTTAGGAGCCAGGATGGTGGCGATCGAGAACCAGAGCCAGGTCGCGCGGGCGGCGGTGGCCGAGGCGGTGTCGGTGCCGGGGCCGCGGATCCCCAGGGAGGCGCGGCGCCTGCTGCACGAGCTGGCGGCGGCGTGGGCGGACGTGGCGGACTGCCGCGCGCTGGAGGTCGTGCCGCTCAAGGGAGCCATGACCAACGAGGTCTACCAGGTGCGCTGGCTCACCGGCCTAACCGGCGGCCCTGCCGGCGAGAAGGAGGAGGAGGCGCCCAGGCGGGAGAGGGAGGTGAGGAAGGTGCTCGTGCGGATTTACGGCGACGGCGTCGATCTCTTCTTTGACCGCGAGGACGAGGTGCGCACCTTCGAGTGCATGTCCCGCCATGGCCAGGGTCCCCGCCTCCTCGGCCGCTTCCCCAACGGCCGCGTCGAGGAGTTCATCCACGCAAGGGTACCTACTCCATACCGTCTCTAAGCAAACTTACCTGCCGTTAGTAATTAGTATAAGACTAGGAATTCCAGCTTCGTTTGTTCCTCCTCTGTTCATCTGCATCCTTTTATGGAAACTCTTAGCTTCCTCCCAGTTTTTAGAGAGTTTCATGCACTTTTACTTTTCTTATTACACGATCGACTCTTCTCTTACTTTTACTTCTTTCGGATTCTAGGCCATGTTTTGTTCCACCAAATTCCCAACTTTGACACTATGTAAAAAGAAGATTTCTCATCACATCAAACTTGCGATACATGCATGGAGTACTAAATGTTGACGAAATCAAAAACTAATTGCACAGTTTGGTGGTACTTTACGAGACGAACGTTTTGAGCCTAATTAGTCAATGATTAGATAATTATTACCAAATACAAACGGAATGCTACAGTGTCGCTGTAAATCCGGCTGCGCCAATTCCGGGCGCAACTAAACGCGGCCCTAGTTGAAATTGACGCCAAGATTAGGCCAGGGGAGGCATTAAATTGTTCTTGTGTGCACTTATTAATATTGATCTCCTCTAGTAGCAGTTGTACTAGTTTGCACATAAACCGCCGCTTTTCTTGATACTTTCTGAGATTCTATCGATATGGGGCCTACTAATTTAATGCAGCGCGGTTCTCCTTCTTTGAATTTTCTGCCGTGGGAATCTAGCATTCTATGACTTTCCACCGTTCTAAAGCGTCAGGTCTTTATCAGCCAGTGAACTAGCCCATTTTACAATTAACAGGTGTTTATTTTCCACGCGAATCATTAATATTTTACTATCAGTCGATATCTTTGTTGCTTTGATAATTCCCTGTCCTTGAAACAAGCTTGGTGATGCAGAGCCCGCAATTAAATATGCTGTGTAATACTTCTAAAAAATGATAAAAACAAGAGACCGTAGTATGTTGGTTTAGTCAATTAGATTAAACTGCACGGCCACTGTCCATACAAGAGGAAACGTCTCTCACTGGAGAACCACAAGTTTTTAATCAATGAATTGGACTTGCGATAGATGACTAAGTAGGCAAAGGTGGCAGAACTGGTGGCAAAGTAAGTTCAGCAATAATAAATTTCAGGCCTTATGCATGGTCCAAAAACTAGAAGTCACCATAGCACTTTCTGGATTCTTGTTTACCTTTTTATTTGTGTCGCTCTCGTGAAAAGAGCATCTTATGCTGCTTTCTTGGGTGAAAATGGGTGCTATGATATATGATGCAACTTGCGATACTACTAAAAGTTTTCTGCTTGAGTTTTCGAGTGAGAAAATATGTTATTGGGCTGTCGAATTGATTAGTCACTTCACATGCTAATGTGATCGCTTCTTTCAGACATTGTCAGCTGCCGACCTTTGTGATCCTGAAATTTCAGCTCTTGTGGCTTCCAAACTGAGGGAATTCCACAACCTTGACATGCCTGGTCCTAAATCTGTGCTCATTTGGGACAGACTGAGGTAAGTTCTTTATAGCTAAATAATTGCTGTATTAAGCACTGTTTTATGTTAAGTTATAAATATGGGACCAAAGTCTGAACCTGCTTACATAAATTTAGGAAATGGCTCAGAACTGCCAAGAACTTGTGCCCATCTGAGGAAGCCAAGGAATTTCGGTTGGACAGTCTGGAGAACGAGATTACTGCATTGGAGAACGAGTGTTCAGGTGATTACCACTGGATTGGTTTCTGTCACAATGATCTTCAGTATGGCAATATCATGATTGATGAAGAGACCAACGTGCTGACCATCATTGTAAGTGACACATTCCACATCCTTCCAATCTTAATTATTATGTTTCATGTTTGGCTGTACTTCAAATATTCTTTTTGGTGTCTGAAATATCAGTTATGTGCCTATAATGTGGATACAGCTATGAAATAGGAATATCTTGAACATGGGTTGGTATTCTATTAAGAAACACATACTGCCTTATGCAAAGTAGGAATCGTTGGAGCTGTTGTGTCATTTTTGGTATATCGTGTAGGGCTGCATTTCACATTTGTTAGCGTGTGTTTGTTGTGTTCCCTCCAACCCAGACATACGAAGTTGTCACACGCCTCTGGCCTCTGCTAAAGCGAGAGTTTTAGTTTTGGAGACTACTACTATGTGAAGATTTATGCTTTCTGTTCTTAGTGTTTTTGCTTCGTACCAACCTTTCATAACAGTGTCTTCTCTTCTTGTCACAGGATTATGAGTATGCAAGCTTCAACCCAGTTGCATATGACATTGCTAACCATTTCTGTGAGATGGCAGCAGACTATCATTCATCAAAGCCTCATATACTGGACTACAGCAGATATCCAGGTATTGCATTACTAAGAGAACTGCTGATGCATGGACTGTTGTTTTTCTTTTTCTTTAATTTAGTTGGCAGAATCTTGGTTCAGTTTTCTGCCTTTCTCAGTGTTATTCTATTCTACATGACAGATGTTGATGAGCAAAAACGCTTCGTTAAGACCTACCTAAACATTTCTGGTAATTCTGAGCTCACTGTTGGTTTAATTGTTCTGTATTGTAGTTCAGTACTCCACAACTATACAAATTTGCACTTATGATTCACAACCCACATAGCATCAAGAAAAATATTACTTTGGCCCTCGATTGGGAAAAAAATTGTTTATTATGGAAATTAAACATTCATGAAACAGGACCATCAAGATTCTTGCACTTATGATTGAGCGCATGTAAACAAATTAAAGCATTCCACTTTGTAACGAACATGACACGTTGGATGATCGCCAATTCAACACCTCTCCAGATTCAATGCTTTGCAATTCCATGCACTGTAACTCACCATTATTTACATTCAAAGCAAAAGCATCCCTTTTCAACTACGGGTGTTATTTGCCTAGTGCCTAGTGGATTGTATTTTGTCAACCATATCTCCTAAATTCTTGCTGCATATCACTACCTTTCAGGTGAGGAATCTGATGCAGAAATTGTGGAAAACCTGCTCCAAAGCATTGAGAAGTACATGCTCGCCAGCCATCTAGTATGGGGCCTCTGGGGAATAATTTTTGTGAGCTCATGCGTCATGATTCCGTTCTTTCCCTATAAAACTGAAATCTCTGGTGTTTTCTAACTTCCATCTTGTGCAGGACCATGTTAACGACATTGACTTTGACTACAAGGAGTATGCGAGGCAGAGATTCGAGCAGTACTGGCAGAAGAAGTCTGCAATCTTAACATCTTCAACATGTGTATAAACACCCGTGTGAGGGCCTGTGCTGCACACAGGAAGTTGTGCAGTGTCACTGACACAGAGAGAAGCTGTGAAATAAGAAATACTGACGACGACGACGAATAATCCCGTTTTGGGATCGGAGAGTTATTTCTCCGCAACTCAATGAGCTTCAGGCTTCAGCTTCAGGAAGGAAGAAGCTATGGGGATTTGGCTGTCCGTTTATACTGTACCAAGGCAATTAAAGATAAAGATCCGGTCCGGGGTTGCGTGTTGTATTTTTAGTTTGGCTAGCACTGCCGAGAGCCGTGGTGCTGTTGTGGTGTCTATAGTTTCTATATGCTTGATGTTAATGTGCTGGAGAATTTGGCTTTGTGCTTGAGTCCTTAGCTTTGGGACAACGCATCCTCTGTATACTAGGTAGATGTATATATAAACATAAAACAGATATGGGAATTTGGCTTTGTACTTCTATTTTCTCGAGCAGGCTGGATAGCCCGTACTTCATTAAAAAGGCAAATTTGGCTTTGTACTTGTTCTCATCAGTTTGTTATACATGTGCGGAGATCGATGATATGCATTTCTCTCGGTACCCATGAGTTATAATTGCAACTAAGAGCATCTCCAAGAGATGAACTAAAAATAGATGCCAAATTCTTTGATTTAGTCATTATGTAAAATATAAAACCATGTTAAAAAGAGGAGTGCTACAACAGTCTAGGTAAATTTTTCATTGTCTATATTTAAACCTACCACGTCATCAAGCTTTCAAAGATTAGATCGTCCGGTATTCGTCCGCCACCAAACCAGCTCGCAACGTCGCACGACAGGGCATCCGATCTGTGGCATCTCCGGCTAGCTGATAGCCAACGCGGGCTTGTGCACGAGGCCAACCAGCGTCCGGCCATTGCGGCCACGCAGCTGCTTGGTACAGTAGTAGCTGGCCCTTGGCTGCTCGGTGCAAAAGCGATGGCTGCCTGAAGATGCTGTGACATCCTGAAGTTCCAGTATCTTCAGTCAAGAATGGAGTGTTAAACTATTTTTGTCGCATGAAACAATTTTGTCGCGTGATGAGACTTAAATTTCAAAAAATAGAAAATCCTTCAATACGATGTCGGATGAAGATAATTTTTATATGTAAATTGTAGATTTCGATGAGATCTACAACTTTGTAGTTTTGAGTTTTTTCATTTGAGGACAGTAAGATGCTCGAAAAAATAATATAAAATTTCAGCACCATATTTTGTCGCGTGATGAGACTCAAATTTCAAAAAATAGAAAACCCTTGAATACGATATCGGATGAAGATAGTTTTTATATATAAATTGTAGACCTCGATGAGATCTACAACTTTGTAGTTTTGGGTTTTTTCATTTGAGGACGTTAAGATGCTCGAAAAAATAATATAAAATTTCGGCGCTTTCGAAAATATCAAAAGTTACTGTTCACCCACACTTTTTCGAGAGTTGGAGAACCAAAGTTGTCCGGTTTTAAAGTTCAAGATTGAAATCCGAACTTTGCTGCAAATTGGAGGATATAAATTGGACTTAACCCAATCTACAACGCGTCTCTTGCACGCCTCTTCCCGTCCCAGCCCACTCACTGGTGGGAGTGAGCCCGCGAGCCCGTGCAGGGCACTCGAAGCACGCCGGCGTTCGTCTCCGGAAACCGGGCACAGTGAGCGTCGAAGTCGCATCGGTGGCAATGACCATTGACCGGCGCACTGCGGGCAGTCCATTCCGCCGGCGTCCGCATCGACGGCTGCGATTTCCACCAGGTAAGCTTGCTGAAATCTTTGGCTCCTACCGTACTAAGGTGGTGTCTAGATTGAGGAAGTAAAATAGTACGGTGGTGTCTAGATTGAGGAAGTAAAATTTAGGATGTCGATGTTATATCGGGATGTCATATGAGAGTTATCAGATTACAGAAGTCCTCGGTAATCTACGAGACGAATTTATTAAGTTTAATTAATCTATCATTAATATATATTTACTGTAGCACTACATTGTTAAATCATAGTCTAATTAGATTTAAAAATTCGTCTCGTAAATTAGTCGTAATCTACGTAATTAATTATTTTTAATCTATATTTAATACTCAAATATCTGATGTGATAGAAAGTAAACTTTACAGACTTATAAGACACATCTACAGTGCAGTACAGCATAGATATGTCAGAAAACCAGTCCCTGATTGATCCACTGTTTTGCAACATTCCAGCAAAGACTGCCGCTGGAGAGTTCACGTGCGCGGGCCGGTGCAGTAATAATAAAAAAAACTTCTCGGCCACTCGTTTCTTGCTCCGCATACTGTATCCATCCTCTCCCGTAAAACAAAAAATCCAGACGCACTCTCCTCCACTCATTTCCTGCTCCCGCACCTCCCCACTCCCCATCGAATCTCGTGAATCTCCAACTCCTTCTGTTGAGCCTAGCCACACCCAGGCGGCGGCCACTGCAGGTCGAACTCCACGCGCCGGCTACGGCCAAGGGGAGCAGGCCCATGCTCGACGGCGGCGATGGCAGGACGGAGCCGACGCGCCGGTGGCGGCCATGGCTGGGCCGTCCCCACTCTGCCCGGGGGCGCAGCGCGGCCAGCCCAGCGACCCGCGGGGTTCGGCGTAGCCAGCCTGTCGGCGCACAGGGGCGTAGCGTGGCCAGCCCGGCGGTGGCGCGGCGCGGCGACTACGATGGTAGAGGCGGTAGAGAGGGATGGGGAGGGGCGAGGGGATGGTGTTGAGAGGCCCGATGGAATCGGGCTACGGAAGAGAAGGAAGGAGGTGCGACGAACCTCGGGGAGCGGCCGGTGAATCGGGTGAATCAAACGCACGCGGAAGAACGGAGAAGATTCGAGAGCTAGACAATGGTGGGAGGCGACAGAAGATTGGGAGCAATTGGATATTTACAGGGGCAATATTGTAATTTACCACTGATCTTGGTAAACGTGCCCGATCATAGAACGACGGTCCTTTGGGGACGGAGGGAGTACTGTACTTCTGTTTTTCAAACAACAGCCAACATGACACCTCAACAGGATGCTCGATCCCACTGCTTAAATGCGGTCTGTTCGCTGGTTGGTTTGGGCTGGCTGGTGCTGATTTTTTGTGAGAGAAAAATACTGTTGGCTGGCTGAAACCAACAAGCGAACAGGCTGATGAGTGCAAGTGAGGTCCCGTTTGGCAGGGCTCCGGCTCCTGCACTGTAGCTCCATGTCGGCCGCTCACGGGCCGATAGGTGTCAGCGGGAGCCAGAGCCGCGGAGCCCGAAAAACGAGCTTCTCTACTCCGGCGGTGTCTGTGAGAGTGGAAAGAAGGAGAGAGAAAAACGGCTCAGATGAAAAGTAGCCCCGTTGGCCAGTGGGAGGTCGATATGTGAACAGTAGCCCCCTGTTGGCCTGTGGGAGGCCGACAGGTGAACAGGAGACCTACCAAACGGGACAAGATCTCCAGCGACTTCTTCAGTCGGAATGAGTATAAAGCTAATCAGCTCCACAGTAACATAACAAAACAGGGATAAGTTAAGTTGATATGAACCTTTGCTGCAGGGATGGCAAAGATGAAAGAAAAATTACACTGGAAGTGAAACTGCACAATGTCACAATCTGTGTGAAATATTTATGGTATCCAACATTTTAATTACAGTTAGACGGTTGCAAAAGAAAACATTTTTCCACATATGAGGTACATCATACTCAAAAGCGGGGAGGAGAAAAACAGCAAATTATACATGACACCTGATTTCAAAATATGGTCAGAGATTATTTTTCCACATATGAGGTACAAAGTACTCAAAAGCAGCAAAATGCATGACATCTGAATTCAAAATATGGTTAGAGCATGGATAAAATGTACAGGACTACCTACTTCCAATTGCTGGTCTCAGAAAAATAGAGGCACAGGCTGGGCAGGACTAAGTCGTGACTTGTCAATTCTTTCTTGGATACTTGAGAAAAGCATAAAGTCTGTTTCGATATATGTCCAAGATTACCTCGAACTTTAACATAGTCCAAGGTTGTATATTCCAGAAGTACTATCTTCCTCGAAGGAGAGCTGTTCCTCGACCTCTGCATCGGTGAAGGTAAGAGCTCTCTGCAGCTTTTTTGAAGAGAAAACCTCAACATCAGCCATGTACACAGCAATCACAGGGCGGTGATCTGATAGCCTGATATCAACTGTCTTATATGACAGTAACCTCATACCCTTACCATGGCAAAGAATTCGGTCACACCTACACATAGTTAGAGTAGAGAGTTTGCTGTTAGTACACGCCACTAGTAACTTTAGATATACAAACATAACTTCAATAATGATAATTTCATTAATAAAAAATCTAGCAGGGTGCAAAATATATAGAACAAAATATACCATGCAGGTGTTCTCCTTCCAGATTTGTGATCATCACTTATGTACTTTTCTGAGTTAACCTTGTACTTATACGTTGGAGGAAAGTTGATGACCCCTTCGGTCCATCCTTCAAATAGATGCCCCTTCTTCAGCTCTACTTTCAGCTATCATTAAAGAGAATGGAAAGGTGAGCTAGAACTTATGAATAATGGGCATTTTGCAATACGATGATAAAACATAAAAGCCTACCTGATCTTTCCCAAACAATTCATTCCAGTCCTGCTTGGAGATGAGTTCATGTGTCTTCTCATACGGTAAATTGATCCTATAGTTAAGATCACCTAGCCATACAATCCTTCTGAAGCATTCAAGAAATATCAAATCTTAGATGAAACAAGCTAGAACTGCAATGCGTCACCAAATCTAGCTAGCATGAACTAAACTGGTAAACTAAAAATAAGTTCTAATTGTCTTCAACCCTCGACCACATGCTCTTGTTTTGCCCCCTCAATGAAAGCAAAAGTTCTAATAGCATTGCAATATTCAAGAACGGCTGAAGATAGTGCTTTGTTCCTGTCAACTATTAAAATAAGTAGCAGATGAACCGCTAAAAAGTAGAGGTAACCAGAAACGATACAGAATCTATTACTTACTCATGGTCATATATCGTCTTAGGCATGTTGACTCTGGAAACTGGATTGAATATTGTCCTTCGGTGGATTTCTTGAACATCAGCATTCCTTTTTAGTTCATCTCCTTCCTTTTCTCCAGAGGTCAGGTGACAACATATAAAGCAAAAGTGTGTTTGGTATATGGACATGCTTACTGATATTGATCCCTGAAGCATGCCAAAGTAAGAAGAGGTTAGCATACCCTTTTCCAAATGTAGTGTTGGTGCATTGATGGAAAGTAAAATGCAAGTGATATGAGACTGGAAAGACTGGAAGATAATAGGTGCTAAAACATAAGTATTATTCTACAAAAACGCCAGTTGTTGTTTACTGTAGTTTAGATAAGTGACTGCAAGCCAGCTGACAAATACTTATAAAGTGCATGCATTTGAAACCCAGTTTTCAAACAGCAGAGTTTCTTTAACTGAACAAAAAGGGATCTGAGAGTATTGTGGCCTATAGAAACTTGCCTTATTACCAATGTATCCCATAGCACCGACCCCTACAGTTGATACTTTCAGACTCTGAATGTGCTTTCGGAGGCTTCTTCGTACCCATATTGATAGGTACACTCCAACCATCTGCTTGCTTATTATCCTTACAAAGTATGGTCTTTTCCTTTTAACTGCTGCACAGTTAATGTTAAAATCAGGAACTGAATTATCCTCTGCAAATGGACCAGAATCTCCATTTACTGACTTGAAAGACAAATATAATCTTAATGCCTTTCCTGAAGCATATGACTTTGTGCTGTCAGGAAGACACTGGGCCAACATATCCAATGGTGGTTCAGGCCAAATCATTCCAAGCCTCTCTGAGTTACTGAATGTTTTAGTTAATAGCTTCTGGCAGATCTTCTCTTCCAAATTAGATTCTTTAAAACTTAGGTTATTGGATCTGTCAAAAGCCTTCATTGAAGGCAACCTGCTGAACTCGTCATCTTGTAAAATTGTTTCAGGTGCATCAGTGGGATGTTCACATTCGTTACCATGAATGCCATCAACAGAATCGGCCAAATCTTGTTCGTTCAATGGGTGCACCTCCCCATCACTTCCATCAGACTCACTAATAAGTTCATCTTCCATCACAAAAGCATCATCAGATGGCTTGAATTTTGACGGAGAAGGAGGATCGCTGTGACATTTATATTTGGGTTTGTCTGGGCTGATCTTATTCAATGTTTCACGAATAATATGCTCCCACATTGCAACAGGGCGGTTGTCTTCAGCACCAAATATATTCCCAGCATTTAGTGGAACAATTTCTTGAAATCTGAAAGACAATCAAATATACTTATTAAATAAAACAATAGGAACAACAATATTATTAGAGACTAACATATAAAAATAATAGCATCTTGTATCATATGGGACAAAACATTTTTTGGAGATGAGCGAAGACATACGACAGCTAAAGATTTGATTTCCATTGTATTCAATATGACTAGTTGAGGGATTCTGTAATTTACCCAAGAACATATATATCAGCTGGATCCTCCATATCCAACCATTCTTGAATATCCAAGTCATTAGGTGGAAGTCTGCCTGCAACATTCCATGTTCCAGCACAAATCCTGCATCAAGCCAACATCAATCTTAAGGAACAGTAATGAACCTAACGTCATTTATTTGGTCCCAGATGCAGTAGCGAATACTGGTTTATGTTTGTGGTAGGCAAGATCTATGAACAAACTAGTAGTCATTCAAGTAACGAAAAAAACTGTCGAGAAACAGTCTGGTAGATCCAAAAATTGTTTAAGGGGAGCAATACATACCTGAGTTCCCTGACATCAATATACTGAGCACGAAGGGTCTCTGACTTGCGCCTTCTATGAAGCCCACAGGGAACTGCCCCCAGTTGGTTTCCTACAATATTTGATAGATTGTATCAGTGCATACGGAAAGGTTTATGCACCTTCTCGCAAGTGTATATTTTTACTTTTTTAATGAATAAGCGTGTATGCTTCAAAGGAGCTTTAGAGATACTTATCAGAAATTAGTGATACAACAGGCTAGCAGTAGATCTTAGTTTGCCAGTGTGCTGCATGCATTGGCAATCTAACCGCTTACAAGGTGGTTAAAAACTTACTGTAAGGAGGGAAAAAACTAGGAGGGAAAAAACTAAGGAAACCCCTTTTTTCTTTTTTTCTTTTTAAATGAAAATCTGCTTACTATGGTATTTGTTTTTTTTATCAAAATATACACAGGAGAGCTGCGTATCTTTGTGTTATAGAGAGGAACAAATGGCCCATATACACTACCAACTCATGCCAGCACCAGAAATGCGAATAATCCCATTGAAAAAGAAGCACATTTGCTGTCAGATATAACAGCTAATATGATAACAACCACAAGTAATTACCAATAGCCTCAGCACCGAATCCACGGAAGTTCCTCTCTTCATCATGCAACTTGCGCTCCCATGCGCACATCTCTGCTCAAGGTCCATTACATGTCAACTGGCTTTGATCTTCGACACTGATCAAAATCAGCACAAGACCCAAACCTCCCCCAAAAAGGGAGAGGCAATCTAACGCAATGTAGCTTTGGCTAAAATGAACCAATAATTTTGAAGCTTGAAATCACCGCCAACAAAGTAAAGCGCAGCATTTATACTCCCTGTTTGCCCTTTTCAAAAGTTACCCGCTTTTTGTAAGCAACCATGTACTGCAACTGTATTTCGTGCAATCAGATTCAGACCGTCCTTTTCTTTTATGTTCCTTTTATAATTCGTCTAAAAAAAGGCAGGATACAAAGAGTGGGAGATCTTATCGTTTTGAAAACCACGAGGAATAACATTGTACTCCTACTCTGGTAGTTCATCGAAATAGACGTCCATTTTTGTTTCATTTCTAAGAAAGGAAGGAATATACCAAGGTGAAAGGAATAGCTTAGGAACACAGCAGCATGAGGAACCAAACAACCATAGAAATATAGAATCGACTCATTATGTCGAGTTCCTATGAGTAAATGTGAAGTCGTTTTCCAAGCTCTTGGGAATGACTTCCAACTTTAATTTTTACCCCCAAAGCCAAAACAAATTGGATCATGATGGAGGAAGGAATCGTGCAGTTACATACAAGTAAGCACCAGGGAAAGGGAAAGAGTCGACCCTTACTGGTTGGAAGCAGAAGTAGCATTTACTAATTGTTCAGGTCAGTTCTTTTTCCATACTACAAAACAATGAAGCATGGCAAGAAAGATGTAACATCAGATCAATTTTGGCAACACCACGCGTGAAGAACAGTGAGAGACAGAATCAATCACGAAGCATTGTCCGATCATTCATGAAAGGGCACACGGAATTTTAAGTTCGCCTTTGTCATCATGGGAACATGCTGATTTAGAAGCCGCGAACTAAGCAAGCAATTAAACAGGTCATGCGCAAAAGCCAAAAGGGATAAACGGAATGATGAAGGTAGGAGGGAGTCGGCTTGGAAGTGAGGAGTGTATCGCTCACCTTCATACTCGACTTCGCTATCCGTGTCGTCGCCGGTGGTGTCGCCCTCGTCGGCGCTGAAGTCGGACTCCGGCGACCTGATGTTCAGCCACTTCCGCAGCATGGTCCTGGGCCACAGCTGCGTGTCCGGACAACACAAACAAACAGCACCTGAGTTAAGCACCACCACGAAACAAAGAGAAGCAGCAACAAAGCAAAAGCACGCACGGAGGCAGGCACGCACGCACCGATGTCCTCACCTGCTTCTGCTTCCTCCCCTTCCGCCGCATCCGTTGCGCGTCGGGGTGGGTCGCCGCGACGGCCTCCATTTCCTGGCGCTCGGAGCAGCCGCGGGCGAGGGGATGCAATGGCCAGGGCGGCGCGCGCGCCCGCGCGGACGAGGACGAGGACGAGGGCGCGGCGGCTGCCATCGTCTCCGCTACAGCGGTCAGTTGGCAGTTGCGGGTAGCTTTGCTTGGCCCAGCTAAAGATCTATGGTCCAGCGACTCCAGCCACGGACCGCCGCGGTGCCTGCCTCTGCCTGCGGCTGTAGCGTGCTATCTCCCTGCCGCCTTGGCGCCTTCCCTGCCTTGTTCGGGAAAAAACCGGTGGCGACGCCGCGTTGTTAAATTGTTAGTTACTGGCCTGGCGCTTGGCTGATGAGAGCTGCTGTTGTGGACTGGAGGGGAAGAGGACGCAGACCCACTGCGAGCGACACTGACCGCGTGCTCTGACAAGGCGCCACGTGGTAGATCATTGCCCACCCACGCGACGGATAATAAAGGGGCGTAGCCGGTGGTAGATCACGGTCACCTCCGCGTGCTCTGACAAGGCGCCACGTGGCGCAGGTGGGGCACCGAGGTCTCCACGCCGACCAACCAACCAGACCAGCTGCGCGCTGTGCCACTGGATGGATGCAGGGCCCGGTAGCACTAGCACGGCAGCACCGGCGGCGGTGAGATTTGTGGCATCTCGCGCGTTCTCTGTGCTGTGTGCCGACCGGAGGACCCACTTGCCCAGCCGGAGTCGCACTCGCACCTGCGTCCAGTAGACCAGTAGGCGCTTCGTCGCGCAGTAGGAGCACAGCTCGCGCGCCGCGGAAACGCTGCGGTCACGACGAAGCTGCCTGATCCGGGGCGCCCGAGCGAGCCGTAGCTCTCCGCGTCGCTCTTGCTGTTCGCGGACGATTGGCTGGCCTTGAGTGGTGCCGTCAGATCAGAGCCATCAGGCTATTGTAAGTGCCTACTCTTTTTCCTCTTCTGGCCTCTCTTTTGCACAACTTCTCTGTCATTTCTGTTCACGGATTTCTCGTGCTTCGTTGGCTCTGTGCCACTTTACTTGCGATTTCGGCAAGCAAATTTTAATACTGCATCACGATGAACGTGTGCTTCATAGATTATACTAGTTATTACTTTAGCCGCTGCTAATACAAATCTACTCAGCGTGAGTTAATAGGGTTCGTTGTCTGCTCCGTAAAGCTGAAGAATCCTCTCGAACGTCGTAAACAACAGGCAGCCAAGCAATCAGACCGGTTAATCTACCCAAATCGACCTGTCAAAGGACTGTCAGCAACTGTCAATCATCTTAGTTGAACTCGACCTAACCTTTTTTTTTTTTGTTCCAGAGAGGAAGAACAGACTTGTTGTGGCTTTTGTCCTTTAGTGTGTTTGGTTTTAGGATAAGGGTGGATAAGATATGGCCATCCATGGATTCCATGGATTTTAGATATGAATATCCATATTGTCTGTTTAGTTGAATAGATGGAGCGAGCTATTTTCTGTTTGGTTGGATGGATGAGATTGCATGGGATGAGAGTACTTGACTAATTATATCTATTATTTAAAAATAATAACAACTAATTATACCTTAATAAATATGCACCGACACTAATCTTGTCATTATAATAACTAATTAAAAATAAAATATGTTAATTAGCACTATACTACTCTAATTATCACATAAAACATGCGCTAATCAACATGTGGATACCCTCATCCACCAGATTTTTGAGAGCCAGGATATCTAGCATTTATCCAGAATATTCTCTATTGTAGATATCGAGATTCAGCTTATCCATCTAACCAAAAATCCTGAATCAGCTTGTTCGGGAGGCCGTATCGTATCGTGGATTATTTAGTGCTGGCTAGTTTGGTGTGAGAGAAAAATACTATTCTTAACTGGAAATTTACGATCATTTACGAGCAAGCGAACAGGCTGATTCATGGAACCGAACACACCCTATATGACTATGATTGACCCTGTAAGGCGGTTGATTGCAATGGTTTCTAGATTCTTCCGTAGGCTGCTCCTATTTTATGTTTAGCATTTTTTTTCTTTGTTGGCATTAGGTGTACCTTTACTCCTTTTTTTCTGTTCTGGGACGCAGTAAGCTAGCGTACAGTTTGGTGGAGAGTTAGGAAACTTTATGGATGCCACTGAGATGTGGTTAGAATTTTTTTTAAAGGGCTCCAAGTCTAATGTGATTATCTAATTCCACCGAAGGAGGAGAAAATAGATTAAATATGCTGGGCCACTACACGTTTGCTTACGAAATTGTTGCGAGAGTGATGCCAGAGAATGGTCGTGTACAGCATATGTTTTCTTCCTAGCACAATGGACTGTGTGGTCATCATGATTACTATCAAATATCACCTAAAATTTTTGTATTTTTATTCTTTTCTTTTGTTTGTATATGGCCTGAGTTAAAATATTGGGATCAACCCTGTGATTTTGACACACATTATTTTCGATGGAACACAACCTGGTCAGAGTGAGACAATGGGATCCTACTAAATCTGCTGACAGGGGAACAAACCTGTCAACGTGGCACTCCTCCCCCCTTTTGAAATGGAACAATTGGACAAACCACGTTCTGCTGTCCTGGATGCCCAAAAAAATGATTCTGTGCAGTTCATGCAGCCAGCCGGCTTCTCCAATTGTGGTTGCACACGAAAGCAGAGCAGGAACGGATCAGCCCATGTTGGTCGCTTGGGAATGTCCGGTGCGCGCAAGCGCTGCATTATTGAGCACCTGACATCACTTCACTGTTCATGCATTCCATTGGTTTTTCCAAAAGGAAACCATTAACATGCTTAACTAGCACTATCAGTGTTTCATGTTCTACAGGTGTGATTGCCTTTTTTTTTTTTTTGTTCTAAACAAGTTTCTCAGTCGACTAGCCAAAAGCCACCACACGTACAAGCTAGACGGGATCCAACGCTGGTGCGTGTAACCGCTCCGTGATCTAGTTCGTTGAGGACCGGATGAGGGGACATGATAAAACACCGCATGTGGATCAAGCACTACTGGTGCGCGTCTTTCACCTCGCGGATCGGACTCACGTCGTGGTGCTCGGGTTCGGCCACATGGAATGGAACCCGGGGCGGTACCGGCAGTTCAGCACGGACGCTCACCCTGTTCTTACTCGGTACAGTTTTTTTGTGGCGTTCGTTCGCTGGGACTGCAGTCTTGCAGAAGCGTCGCGTTTGACGCGCGCGCACACCAGTGGCAGTCTTGCAGATGGACTCGGGTCGCATCACTGAGTCGCCGTGTCGCCTGTCGCATATCTGTTTCAGAACTCTCTGCACGTGGCCGACCGGTATTCGAGCGCCGCTGCTGGTAGCCCGGTACTGGCACGCATCGTCATGTATTGCGACTCCGCGAGAACCTGTGGCGGGGGCGCGGACACGAGGCCACGGACGATGCCGACTTCATCCGTCACCCGATGCAGATGCAGCTAGGCTTTGTCTGTTCTGTGACGTATACTACGTACAAGTACAGCTACGGGCACGGGGTTAGATTATGTTCATACTGTTTGTTTTGCTTGTTGGTTTCAGCCAGACTTATTCAATTAATCAACGGTGTTTTTCTCTCACAATAAACCAGCATCAGTCAGTCTAAATCAGCTCAGAAACTAACCGAACACGCTGAACATGTTCAGATGGGGTGGTGATACGTACTATGTCGTTGCAGCAGGAGGCTGGTTGCATTGCATGTGTGGTTGATATTGATGAACGATGAGTGATGAGGCCGATGCGGATGAGAGGCACAAGCGTCCATGATATGCTCGGTTAGGAAGTCGGTTTTACCTCCAGCCTCTCCAGTCTCCAGATCTCAAGTTACCATGCAATGCAACACACGTTAAGCTGGCGCTGTGGCCTCATATCTTTCTTTTTTTTTTTTGGCCATGGCAGACATAACACAAGGCCAAAGCCACACAAAAATCTCAAATCTGTGGTTGAGCGCGACGCGCTGACAGCGACTTGGTGACTGACAGAGAACTGGTGGCCGTGAGGCCTTCGTGCTCTTGATGCCATAGAGGGTGGGACTGTGTGTGAGCAAAAAGCGTCACCCCCACTACAACTGTGCGCCCGGGGCTCCCTTTGCCCTTTTGGTGCCTTTGTGCTTGTACGGTTACATGCACAAGGCATCTTGGGAGTTGGGACGTTCCAGAAGGATAGGCGAAATGCGGATCCAACGGCGCTGTGCCGCTGTCTGCGACGCAAGAGGACCTCTGCGAGCAACGTGTTCGGCTGTTCCTTGTACAGTAGATTTCGGATTATTTCGGATAATTTAGTAGTGTTTTGTGAGAGAGAATAAGCTGAAACAAGCTGAGAAATAAACAGTCGAACACGTTGATCTGACCAGGGACGTCTCGTCCTTAGACTGCATATTGTTTCTTGTTTATCAGGCTCGTTTTCAAGAATTTATTGAGTGCCTTCAAAGAATTTTTTGAGTGTTTAGGAACAGTGAAAATAGAAACAGAAACAAACAAATATGAAGATAGGTTTTACCGATTCTAGTCATTTTGGGCTAAAGATTTCTGACGATGTTATACTGTCCCACGCTCCTATCGGTTTGAATATAGCTAAGCATGTTTGAAGACTTGGCTAATCATTTCCAAATATCGGATGCATTGAGCTCACGCGGCGGCGGCGGCGACGGGAGGGGGTATTGTGGAGAAGAAAAAAAAGACATGCTTGGTTGACATCTAAAATTTGCCATATCAAAGATTTGGCTAGTTAAAAGTTAGGAAAAATATTGCCATAGATTTGGCAAGTCAAATATAAGAGTTTGACAAGTTTTGGTAGCAAACCAAATACTAGCTAAAATCATAATTTGACAAATCATTGACATGATAAATTTTAGAAGCGAACCAATCAAACCCTGAGTTGCATCTGGAGCACTCATTGAGTTCCGTGATCTAGCTTTAAGAACAAAAAATTCTGGCAGGCACTCGATCGAGTCAAGTCGAGTGGCTCAGACGCGCCTCGGTTGGCAGAAACGTGATTCTCTTGCAATGTCCACAAAAGGCCCCAGCGTTTCCAACCGTTAATCGACATATCAAAATTCTCTTGACTAGTTCCATGCATGCAGCGTGCAGTGTAGCCAGGTCCTTCGAATAATCGAATGTAGTCGAATAACCGAACTTAAAATAGGAACAGATTCCTACTCATCAAAGAATCATTTCTGTGAGGAGCAATGTTGAAAATAGCCCCTCGCAAAAAAAATGTTGAAAATAGCCACCTACAGTGTCGTTATACAGCCTATTCGGTTCGTATCGTTGCTGGTTCGTTTATGTGAGAGAGGTACTGCTGGCTGGTTCATATGAATAATACCATGTGAGGGGGCTGGCCAGCCAGCCCCAGCCGATCGGGCTGATATCTTTTTCATGGGCCTACCGCTACGATATTGTTTGTACTTGTACAGTTGTTTCCGCTAAACATCACTATTTGACTTAGCCACCAAATATTTTAGCACCACTAAAATCATTATGCCCATCCATCATGTTCTCTACTTAATAAATCATTGAAAATTATTATACTGTTGAATATTGAGTGTTGAATGAATATGATTTTAATTGTAGCCTTCAGTATGTTGACTATTTTAGTGAATGTTGTTAAAAGTAATTGACGTGAAGGCATGTTCTCCTAGAGCTTAAACATGTATTTGAGTGTTTATATTCACAAAAATTTCCTTAGTAAAATACTTTCGTGCATAATTAGTTAAGGATTTTTATATTTTCTATAAAATTGTTAAATAAAATAGTCTCAGCTATAGCCTGCTATAACTTTTATAGCTTTAGAAGAGGAGGACAATAAATGTCGTAGCTAGCTATTTATAACATTGGTGAGGAAAAATGAGCGAAGAAGAAGATGCAAAATTGAACCCACCGTTGAGAAGAAAAAGACAACCAAACCCATCATTTTCTCCATGACTTTTTACCAGGAATCGAACCTAAGCACTAGAGAAACCATACAGGGAACCAAACAGTGTTCAACGCGTAGACAGGCTAGTCAGAAGCCAACAACCAAACGGAACATGTGTTTGAAGTCCATAAGCCTATGCGGCATGGGCCTGACTCCTAAGTACTCCTACGAGATAGATGGGAATGGGAAACAGACTTGTACCACCTCAAAAAAAATCCAATCTTCTTACTGAAATATAGGCTTCGACCCGCTCACGAAAATGCGAGATAGGCTGGAAGACACACATACCTATCCCGCCCTCGTCCTTTGTACTTACTACTCTCCATGCTGGTAGTATGCTCAACAATTCTATCCACGGTCTAATACTCCCTTTATTCTCAAATAACTACACATCTCGTTTTAAAATGAGTTAATTTTTAACTTTAATTAGATTTATAAAAATATTATCAATACTTGTATCTTCTAATATATTTATTTATGAAAATATATTCTCTACTACTAATGTAATGATATTTATTATGTATACTAAATCCTAGTGTACTTTTGTATATATTTGGTTAAATTTAAAAAAAGTTTAACTTCTCAGAAAAGCGAGATGTGCAATTATTTTAGGACGGATGGACTATTGTAAATAGCTATGTGTCGGGGACCTAATACCAGGGTACCCCAGAAGGTGGAACCAATAACCACCGAACGTAAAAAACTTTTGGACGCATAAGGGCGCCGTTTCATCCCTTGTTCAAGTGACAGGAGTTTGGTTTCGCCTCGCCCGACGCCTTTATGAGATAACTCTGCCTCGCCCGAGGGCTCAGGGTTAATCTCCGTCTCGCCCGACGCCTTTGGGACAGGCTCGGTCTCGCCCGAGGGCCGAGGGATAAACTCCGTCTCGCCCGACGCCTTGAGGGCGGGCTCGGTCTCGCCCGAGGGCTGAGGGATAGATTCCGCCTCGCCCGACCCCAGAGGGGCGAGGTCGGTCTCGCCCGAGAGATAGGAATTGGTCTCCGTTTCGCCCGACGGCAAGGAACGAGTCTCACCCTGCTCCATATCTAAAGATTGGATTCATCTTACCTGACAACTTCTCCCCATTCCCTCAAGATGATAAGTACAGGGCAAGACAAGACGTTCGGGTCAACCATGGCTCCAAGGACCATACCCTGCGCCCTAGCAGGAAAAGTACTGCCAGGGGATGACAGGACAGGTGCTTTAGACCCTTCCGGGCGCCGCAGAGCCCGAAAGGTTGTACAGGTGCGTGCTCCTCGCCCTGTAGAGTTGTAGGCGCCGCCTTCAGCCCTGGGACATGGAACTCGACGAAGATATACGATAACCACTACGCTCTAGAAAAGGATTTGCTATCCCCACGAATGACGGATTTTTCGTCACCACGCTATGGACCCAAGGGAGCGGCGCCCGCTTCCTGACCCCTCAGGTCCGCCAAGTCAGAAGGCGTGCGGAGCAAGGCTAGGAGAGGCTAATAAGTCAAAACCACTGTGCTACAGCCCATACCCTGTGCAGGGCAACGTTCTGTGATCAACCTAACATTCTACAGAGACATCGATAGTATTGTAGGCACTTATCTTCCTTCGCGCTCATCAGAATGAAGAAGGAGGATTGGGTAGACGTGAGCCACAAGAATAAGGTAGAGCCATCATCCTTGTAAAGCCGGCCCCTTCATCTATAAAATGGGATGTGCTTCCTCCATCAGGGGGACGGACGCTTAAGACCGAACAATACGACACACAGATACACATAGTCAAGTGGCTTCGAACCTCTTGACCTCCCTTCAGCCCTTCCATCAGAGACTTAGGACCAGTCCCTCTCTCGATCGTTTGTACCCCTTACTACAAACCGTTCACGGCGCTAATAACACGAGCAGCAATAAACTGGACGTAGGGACTTTCGGCCCAAACCTGTATAAATCTTGTGTCCTTTAGTGCACCATTCGAGCATAACGCGTATTACTATAAATTTACTTACCGGTGCTTGTACGAAACACCAACAGTTGGCGCGCCAGGTAGGGGAGCTTGCGCGTTCCAAATTAGGCCTCGGATGGCCACCCACGCAATTAGCTAGGCCCCGAGCGCACACGTGTGTTTCGGCGACCTAGATTTCATCATCACACTAGGAGGAGAGCTGGCGCTGACTCACTCAGCCGCCCCATCTCTCCTTTCCATCAACCTCAGCCGTCTTAGGCTTGAGGGCCCGCCGGGCAACTCCCTAGGAGTTCAGTCACCAAGGGAGGCCTCTCACAACGCCACCCTATGTCCGGAAGGGTCCGTTCGGAGCACCCCGACGGCGTTTCCGTTCGGTCTCCACAACGCTGCGGCGACCGCTGGCCGCCTTCAGGCGCTACGTATGGTTCAGTCACCCACGGACATCGAGTTCATGGGGGCGATTGAGCACGATACGGAGACCCTCTACGGGCTCCTCAACAAGGAACCAGGATCATTCTCTAGCTTGGATTCTAGTAGGGGGAGCCACCACCCTTCCCGGGAATGCTTCATGACGCAGACCCCCAAAGGTCACGTCGAAAGCGCCTCCAGGGAAGAGGTCACCCCTACAAACAACCCTGACAGCAGATCCGAGGAAGAGATGACAGCCCCATCTCGCCTAAGGATGGAGCAGCTGAGGGCTCGTCAGCAAGAGATCGATGAGGCTGGGCAAGGGCTCATCCGAGAGTACGCGGACATCAATCGCGAGATTGAACGCCATAAAGACGGGGGGGGCGCGCGCCACGGCCCGCGCCGTACACCAAAGGATCCTCACCGACGATGGGGCCCTTCCTCACTTTGCCCGAGCCAGCCAGAACATCGCCGCAGCAACCGCCTTGCTACATGGCCTTCCGGAGGCCGCGACGTCCAAGGATCGCCACGCTCGCCAAGAAATTCACACGTTGCTCGAGCGTGCAACGGCACAGCAGGTAGAAAGTTCGTTGTCTCGACGACGCGAACCCGACACCAGCCAGCGCACGCCCTTAGTGCGTCCCACCAAGGATGCGTCCGTTCACCAAACACCGCCAGCCGGCGGGCAGCCCTCCGTCGTCCCAGTACATCAACGCCTCGGCCATGGCCACGACGTACGCAGCATCATCGACGCTCGGAGACGTGCCCACGGTGACGATGGAGAGGCAGCGCGCCACGGCTATCATCCCCGATGTGGCGGACTCTACGACAGCAACGAGGACCGAAGCTCGAGCCTCGGCCTACCAGGCCCTCAAGCCTTCGGCTGACACATCCTCAACGCTACGTTCCCCCTAAGGTATCGACCGCCTACCAACATCCCTAAATACTCTGGCGAAACAAATCCCAGGCTTTGGCTCGAAGACTATCGACTTGCATGTCAGGCCGGTGGTGCGAGTGATGACAATTTCATTATTCGCAATCTCCCGCTGTTCTTGGCCGATTCGGCCCGAGCATGGCTGGAGCACCTACCGTCCAATGCTATTCAGAGTTGGGCGGATCTGATGGAGATCTTCATGGGCAACTTCCAGGGCACGTACAAACGCCCTGGAAACCCATGGGACTTCAAAAACTGCCGCTAGAAGGCCGATGAAACCCTTCGCGGGTACATTCGGCGCTTCTCTCGACAGTGCAACAAGCTCCCTAACGTCGCCAATGCCGACGTGATAGGAGCCTTTATGTCTGGAACAACCTACGAATCCCTGGTCCACAAGTTAGGACGCAGGGGCCCGCAAACTACCAAGGAACTCCTAGACATCGCCACCAGTCACGCCTCTGGAGAGGAGGCGGTCGGAGCCACCTTTGATCGCTCCGACGGAAAGATGAGGCAGGACGAGGACGACGGCGAAGGCGCCTCCAACCGTCCCGCCAAAAAGAAAAATAAGAAGCAACGGCATGACAACTCGCTCGTGGCTGCTGCCGACCGAAAAGGTGGTCGAAAGCCCGCGGAAGGCACTCCGAACCACTTTGAGAAAATGCTCGAGGGGCCATGCCCAAACCACGCCTTCCCAGCCAAGCATCTATACAAGGATTGCGGCCTCATGCGCAAATACTTTGCCGGGGGCCTCAACAAAGGGGAGCAGGGGAAGGAACTTGTTCCCACCATAGACGACGCAGAGGAGAAGGACAATGCCTTCCCAACACCGACCGGCGCCCTAATGATCTTCGGATGATCAATGGCCTATGACTCTAGGCGCCGCTAGAAGGTCGCGCGTCGCGAGGTCTATATCGCCGGACCAGCCACGCCAGCCTTCCTCCGGTGGTCAGAATCCGCCATAACCTTCGATCGGACCGACCATCCGGATGCCGTCCCACACCCGGGAAGGTACCCGCTTGTCATCGATCCGATCGTCGGTCCAAAGCGGCTCACCAAAGTACTGATGGATGGGGGCAGCGGCCTCAACATCATGTACGCCAAAACACTCGACGAGATGGGCGTCGACCGAACGAACCTCCGTCCCATCCGAGCACCTTTCCATGGCGTCGTGCCTGGGAGGCAAGCCGTACCACTGGGGCAGATCGACCTGCCCGTCACTTTTGGGGATCGGTCCAACTACTAGACTGAGACCCTCACCTTCGATGTAGTGGGGTTCTTGAGGACTTTCCACGCCATCCTGGGGCGACCATGCTACACGAAGTTCATGGCCATTCCCAATTATACATACCTGAAGCTGAAGATGCCGGGCCCCTGTGGGGACATCACCATCGGCACCTCCTTCCAGCGCACTTACGAGTGCGAGGTCGAATGCTGCAGACACGCATCCGGAGTCATCGCCTCCGAAGAGCTCGCCACCCTCAGGGAGAAGGTCGTTGAAGAGGCACTCGACGCAAAGAAATCAACTGGGTCGTTCGAATCGGTAGAAGGCTCCAGGGAGGTCCTCTTGGATCCTAGTAGCTCCGAGGGCAAAAAAGTCCGTATCGGGACTGCGCTCTCCTCCAAATAGGAAAGCGCGCTCGTCGACTTCCTCCGCGCCAACAAAGACATCTTTGCGTGGAAACCCTCGGATATGCTGGGCATCCCGAGGGAGGTCGCCGAGCATACTCTCTAGATCCTCCCGGGCTCCAAGCCGGTGAAACAACGCCTGCGCCGCTTCGACGAGGAGAAATGCAGGGCCATCGGCGAGGAGATAGCCAAACTACTGGCCACAGGATTCATTAAGGAAGTATACCACCCAGAGTGGTTAGCAAATCCTGTTCTTGTCCGAAAAAAGAGCGGGAAATGGAGAATGTATGTCGATTATACTGGCCTCAACAAAGCGTGTCCAAAGGATCCGTTTCCTTTGCCACGAATAGACCAAATAGTCGATTCCACCTCGGGGTGTGAAACCCTCTGCTTCCTTGATGCATACTCTGGCTATCATCAAATTGTGATGAAAGAGTCCGACCAGCTCGCCACATCTTTTATCACCCCCTTCGGATCGTTTTGCTACGTTTCAATGCCATTCGGTCTGAAGAATGCTGGGGCAACGTACCAGCGCTGTATGCTCAATTGCTTCGGAGACCTCATCAGGCGAACCGTTGAGGCCTATGTCGATGACATCGTAGTCAAAACCAAACGAGCTAACCACCTTGTCGCCGACCTAGAGCAAACCTTTGTGAAACTCCGGGCAAACGGCATCAAACTCAATCCCAAAAAATGTGTTTTTGGGGTCCCGAGGGGCATGCTGCTCGGCTTCATCATCTCCGAGCGTGGCATCGAAGCCAACCCAGAGAAGATATCAGCCATCACAAGGATGGGCCCGATCCAAAACATAAAGGGGGTTCAGTGGATTACAGGGTGCCTCGCTGCCCTCGGCCGATTCATTTCACGCCTCGGCGAACGAGGACTCCCCCTTTATCGGCTCCTAAAGAAAACTGACTGCTTCGAGTGGACGGCCGAGGCTCAGGAGGCGCTTGACATGGTTAAGCA
Organism: Miscanthus floridulus; assembly: GCF_019320115.1. Lineage (NCBI taxonomy): Eukaryota > Viridiplantae > Streptophyta > Magnoliopsida > Poales > Poaceae > Miscanthus > Miscanthus floridulus. Next base: position 104,201,318 of record NC_089585.1, on the reverse strand, counting down.
ATTTCTAATTAAACCACCGGTCTTAGTTCCTCCATGCAACGGAGAATCCCTCCTACTGTATATATCGGCCACCACCCAAGTGGCTAGCTCCGCCTTAGTAGTAGAGCGAGAGGAAGAGGGGCATGCCTTCAAGGTGCAGTGCCCTATGTATTTCATCAGCGAGGTGTTATCCGACTCCAAAACCTGCTACTCCCAAATCCAGAAACTGCTCTACGCCGTCCTCATCACCAAAAGGAAGCTACGCCACTACTTTGAGTCACACCCCGTGATAGTAGTGACGTCGTTCCCCCTCGGCGAGGTCATCCGTAGCTATGACGGGAAGAACTACAAAGTGGGCACTCGAGCTGATGGATCAGGGCATTTCCTATGCTTCTCGAACAGCGATCAAATCTCAGGTACTAGCTGACTTCATCGCGGAGTGGACCAAGGTCTAGATGCCACCAGCAGCCGTCGATCAAGAGTACTGGATAATGTACTTCGATAGATCGCTGATGAAGAAGGGCGCCAGAGCAGGACTAGTCTTTGTATCTCCCCTCGGGATCCACATGAGATACATGGTTCGGCTCCATTTCCCCTCGTCAAACAATACTATAGAATACGAAGCGCTCATCAATGGCCTATGAATCGCCATCGAGCTGGGCATCCGACGCCTCGACGTTAGGGGTGACTCTCAGCTGGTCGTCAACCAGGTCATGAAAGAGTCATGCTGCCACGACGCTAAGATGGAGGCATACTATCAAGAAGTCCGACGGCTGGAGGACAAATTCGATGGCCTCGAACTCAATCACATCCTCAGGCGCCTCAACGAAGCAGCCAACACACTCGCAAAAGCAGCATCTGGCCAAGAGCCAGTCCCAACTAGCATCTTTGCTAGTGACCAACACAAACCCTCGATACGCTACGCGGGGTCAGAACAAGCCAACGATGGCCCTTCTAGTCCGACCCCAGGGGCCGATCCGCCAACTGCTCCACCTGACCCCGAGGTCATGGAGCTTAAAGAGGACCCAGCAGTGGAGTCCGACCCTCCCGATGACTAGAGAACGCTTTACCTCGACTACCTCCTCCACGACACACTACCGGCAGACAAGACGGAAGCCCGACGGCTCGCACGATGCGCCAAGTCCTTTGTTCTTATAGAAGGCGAACTCTACAAACGGAGTCACAGCGGGATTTTGCAACTCTGTATCCCTGGCGAACAGGGAAAACTCCTGCTGAGCGACATCCACGGTGGAGTCTGCGGTCATCATGCCACACCAAGAACGTTGGCTGGGAATGCATTCCGACAAGGTTTCTACTGGCCCACCACAGTAACCGATGCCGAGCAAATTGTACGCACCTGCGAAGGGTGCCAGTACTATGCTCGGCAAACACACCTCCCGGCCCAGGCTCTCCAAATGATCCCCATCACGTGGCCCTTCGCAGTCTAGGGGCTCGGCCTGGTTGGGCCGCTCAAAAAGGCGCCCGGGGGCTTTACCCACCTGCTTGTCACCATAGACAAGTTTACAAAATGGATTGAAGCTCGACCAATATCCATGATCAAATCCGAGCAAGCCGTGCTGTTCTTCCTCAACATCGTCCATCGCTTTGGAGTACCAAACTCCATCATCACAGACAACGACACGCAGTTCACCGGTAGGAAATTCGTTCGATTCTGTGATGAACAACACATCTGGATCGATTGGGCAGCCGTCGCACACCCCCGGACGAACGGGTAGGTCGAGCGCGCAAATGGTATGCTCCTTCAGGGCCTCAAACCTAGAATTTTTAACCGATTGAACAAATTCGGCGCACGCTGGCTAGCTGAGCTCCCGGCCGTGATATGGAGCCTAAGGACAACTCCTAGCCAGGCCACTGGCTACACACCTTTCTTCATGGTCTATGGTTCCGAGGCCATTCTCCCAACGGACCTCGACTATGGAGCACCAAGAATCAGAGCATACGACGAACAGGGGGCCGAAGCATCTCACCAAGATGCCATGGACCAGCTAGATGAAGCCCGTGACATCGCCCTCCTCTATTCGGCTAAGTACCAGCAGGCGTTGTGACGGTACCACAGCCGATGGGTGTGGGGTCGAGCATTCAACGTCGGAGACCTCGTCCTCCGTCTTGTGCAGAGCAATAAGGACCGCCACAAACTCTCCCCGCCCTAGGAAGGGCCCTACGTCGTCGCAGAAGTACTTCGCCCAGGCGCCTACCGGTTGAAAACCATCAACGGTGAGGTCTTCACCAACGCCTGGAACATTGAGCAGCTATGTCGTTTCTATCCTTAAAATAAGCTTACACTCTTCCTTATCAGATTTTGTCATAACAAAACCCCGATCCTTAGTGACTTCCGACCTCTGCAAGTCGTGAGGGGTCAGACCTCACTCAGGGGCTGGCATGTGTTCATAACATATGACATATGTAAATACTAGTATTGCGCTTGCAAAAACCTCCTGTGTTATATTTATGAACATTCTCTAAGTTTTCCATTCTTCTCACAAACAAGTCCTAAGGGCTAAGATTTTGAGAACCAATTCTGAATATGAGTGGTAGGACTGCGGGACACCCACGCCCCAGCAGCTACAACCTCTTTGCTCACCAGTTCAATCAGAATTAGTTCGCCCACGTTCCTAGTTTCTTATGACTTAGACCATGAGAGGGATCGGAAAGCACTAAAATCTTTTTTACAAAAAGAGAAAGATTAAAAAATTGCTTGCCATAAGCAAAAGATGTAAATTTGTTCATTTTTTTGCACAAATTCGTCACTTACAAAGCGATTTCATTACAAAAAGGAACAATATACTTGTAAATTCAGAGGACTGTTCACTCGGGGGCTTCCCCACAACATTATTCAATTACAGTCTCTGCTTAACTCTACTACAAGTACTACTGCAGTCGCCGCGTCACGCTCTCCATCGGCGACACCCGAGGCATGTACACGGGCCAGCTCGTCCACTACGGTCGCCGCGCCACGCTCTCCATCGGCGACACCCGGGGCATGTACACGGGCCAGCTCGTCTACTACGGTCGCCACGCCACGCTCTCCATCGGCGACGTCCGGGGTGTGTACACGGGCCAGCTCGTCTACTGTGGTCGCCATGCCACGCTCTCCATCGGTGACATCTCGATATCCCGCCGCTTCACAGGATCCTTGAAGGCACCGCCATCTACAACGCCTCCGTCGGGGCATCCGTGGACTACGCCATCGTCGTCAGCCATAACCCCGACAGCAACACCTCCGCCAGGGCGTCTAGGGACTACGCCATCATCCCCAGCCATAACCCTGACAACGGTGTATGGGCAGGAAACGCCTCCCACTAAAGGAGGAGCACAGCGGACGACGGCGTAGTCGACGACGTACGACGCCTCCCAGCGTCCCTTCTCCTTCGGTAGCAGCGACTCCTCAGCAAGGGCGGCATACACCATCTCATCTACGATTGATGATCTCCGACTCGACATCACGATCCAGATTCACGAGTGGATTTGTGAGTTTTCTCTCTCTCTGGCATTACTCTTCCTCACTCAGGAACCGCCGCGACACACGGATGCATTCGGCGGAAAGGAAGAAGAAGGAGAGATAGCGGCTCAGAGGCAGAAGATGAGGTGGGATGAGAACTCCCCTCCCCCTCCCTATTTAAAGAGGAGCCACTGCAGCTAAGGAAAGGTGAAAGGTTGGACGAAAAACCCTCTCCCTTCTCCCCTTTAAATACAAAATCAATGCTGATTGATACCTGAGGGGACGCGCCAAAACTAACGGGACGTGCCCCGGTCGATGAGGCATCCTCCCCGGTCAAACTAAACACTACCTGGGTATGGCCCGCCACTGACCTGCTCTGGCCGTGGCAATTAAGGCGCCCGCATAGGCAGACAACCCTTCGCCTCCCCATGCAGGACCACGGGACGATCCGATAGCATGACCTTTTTGGATCTCCTGGGCCGACCATTCAGCCCAGAAGAGACGATGAACGAACGTCCAAAGAAAGATAAGCATCTCAGCTTTCTTACTTCATGCGTTAAAATTCATTCTCGAGCTTTCGACCCCGTCAAACGGTGAGAACACGAACATCACTCGGGGGGTGCCGAGGATGTCTACCAGTCTAGACATCCTCCACACCCGACCCCCTTCGAACACTTGAAACTAAGGATGTGAAATACGAGCATAAAACTTTGAGTAAAAACTGGACGAACTAGCAGACCCTACGCCTCGATAGCTACGGTGTTTCTGTTCACCAGAAAAACCATGCTCAACGCCTCTCGCATCTCCGACTTCAACGTCTACCTTCTCAAGAAGGGTTCGGAGGGGTCCGCCTACAGAGTCTCTCCCAAAGGAGAAGCTATCAGGCTGCCCAAGTTAATTAAACGGCTCGGATCGCCACCGAGATACGAAAAACAAAGAATAACAATTCTTATGCAGGTTAGTCCAACCTCATCGCGAACATCAGGGTCCAAACCCCGCACGGACACATTTGGTAGGAGCTTTTCGTCACTCATACCGCCATGGTAACGTTATCGACCCCGCCTTCATTTCGATTATATTATACATATGCAAAACATCCCAATGCTTCGTGTTGCATCACAAAATGGCTGTCGCCTCATTTGATATAGGCGACCATAGGCCAAGGTTCGAAGGTCGGTTCGTGAAGGGCTCGAGGCCGCCTCATGCCAAACAGAGCCAGGGAGAAATAACCGAGACAAGCCCCAGTGGCCCTGCCCGACTCCGCTCAGAAGCGGACAGGGATGTCTCGACCTTTTCTCGTTCGATTCTAACCCCAAGCCAAACCCATAGAATCTCCATCGAGGAGAGGCCATCAGGCCACCGGAGCCTATCGAACGGCTCGGGCATCTGCCGAGGGGCGGGTTAAGAAGTTGTGGAGTGCCACCAGAGGGCTCTGTCGACCCCATCAGCAAATGATGGACCCAGATTCCACACGAACGTACCCGTTAGTGAGCTCGTTGAGCACGATACTCGAGCCATCGAGGCAAGTGTCGTTCACTCAGCCCCTCCGATTGCGAAAACCGAGGACAGGATAACACGCAAATAACGGCCAACCCCTATCAGACCCTAACAAGGCTTGGGGGCTCGAGCCAATCAATACAGGGACATAGGTTCGAAGGCCCCACCTTGCCGAGCCCATAGAATCCCCAGTTGGAGATTTCTGTTGGAAAATAGGGCGGGGAATATTGCGATGTCATCCATGGACTTCGTCGACCCTGTCACCAAAACCATAGTTCCGATCTCCAGTAACCCCCGACCCCAGCAAATGCAGGGGGTCGAACCTTACTCGGGGGCTGGTTAAGGTACGGCTACCTCCTTTCTTTCTTTCAAAACAATCTCCTCGCATCATGACCAGCGGCATAATTTAGGGGAACATATTGGTAAGATCGCAAAAAATCAAACAAAACGAAATTACGACGCAAAATCACGAAACTGCGTCCAGACTCGAAAAATACCAACACTTGTCCACATATTACATATAAGTTGTTCTCAAAATTGTTCGACTAATTACTCCCGCAGAGGGAGAACCATCTCTTTCAGATTGTCTGCTAGGTTTTTCGCAAGGGGAGCAACCATCTCCTCCATTTCCTCTAGCTCTTCATCCTCATAGGTGGACGGGAAGCCTTCGCTCATCACCTTCAGGTTGATTTCCTTCTCATAATGAGCATGGGCGACGGTGAAGGCCTAGGTGATCCTGACGTGAAAGGCACTCTCCTCAAGCTGGCCCACATGAGCCGTGATACCTACGACATGAGCCGCGAGCAGGCTAGTCTCCACCGGCTCCGTCACATTCAGGGCATTAAGGACCACCCCGACCGCAGCTTGCAGAAGATCATGCTCATCGCTCTCAACCTGAAGGGCCCTTCGTGCATGGGCAGCCTCTTTTTCTAGCTTGATGGAGACATTTTCAGCGCTCAACCTTCGGTTCACCGCGTCACCGAGCTCCGCCCGGAGGGAGCGGACCACCTCGACGTCCTTGTCCACCTTCTGCTGGAGGGCCGTGGCCCTACTCTCAGCCTTCCGCCGGAGGTCCCGCTCCATCTCCAGCTCCTTCAGGACTTCACCGGCCTTCTCATTAGCCGCGGCATTCCTCTACAGCAGCTCGTCTCACTCCTTTTGGAGCTTGGCGATCTCCTCCCCATCCAGCTTGGACCTCGCTGACAAATCCTCAAACATCCCATGGGCCTCCTCCGTGTCTTGACGCGCCTAGGCCTCTCGCTCCTGGGCGGTAGCAAGCTATGCGGCCATGTCTGCTCGCAGCCGGGCCTCCTTGGAGAGGCGATCCCACTCCGCCTTCTGCTCACGGAGGAAGCAGGATTTCTTCTGGCTACGAGCAACAAGAACCTAAAGAGGAAGAAGACTAGAATCAGAAATGCAAAAACACAAAAACATGCGGAGAAAGAAGAAAATCAGGCACGTACCTAGGTAGTAGGAACGACAATTTCACGCAGGGCTCCTCTGGCCTGGTCCAGGGCCTCTAGCATGGTCGAAATTCCGATGTCAAGACCCTCTCGCTCTATGCTCTCAGAATGATCATCGTGTGAGAACAGAGCTGACGTCGGGTCCTGGGCGGCCATCCACTGAAGCGGTGGCTCCCCCCGCATGGGGGAGTGGCTTCCACTCGACAAAGGGGCCAGGGGTGGCTCCCTCCTAACCTTGTGCGGCACCACCGCCGCACTCGAGGACCCTCCGGCTGGACCCTCCTCCCTCTAGGTCACTTCGAGCGCCACAGGCGGATCCACCTAGGCCCCTGGTGGCGTGGATTGCACTACGCCCTCGAGCGCCACCACGACCGCGCCCGGCTGATCCTGACTTGGCGTGGTCACGACCACCTCCACCGGAGGTATGCGGCCCTCGGCTAGCTATTCCACGTCCGCCATGGAGGAGGCCGCCCGCTCAGTAACCTCCGCGGGCGTACGAGCTGCCACGGACACCGTTGGGTCGGCCAACATGGCCCCGACGTCGGCATCACTCCCGCCCAAAATAGGAGTGACGCCAGGCGATGCCGTCTATCCTACTTGAATGGTAAGACTCTTCTTTGGCGCCAGCCCCAGGGGGTGACCCGTCTGCAAGAACCTGCACAAAGGTATTAATCATTAGACCAAAATAGAAATGAAAAAAGGATGAAAACAGGGGAATCAGCAGCTCACGTTGACGTCCTCGACCGGCGGAAGCGTTTTGAGGATGGATCCCTAGATCCCTGCCCTGACTCATCTGGGCGGGACCGTTTCAAGCCTACTCCCTGCTCTGAGGCAGGGAGGCATACCTCGGAGGGCGCGGCTCTAGAGCCGCTCTCCTCCATCGTCTCATGGGGCGTGGCACCAGAGCCGCTCCCCTCCATCGTCTCATGGGGCGCGGCACCAGAGCCACTCCCCTCCCCCGTCGCTTTGGGGTCGGCAGCGGCAGGCCCGCTTTCCTCCACCCACCGGTCCTCGACTGGCACGCCATGCGAAGCGGCGGACTCGTCGGCCTCCACCGACCTCATCGATTCACTTCCCTCCGCGTGGAAAGGGAAGGGTCCCTGCATGGATGGGTGGCCACTCGTCAGTGTGTCCTCGTCCTCCAGGACGTCCCAATCCATGCCGACGGCTACCTCGTCGTCATCATCATCGTCGTCGTCTTCATCCTCACTGCTCACGTCCTCCCCCCGATCCGATGCCTCCTGCTTCAATCGTTTCGCCTTTTTCATCTCCTCCCTTACTTTCCTGTCTCGCTCGGCCACGAGTCGATTCGCCGCTGCCATGGCCTTGTCCTTCGGCAGCGGAACCAGACTATCCTTGAAGACTAGCCCCCTCGGCTGATCCCAATGTCACAAAAGCAAGTATTAAAAAGGGGAGATTCAGGAGAAAGAAAAGAGCATGGGAGAAGAGGGCTTACGAATTCAAAGAACCCAGGCTCCGGCTGCATTGGGGGATGTCCAGGCACTGGATACACGATGTCGAGGACCCGGTCGGTGGAATCCTTCGTCGGCTCCGTCGCCTCCTTGATGCGCTGCGCCACTTCCGAGTAAGGGAGCGCCTCGTCAACGAGCACCGTCCCTTCAAATGACATCCCGGGCATCATCTGATGCAGGGGAAGCACGCGCGCCATCAGTGGCGCCACCCTCCTCGCATGGTAGGCGCCGATAATCCTCGTCCCCTTTACACCCCGATCCTTCAGGGCTTGGAGGGCGGAAAGAAGATCGGAGATGTGTTTCTTGTCTTTGGACTGGACGCCCTAGCTCCACGACTCCAGAGCATCCACAATAAGGCGTCCAGTGTACCTCGATAGGGTGGCACTCACATCATCCCTAACATAAAACCACTGCAAATGCCATCCCTTGTTGGATGTCGCCAGACGCATGTATGGGTAACCCCTCGATCGGGTATGGCGCAGATGGATGCTGGCACATCCCATCGGTGCGTTCATATCTTTTCCCCCAATCTTCCTCTTCGATAAACTAATGTTAAAGAAATATCACCACAGATCAAAATGGGGATCGATCCCTAGGAAACCCTCACATAAGGCAACAAACGCTGCCATGTGTTGAATCCCATTGGGAGTTAGATGCTGCAGCTCCACCTCGTAATAATCCAGCAACCCCCAAAGAAATCTATGCGTGGGTACCGTGAATCCCCGCTCATGAAAGATGGCGAAAGAGACAACATACCCTTCGGACGACACCGGCTCACCCTCATCGCCAGGTAGCAGCCACTCCTGGACGGCGGACAGTGGGCGATGAAGGCCACGATGGACGAGGCCCTCCAGACGCCGTGAGGTGATGTTAGATCTGCCCCACAACTTCATTAAAGCAATAGGGGAGGAGGGCAGGCGCGAGCTTGACGGCGGCTGCAACACGAACGCAAGCTGGTCAGTGGTGGCGATACGGATGCAGGAGGCTGGGGCGATTGGCGGCGGATGTTTTCAGAACGCAAAGGCAGGGGAGCGAAATACGGAACCTTGGGGGCGAACCCCGTGGTTTTATAGGGGGAGACGGACGCGAGAAGGGCAACCGTCCGCCTCAATCTTCGGGCCTGCCACGCGCGCCACCACATCACGTCGCGGGACACGCGCCCACAGTCCCTATCCTCTCACCCCAAAAATCTCAACGGACGGTTCGCCTTCCCCAGGCGAATCTAGACTCTCTACCCACCTGGGAAACGCAAGCCACGAAGGCCTTTTCTTTTCTCTTTGGCCCCCCTAGGGCCCAGAAGCTCGGCGGCCGGCCCAACTAAGGAAGGATCCACGAACGATCCGAAATCAAGGGCAGAAGCACCAGTTAGGTCAGCCCTGAATCAGTTCCCAGCGAACGGGATGCCACGACCCACTCAGAAAAATATCCAGTTGATGAAAAACTAAGTCCTTCAGCCTTACCCGCGAAGGGACCGATACAACCCCCCGGGTGACTCTACTCGAATCACCCGGGGGCTCGGGGGCTACACCCATCGGGTGCGCTCGCGCGCACCCTCTAGCAAAGTAACTTCAACGAAGTCAAAAAACATCCTCCAGGCGGTTCTACTCGAATCACCTAGAGGCTCGGGGGCTACTATCGGGGACCTAATACCAGGGTACCCCAGAAGGTGGAACCAATAACCACCGAACGTAAAAAACTTTTGGACGCATAAGGGCGCCGTTTCATCCCTTGTTCGAGTGATAGGAGTTTGGTTCTGTCTCGCCCGACGCCTTTGTGAGATAACTCTGGCTCGCTCGAGAGCTCAGGGTTAATCTCCGTCTCGCCCGACGCCTCTGGGACAGGCTTGGTCTCGCCCGAGGGCCAAGGGATAAACTCCGTCTCGTCCAACGCCTTGAGGGCAGGCTCGGTCTCGCCCGAGGGCTGAGGGATAGATTCCGTCTCGCCCGACCCTGGAGAGGCGAGGTCGGTCTCGCCCGAGAGATAGGAATTGGTCTCCGTTTCGCCCGACGGCAAGGAACGAGTCTCACCCTGCTCCATATCTAAAGATTGGATTCATCTTACTTGACAACTTCTCCCCATTCCCTCAAGACGATAAGTACAGGGCAAGACAAGACGTTCGGGTCAACCATGGCTCCAAGGACCATGCCCTGCGCCCTGGCAGGAAAAGTACTGCCAGAGGATGACAGGACAGGTGCTTTAGACCCTTTCGGGCGCCGCAGAGCCCGAAAGGTTGTACAGGTGCGTGCTCCTCGCCCTGTAGAGTTGTAGGCGCCGCCTTCAGCCCTGGGACATGAAACCCGACGAAGATATACGACAACCGCTACGCTCCAGAAAAGGATTTGCTATCCCCACGAACGATGGATTTTTCGTCACCACGCTATGGACCCAAGGGAGCGGCGTCCGCTTCCCGACCCCTCAGGTCCGCCAAGTCAGAAGGCGTGCGGAGCAAGGCTAGGAGAGGCTAATAAGTCAAAACCACTGTGCTACAGCCCATACCCTGCACAGGGCAACATTCTGTGATCAACCTGACATTCTACAGAGACATCGACAGTATTGTAGGCACTTATCTTCCTTCGCGCTCATCAGAATGAAGAAGAAGGATTGGTAGACGTGAGCCACAAGAATAAGGTAGAGCCCTCATCCTTGTAAAGCCGACCCCTTCATCTATAAAAGGGGATGTGCTTCCTCCATCAGGGGGACGGACGCTTAAGACCGAACAATACGACACACAGATACACACAGTCAAGTGGCTTCGAACCTCTTGACCTCCCTTCAGCCCTTCCATCAGAGACTTGGAACCAGTCCCTCTCTCGATCGTTTGTACCCCTTACTACAAACCGTTCACGATGCTAATAACACGAGCAGCAACAAACTGGACGTAGGGACTTTCGACCCGAACCAGTATAAATCTTATGTCCTTTAGTGCACCATCCAAGCCTAACGCATATTACTATAAATTTACTTGCCGGTGCTTGTATGAAACACTGACACTATGTGTGTGGATTCGACGGTTGCAAAATTTAGGTGGACGCCCGACAGTAGATATGTGTGCTAATTTTACTTTGATGTATGCTTGCAGATCATGTAATCGGGTAGCCAATTTGTTAGCAAAGCAGGTCACATGTGACGTCAGGTTGGGTGAGTGGCAATTGGCCCTATTGATCAATGATCACCTGTTGGCTGAAGATTGTAACCCTGTTACTACTTGATGCATGAATGAAATTCAGATTCGCAAAAAAAAAAAAATGTTGTTCGTGCTTAACATGCAATCAACATCTCCTCATATACTCGGAGCCCAACCTGGCTAGAGAGATCCAAAATTCAAGGATGGAGAATCGAGTTTTGGTATGAATTTGAGCCCAGTCATGGCCCGTAAAGGGAGCGTGAATGCAAAGTGCGAGTAGCGAGCCCGTCGATTGCATTCCACATTTCCACCTCTCGCGTTATCACTTTTTCTCCATGCCAGTGCCAGTAGTGGGGCTCCGGCCCCTCCTATTTCCCAAAAAAAAATTGGTGAATGCCTGCACGGTGATTGCGAAAGCACAGTCAACTTGGTGCGAGCGCGTGTGGCTCATGCTCATCTGTCTGCTACTATTACTAGCTGGTTTTTCCGAGGACAGAGACACAGACAGACAGGCTTCCGGTCCCTCTCCTGAATTTGATTCCAAATCTACCAGAGACCAAGAATTTGCATATCAAACGGCACAAAAATAGCCCTTGTTTCTTCTATCGAGCTTCCACATAGCAGTTCAGATAATAGCGCAGTGGATTCATTCCAAAGTCCAAACTGAACAAACGGGTGGATAATTCCACAAGTAATTAGCCCGTAGCATCTGCTCGGACTTATTCGGCACTAGGAAAAATATATATTGGAAACCGCCCAGAGATACTCCAGTGGGCAGTGGCTGGCTATATGATGAGTCTGATCTCAGTCTCACGCTGACTGACAAGCAGCACTTATTCGAGCAAAGGAAAAGCACTGATCAGCAACCACCAATCAGCAGCTCGGTACTTGGTCATGATCGCTTCAGCACTTGGGCCTCCCGGCCAGCATGAACGCCTTGAACACGAGCTTCCTGGGCACGGTGGGCGGGCCGCCCCACTCCTCCTCCACACGCTTCAGCGCGTCCCTCCTGACCGCCTCCAGGTCCACGCCCTTCGCCTTCGCCGTGGTCACGACAGAGCCGGTGTTCAGGAACCCGACCAGGTCCTCCAGCGTCATCTCCACCTCGATGTCCACGTCGGCGGGCGCGCCCTCGGCGCCCACCCCGACGGGCTCGAACGGGAACGGCAGGGCCCGGTACCGCTCCATGTCCAGCCCCGCCCGCGGGTCCTGGCACGGCCGCAGCGCCGGGTAGAGCTGGCCGTGCAGCGCGTCCTCGAACGGGTGGATCTCGTAGTTGTAACCCCACACGGCAAGCACGCCGCCGGGCTTCCTCAGGGCGCGGTTCACCACGGCGTAGAAGAGCGGGATGTCGAACCAGTGGATGGAGGTGGCCGCCACCACCAGGTCCAGGGAGCCCTCGCCGCCCACCAGGGACACCAGCTCGTCCTCCGTGAGGTGCTCCGGGGTGTGGAGGTACCGCACCTTCGGGTGCGCGATGGCGTGCCGGAGCTGGCCCTCGCTCACGTCCGTCGCCACCACGCTCTCGTAGTGCTCCGCCATCTGAGTTTTTTTCCCCCCAGATGTTCGTTTCAGAATGAATCAGATCGAACGGTGCAGCAGCTACTGAACATTCGATGGAAAGCTTACGCTGATGGCGGCCTGGCCGGTGCCGCACCCGGCGTCCCAGGCGCGCTGGTGCCCTGCGGTGAGGCCGGCCAGCATGGAGAACCACTCCTTGGGGTACTGCGGACGCTTCTTGGCGTACGTCTCCGACGGCTTCTCGTAGAGCCCCGCCATTCTTTCTCGCTTCTCGGCTTCAATCGTCTCGGTATCCCCTGCCTTTCAAGTGCGGATTGCAGGGTCTGATCTGGATGGAATGTATAGCCACAAAAGTGGTCGAAGTCGTAGCCAAGTCAAAGCAGTCATATTATTTACATGTTTATCATCATTACGATGTAAGTGATATAAAAAGTACTATATGTATCATTGACACAGGGTAAGATGTCATCCGTAATAATGATAAATATGTAAATGCCCCGATCAAAAAGAGGAACTTTGCATTATCCACTGAATCACGTATATTTCACTCAAACTGCAACATCACATGGGGTCATGGGAAATCCTGTGCAGCAGCAGAAACCGTACACAACATGAGATGATTTTCCACATGGTATCAGGAAAGCAGGGACAGGCTGCTCAGAGCAATCAGGTAAAAACAAGAACTACACAAGGCCCTGTTTTTAAGCATTACTTCAGCACTACTTTTAAGTAAAGGAATAATATTTTTCTCTCACCATAAATCAGCAGCAGCAGCAGCCAAATCTGTAGGGTGTAGAAACTTGGGTTAACATAAGGAGATCCATCAAATCTGAAACCTGTATATCGTGGAATAACTCAATAAAGCAAATCAACGTGAGGTTGGTCAGTTGCTACTCTAACTTGTCTGCCCAGATACACCTCCTGCTTGACCAATGTGTCTCCTTCGCTCTGATAGCGAACTGAGCTGTCTGAACATTACAAGATGCTTCAACAGGTACTGATGGGAACACCGAAGATGCTAAAAATGAACTAGTGCGTATAAAATGCTGAATCAACTACAAGACGCCATTTTCATCTTTATTCCAAATGTACAACGAGCAGTCAACTCTTGGTCTCATCGATGATGATGAATACATCACTACATCAGAAGTAATTTCTAATACAAGTACTCAATCAAAGATTACTACTAAATCCGTCCCAAATTATAAGACGTTTTGGCTTTTCTAGATACATTGATTTTACTATGTATCTAGACATAGTGTATATCTATTTGCATAGCAAATGCAACGTATCTTGAAAAGCCAAAACGTCTTATAATTTGGAACGGATAGAGTAGATAGTAAATACCAAGGTAATTTAATGCAAGAAAAAATCAGACTCCTGAGTTCTGTTACGAGGGATTTAATACTGGCACAACATGGCAGGAAATCAGTTTTGATCTTGCAAAGAGTATTGCAGCTCTACACAGGTGATGAAGAATTGAAGACATCTGGTCACCAGTGCAGGTTGTAACCAGTGTGATCTGTTGCTGTAAATATAAAAGTCCTGAAGAAAAGCAGACATTGCAATTGATAACTTAGACACTAGTGTATACTGTACAGGTGATGATCTTGTATTCAAAATCTTATTTCTTAATCACCGAAAACCCTGATGGCAGCCACAAAAGATAGGCATTAGGTTACATGTGTATTAGAAAGAAGAAAATATACCTGCAGGTTACAGATGAGCTCTCTTCAGCAATACATGTCCACTTGTCAGTACATCTTTGTATGTACGACAGAATCATTTGGGTCACTTGAACACATTACAAATTATCATCTTCTCTGCAAAATACTAGTTTCTTTTCCTGGAGAAATCTGATGATGCAGCTTTGAATCCTCAGGAGTTCCCAGTGGCGCACCCATGCAGGAACAGTTATCAACTGTATAGAGCTCCCATTTCTTTATAGCACACTTCTCTAAAGCAGAGGCCAATCTTGGGTCTTCCACATCAGGATAAGACCCATCTGGAGTAACAAGCACTGCTCCAGTGTATGATAGCCCAGCAGGCTGTGCTGCACCATGATAATGGAACAGACCCCAGCTGAAATCCTCCGCAACGTCAACAATTGTCCAAAATTCTTTGGAAATGACACCATTATCCAACACACTGAAGTAAAATGTACCAGGAGTGCTAGCCCTTCTCACACGATACCTCCTGCGCCTCCAAACCAGCTCTCCTTCCAGGGTTTTGACCTGAAAAACCGGCTCATACCAAAATGAACCTTTGGCTTTCCCTCTGTAGAATAACTGATACTGACATGGGAACTGATCATATGCTGGATTTTGTCCAGCTGCCACTCGCCAACTCCATTCGATGCTGTCCAACCAACCAACAAATAGATCTTCTGCGATTTCATGGCTTAGTTTTTGTTCTCTGAACATGGTTAGTGGCATTACATTCGGTTTACTGGGTATCTCAGCATTGAGGTCAAGGCAATTGTTCTTCTGCAAAACACAGAGGGAAAAGGCCTCCAGATACGGACTTTCATATGATGCAATACAGCGATAGTTGCAGACTTGATCAGTCGGAGAACAGGAATTCAAACACTGAAGGGCCTTCCTACAGTTAGGGTCAAACAGACAATTAAGTATCTGAGGACCACAGTTCTTTATCATACAACTTAGGGTAGAAAGACCTTTTGCCCTTAGATTTTTCAGCATAGAAACCGGCCTTATGTATGCATTTACGACAACAAGCAAGCAAAATCTAATGTCATCTGAATTGTGTCTTTCCCAAGCATTAGATATGGTCTTCAAAACTTCAGCTGATTCCTTTACACCACTTGGTTTCCCAATACTTGCTAGCTTTCCAAATATGTCCTGCTCTCCAGTGTATTGAACATATGTGCCACCTAGCTTGTTTACTAAAGATGGAGATGACTGAAAGCAAATTACATTAGAAATGTGTTTGCTGTTGTTTATAAGCCATTGAACAGCATCCTGGTTTGTTATTGCAACATTGAGTAGCATATCACATTGTGACAGTAACTCTTTCCTAAGATTATCATGATCAATCAAGTTGTCTGTGAAGACAAGCATTTCAAATCCTTCATCGACCCACTTCAGCCTATCTGCCTAAAAGAAACAAACCAATAACTGCATGTTGAAGGAAGGAAACTGATATAATCAAATTATAGGTATTAAAAAGTGAACATTAAACCGATTCATTTCCTCTTCAGAACACTTATTTCTCAAAGTGTATTATATTGGTATAAGCATGTAAAATACAGAATGAAAACGTGAAGCACAAAATAACTTCATCAAAACATCAGTAAACCCAGGTAAGAAATGCAGTGCACATACGAGAGTGATCCGATAGGTTGGACAAACCGTTTAATTGAGAAAATAAGACTACCAATCGATGCAAAGATTATAGATATTGTTACTACAGCAGCAATGCTGAAAAGCAAAAATCGGTTTCTTTACAGATAATCACAGATACTACTAGTTGGACGAACAAAACTGTAAGTATCATCAGTCTAGAAGATACTAAAATCCTAGCATGAACAGAACAAACTCGAATATCCGGCTATTCCAAATTGATACACACAGTGACACAGTACGACGTTGGACTGATGGGTTCAGAGAGGGAGCGTACCGTATGGCGCATGACCTCTTCCCAGGGCGTATCCTTAATCGGGCTGATGCTACCTTCTCCAACCACGGCGACGATTCGTACGGTTGCCACTGGAGACGTGGCATGGCCAGCAACGTCGTCGCCCCTTGGCTCCGCGGGAACCGCGGGCGGTGGGCCGGGAGAGCATGAACAGGCCACGTTACAGCCACCGCGCCAGCGGAAAGTGGCAGTGCGAGGCGGGGAGAGCACTGGAGATGCTCCAGGGAGGCCGCGCCGGGAGAGATGGAGAAGGCAAGAAGCGGCGGTGGCGGAAGCGGAGGCGGAGGAGGGGAGAGCGGTCGCCATGGAAGGACGTGGGCGTGGGCGTGGCCGTGGCCGTGGCCGCGTCGCAGCCGTGGCAGAAGCAGGCGGCTGGGCCTCGAGCCTTCGAGTTCAAGGACCTTTCTTCCTTCCTGGTTCCCGGGCAGGATTGTTACGATGAAAAATGGACGGTCCAGATAAATCCTAACGGAAAATTGTAGGCGGTCTAGTTTTGCAAAAAATGAAACAAAAGAATTCCAAAAGTCCCGCCCGATAATGCAGTTTTCCTCTCCCCATTCGTTCGTGAGACCGCACGAATTCTCTAATCCGCCGCCTCCAAATTGAAATCTCTCTCCCGGCTCGCCATCTCCTCTCCACTCGAGAACCCGCCATCGCCATGGAGACGAGACTCTTCCTCGCCCTCCAGTGCGTGCAGTGCGCCACCATGCAGGTGCGCAACTTGCGCCGCTGCCGCAGCCGAACCTCTGCGCAAAAACCCCCATTCCAACTGACCCGGTCCGTTTCTCGGATTCGCTTTGGTCTCAGGTGAAGCAGCAGAAGAAGAGCAACAACAAGTGGGTCTGCGTGGTGTGCAACCAGCGCCAATCCGTGCTCCACGTCCACGCCCGGGGCTACCGCGCTGCCGATCTCCGCCGCTTCGTCCAGGACGCCAACCTTGCCCGCGGCCGCCGGGAGTTCACGCCGTTGGCCGAGCCCGACGTGGGCTGGGATCCGGCAGAGGTTGAGGAGCAGGGAGATGTGCTCCCCATCGAGAAGAGGCAGACGGAGTGGTCCGAGTATCTGGACGATCTGGGGGAGCCGGGTAATGGTTGTGGTGGCCTGGGCGCCGATGCTTCAGATGGAGGTATGCTCGACATACGACATGTGTTCGATGTAACGCCGCAGTTCACATTTCAGATTCTGTGTGTTCTGTTGACAAATGTTTTTTTATGGGATTGAGAGCGGATGTTCTATTGGATGATTCATCTTGTGCAACTGCTGTGGTTATTTGGTCCACTGCAGTGCAATTGAGTTTGTGGCGTTATTGTCCCTAAATCTCTAAAAAAACCATTACAGTTACATGTTTATTTGGTAAGATCATGTGGCTGTGGCTTTGTAGAGCCAGTTGCAAACTTGTATTATACAATCGTGGTTCAAAGGCTGAACTGAGGTCTCACTAAACTGAAACAACATACTTGTCTTTTATTTTATTTTATGAAACAACATACTTGTATCGTTAGTGAGTAAGGTTTTGCAGTCTTATATGTATTGAATTATTGGAGCAAGCCTTATAAACTATTGTTATCATTATCATGAAGATGGCACTTCTAAATGTTTTCAATTATGAGGTGTAGGGACCTTCTGTCTTACCTTACATCCTTTTGACGTCATTAAATAAAGTGTCCATGTTTGTATGGCTAGGTCATCAACTCATCATTGTCCAGGAAACCAGACGGTAGTCCAAGTTTCTAAGGCAGTAACCTCACTCCCACATCTAATTGTTCGATAGAAATTACTCACATCTGCCATTATGAAAAATTTTACTTCTAATTTGTGCTTTACATATTCAGATAAGGCCGTATATTTGAGTGTTATAAGCTGGTTGCCTTTGTAATTCATTTACTACAAGTTTTGCACATGTGATGGCCAAAATTGTGATGCACTGTCTAACTGTTTCCCCATCGAAATATAGAATCTGGTGAAGGAATTGAGGTGACAACTGAACTGCCTCCGAAAAGACCTAAAGTAAGGCCTCTCGTAGCCCAATCAGATGTAGTAGGAAAGAGAACCAAGCTGTCAACACATCCCACTTTATATAATAAGAGGGAGCAAACCAAGCAAGGATCAAGTCCCTGCTGTGCAACTACTACTGCTGAAGGTAACATGCAAACCCTAATGACACATAAGACACTTGGTAATTTCGAATTAGAACACTTCTTATTTCGTTGATAAAGGGCGTACCCAGTGCAGAGAGCTCCCGCTCTGTGCGGGGTCTGGGGAAGGGTGTCAGTGGCAAGCCTTACCCTCACATGTGCAATGCGAGGAGACCGCGACTCGAACCCGGGACCTTCCGGTCACAGGCGGTAAGACTCTACCGCTTGCACCAGGCCCGCCCTTCATTCTTATTTCGTTGATAAAAAAAACTTATTTCGAGGGAGGATTGTAAGACCTGAAAGAATCACTCTTGTTCTGTGCAGTTCAAAGTTCGAAATGGAGCAGGTATTTGGACACAGGCCTTTTTGGTGAGAGGAAAGGGTCTGATACCTCTGGGCTACACTGGACTGAACATGACGAATCTGCCTCTACTAAGGCCACTACTGATGTAGTGGTGGAAGATGAGGTGCACCCTGATTTCATCTAGTCTCATATTGGATTGAAATGCCAAATGCTTTGTGTTCTGGTAGCGTGTAGTTTGACAGAGACAAATGTGCTGCTGGCAACACCTTGTCAAGACAAGGATGTGCAGTCCTTGGTACCCGAGGGGAAGAAAATGTGCTGTTCCCAAGATGTTATCCTGTATGATGGGGCACTTCATAGTAGATTGTGTTGTAGGAACAAAAGCTGAATGCAAAATAGGATAATCATTAACTTTCTGAAACTATAATTTTATCATCGAATCTCTTCCACGTCTGTATTTTTAACTAGACCCCATCTTTCAAATTTTAGATCATATATTTCTGCTATGATAGCCTTACCAGAACTAGAGATCTTAAAGAATGTTTTTATACTAGTCTGTAGTATCAGTGACACCTATATGTCAAGTATGAGTTCAGCCACCTGAGAGTCAATTAACAAAGTATTACGTGACTCCACTCAGTTTTTCCATATCATGAAACTGCAGACTTGAAGATATTGGCTACATTTTATTATTAGAGAACTTCTTTTATCATCCCCTCGATGAGGCATTTAAAAAAATGGAGAGCTCTTTATTTTAAAACTCTATAATAAAACCAAAATAACTTCTAAATTAATTAGCCAAACTGCTGCATAATTCTTATTGGAAGCCTGTAGCGGAATTTTGTTGCAACTTGCTCACTTCTACACCTTCATAGTCCAGCTTATACAATACAAAAGAGGACAAGGGATCATTTGTGTTATGGCAGTGAATGATTGCTATATAAGTGCAGAATCACAGACTTTTGGTGACTTATTTCTGTTTTGTTAAAAGCCGAAAGGAATGGCTTTATGTCTTTCAATCCGGTCCCGCTTCCTTTTTTTCATCATTAACCCTCTTTTGCATGTCATAATGCATAATCCAATGGAAGCGCGCAAGTTTCTCTTAACTTGGCAGCGCCATGCTTTGTCCTGAGCCCTAACAGTACCAGACCGGGTGATCAGTTCAATAGATCATCTCATTTGTGTGTAGTGGCCCCCCGATACCCCAGTGATACATTCTTTGCTGAACTTCAGTTTTTTGTATAGGTGTCACGTTGTGGGCATGTTCAGGCCGTTCCGTTCTTAGACCGTAGGTCATGCATTTTGGTGGACATCAGTTTAGTTCAGTTCCGTGCCAACAGAGCTACACAACTGGATGCCATCAAAGTATTCAATTAAACGCAGCCTCATCCATTGACACTGCACGCTGGCAAGAACAAAGCCGTGCCTGTGCGTTGGCGTTGGCGTTGGCGTGCTTTGAATCGCGCCTTTAAAGCAAGCAAGCGCCGACAGCTCCGGCGGGCCGTCGGCACATATTCCCCGTTCTATGCTCGGCGCTCCACCGCGTGGCCTCCCCCGTACCATAGGCATCGCGACGGCGACGTCGACGTCGACGTCTCAGCTGCATTTCCTTGCGTCACATGATGTGAGTACCTGCCATGTCTTTTCATGTGCTTGTTCTGTTGTTCACGGTCGCCGGAGCATGGAGCCAGAAACCGTATACGGCCTTCCTCGGCGTCGCCACGCGATCCAGGGTGGATTTGGTGGTAGCGGGTTTAGAAATCTCTCTCTCTCCGTAGTCTGCCTGCCCCATTTGAATCTCGAAAATGGCGGCTCTCTACTGGCAGGATCGCAGGGAGTCTGGTGGACCCGGTTTGTACTGAGACTCTTTTTCTTGTGGTTGCGACTTGCTTCCACAGAATGTCACAAGCTCACACACAATGCATGTGAGGTGAGGTGGCTGAGCACTTGAGCTGAGGAAATTTCTTGTTTCTGTTCTGCATCAAATACTTGACCATGTGAGGTGAGTATGGGTCACAGCAGTAGTAGATCTTGATGACTGACTGTTGGTACCTACTCCGTATAATCCTGTGAGAGATCTGAACCACCGAGTGATTAATATCTCCTGCGTCCTGCCGCCGAAATGACGAATCCGCAACGCGTATCCGTGCAACAGTACGAATCGTTCGCCACTGAGCTTGCGAGCTACTGCTACGTGTTACCGTGCTTGCTACCAATCATGCAAAACTCTATATGTTCGGATCCGGGATCAAAATTAAAAAACCTGCCTTTCAATGCAAATATCGCGGTGATGAATGGGTGGATCGTTCACTTCGGTCTGTTCGCTGGTTGATTTCTGGGTTGATTGGAGCTGACTGGTGATGGTTTGTTGTGAGAGAAAAACACTGTTGGCTGGCTGATTTGGGCTGGCTGAAACCAACAAGCAAACAGGGTGCTTTTTTGACATCAGACACTTTTTTTCTTTTTGATGAGCACCAACTGGCTGCTCGAAGAACAGCTGTGCTGGTCCAGCTATCCGGCTCTGGCTTTCTGTTCTGGGTACCCCCACAGAACTGTATTCGGGTCAAAGTACTGAGTGAGATAAATCACCGTTGAAAACCCCGAAGGGCCGCAGGTAATCATACGGCCCTTCACTTGATATTATTGCCGTAGGACATAAAGCACGGGACGGGTAGAATCAATAGGAGCGGTACAGTCACGGTGCCAGGCCCCTCTTCATTATCACAGCACCGCACGAATAACCGTGGCCTCGTGTCGTGTCTGCCTCGTAGCAGGTAGCAGCACTCCCCCGGTACAATCGCGCGCCATTGCAAGGGGATCACCACTGTGGTAGCAGCGGCCCGCGGCCAGAGCGCCAGCGAGCCTAGTCCCGTCCCTGTTGGGTCGGTGGTTGGCTGTCATGGCCTGGCCTGGCCTGGGCGCCCCTTGGTCACCCGGCCGGACGGCGTAATTGTTGGGCACGTTAACCTGTCAAGTGTCATTGTGTCAAGCACCACTAAGCGATGGTTTGGTTGGTTAAGCTCGTCGCCTTCGTGTGCTTTGATAATTGGTATGCGTGCACCGGAACTGGACACCGGCTTGTTAATTATTTTAGATCGTCTAGGTGTGGATCCAGTGGGTGATATCTTTATCAGTTGAATCAAATAGTCCTAGAGCTTCATTCGGTAGTAGGAGACAGAGAGAGAGTAGGAGCATCTGACCGTCGGAGGAGCTCCCTGCCTTCGCTGGTTCGTCGATGAAGATCTGCACACGGCAGCGACGGTCGGAGTAGCGGTGAAGACCGTGGTGGCGCAGTGCAGTGGCGGCGGCGGTGCTTCCCGTCACTGGCTGTGCCCCTCTGTTAGATCGGAGTAGGGTTTCTAGGTGGGGCGTACGGCTCAGGCGAACCTCGTACCGAGAGCCGCCGACCCCCACCTCTATTTAATGCGCAGTGTGACGGGGGCCCGCCAGCCATAGATGGACTGGGCGCCCCCGATCAGGGCGCGAGGTCAAGGCCCAAGTGGCCATTGGGCCACTGTGGTTGGGAGATCAAACCAACATTCTCCCCCTTGATCTCAACTCATACTTTAACTTTAAACTTTTTAATCCTTTTCACTTTTATTTGTTCCATCATAGATTAGTGCATAGAGCATGCTTCATCGTCACGGTCAATCGCCGATAGACTTAACAGCTACAATACACATCTCTGTTCTGAAACAGATTCTTTAACTTTGGGCCCTTTATTGTCCGGAAATCATAGGCTATACCATAAACCCATGTCGACTGTGTGTTCTCCAAACACACTGGGTGGTAAGCCTTTTGTACGTGGATCCGCAAGCACTTGCTTGTTACTTATATGTTCAATACTTTTAGTATGATTCTGGACTTTCTCCTTCACAATGTACAACTTTAACGTCAATGTGTTTGGCAGCACACTTGACCCATTGTTATAGGAGCGAACTACTTAAATGGTCATTACTGTTGTATACCATTATCAATTCCGGGTGTAAGTTCTTTTAACCACTTCGCCTGTCCTTAAGCCTCATAACAAGCTATACCATGGGTATGCATCTTTGATGACATCATAACTGTTTCTTTGGAGCTTTTCCACAATAAAACTCCAACTGCGAGTGTTAGCTACTATGTGGGTTTCACTAAACATCTCGCCAAAATTTAACATTTGTACCCACAACTATTTGAGAGTACTTATTCTTTCTTACTCACCATGAGGCCTATAAATCTTTGCACAATTGCAAAAACATTCTCAACTCCATTCCAGTAATCTATATCTGGACTGGACTTCTGCCAAAAACATCCCGGATACATAAACTGTGTCAGGGTAAGTTCTTGCTTATAAGCATTCAGTAAGCTTCCAACATCTGAAGCATATAGGACGTCCATTTGATCGATCTCACATTTATTCTTGGAACACTGAAAGTTTCGAAAACTATTACCCTTGACTATAGGAACAGGCGCAGGTTTATTCACATATATACTTTATTTCTTTAGAATCTTCTCTAAGTATACACTTGAGATAGTTCTAATACCCCTTTTCCTTTTATCTCGGTACGTTCCAATTCCTGGAACGAATGATGCTTTACCAAGACCATTCTCATTGAAACTTGAGGACAAGAACTGCTTCTTCCCCAACAGTAGATTAACACCACTACTAGCGAGTAAGGTGCTACCCACATGCAGGATTAGGAAAATAAATTTCCCATGTTTAAACTTTGCATAAATATAATTGTCCTCTATATTCTCTTTAAAACCCAAACTTTCTTATTGTACTGTCAAACTTCAAGAACCACTGTCTTGAAGCTTGCTTTAATCCATAAATGGATTTCTTTAGGCAACATCCATTTACGTTCTTTTTCTTCCACGACAAAACCTTTTGAGTTATGCCATGTAAACGTTTCCATACAAATCCTCGTTGAGGAATGTGTCTTTACATCCTTCTGATGTAACTGTAAATCGTAATGTGCCACTAATACCATTATGATTCTAAAAGAATCCTTGCATGCTCATTATTAATCTATTCCTTCTCTTTATGTAAATCATTTCACCACAAGTGGCGCTTTATTGCTTTCCATATTCTCTTTGGGTATCTTTCTATATTCCCTTTGGAGTCACATTTGTCTTGTAGACCCATTATAGCCTACTGTTTTGGCTCCATTAGGAATTTCTTCTTAGTCACCAGAAATATCTGATTTTCTTATTCTTTGAGACCTTCTAAGGCCTCGTGGCACTTCTTTCATATGGGGCTATTGTTACTCTTCATTGCCAAAAGGCAATTGTTCTATAGCCTCCTGTATCACAAGATCCTTGTTTACTTATTCATCCTCTTTAAGAGCTAACATCTGGTGTTGTATATGTCATACAACATCAACATGTATTAAGCAATTTGTTGCTCTAAACACTGTAGTGGATATGTAATCCCACTTCTATTCAAGCTTTAGGTATCTACATACCATGCTCCTCCAGATTACTCCATCTTCAGTAAAGATGGTGTATCTTCAAATTTCTTATTTTGGGTTTAATCTGCTAAAAACTCATATGGCGTCATCCAGTATAAATACTAGCTGACTATGATATCTTCCTATCAGAACTGTAAAAGATCTAGGAATTTAGCTATTTCTTTACTTTAGGGGTATCATTATTATGACGGTCTTACTCCCTCAACGATCACATTCATCTTTTATAGATCACTTTTACCTTCAATGCATAGTGTGCATTGCTTATCTGAAGTATGGGGAAGAATCTTTCTTAATCTTATATTTCTCCCCCTCGAAATGTGGTATGAACTTTTCTACCACAATTTTGAAACATTCAGAACTCTTGTGAACGAGGAAACTTTGATTACTTACTTCATCCACATGATTACAGCATGCAAACAAAATTCGTATGGGAGTACATTTTCCTCATTACACTTCAAAACTCAACATAGTCTATTATTCATCAATACTTCTGCAAGTCACACTTGCATATCATTTTTATCTCTTGGTTCACATGCAACTTTCTTTTGTTCTCAAACTCATTGAGTACTTATGACCATGACACAATCAGAGTGTACGGTAAATACTAGAATATCATAAGAGCTATCCCAAACTTCTCTCCATGTGCGGAATATTTCTTTAGAGCATATGAATCATCACATCCTCCTCCCGCCATGCGGGATAAGTACTATGCCAAACTCTCCCGCCATGCAGGATTGGTTAACATATGTACTATGCCAACTTTACCCCGTCATGCGGGTATTTTCTCAAACTTTTCTCGCCATGCGGGTACTATCACAAACTTTTTCCCGCCATGCGAGATATTCCTTTGAACGGACATAATTGCCAGGATTGGCTCGTGTTCAATCATCAAATTCAGAAATAAATCTGAATATTCTTTTAACACACATGTTTAATGTATATGACTTTTACAACTCTCATAAGTGAAACTGAAAATGAATTCTTCTCCACAGAAAGTACATAAAAGACATTTGTCAATGAAGACTCTCATTGATCTTTTTTTTCTTTTTCTTGGATCAATATCCTAGAATTCTTTTCTTTTGAAGCCATTCTTTAAAGAGAACACAGTCCACCAATGGCATTCTTTCATACATAACTTGCCCTTAGGCATTTCATCATCTGAGTCACAAGTACCTAGCTCATTTCTCTTTCTGCCTTCAAGAATGAAAGCATGTATGTCTTTTGTTTGAAAAATATTCAACAATAATGCTCATTAAACTTTGAAAACTTTATGTTCTATTCTATATCACCGTTGGGCAGAAATAGAATAAAACATCATTCTTCTACATTAATTCCACATCACCGTTGGGCAGAAATGGAATTAACGTATAGAAATTCAATAATCTTGTAAACATAGAACTACTCCTCAAAATTAAATTCTCCCGTTGATTCGAATTTAATTAGAAGACAATCAACTTCATTGCAGCGGAAACATGAAATTACATTTATCTAGTTTAAGAGCATTCCTTAAACTTTATCTATTCTCTGAAAATTGGTCACTTTGATGCAAAATTCATCAGAGATTTAAACTTTAAACATAAAACTCATAGAATTATAATATTGTTATCATCAACGTTGGTCAGAAAATAACAATACCATAATTTAACTTTAAACTTAAACTCATAAATAAACTTATAATATTGTTATCATCAACGTTGGTCAGAAAATAACAATATTATAATTTATCTTAACTATCAACCGACTATTCCTCCAATTAAAATTTTCCAGCTGATTCTAATTTTAACTGGAGGATAAACTTTTCATCATTTACTGAATAACTATAACTGCTCTTCAAATTAGAAGACAATAAACCTTTAACTTTGCAGCGGAAAATTGACAAAATTTCTTTTCCTACTTTTTAGAAGCATTTTACTGTACTTTTCTACTCTCTGGAAAATCTAACACGTTGGTGCAATTTTACCAGAAATTTACATCTTCAAATTGATCAAAATTCATTCAAATATGCTTCTGAAAATAAATAAAACAATTCTTAATCACCACTGTGCATTCGGCCCAACCGGAGATACGGCCCGGGCTCATTCTTTTCTTTTCTCGGCCCAAGACAGCAGAGGTTGGCTCGGCCCAAAATGGCATCTAGCCCGGCCTTGCTCCCTCGCGCGCGTGCTCTGCCACCCAGGCCGCAACGTGGGCCTGGGCCGGCAAAGCGCCGCGGCCGCGCGCCCCGCCTGGGCCACGAAGCAGCCCGCTAGATCTCGACCGTCCGTGCGCATCCGACGGCCGAGCGCGCATCTTGGGCGAACAAAACCACCGCTCGGCGCTTCCTCCTGTAACCCTAGCCTCATTCTCTCCCTCCCCTTCTCTCTCATCCGTGCCGAGTGCAGACAGCAGCCGCCGCTAGCGTCCAGAGGAGGAAGTGGAGGTGGCGGCGCCGCCGCGGCACCTCTCGCCGGCGCGCGCGTGCGGCTAGAGCCGCGCGCGGCACCGTCGAGGAGAGCCACGGTGGTGCCCTTTACAGACCGAGCCCGCGCGGTGGCGTAGCTCGGCCGTCTTCCCGTACGCCGGCGAGAAGTCTCTTTTTCCAGCACGGTGGCGATGCCGGCGGCGGGATGAAGGCCCAGGTAGGACCCTGTGTTCATTCTCATCTTTGCTGGGATTTCGGGATTCTAGGGTTAGGGTTTCGGGTTAGGGATTCACCCTTTTCTTCTTCTTCCCCGAGTCTGCAGCGGGTTAGGGTTCGGATCTTATCGTTTCTTGAATCCGAGCCCTCTGTTTCCATCTTCACCCAGTTAGGGTTAGGGTTAGTGAAAACCCTCTTTCTTTGTCTAGATCCGAACGGATTTAAACCGTTCTTATCTTTTCTGTTCTTTTGATTCTCTTCCCGCACGTCAGCAAGCCGGCGGCAGGTGCTCCATCCCGCGTGAGGTGGTGGTGACGGCGGCGGGGAAGCTCTAGTAAGACTTCCCCCGGACCGTCCAATTTCTTTAGGGTTAGGGTTCTTTAGGGTAATCCGAATCGAATTCGAATCCCCTTCTTTCTTTTTCTTTCTATCACCCGATTAGGATTTAGGGTTCGATGAACCCTCTGTAATTCTTTTCTTTCAATCCGAACCGGATCTAACCTATCTTTTCTTTTCTAATCGTTTTCTCGCCCCTGACAAGATCCACACCTAGGTAAACCGGCTCCGATACCATTGTTAATTATTTTAGATCGTCTAGGTGTGGATCCAGTGGGTGATATCTTTATCAGTTGAATCAAATAGTCCTAGAGCTTCATTCGGTAGTAGGAGACACAGAGAGAGTAGGAGCATCTGACCGTCGGAGGAGCTCCCTGCCTTCGCTGGTTCGTCGATGAAGATCTGCACACGGCAGCGACGGTCGGAGTAGCGGTGAAGACCGTGGTGGCGCAGTGCAGTGGCGGCGGCGGTGCTTCCCGTCACTGGCTGCGCCCCTCTGTTAGATCGGAGTAGGGTTTCTAGGTGGGGCGTACGGCTTAGGCGAACCTCGTACCGAGAGCCGCCGACCCCACCTCTATTTAATGCGCAGTGTGACGGGGGCCCGCCAGCCATAGATGGACTGGGCGCCCCCGATCAGGGCGCGAGGTCAAGGCCCA
The DNA here is from genome assembly GCF_019320115.1 of Miscanthus floridulus. Lineage (NCBI taxonomy): Eukaryota > Viridiplantae > Streptophyta > Magnoliopsida > Poales > Poaceae > Miscanthus > Miscanthus floridulus. The sequence goes on along the minus strand of NC_089585.1, from coordinate 104,173,644 downwards.
AGTGGCCGTTGGGCCACTGTGGTTGGGAGATCAAACCAACACGGCTGTCCGATTTGATCCCATGCTTCTTCCATTGGCTACCTGCTTTTGGCGGATTTTCTTTTGTGCTGGGCGTAATGGTGGCTGCACGTTACACGCACTCATTATCCTAGCTGATGCTTTTGCGTTACCGTTAGGACGTCCGTGCGCGACGAGGTGCACGTGCCGCCGACCGTCCGCACTCACTGTCTTGCCGGATAGCAATGGAGCCAGCTATGTGTACTTAACAACAGTACAGTACATGTTAGAATGTGTTGAGGTGGCTAAAGCAGTAAAGCTTCCTTGGTGTACCACTGCCAGCTTCGCCTTGGCTGCCTCCAAAATTTTCACTTGCCCTTTGCTTGCAAACACGCTGGGATGAAGCCCGGGACAAGACTTGACTGGAAGAGAATCTTCTGAGCCTCGCAGTTACCACGAACCGCAGTCACTAGTAGTTTGTCACGACTATAGTTGGGCCAAGCATGGCCCACAGGTGGTTGTGCCGGCACGGCACGCCGTGCCTCCCGTGCCGTGCCCCTCCGGGCGTCGTGCCTGGCCTTCGGCCCAAGCACGGCCCTATGGGCCGAAATTCGTGCCGTGCTGGTCCGAGAAGCACGGCCAGAATTGCGGGCCGGACCGGCCCAAAGCCCGGTGATCGTAAGTCACCTCAAAATTCTTCTCATCCAACGAGTCAGCACAGATTCATTCATTCAAATTTCAAAATCTCAACTCACAAGTCAAGAACTTCTAAGTCACAAATTGTAAAACTGATCATAGATTCACAAATTGTCAAACTGATCACAAATTCTTCTCAGATTCTAACTTCTAAGTCAAGAACAGTTCCTACCATTCCCAGTCTCATAGATCTCATCAAAATCAGCCCACACAGCAGATTTACGCTTACCAACAACAGTTCTAGAAGAGGTACCAGTACCAGCAACAGATGGAGTTGAGCTGTTGGAGCAGACCGGGGTCCCAATCGCCATCGTCCCTTCACCACCGCCGCCGTCCAGACCGAACAAGGCAGCAATGTCCTCTTGGGTGTCGTCGTCGTCCTCAGGTGCCAGGCCTGCCGCGATGAGATCGTCGTTGCTGGTGAGCGGCCAGACGATCGCGTCATCAGCACCAGCCATGGCGCCCTCGACCGCGGAGGGCTCTCCAACGCCGTTCCTCAACGGTGCGCGGGGTAGCCTTGGTCGCTCTATGCCACAGCTAGAGGACGACGCATCGGCTATCGACCTACGTAAAGACATGGAGGAGGAGGAAAACAGTACATCAGAATAGATCACAAACCATTCATTAATGGAAGAAGAGGAGGGTTAGGGTTAGGGATGTACCTGCGCAACCGGAGCCCGGCGCCGGAGAAGACGAGGGCCACCCAGAGAAGACGGCGGTAAGGTTAGAAGGACGATGAGCGGCGGAGGAGGGGCACACGGGGACACGAACTCACATAATCACCCAGATCTAGAGGGGATATATGGATAGGGAGAAGGGAGGGGCGGAGAGGGAGTAAGGAGGGGATCAGGTAGGACTTAGGAGTAGTAGGGAGCTGCTCGTCGGCGGCAGGCGGGGTTAGGGTTAGGAATGTACCTGCGCAACCGGAGCTCGGTGCCGGAGAAGACGAGGGCCACCCTGAGAAGACGACACATCGGTTAGAAGGATGGCGAGCGACGGAGTAGGGGCAGACGGGGACACGAACTCACATAGTCACCGAGATCTAGAGGGGAGATAGGGATAGGGAGAAGAGAGAGGCGGAGAGGGAGCAGGGAGGGGATCGAGTAGGGAGCTGCTCGCCGGCGGTAGACGGATCATCGAGGTCACCTCACCGGAGTCGGGGAGGACGAAGCCGAGAGCGAGACTGCGAGGGCGAGACTCGAGAGCGAGGCGAGGCGAGCGAGTGAAATGAGCTAGGGTTTTCGGGTGTGAGCCGCCGCGGCCACAGCGTGCGTTATATATGAGGAGGGCGGAGGCGGGGACGGACGTTGAGCCGAGCAGCGCGCTAGGCCGCGGGGAGGCCGGGAGGGGAGGAGTGGAGTGAGGAGGAGGAGGGTCGGAGGGGTGTGGCCGAGCTGCTGCCGAACCGGCTGACGCAAGCGGGGCCGTGCCGTGCTAGCCCACGGACCTGAGCAGCGGCCCAGACACGGCCTGCTACCTCGGACCAGATCAACCTAGGCCCACATGTCACCAGACCGTGCCGTGTTTATGTCGGACTAAAAATAGAGCTTGGTGCTGAGCCGTCGTGGCTCGGTCTGGACATTTATAGTCACTACGCACTCGGCACTCCACGAAGCAGAAGCAGTGGTCAAATTTTCTTCTCGGAGTGGTAAATCCTAATCCGCTTAGCTAATCTGAGCACCCGCAGCGGGGGGGCCACCACCCGACACCGGCTCCCACGCTTTTCCGCACCGGACGCGACGATGCATGGGCCTCGCTCACACGCGGCCCCGCGGGCCGTGGGTGCTCGTCGGGCCCACCGTCGGTTCGCCCATGTACCGCAGGGTGGGACAGGGCTAGCTCGTCTGCAAAAGGCGACGCCCCGCAGCGTTTCGAAACGTATTTCACGCTACCCGTCCCTACTCATGTCACTGACATGCGGTCCCAGGTTTTCCCGGGCCTTCTTCTCGGTGTCCTTGAATGGGAGCGTAGTAGTGGATAAGACTGTGTCGCGGCGCGGGACCCGTGCGCTGGCGCGCGCGCGCTCCCCCTCTCTCTCTCCCCGGCCTTTTTGTCAAGCTAGCCGAGTGCCTGACTGCCTGAGCAGCTGAGCTAGTGAGCTCCAGTCCTCCACTTGACTCTCCCCGCCAGCTACTCCAACGAACAAAATACCTCCGTCTCCGTCTCTCCAATGGATTGGAGGTTGGGGGCGTGAAGGCTGAAGGGTAGGTAGGTCGCTGGATAGGGACAGGGAGACGGCGAGAGGCGTTTCGCCGAGCAGTTGGCGTGCTTCTTCCACAGGCCGACCGACGCGCGCCGCTGTTTCAGGTTTCCGAGCTACATTCGTCGCTTATGTCTGCGCTGATTACGGGCTAGATTGTGGCGTTAGCGATTGGTTCGTGGCTTTGCGTGGAGCTGTGTTTGATTGACCAGATCCGTGTGCGAGTGCGTTCCTCTTGGTGCTTTTCTTCTCTTCTCTGCTGGTCCGAGGCTCTGAGCTAGTGTGCTTTGCTTGCTTGGGAGTCGGGTGTCTGAGTGCCGTTTTCGGCCACTGCATTTGGGCTGTATGTGTTTCTCAGTTTCTCTGCTGCTACCCTCTCGTCTCTTGTGGTGGGCTGGGCAGCTTACAGCTTTGTTTTACCACTTTGGAAGCTAATGCTGTCAACTTGTTAGACTATGCTCCTTTTGGCGAGAATACGGTTATTCAAACATGTTCTTCTATTTTTCTTTTACAAAAATAGAGTCGGTTGTGGTATACTGGTATAGATCTGTGTACTGATGGAAGCTCCTCTATTTACAGGTTCTAGAATTTTCAGTGTTGGGTGCTTTAGGCTACTATGGGCAAGTCACCGGGAAAGTGGATCAAATCGGTGCTTTTGGGGAAGAAATCTACCAAGTCAGGTTCTACCAAGGGGAATGAATCGGTAAGGACTGCCATAGAGTTGATTTGTTCTTTGGGTTAGTTTCCCCCGAGGATTTTCAGTTCATTTGTGCAATCCTTGTTTAGATTATTACCCCATGTACGCACTGAAGCTAGCTTTTGCAATTCTACTTAGTATTTGCTTCTGAGAAATAGTTACTATTTTTGCGCAATTCTTGTCGGTAGCTGTTTTTCTATGGTCAAGCTTTGAGGTTAATGCCATTTGTCCATAACCTGAATGCACACAAGGGCATCCGGTTTATATTTTCAGTAGCAGAGGTTGGAATTTCCTTTACTAGTAACTGTTCCTTACTGGATGACTCTAAAAACGTGCAAACTGACGCATGTCCTTGTAGTTTCCTTTTTTTTTTCCCTCCTTTATCCAGATTGTATATTTTGTTTCTTCCTTCCCCTTTCCCTGACCGTTGAACCATATTTTTTAGAAGGCTGATAACAACAGACATTCAACTGGGGAGGACCACACGTTATCTGAGAATTCTCCTGTGATTTCTGAGCCGGTACTAGTTAACGTCCACAAGAATATAGCTGTCAATGGGAAGGCTGAAAATGCCAGTGATAGGGCAGGGCAACAAGATCTGCAGAACCAAAGCATTGTTGAGTCCAAATCATCGGCTCCTTGTCAGCTGGGAGAAGATCAAGCTGCAGCAAAGGCACAGGCAGCCTTTCGTGGTTACCTGGTAATAGTTTTTTTCCCCCATAAACTGGTTCAATATTGTATCAGCAACTCTCTGATGCATCTGCAGCATTCTGCCAGTGTTACTCATAGTTTCACCGAATGATTATATGGAACCACTCGTGTGTGTGTGTGTGCGCGCGCGCGCGTTTGAATGGAAATGGCAGCGCAAATCTTAAATAAATTGATGAGCTGAGTGGTTGACTTGATTGTACCTTATCATTGGTCATTGTTAATTACTATTACCTTGGGAGATTACAGAAGCACCCATCATAGTGTCCCAGACTCCGATTTGATGGCTATATTCACATTTCTGCATTTTGACTTGGATCCTGCGTATCATAAAACTATTTATTGTACAATTGTTTGGGTAATTGAGATGCCATCCTGCAATGTATTCATTTCAAGTTTAATACTGAGTCTGTAGGCCTGTAGCAAGACTAATGTTGCGATATTTCTAGTGCAGGCACGAAGGTCATTCCGTACATTAAAAGGTATCATAAGACTTCAGGCACTGATTCGAGGGCATCTTGTAAGGAGGCAGGCTGTATCAACCCTTCGTACAACATGGTTGATTGTGAAGTTTCAGGCTCTAGTTCGTGGAAGAAATGTTAGACTCTCTGGCGGTCACATGCAATTCAATGTGAAGTTTGGGCAGCCTAACTTTGGGGTAAGTTTCTTTGTTGAGCACACATTTACATTTTGTTTGCATCCTTATTCTTATTTTAAGTCAGTGCGGTGTTTGTTGCATATGGTTCTATGCAACATTGCTGTTTAATATCCTTCTATGAAATTTTGGGAAAAAAAGAAAATATGTTGCTTGTACTTTTCAGGGTGTTAGATCGTCTGATGCATGGAAAGAGAAGCTGTCTTCAAATGCTTATGTTCGGAAGGTATTCTTTTTTCAAATATTACTAATGGATTGGTTATATAATATCCTACAAAAACGGCATTTGTCTTGTTCCTCTTTTTTTTATAAGGGCATCAGCAACGTTTATTACCCACCAAGGCAACAAGGGTTGGCCCTATGTCTGTCGGCATGCCTAATAAAAAACCAACGTCATTCAACCACCAGCTCCTTTGACCCGTGGCATGGGCATCTACTGCACCAGGGGGAGAGATACAGTGGAAGATATATTACATGTTTTATATTTGTTATGATTTATGAACCTGTAGCAGCGCTGTTGTTGGCTTGAACTAATATTACTCAGTGGCAATCTGGACAATAGCTTCCTTATTGCCCTTTTCTGCAACATTGTTGCTGCCCTAAGAAATGTTAGCAATCCGTTGCGTTCCATTTACATTCCCTTCACATATTCCAAGGTTTTTCTAACTCATTTTCATATTCTGCAGCTTCTGTCTTCACCAATTGTGCTAGAACCTCTTCACTTCCAGTATGACAAGAGGGATCCCAATTCAACCTACAACTGGTTTGAGAGATGGACCATAGGATGCATCTGGAAGCCTGCTTTTCAACCCAAAAGAGTTGCTGATGGGAAACCAATGGTAAAGAAGGCTAGTTATGCAATGGAAACTGAATCAGCCAAGTTAAAGCGCAATATTCGGAAGGGTTTTGCTGTTATCGCTGGGAGTTTCCATACATCTGGTGAATCTGATAAAGTAAAGCGGAATCCAAAGAAATTTTCTAGCTTCCCTGCTGATTCAGTACCAGATAGCCAGTTATCTGAACTTGAAAAGGTTAAAAGGAACCTCAGGAAGGTAACTGATTCGATGGCTGAAGCCTCAAAGATATCTAGTTCCAGGGTTGATTCCTCGAAGGTATGTGATTCTATAGCTGATGTCCCAAAGGAATCTAATCCTGCGGCAGAAATCTCAAAGATACCTAGTCTCCTGAATGGGATCTCTGACCATCAAGGTATTCAATGTGAGAATACACGCGAGGCTTCCTTTCCTCTTGAAACTCAAGAATACTCTGACAATGATCATCTATTGCGATATTCAAATATGGATAGCTTGGACTTGGTACCTGGTTTGAAAAGTGATCAGGAAATTCAGCTGGATTCGGTTTCTGTAGGAGAAAATGTTGATGATCCCACTGTTGTTGCTCCAGCAGTTGAAGAAATGCCACTGCAAAACATTGATACTGAAGACAATGTTTTATGGAAGAAAGAGGAAGCAAGGTCCAAGGAAGAGCACCTGTCTAATGAAAGCCTTAGAACTAGCAAGAGGAAGTCTTCATTCCCCAACAAATCAGAATATGTAGAAAATGGGACTCACGCTGCTCCAGTTCAGCCAAGGCAGCCAAGCTATATGGCTGCAACAGAGTCCGCAAAGGCGAAATTGCGAGCCCAGAATTCACCCAGGCTGGATTCTGATTCATCAGCAGAAAAGAATGGTTTCACCCGACGCCACTCTCTTCCTTCCAGTACAAAGAGTAAGTTTGAACTCACTCACTGTGTTTACAGACAACATACGAGGAAGTGAGAGGGATGGTGTAAAAAAAGTAATCGATCTGTATTTTCTTCAACTTTCAAGTGATGCAATCATGCAAATGATAAGAATTAAAAAGAGGTGTTTCTCAACTGACTATAAGTTAATAGTCTTTTAAATTCAGCTTATCGGTTTATGGTATTCATTTTGCCATCATGTTCAGAAAGAGTTTATCTTGAATAGTTTGGAATATGAAGCTCAAATGGCTGTACTAACAACCTTTCTTTTGTTTTTTGGACATCCCTTCTCATTGTATTTTTTTTTACATCTGCAGGTAGAGCAATCAAAGCTGAATGGAAGCGCTGAAGAGGCAACCGATCTTCCACTTGAATTGAATTGTGCAGTGCTTTGAAACTTTGCTGGGAAGGGCGGGCCTGGTACAAGCGTTACCGCCTGTGACCGGACGGTCCCGGGTTCGAGTCGCGGTCTCCTCGCATTGCACAGGCGAGGGTAAGGCTTGCCACTGACACCCTTCCCCAGACCCCGTACAGAGCGGGAGCTCTCTGCACTGGGTACGCCCTTTCTGAAACTTTGCTGGATGAACTCGACCGATCTTTGTCCCTTTTAAGTCTCCTGCGATGTAAAGAGAGATGTTCTTGCTGTGTCGAACAACCTTGTGAAGTTGTGATTCTGGTTCAGTTTGCCGTAGGTTCATGTGCAACCACTAGTGCCTTCTGTTATTGTATATTGCACGATTCTTGTCGAAGGAACTATGCCTGTGTAAGCTGATGTTAGGACTGCATTAACTGAATAACATCATCCAGTTGGCCTTGCTGTTAACTTCAGTGTTTGGGACAAACTATCGATTATGAGAAAATTCAGAAATTTACAATCAGCCATAACAGAACAGTGATTTCTAGAACAATTTTCTTAAACAGAAATGGGTCCTGAAATGGACAGTCCTTCTCGGTCAATATAAATGTGATCAAATGTCTTGCATAGCTAAACAAAATTCTCCCCCAAAAAGCTTTATGCTAACAGGTTGCACCATATTAATCAAAATGAAACTTTTTAGCAGACGTGGACAATTTGGCCTCTCGATCAACTCCAAGTAAAAGACTTGTAAATCTGCCTTCGACGAAAGGAGCAAACGTGGCTGAAGATTGCGCATACACATCAGTTGTAGCGGTTGGCATTGTGGCATTACCATTGCTGTCTAGGATCATCCATGGTAGAATGTTGGCCAAACTCATCAGTTCCACTAATGCTACCATCATGAAGGCACTGTGTCACAGAATATGAAATTGTTCATAAATCTTTGAGCAAAATACATGACCGGTCTTTAAACTCGTGTTGATGTGTCATGTTAGTTGCCATACTCACAAAGTGCATCATTTTGACGTTTAAACTTGTCAAGATATGCCATACCGGACGTTTAAACGTTTAAGATGATTGTATTCGAAAGACCTGTCATGGTATTGATTTTTTTTAGCAAATAACCAAATATTGTTAGAGAAATTAAAGATCAAAATCTATTTTATGTGACTTTTCTTTGTTGCAAATGCATACGGAGTAATTACTACTTCCTCCGTGTGAAAAAGACTGCACATCTTTGTTCTTCAAAAGGTCAATCAATCAATTTTAAACGTAGCCACATCTATAAAAAGGTAATAATAATATTTATGATATCATATAGTAGATACTAGTATTAGATTAGATTAATCATGCAATTAATATATTTGTATAGCGACATGTTCCGTTCCCCTAAACGCACGTCGGCGCCTCGCCGGCGCGACGGCCGCAAGACTCGCAACCGCAGTTGCATTGCCCGCAAGCGAGGCGGTGCGTCCCGCCGCTAGCCTGGCGTTCGGCTCAAAGGCACAAGCACAAACACAACGGCGCAACGCAAGCGCGCGCTCTGCAACTACTAACCACGAAGAGGCGAGGGGCAAGGAGCAGAGCAAGAAGCCAAGAAAAGATGGCCGCCGCTGCCGCCGTCCCGGACGGCGTCTCCTCCTGCGGGAGCACCAACATGCGCCGCGCCGACCACCTCCCTCAGCTCCCGATCCCGCTGCCCTGCATGGGCGAGCCCACCGCCGCCTCCCGCGTCTCGCCGGGCTCCTCCCCGGCCCGCTCCGAGGCCTCGCGGGGCGCCCCTTGCTACAACGCCGACGCCGAGTCAGACCCAGAGGCATCGAACACCGCCGCCGCCGATCACTACCGCTGCTCATCCAAACTTCCCACAGCCTCCCGCCTACCTTCGCCGATGGAGCCCCACCTGCCTGCTGACCTCGCGCGCCTCCTCAAGACCCGACCGCTCCACGCCATCCTTTCCAACGCGTCCACCTACCGCTCCGCACGCCACCTATTCGACGCGGTGCCCCGCCCGACAGCCGCACTGTGCTGCGCTTTCCTCTCTGGTCTCTCAAAGCTCTCGCTGCACCAGGAGTTCATCGAGGTCGTCTCCTCGCTGCACCGCAGGGGTGGCGCCATCCCATCTGGCTGCATCCCGCTTGTCCTGAAGTCCTGTGCGCTGTCGGCAGCGTCCTGCCAGGGCAGGCAAACGCATTGCCATGCCCTTGTGAGTGGGATGCTAGGAGATGTGTTCGTGCAAACTGCTCTGGTCGATTTCTACGCCAAGAATGGGGACATGGACTTAGCTGTGATGGCCTTCAAGGAAATGCCGGTGAAGGACCCAATACCGATAAATTGTTTGATCACTGGGTACTCCAAATCAGGGGATGTGGAAGAGGCAAGAAGGCTTTTCGATAGTATGCCGAGAAGGACATCTGCTTCCTGGAATTCGATGATTGCCTGCTATGCACATTTTGGAGAGTTCCAGGAAGCATTTACATTGTTTGATCAGATGTTGCGTGAGGGTGCAAGTCCAAATGCTATCACTATCACAACGGTGTTCTCCATTTGCGCCAAGACTGGTGATCTTGATACTGGAAGGCGGGCAAGGGCGTGGATCAGGGAGGAGGATTTGCAGAACGTGATAGTCCACACTGCTTTGATGGAAATGTACATCAAGTGCCGTGCTATCGACGAGGCACGTCATGAGTTTGATCGTATGCCACGAAGGGATGTCGTAGCATGGAGCACCATGATTGCTGGTTATTCACAAAATGGGAGACCACATGTATCTCTTGAGCTGTTTGAGAGGATGAAGGCAACCAATTGCAAGCCAAACGAAGTTACTCTTGTTGGTGTATTGTCTGCTTGTGCTCAGCTGGGTTCTGATGATCTCGGAGAACAGATTGGTAACTATATCGAGAGTCAGACACTGCCACTAACCAGCTATCTAGGATCTGCTCTGATTGACATGTACACGAAGTGCGGGCATGTTGCCAGAGCTCGCAGTGTCTTCGACCGGATGGAACAGAAGGTGGTCGTTACATGGAACTCCATGATCAGAGGCCTAGCACTGAACGGCTTTGCAGAAGATGCAATCGCCTTGTACAGAAAGATGGTAGGAGATGGGATTCAGCCCAATGAAGTCACCTTTGTCGCGCTATTGACAGCATGCACGCATGCTGGCTTGGTAGACAAAGGCATAGAATTCTTCGAAGAGATGAAGAAGAAGCAACATGTCTCTCCTCAAGTTGAGCACTGCGCTTGCATAGTGGACCTCCTCTGCAAGTCTGGCAGGCTGTGGGAAGCCTACAAGTTCATCTGCGACATGGAAGTTGAACCAAACGCGGTGATTTGGAGCACGCTGCTCAGCGCCTGCCGAGTCCACTCGGACGTTGAGCTTGCCAAGCTCGCCGCGGGCAAGCTTGTGGCACTGGAGCCCAATAACTCGTCGATCTACGTTCTGCTGTCCAATATCTATGCTGACGCAGGGCTCTGGGGTGATGTGAGGGAGATCAGAGACCTGATGAGGAGCAAGAACTTGCAGAAGCTGTCCGCCTACAGTTGGATCGAACTAGACGGCGAGGTGCACAGGTTCCTGGTACAGGATACGTATCACCCAAGGTCAGCTGAGATTTACAACGTCGTCGATGGCCTGAGCTTGCAGTTGGAGAGGACTAGTCCTGATCATGAATTAATTTCAGAGGTTTGCTGATCAAATTACTATCATGTCAATTACAATACTTTCTTGCCAAATGTCAATGCAATTTGTCCTTTGTAGGAGTACAACTGTATAGAAGTGTAAGAGGTGAAGTGCCTCAGATATTCATGGTTTTTCCTTTTGTTTTCTTTCCTAGAGGTTTTCATGTCTCGGGGTTTTTTTTTTCAAAAAATCTAAAACTTACTTAGAGGAATATATCAAATCTGGGCCTTTGCCAACTTTAGGCCCAGCCCAGTAACAACTTTACTTAGCACCTGGGTGGCTGGGTCTCTCAAGCACGAGACGGCCAGAGCACCAGATTCCGTTCCCCTGAACCCGATCGAGATGGAGTCGGAAGCTGACAGGCCCGTGGCGCCGGCGCCGGCAGTCGCCGCGGAGACCAGCGACGACGCCATCCAGGAGGAATCTCCAGCCACGGCCCCTTCCTCAGAAGAGAAGCCCGGATCAAGGGCGGCGGCCTCGGCGCCGGAGGTGGAGGTGCAGCTGTTCCGGCGCGGGCGTCCGGTGGCCGTGTTCCGGTCGCAGCTGGGAGGGTATACGCAGGACCAGCTGGAGGTGGGCGACATCCTGGAGCAGCACGGCCTCAAGTCCGTCTTCGCCTTCGACCCCGCCGCCCGCAAACGCGGCGTCGCCATCCGCTTCAACCCCCGCAACGGCCGCTCCCTCCTCACCTACGCCCCTGGCTCCACGATCTTCCTAGACGGCGAGCCCAAGGTCATCTTAGAAGCAGCACCCACAAACACCACTGCACATCAATTTCGCCTCACCTTACTTGTTCCTTGATTTAGCATACCTTGTCGCCTATAAGGTTAGTATATGACAAATAGCCAATTTTCTCCTCATATCATGCGTTTGTATCTTTGATGATGGTCTAGGATTCTTTGCTGAAGCCCATCACGAAGATGGTGATTGGCGTCGCTGCTATGACTGTGGTAGCTGCAGTGCTACTGAAGCAGGCCAAGATGCCAGAGTGGCTTCAGTCATCTAAGCTTGGCAACGCGAGCTTCCCACCATGGGTGCTGGCTTGCATGGTCATCGTGTTCATGAGGCTTCGAAAGAGAACCAAGGATGTCATGAAGAAGTTTGGCTGGGCCTCATGAGGTAGCAACAGTTTTACCTTTATTTTGAAGAAATCTGAGTATACTTAAAGGCAAAGACAGAGGCAGAAGTAGTTGCCGTCAGAACTCTATGTTACTGTCAAAATTCAAGTTAATTGAATTGTAATAATTGCAGTCTATATTCTAATAGGAGGTGAAAAATTCGTTCTCAACGTTTTAAAAGTGTGAATGTGTGATATACAGTTCTGCACATCTCTTCTAAATTACCAGCACAATAATCAGTGGTTTTTGTGGTGGCATAGTGCTGTTATTTGATCTCTATCTAGTAGTACAAAGCAATACTCGTTCCCTTTTAAAATAAAGAGGAAAATTAAGTTTTCTCCATATATTTAGTTGTGGTATAATATATTTTAAAACTTATACTCTTAATACTAATAATTAGGGCCTCGCTGGATAGGTAGGTTCCTAGAGCAACCTCCTTGGCCCAAATATGTTCCTAATATTAGTGAGGGATTAGGGCATTACTTATGACTTTGAGCTTTTTTTATTACAAACTTCTGGACTGTTTGTGTGTGGTTATAAGCATGTTATGCAATGTGCTGCTTCCTTCAGTCAGCTTTGAGTATAAATCAAGTCCATCTCTGTGTTTTCGAACTAAATTAAGTTGTATTAAAAATTCTCTACGGGATGTAATGTAAGGCCGGTCTCGGTGGTAGTTTCATGTTCCATTTTCCAACACTCTCAAATGTTAGAAAACAGTGCAAAAAAGTTTCATCCCCATGAAACTTTTATTATCTCTTTTGTTATAAATACAGTGACATGTCAGTATATTTAATGCCTATAAAACTCCCACTGAGATTGACCTAAGTATTGATGGCTATCACACTACTAAGGGCTTGTTTAGTTTCCAAAATTTTTTGTGCAGTACCCATCACATCGAATCTTGCGGCACATGCATGGAGTACTAAATGTAGACGAAAAAAAACTAATTGCACAGTTGGGTGAGAAATCGCGAGACGAAACTTTCAAACCTAATTAGTCCATAATTAGACACTAATTGTCAAATAAAAACGAATTGCTACAGTAGCCAAAACCCAAAAAAAATTTGGATCTAAACACGCCCTAATCTGTTACTTCCAATGAACCATCAAAATATTACACCCCCACCTGTAACACGCGGCGTCCAGTTATGTTCGTAGAGTTAATGTATTGGAAAGAGCGTTTGATTCGACAAAGTGTTGTAGAATCCCTGTCCTAGTATACAAGTTGTACCATCTCTAATTCAAAGACAAAAAACTTATTTAATTCTCTCTTAACACTAGTACTACGACATCAATGCACGTGTATATAGGGAGAGCACGTCTTGTATTATGGAACTTAAATAAGAAATGTTTACGTCTTATATATTAGGACAGAGGGAGTAGTATGTTGGCAATGTTTGATTTCCCCCCTTTAACCAAACAGGTGCATCTCTTCCATTTTTTTTCCCGATCATTCACGAGAACTGCATATCTTTATATTAAAAAAAATGGGCAAGAACCCTTACAACACAACACAGACCTTTGTTTCTAAGAAACTCCCTATTCCTGGCCATTGATCTTCTATTATCCCTTTTTTAGATGCCATGGAAATCCTTTGTGTGTCTCATATCCTTTTGCATATGATCAAATACACTCCTAATATTAATGATGAGTTAGCACATTACTATTGAGTAATGATGCTGAGCTTTTTTGTTACAAACTTTACTTAAATAAACTTTATTATTATTATTACTACTACTTTTATGCATGCCCTACATTCTTTTTTCTAATCCTCCTCACATTCACTTGATGTCTAGACCTACCACTGCATAAGCTCTCGTGTCCAGCTTGTTGCTTGCATGAGACTATGAGAGTCGAGCTCTCATTTCTCTCATCTACGTCAGCATTTGCTTGGCTATAATATCATTATTGTACCTACTATTATATTGATATAAGCATGTTATGCAATGGGCTGCATCCTTGATGAATGCCATCACAACTTTGTACTTTTAATATAAATCAAGTCCATCTGTGTGATTTTTATTTTTTTTAAGATGTCACCGGAGGGGTGAGAGCTCCACCGAATAGTTTTCCATCGATTCCGGCAAGCCGGTGGATTGAGGGTGCACAAGCACCTAATGGGTCGGGAGACCCATTGTCATCGAGGTTACATTCTTAGGGGATAGGGAGAGATTAATTCATTACAAACATTTCACACCATTTGTCGACTATCTATGGGTCATCCACTTTTAGCCGGAAGCTCTAAAGTCGACAAGAATCCTTGCAAGCGGCCAGTAGGCGCCGCGGCAAGGCTGGAAATCTCCCAACAGCATAGAAGAATCATCGTCGAGAAGAACTTTGGGGGACACCTGCCGGCTTGGGCATTTCCCAAAGTTGATTAACGACTGGGAGTTGAAGATTGCGCCAACCGAGGTGGTTCCAGATGGCCTTGGCAACCGAGCACTGGAAGATGAGATGGTCGCAGGATTTGTCCACATAGCTCACAGACGTCGTCATCAAGGACATGTTTTTTTGTGTGTACAAGTTCACTCTGCACTGGATTCTTTCTTGTAGCAGCAACCACCCGAAGAAATGTACCCTGAGAGGGGCACGGCTGCCCCAGATGAAGTTGTATATCCTGCTGCTTTCCCCAGAATGTGTTGATTCCCGGTAGCCGCTGGTGTCCAGCTTGTTGGACGGCCCAACGAACTTGCTGGACCGCACGTCCGGAATCGGAGCCTCCACTTCGTACATCTCGCCGGCGGCCTGGTTGGACAGCCTTGGAACCAACATATAGTGGAGAAGAAAAAAAAGAAAAAAGTCCATATTATCTCTATCAATTTTCGTGAAAGTTCACTTTTGCTTCCTGAACTCCAAAACCGAGCAAAACACCTCCCTCAACTTTTAAAACCATTTAACTTACCTCCTTGGCCCTGTTATAAGCAATTTTGAAGACGGTTTTGTCTTTATTTATTTATTTATTTCGGCTGAATCTTTGAAAAAGCATAGTAAATCACAGAAAAATCATAAAATGGAAAATCCAATTTTGGACTTCACATGAGTAGATATACATAGTGAACATATAATATGGTATGCTTTAGTACAAAGTTTTTGATGTGGCTTTAGATATATGTTTTTCTATAATTAAATAGAATAATTCATAGCTGTAGTTTCTATGGTCCAATTGTGATAAAATTTTTATGGTGGGCTACTTATTGTATGATTGAACTGTAGTAAAAATTTCATACTCATTGGATCATATATAACTTAGTTATAGATTTATTTATATTTAACAAGCATAAACCTAAATAAAATCTATAACTAAGTTATACATGATCCAATGAGTGTAAAATTTTTACTACAGTTTAAACATATAATAATTAGCCCACCATAAAAATTTCACCACAATTAGACCATAGAAACTGCAGGTATGAATTATTTTATTTAATTACATAAAAGTATAGATCTAAATTTACAACAAAAACTTTGTACTAAAGCATACTATATTATATGTTCACTGTGTAGATCTATTCATGTGGAGTCCAACAAAATTAAATTTTTTTATTTTATATTTTTTCTGTGATTTACTATGATTTTTTAAAAATTCAGCCGAAATAAAAAAAAACCGCCTTCAAAACTGCTTATAACCGGGTTAGGGAGGTGAGATGAACTGTTTTAAAAGTTGAGGGAGGTGTTTTATCCGGTTTTGGAATTTAGGAAGGAAAAATGAACTTTCGAAAAAAAAAAATTGAGTGAGATAATGCGAACTTAAAAAAACGGGGCGTTGAAAACCCTCCAAAAAAAAAAAAACCCTAATCCTTTCGTCCCTCATGGCGGACGCTGACGCCGCGCCGCCAATGCCGCCTCCGGAGGTAGTAGCCCCCAAAGAGCATCCCGCGGCCGCCGATTCCGCCGTCGCCGCGCTGCAGGAGGAGGCCGCGACGACCGAAGTCGATAACAGGCGGGAGCTGGAGGAGGTCAGCGCCGACGCGGAGGCGAACGGCACCGGCGAGGATGCCAAGCGCCCGCGCGTGGACGGCGAGCCCGACGCCGCCACAGGGGTTGAGCAACAGAACAATGGGTCCTCCGTGAATGTGGAGCCCGTAGCTGCGGAGGATAAGGTTGCTCTGACCGATGTCGCAGCGATGGATGGTGATAATGGCACGGCCGCTCCTGCTCCGGATTCACAGGCGGGTTGTAATGAGAAGCCGCTTGAAGCAGCAGCTGAAGCTGCACAGCAGGAAGGTGATGCAGAAGCTGCTGCACAGGAGATTTCTCGTAAGATCGAAGTGCCCAACAGCAAGATCGGTGTCCTTATTAAAAAAGCTGGCGAGACAATCAGGAACTTGCAAAGGAGCTCGGGTGCAGAGATGCAAGGCTCCGTTTGACTTATCCCATATTCGGCTTGTTTGGCTTGTTTTTTCAGTCGGAACTTTTTTTTTCTCACAACAATTTAGGCAGAACAATATTTTTCAGACAGTTTCAGTCAAGATTCAGCCAGCCGAACGGGCCCAAATCACTAATTTCGGCGATGTGGACTCAAATGCCCTGACTCGATCGGTTGAACTAGTTGGAAAACTTGGAAGCGTTGATAAAGCTGAGCAGCTTATTAAGAGTGTCATAGCTGAGGCTGAGGCTGGTGGTTCCCCGGCCTTAATAGCTAGAGGCAGGGGCGGATTCACACCCCGGGCTAGGGGGGCTGCAGCCCGGGGTGGCGCCCAAAAATACAAGGAGCAGCTCTTCAATGAGCAGCCCAAAACAACATGTATTGTACTATTATTAGTATATGGATGCATGATTTTTAGTGGTAGAGATTATTTAGCCCCCCCTGGTGACTCGTCTCTGGATCCGCCCCTGGCTAGAGGATTTGGAAGTGGACAGCCTGGTTCAGAGCAATTTGAGATGACAGTTCCTAATAACAAGGTCGGTCTCATTATCGGAAAAGGGGGTGAGACAATTAAAGGCATGCAGATCAAATCTGGTGCTCGTATTCAGTTAATACCCCAACATCCTCTAGAGGGTGTTACATTGACTGAAAGAATTGTACGTGTTACTGGGAATAAGAAGCAGATTGAAGTTGCAAAGGATTTGATCAAGCAAGCTATGAATCAGACATTTTCAAAGCATACAAACCAGTCTGGCGGATATGGTCCACAAGGTTACCGCCCTCAGGGTCATGGTGCAGGTTCTCAGTGGTGATTTTTAATTTAAGCTGTACTGAAAGTTCTCTACAAGATGTTAACTATATTAACTATTGATGGTTATGAGTTATGACACTGTGTTTATATGTTCCTTTCTTTCCAATTTACCATCAAAATATTACATTGCCGCCTGTAAAATTTGTCCTTCTTATTTCGACCTTGTGTTTTAGACTACGTAGGCAACAGGTCTGAGACAAGAGTAGTATATCTGTATATGTGGCTTCATCAAAGCCAAAGTCAAAATAAAATACATCATCCTTCACTGGGAACTACAAAACCCACCACCCAAAAAAAACTACAATTAGTTAATAAGGATTAGGCCAAACAGGTGCAGCTCTGTTTGCCTTGCCACATGATTGTCCTGAGGTTTTTGTTAGGCTGCCCTGGAAATCCACAGCATGTGCTTTTGCTTTTATGGTTTATGCAGATGATCAACATGACAGATCAGCTAATACACTTGCATTTGTATATGCTGTTCTTACATATTTGTATCGAGCTTTATATGTTATTTTTATTAATAATCAGATGAAGTTGGGAAGATTTGATTGAAGCGTCAACATTGGCACCTATAAATGTGAATGGATCGTCAAGATTGAATTTAGGACAATTCACCAAACAGATAAAATATCACTAGTCTACAGGAGCACACTCCACCCTTTGAAGATTATACCTATTTCATAGTATCTCATTATAATCTCCTTGTTCAAGACCTTGGGCCAAACAGATAAAAGATCACCAGTAATCCCTACGTGAGCACTCCCCACCCTTGAAATGATGAAACCTATTCCTATCTCTCATTACAATTTCCCTGTTGAAGACCTTAGATATCAATTTGGTGTAATCATGGCAGTCCCTGCAGACTCTTACGGCCTGTTCGGGAGGCCGTATCGTATCGTGGATTATTTACTGCTGGCTGGTTTGGTGTGAGAGAAAAACACTGTTTCCGGCTGAAAATTTACGATCGTTTACGAGCAAGCGAACATGCTGGTTCTTCACAATCCTAATTTCCACGTCTTCTGGCAAGGCGATCAACCCAAAGGCCAGTGCTAGCTTCTCACTGTGTAAGGAGATGGCGCCTTCTTTCTCCTCTTCCTCAATATCAAATAAGACCTCTCTGGTGTTCGCAGTGTATCCTTGCAGTCTCAGCCTCCGATTCATCTCCGCAAGCATCAGCTCGATCTCATTGTATCTTGGGTGTGACTTGCTTCCAGCAAAGAACTCGTGTACCTCGCCATCAACCTCAATAGTGCTCCACCCAGGCACCTTCACTCCCTTGGCCTTCATCATGCCTCGAACCCTGCAGACGCCCTTGCAATTATGTGATTCCGCATAGATGTTTTTTTCTCTCTTAAATACACGAAAGATTTGCGTATCATTGTAATTAAGAAGAAGAGTTTAACCATACACACGACACGTTTCTAATGAGCGCCCTAGGAAGTCTTACAGTTGTGACTGGACCTTCTTAGCAGACTGTTTCGAACTTCGATATTACATAAAAGTAAACCACCGAATTAAGAGCAGTACAGTAACCTACTGTGGCAGAACCTCCTAAGTTATAGGGCCCACATGCACCTGTCGCTGTCCGATGACCTTTGACATTTATGCATACGTTTCCAATAACTTAAAAAGACTGTCGGGTGTCCTCGGGGAACCCCGAATCATCCACGATTTCCGAGCAGGATCACGTTACAGAGTCATTGCAGTATTACAACATTTATTCAAAAATCAATACCAGAGTAAAAACAGCGGAAGTCTTACGATAACATAGTTTATAAACCAGTTGTTTCAAACCTTACGAACTAAGTTCGATAATTATTACAAACCATAGTAGTAGTGGAGTGGCATAATTAACATATACATGGCACATAAAATAAACATCCTGCCCAAGGATCACACATTTACTTCTCATCGTCAGAACGAACGATAGTCATACAGCACGATCCAAAACAGATCTGCTCATGAGGCTCACCTGCAACAAGGGGTCAACGAACCCTGAGTACAAAAGTACTCAACAAGACTTAACCGAAATAAAACTGATAGAATTCAGGAATGCCGGCTCATGGGATTTAAGGTATGGCTTTAACAATAATCAAAGTTCTTTTGCGTAAAAGCTCTTTAACAAAATTCTTTAATACCAAGGTAAAACTTTTTAAGTATCATATATGAATCTGCCATGATCCGTAATGAGAACATGAACTTCATATCAATCTTTTTCGCAAACCTTTCTCAAGTTCCAGTTATTAATACTACGATGATAAACAGTGAGTTGAGTCTCCATAATCGAGGAGCAACGATGATTCGAACCGATTAAACTCAGCTGGGAATTCCAGACCACACGACATATGCAGGTCCCCGACCTACATATATCAACCTACTCTCGAATCTTCTAAAGCAAGAACGGGTCCGCGCCACCCGAGAATACAGTACTCCACCAATTCAGCCCATTGCCACGTGGGTACACGCTATTCCCGCCATCTCTCCACTCCCAGTGCGCGAGTAGCCATTCTCGTAATAGAATTGCCAAGTTCAGGCTTACCGGAGTATGTGGTTAGTACTACAAATTCTCACCTCATGCAATTCAACAACGGATGTGCCTTAATCGACACAGGCGGAAAGAACCCGCTCACAAGACCTCTATGTCTTGTGGCTCACACACACCGAGTCCGCCCGGTCTAGATTTATTACTCCATATTCCCATATCACATGATAACATAAGTAACCAGGGTTCCATTTGAAACTTGCATGTGACAGTTAATCACCTGACTTCATCGTTCTACGCATAGCTAAGCAAAAACTAGGCATATATGAATTTAAAACTGGTAATATGGTAAATATGGAATAACAAGGTTGGTAATGCACCAATTAGGCTCTTACTTAACTCCTAATCACTTAATGCAGTAACGGAAAGCAAAAGCAAAATTAATTTGTAAAACACAAGGTAGGGTTGTATGCATCCGGGGCTTACCTTCGTTGACGGAAAAGTCCGGTTCCTGCGACGTTTCACAAGTATTCGATCCGACCTCAATAGACGGATTAACCTCCTCAACAACTTGATTAACTACCACGTGTTCACCTTCGTTCACTACACGTAATAACAATGCCATGTTTAATATGATGCGGAATATGAAACATGATGCTTGATGATGGATGCAAAATTAATAATTTGAATACAACTTTCCTTCGCGGTACAGTTGCAAGTCAAACAACTAAATCTTTTTCGTAACACATACATCAATTGCCAAGGATCATTATCAACTAATGACCCAAGGTCATCACTCAATCCAAAATTTCAAACAAAACCTAAATCATTAAAGGTTACTATTTGCTTTTATGAATTAATTATTTAATTCAAAATTATGAAATAAATTAACTTATTCTAATTGAGCTCAAAATTTTTGTAAATGTTCATTACATGATAAGTAAGTGGCAAAACAAATTTCATAATTTTTGGACAATTAAATAAGCCTAGAAAAATCATGGAAATCCATTTATTAATAAATTGAGCAATTTTTATCACATTCAAAAATTACTGAAAAACATTATTTCGTATTTTTCTTAAATACTATACATCACAGAGAAGTCACACAAAATTTTTTATAATTTTTGGAG
Organism: Miscanthus floridulus; assembly: GCF_019320115.1. Taxonomy (NCBI): domain Eukaryota; kingdom Viridiplantae; phylum Streptophyta; class Magnoliopsida; order Poales; family Poaceae; genus Miscanthus; species Miscanthus floridulus. The sequence goes on along the minus strand of NC_089585.1, from coordinate 104,153,004 downwards.
CTCTAAATAAATCTACACAAAAATAACAAAAACAGATACTATTCATTCAAATCTGAAAATAGAAAAATCCATTTGAACGCTGAGTCACTGACAACGGGTCCCACCTGTCATCCCTAACCTCGCGCGTTTGACTACGACGGCGACGGTGCTGACCGGCGTAAACTCGTCGACGGTGAATCCAACGGCGACGGCTAAAGCACCAAAATGATCACCAAGACTAGGCGCATCGATTAACGTCCCTATCAGCCTTGATTACGGTCCTATACTAGCTCGTCGTCGGCCATGGCGGACGTGGTGGCACGGCAGCGCTACACCGGCGACGTGAGACCTATACAGCTTAAACAGAAGGCCTATGAAGCATCAGCAGCTCATCCCAAACACGACTGAGCAGAGCACGAGGCCAGAGGAGCAACGGAGAGGTGGGTCGACGTTCCGAACAAGCACGACGGAGCAGATCGTCGTCGGTGGCGATGTTCCGGGAGCTGTGGTGATCAAAATGAGAAATCAAAGGGTCAGGGAGGACTACATCATCGTGGCGAAGCTGAAACAAGACTCAGCAGGGGCAGAGGATCACCGTAACACGCTGGCCACGGCGAAGCGCTCGCGACGGGGACGCTGCCGGCCACGAGGAAGAAGAGCGCGCACCGTGAGTTCTCGGCGAATACAGGCGACCAAAGTTGGTTGGCTGGGTGCGCAAGGAATAGGCGAAGCTGGGATAGGCTTTGCCGAGACGGCAACGGCGCTAGGTCGACGGCGAGAGCTCGACGGAGCTACGGCGGCGGTGACTGAAAAACAGAGGAGAAGAGAAAGCGAAGAACGGCGATGGTGGCTGGCTTATAACGTGACCAAGGAAGCGCAAAGAAGCCACGCGGAAGCCTTCGCGCGTGCCAACGCGATGCCCAGACGGCCACGCGCGCGACTGGAAGCTAACCGAAGCTCGCCGGCGGTGTAGCGCAAGCGGTGAACACTGTTCATCGAAATTACAGAATTGTCATTCGCTAAATTTCACAAATTACTCCCAAATTTTCATAACAACTCAAAAATCTTCAAAAACAAAAGTTGTTCAAAATCAAAAGTTCTACAACTTTGCTTCTATAACCATCTCCTAATTCGGTCTAGATTTTGAAATGAACTTTTGAATTTGAATAGAGAAATTTAACGAATTACGCCTTTTTTAATTATTCGAATTTTTTCTAAACAACTTGAAAAACTCCAAAAACAAACTTTGTATAACTTGCCAAGCTCTACACTTTTGCTTTTGGGCTCAACCCCAAAATATGCTTAAATTTTGAAATGAATTTTCAGGGTAGGATTTAAATGCTGAAAATCAGGGTTTTCTTGAAAAATTCAAAATCCACAAACTTTGAACTTAAGTCAAACAATACAATTCAACACATACCACATGAATATAAACTTGTTTTAGTGTATGCATCTCAAAGTTTTTAATATGACCAATTGCCTTGCAATGCATATGATGATATGGCAATTTTAGTATGTTAAACACCCGAGGTGTTACACCTACGGAGCTGGGCGTCTCCGCTACTGGCCGCGCGACCCTGCTCCGTCATCCGACAAGAGTCTTCTACCAGTCCTAGCATTGGTCGCCGGGAACAGCGCGCCCAGTGCTTCGACTTTGCTCGACGTCAAGTTCCTTGCGAATAAGTCGTCGTATGCTCGCTTGGAGGTGGATGGGATTGGAGCTGCTGGCGCTACAAAGCCCATCCTCTGCATGAGGAGCACCTCGCCCCGCTTGGAGGTCGGAATGTCAACTCGATTGTCAAGAGCTTGTCTAATGCATATTTGTCCAAGTCAACTCTGTTATGAATCCTAGAAGCGTTGAGTAGAGCTCCCCACACGCCTTCGTGTGGCTCCATTGGCATGGCCTTGATGATATTGATGGCGTCGTCTAGACGCCCTGCTCGTCCATAGAGGTCAACCATGCAGCCGTAGTGTTCTGGCCAAGGATCAACTCCATACTTGTCCATCGAGTCAAAACATGCTCATCCCTCGCCTACCAACCCAGCCATAGAGCATCCACCGAGCACTGCGACAAAGCTGACACCATTAGGCTGTATTTCCGCACTCTCCATGCGCTTGAACAGCTGAAGGCGCCACGGGAGGACGAGGCGCGCATAGGGGAGGTGGTTGGAGGAGGCGAGCAAGACGAGGAAGGCGACGGGGAGGCGAGGCGGCCCGAGACGAGGAGGTGCGTGTGGAGCACGCGGAGGTGGGGGTGTTAGACCTAAAGCAGGATCTCTAGGTATAGAACTAGCATGTCTACTTGCTTTTAAATAAAACCGTAAGTTCTAGAATATCTACTAGTGCAGTAGTAGTAAATAGAACGAGAGAGAGAGAGAGAGAGGGGTGAAGAGTGCAAACCTTCGGCCGCCTTGGATGAAGATGGGCTCGCCATCGCAGTGCTTGGCGATAATCCGGTGGCGGTGTCGAGTCGAAGGGCGGCGATGCAGTAGCGGTTGCAGGGTAGCCCGGCGACATAGCAACCCCTCGGTGTAGATGCCGAGGCGGTGGCGGCGCGGCTGGTGGCTTTCCGTCACTAGCTACACCCCTCTAGATCGGATTAGGGATTTCGATGGAGAATTGTAGCTCGGCGAACCTCGTAGGTAGAGCCATAATCCCCATCTCTCTTTATAGTGTTGTGCGACATGGGTCCACCAACCATATTAGGGTTAGACGCTCCCGATCAAGGCGCAGATCCAAGACCTAATATACCGGGTGAGATCAAAACAGCTGGGACGCCGCGGCGAGTGACGGGAGCAGCGTGGCCGGGTCACGGGGACGGAGCAGCGGTGGGCGGTGGCATCATGTTGGAGTTGGACTGGTCCATGCTTGTTTGGTGGTCGGACCGTCGGGTGCCCGTGCGGCCGTGCCTGCTATGGAGAGCTGCTCTGTCCGCTCGACGTCCACGTCCTCCAAGCGCGTCCGTCGCTGCAGCAATGCAGGCTCGTGCCGCCGGCGGATGCGCAACGGCCATCAGCAATTGACGATGCGACATGTCGCCGTGACTTCGAAGGATGCTGGAGGTGCATCGGCTGTGCAGAGACGAGATTTTCGGTCACTCCTGCAAGACGGGTCCGTTTGACGCCTTGGCCCCGTGGGAGCCGGGAGGTGGTCTGGCGCGGGACGTGAGGCGGTGCAAAGTTTGGCCGGCGCGCTGTCTGTTTGCTCTGCTACGCGCCCACGCCTACGCGTGGCGAGCGCCTACGTCCCATCGTTGTACTACACCAGCCTGGATGAGAGCTGTGGATCGCTCGTTGCCCACCATGTCATCGGCAGCGTGATTTGGTGCCGAAATCCTGTGAGCTTGCGTTCATGCACAGCACAGGCGGGTCGCACATGATATGAAGAGCAGGTGAAGTCAGATCAGGCGCGTGATTATTCCTGTGGCACGCTGCTGAAAGAACAGTGAAATCCGGTGCATTACCGGACAAGGCTCTGCAGGGCTTAGATTGTCGATTTCACATTGCAAACTGCGGCAAGGTCTAACATGTACTAGTCTGTAGATTATTCCTTTTCTTTATTAAACAAAAAAATGGTCATGGAAAACATGCATCGAGGTTTCAAGGGGGGAAAAAAAGAAAGTTGAGAATCATGCAAAGAAAGAGCAAGAGGGCCAGAGGGGTGTGCAAGGCCAAAGCAGATGCTCTCTGAATCCCTGTCACCCTGCAAGATCAAAAAATTAGAATGGGCAAACTGCACTGAAAGCTTGCAAGGGCTGCCACCTACTGCATCTACAAGACGGAAACGCCACTGACATGAGTCCGACAAAGTTGTTTTCTTGTGGGGTTAGCCCACTCGAAATGCATCTCTGAACCAAACAGTATAGTACACACAAGTACAGTAAACACGCCAAGTCCTCATCCAAAACGAAAGAACTGGTGCTCAAATAAAAAGAAGAAGGAAAGAACAAACCCCCATGTGACAGATTGCATTGTAAAAAACTGCTGTGTTGCATTGCAAGCTCCAATATTAATCTTTCTGATTTTGTCTAAAACGATGAAACACTTCACAGAACTACAATGTCCTTTCTTTCTTTCTTTCTTTTTCTTGAATATGCAAAAGGTTCGTGCACCATTGTATTAATGTAGAGAAAGTTTAAACGTACAACAACACACCTTGTGTTACCAGGCGCTCTGGTGTGTGTGTGTAAAAGGTTACAATGTCCTCGTTTACTAACATATGTTGTATCAAGTATTGACACTCTTTTAATTTGTGAGCATCTTAGGTGAACACTTGAGTTTGATCCATGCGAACAAGATAACATGAGCTGTTTGTACAGATAAAAGGAGAACAGCTTGGGGGCACTCTGCAAGATCAATCCACAGGATGGCACCTGCTATCTTGCAGGGGTTGCCATCGCCAACAGACCAACCGCAGCTTCTTTGACAGGGAACCATCTGCATCTGGTGACGCGAGCGTGAAGAGAGGGCGGTAAACGGGAGGCAGGCCGAGCCTTTGGCAAAGGAGCGATGCGCAGCGCTGCTGCTATTCGAGGCAAAAATGCCATGGCCTCAAAGCGAGTTTCGCCGGAGCACTCATTCCGGCCTTTTTCCCATAAATGGTGAAGCAAGACAAACCTGATGCACTGTACATGTACCCACCGATCTCTCGGTTGCTTCCTCCACAATTAACTTCTTTATTCTTGCCTTCGCCTTATCGGTTTCACAGGAATGGCAGCGCCCACACCAGATCACTACAAAAGTTCACGTGCAACCTCTCATTGAACGTATTAGACAAAGGTTACCCAAATAAAAAGAAAGATGGATAAACAAAGCAGGACGTCTCACTCTAGTAACTTCAGTCCTCTCCTCCATGCCAACCTACCACCTCACAGTGTTTCTCTTGGCGGCATGGGCTAAGAGGAAGATTGACAAAATCAGGAGATCTTTTTTGTGGAAGGGGAAGAAGAATGCCAATGGTAGACACTGCCTGGTTAACTGGTCAACAGACCAAAGACCTTGGTGCCTTAGGCGTGCCTGACCTTGATAGATTTGGGAGAGTCCTCCAGTTGTGCTGGCTTTGGCAAGAATGAGTGGAGGACTCTAAGCCTTGGATTGGCTCAGAGCTTTCATGTATTGATGTTGATCGTCTCATCAACTCCTCAATCAACATAACTTTAGGTGATGGTGCAAAGACTCAGTTTTGGCACCGTAATTAGCTTGAAGGAGAAGATCCAAGGTACCTAGCCCCGAATTTGTTTCGGCTTGTTTCAATGAAAAACCGAACAGTGCAACAAGAACTCCGGAACAACAATTGGATGCGCTCGCTAAGAAGAAAAATCACCTCGGCTGTCCACATAGAGGAATTTGTGTCCCTTTGGATACGAATTCAGGACGTGCACCTGCAGCAGGGCGTTCAGGACTCCATCACCTGGCAATGGACCCAGGATGGGACTTACTCCACCCGCACAGCTTACAGAATTCAATTCAAAGGCTCGCTCGTCCTGTTCCGTACTGAACTCATTTGGAAAGCACAAGTGGAGAACAGATGCAAGATCTTCGCCTGGATTTTGCTTCTTACGGCGCACAACCTACAAAAGAGAGGGTGGCCACACCAAGAACACTACGTGCTATGCAACGATCCCTTGAAAACCGGCCTCCACCTATGTTTATGTTGCCCTTTTGCTAAGACGGGTTGAGATCAAATCCTCTTTTGAGAAAACTTCACTCAGTTGCCACAACAACCCCAGCCAGACCCCATCCATACCAGAGCATGGTGGGAAGAGGCGGCAAAGAAAGTGCCGAAATCTGAACGTAGACGACTAAACAGGGTAATAATCTACACCTTTGGGAATATTTGGATAGAGAGAAATAGGAGAATTTTCAACAACGAGATAGAAACGGTGCCGCAAGTAGCCGTAAGGATAAAAGAAGACATAGAGCAAAGGAAGAGAACACTCGCTTATGTTTGGCTGCTGTTTCCCCTGGGGGGTGTTTCCCTCTTATCCCTGCTTCGGGGGCTTTAAACCCTCATCTGGAGTGTCTTTGCTTGTGCATAAACTCTCTTTCCTTATCTTAATTGAAAGACAGAGCTCCCGCCATTGCGTTAAAAAAAAAAAAGGAATGGCAATGCGTTGCTGGAAGCTGAGGCGAATTCTCTTCTCTTCTTCCTTTTTTTTATTCCACCGGAGTTTCACCGGAGCCTGAAAGGACAGAAAAACACACACACACTGATGGTGTATCGAGATGGTATACTTTCAAGACAGGGACAGATGGAAAATACTGCTTGAAAATTCATCTAATTCAGGACCGTATGAATGGTATCATGGTATGAGAAGAGAGTCCATCGTAAATTAGACTCAGGGTCGTACATAATTACCAGCAGAAAGATCCCCGTTTGTCACTGGGGTAGCGGGGTGTAAACGCTGCAGATCATTCAGTCTGGAAAAAACAGGTAGATAACTAGAATATCATCATGTGTAAAAACATAGGCCTGGTTTAGTTTAAAAAAAATTTCACCCCAAACTATCACATCGAATCTTGCGGCACATGTACGGAGTATTAAATATAGACGAAAAAAACTAATTGCACAGTTTGGTTGGAAATCGCGAGACGAATGTTTTAAGACTAATTAGTCTATGATTAGCCATAAGTGCTACAGTAACTAACATGCGCTAATGATGGATTAATTAAGCTTAATAAATTCGTCTCGCAGTTTCCAGGCGAGCTATGTAATTAGTTTTTTTTATTAGTATCCGAAAACCCCTTCCGGCATCCCCGAAACATCCGATGTGACATCCAAAAATTTTCATTTCGCGAACTAAACACAGCCATAAATTCATATCAGTGTGGAACTGTGGACTACCCTGCATGGTGCTAGAAGAATTTATCGCTGATGAACAGCGAATTACCAGCCCGACCAACAGCAGGGAACTTGACGCCGAGCCATGTGGCAGCTCTGGACGAGCTGTTCCCAGCGACCAACAGCAGGGTTGGTAGAAGAGCGCTCTTCTCGGATGGCGGAGTAGGGTCACGCAGCCAGCAGCAGAGAAGCCCAGCTCTATAGGTCGCTACGGTGTTCTTTATTAGGTTGTTTACCATTTATGTAATATCGAAGTTTGTAACAGTCTGCTAGTCCAGTGTAAGACCACGTAGCGTGCTCATTAGAAGTGTGTCGTTTGTACGGTTAAACTCTTCTTCTTAATTATAATGATACACAAATCTTTTGCGTATTCGAGAAAAAAAAAATTACCAGCCCGACAAGCTATGCCAAAGCTTCTGTATCATTTGCTGGAATTGTCTCCCAATTTCTTTTTCCAAAGTGTAATTCCTCTGAGGCTCTGACCATGAACGAAAGGAGAAGAGGAAAGAAATGCTACTCTGCTTTCAATTGTTGGGGCACATGCCTTGGTCATTTTACTGCTGAGCATGTTGCCGGATGTCTCATACTAAGAAGATATCACGGGCAGAACAAATGGTTGCACAAGAGAGAAACACAGCCCATTAGACACGGGTTGATTTCACACCTCATCTGAGACATCTGTGACAGCGATGCCTGAGTTCAGTTCGGACCGACAATGGGACAGATAATGACATAAACAGCCTCTTTGCCCTCAAAAAACAACAAAACAGAGGAGTCCCTTTTCTGCAGATATGGCTCAAGATCACTAGAAAGATTAAAAGTTCATGAGATTATATGCCTGATTCTTCCTTGAGCCATTAACGTGACCATATGTCGAGGTTCAGACGTTCAGCCAGTCAACAAGATAAAGTTAAGATAGCAAAGGTCATACATTTAGCAAATATTCTGGATTGCACTTTCACTATTGTTATAGTACAACAGATAAACAAAACAATAAAGGACTTTATTAGGTTGAGAAAAGATGAATCAAGGTGCAGAAAGGTATTTGGTCTAAGTAATCATTTTACTTTACATATATTTCCATATGAATATGGTCAATTCGCTGCCATTGTTCACTCAAAGGAAAAGAACTGCACACATTTCAGTTCCAAAATAAAAGGAGTCCTGCACACAAGGAAGTTCAAATGTCCAGTCCAGGTAATAAGAATGTGAATGCAACTGGCTTTAATCCAGCATGGGCATTTTGGACAATCTCAAAGGCTCTGCTAATCTAAAACACGCGTGAAAAAGTTTGCACAATCCCTGGCTTCTGTCTATGTCTATATAAGACAGCTACAGTGCTTTCAGAAACCTTACAGACTCAGATTGGGTAGGACATTTGGAGTGTTCTTCAGGTCCCTCCATTATGATCTCTTGGCCAACCATCTACCATGTTCTTGAAGAAACAGTGCCCTTGTATGTAGCTATGATAGTGGCCTACCTATCCATACAATGGTGGAAGCTATTCACCCCAGAGCAGTGCTCTGGTATCAACAAGTTTGTGGCGAAGTTTTCCATTCCTTTACTCTCTTTCCAGATCCTCTCTACAAACAACCCTTACAACATGAACCTAAAGCTCATATTCTCAGATATCCTACAGAAATCGCTCTCCTTGCTGGGGTTTGCAGTTATCTCTAAAGTATGTTGCGAGGAGAAGTTTGATTGGCTGATTACAGGTTTTTCTTTATCAACACTGCCAAATACCTTAATTGTTGGAATCCCGTTGCTGAAAGGAATGTATGGTGATGAAGCTGTGAAGCTGCTAAGTCAGATAGTTGCCTTACAAAGCCTAATTTGGTACACAATTCTGTTGTTTCTGTTCGAGTTTCGGGCTGCTAGAGGAATGGCCATCACAACATCATCTGAAACTACAAGTAAGAACCTCCTCAGTCCTCACTGCGTTTTTGAAGATTGACATCTGGATTTGCTTCTGCTCTACAGTTTGAATTACTTAAAATTATTCACGTGTTATTCAAGTTTGGCAGGCATATGATTTAAAAGATTTTTTTTTGTATCCCTACAGTAATTCCTTTTTTTTTGTGTGTTAATCTCAATATGGTACAAAATTAAACAGGTTATACTGATCAACATTGGTCTGAAGATGTTAAGATCTTTTTTTCGAAAGCGTGCATTAGCACGTGCTTCATTAAGAACTAGATCTCATTACTTCTCTTGTTCCTTCCGTGAGAGCTAGATCTTACTAATTCAAATAAATGAAGCAGAGTAGTTGACCAAATGATTAGTGCTGCTGAATGAAAATAACCATCCTAAGATGATACATGATTAAATTCAGAGATGTTCTAGCAGGCGACTGCGTTCTTCCAAATATACCATAACCAAGCAGTGAGCACGTAGCTAGTAATATGACATTGCCTGTCTCGGGCAGAAGTAAATGTTCATTTGTAAAGTGAAATACTATTCTAGCTGCATAAGTACTATCTGTGTACGCTGAAACTATAATATGATGAAAACACATGGAGCTCTCCTTCATTTATTTACTCAAAAGAGAATAGGCAGGAAAGTCCACCTATTTGATTGTACAGAAGAAGTTTAAAGAAAACAGGCAGGAGGGGGTGCCTATCTGCAGCCAGAAGCCACCTTCATAGAACAGTTCATAATTTTGCAGTTATTGTACCTATTATACATTTACATGTCAGATTGAAAAACTCTCTCAAAACAGTTTCAGATAGAGAAGGGGCATTGTGAAGCAATACAGGCCACAAAAAATGGCCATGAAAATATCATTACGTCTAGTGATTTATTAGAGTAATATACTTAAGACTTGTAGACTGTAATAGAGCTCATATTTTATTCAATAGTATGTGCCTTAAACATTGTGCAGACTTTTCTCAATTATCCCATGCTTAAATGTATATTTTGTACTTTTGGTGTGCACCTATAAAGCAAGTAGTTCAACCTATCTTCTGAGGTTTTAACTTAATGACAGAATTAGTTAAACAATACTTATCCCACGTCATGTTTCAAAGATGAAGCAGAATCAGGCACTCTGGAACCTATGCAGCAAGGACACGAAGAGGGACAAGCAAAAGGAGTATCGGCAAAATGTTATGGTGCTTTTCACTTTTTATTGGTGGTTGGTAGGAAGCTAGTGACAAATCCCAACATGTATGCAAGCCTAATCGGCCTAATCTGGGCTCTAGTCAGCTTCAGGTATGAACACGAGTTTATGAACTGAGTTTACGGTAGCTGTCAATTTGGGATGCAGAAAGTCATCTCGTGCTATCTACGGCATACCATAATCCTGCAGGTGGCGAATACAGTTACCATCGATTGTCAACAATTCCATAAGAATACTTTCAGATGGAGGGCTAGGGATGGCAATGTTCAGCTTAGGTGTGAATTTGTTGCAGACTACAAGTAACATATATGCATATAAATTTAGGCCATCTGACTATTTCTATTGTAGGCCTTTTCACTGCCCTACAAACTAAAATTGTGTCCTGTGGAACCAAAAAGATGCTACTATCACTAGGCATCAGATTCTTCCTAGGACCAGCCCTGATGGTGATCTCTTCCTATGCAATCGGGATGCGCGGAACTCTGCTGAAGGTGGCCATAATTCAGGTAAATTCTAGTACTTTTCATTTGCATCGACCATTCTAGTTGACAAGAACAGTGGGGAATTCAAAGATAAACATGATGCTTGACTTGTCAAAACTCTGAGCAGGCTGCTCTACCTCAAGGAATAGTCCCATTTGTGTTTGCCAAAGAGTATAATGTGCATGCAGATATTCTGAGCACTGCGTGAGTACATCTTACTCCTATGCATATATTTGATTATTAAGAAGCTATACGTGGTGAGAGAACTAACGGAGATCTCTCTCATCCGGCAGGATAATTCTCGGAATGATGGTTGTGGTTCCGGTGGCCCTGGGTTACTACTTTGTCATGGATCATCCCAGACTCTAACCACCCCGCATCTGCAGAAAGGATTAGAGATTCAGATATTTTTCATATCGCTGACGTGTATATTTTTGTGGAGGCTGTATATACCTGCGTGTTTGGATTCGTGTTAGTTGACCCAAGCTAATGATAACAACCAGCTTGGCTCCGTGAATTCTTTGGCTAGTACTTAATAATTAATAGTAAATGCAAAAGAAGGAAGAGGGACGCGCAGAACATTCACCTTCCATGCCGTGTTCATCACATGCATTCTGTCGAGCAGATGGCGCGCCTGCTCTTGAGTCCTGAATCTCTATTGCTAGCAGCCTTGCGCCCTACCCTGCGCTGCATTCGGGCTCTCTCTAGATCAGCTTGGCGCCTTGGCATGATCACAGTACCTGGAGCGTGTGCTCTTTCTGCGTTCACATTACCTGCATTGCACACTCTGAACGCCGAATTCGTTCAGAGCTGACGCACAGCAATGGTCAGTTTTTTTTTTTTTTTTTTTGGGAACTGCAATGGTCAGATTGAATCATGGAAGAAAAAAAAAATACTCTGAAGAAGCCTCCGAAGCCTAGGATGCGCAAACCATGGCCCAGAGAACTTCAAGGCCCAGTTGTTATCCGGGCTCGCGGTGATATCTATATTTTTTGTTCCAGTACATCCTTTGTATTTTCTAGCAGTTTAGAATTTTGGTTTCTAGCCTGCTATACGAAAATGTACGGTTGCCGTGCATATTTTCTTCTCATATTTTTTGCAGCCTTGCAAGCATGTTAGTTGAAAATTTTAAATCTACATTTTATACTAGTGTATGTTGTTATTGGTCATTCATTTACATCATTACATGTGCAAAAGTTTTATCTCTAAGCAATGTTATCCTAAACACTAAACGGTAAACAGTCGTTCGCCCTTCGTTTAGCGTTTAGTCCATTTACACGGTGTTTAAACGGAGTTAAATGGTTTTACACAATATTACCAAAATTTGCATATTTATTGATGTGAAATCAATTATTCTAGCATTTATACATATTTATGCAATTAAAAATCAATTATTTTAGTATGTATATACATTTATGCATGTAAAAAGAATTCAAATATACATATTTATACATGTAAGAAATCAAGTATACATATTTATAAATATAATAAACTTAAGTATACAAATTATTGCATGTAAACTTAACTGTATTTACCAATGTCGTTTAGCCCATTTAAAACTGTTTACCTACGTTCCATTTAGGGCATTTAGACCATTTACCCCTTTTTTTAGCGTTTAAACGGTCAACAGTTTAATTTCCAAAAACACCTCAAATAAAATAGTTTGCCACCGTTTACCGTCTCTAGGAAAGAGAAGATACATAAAGATATTGATCTTTCTCAAAACCGTGCGGTCAGCACGGTCAGCAACCGCTTTAGTCTTCAGAGTATAGTGGCGACAAATAAAAGATACATGAAAGCCAATTTCAAAGTTGTGTTTGCCAAAAGAGGGAAAAATGAAAAGAAAGAGACAAGAAAATAAAATTTGAAAGATATGGATAACATGAAGTCCACGCCGGGTCCCTGCCGTCACCAACCCTTTCTATAAGAAGAACGCACGAGCCGTGCACCCTCCAGTTGCCAAGGCCCCCTTCTTTCTCTCCAAGAAAAAGACAACGAACAACCCGGCAGGAGATCTAGACCGTCCGTCTCACAATCGGCGCTGTCGGTGTTTCGGACCGGGGGTCCTCAACCGACTAGTGAATTTGTTCTGCGTGCTCCCGATTCCAGATGGTGATGCAAAGAGACACAAGGTTTATACTGGTTTAGGCAATCGGCGCCCTACGTCCAGTCTGAGGGATAGAACTTGTATTCCTTGCACCGAAGTGCTCGTAGTAGGGGGTTACAAGCTAAGGGAGAGAGGGAACTTGTCCCAGGTCTCAGCAGGGTGTTGTGGAGCCGTCTGAGACGTTGCTCTCAAGCGGCTGGAAGGTGTGCGTGTGTGTGTTCTCCGGGCGTCCCCCCTAAGTGGCCCAAGTCCTCTCCTTTTATAGTTGAAGGGGGGACAAGGGCAGTACATGTATTACTATGCAGCGTCGTGCCGACAGGGACGGCATGTCCAAGCCCTGTGGCCTGTTCCTGTGGCGGCGTGGTCGTCGGAGCGGCCCATCCTTGGAGTACTGGGGCGGCGTGGTCGTCCCATCAGGTCCTGTGCGTCGTGGAAGCCCCAGGAATGCCTCGGAGTGGACGTGGCGGCGACCATAAGCCGCTGTGGACAGACTATGCATGAGGCTGAAACTTGGTCGGGGCCGAGGCTGGTACTGCGGTGGGGGGGTCTCGGCGGGCGCGGACCCCAACATTGCCGAGGCCCTGATGTACAGTGCCGAGGCCTTGGTGTACAGCGCCGAGGCCTTGAGCGGGCGGCTGATCGTAGACGCAGTGGTAGGACACAGTGGCCAGTAACCCCCGCCACATCCTGTCCCAGGCGCTGACGGCGGCTGATCGTGGTTACAGTGTTTGGACACAGTGGCCGGTAATTCCCGCTGTGCCCTGTCCTGGCCGGTATGGTGCTGATGCGACCTCGGGTCGCGTCGGTCCTTCTCCTGTCCTGTGCGTCGTGGAAGCCCCAGGAATGCCTCGGAGTGGACGTGGCAGTGACCATAAGTCGCTGTGGATGGACTATGCGCGAGGCCAAAACTTGGTCGGGGCCAAGGCTGGTACTGCGGTGGGGGGGTCTCGGCAGGCGCGGACCCCAACATTGCCGAGGCCCTGATGTACAGTGCCGAGGCCTTGGTGTACAGCGCCGAGGCCTTGAGCGGGCGGCTGATCGTGGACACAGTGGTAGGACACAGTGGCCAGTAACCCCCGCTACATCCTGTCCCAGGCGCTGACGGCGGCTGATCGTGGTCACAGTGTTTGGACATAGTGGCCGGTAATCCCCGCCGTGCCCTATCCTGGCCGGTATGGTGCTGATGCAACTTCGGGTCGCGTCGGTCTTTCTATGACGTTGAGCCGCTGTCCGGCTGAGATCACGGGAGTGGTTGAAAGCATTAATGGGACATGACCGGCTGTCGGGAGGGTCGGCCGAGGCGGGGGGCGACGGACCACGGGCGAGCCGGCCTCGAGCGACACGGAGAATGGGGCCTCGCGCGAGACGGAGATCAGGCTCCTTGCCGAGGCTCCGCGCGAGAGGCCTCGTGCGGTACGGAGAATGCGCCTCCTGCTGAGGCCTTCTGTGGAGAGCCTCGGGCGAGACGGAGACGGCGTTTCCTACCGAGGCCTCCCTGGGGAGCCTCGCCAGGCCGTCGAGACCTCCTTCTTGGGGCTCGAGGCGAGGAGGAGGAGGACCCAGTGGGCCTGGTCACGACGGGGAGGGGCCCACAACTTATCCTTTTGCTTTTATCATCATTATTATTTTTTAGATAGGACTTGGGCAACCCATTTGGCGTTTTGCTTGGGGTACCCCATTCTAAGGTACCCAACAGTAGCCCCCGAGCCTCGGGGGGAGTGCGTGCACTCTCCCTGAGGGTTTGCCGAGGCTTGTACTCCTCCGGAGGGTTTGCCAAGGCTTGGTTCATACCTGCCCCATAGGAATTGGGGTTTGTTTTTTGAGGTTCTGGTGGGTGCGCGCAAGCGCACCCGCCGGGTGTAGCCCCCGAGCCCCTGGGGGAGTGGAGTTACTCCTCCAGGGGCTTTCTTCATTTCCGTGTCTGAACGAGTAGTTCTTATTGCATTTGCCAAGCCCCCAAGCGCAAGTTCGGGTTGCGGGGGTGTCGGCGAGGCTGTAGGAAAAAAAGGCCTCTAGCCTCTGCGCGGAGCAAGAGGTTCGCTAGGGGCCCCCTGACTTTGGGTATGATCCTCACGCTTCCTTTCGCTCAGAAGGAGGGGTGAAACGTGCCATGCTACCCTCGATGGGCACGAGCGTGGACACTTTCGGTGAGCTGTTAGCGGGTAGTCCGAGTGGAGGCCCGAGCCCCGTTCGCTGGGGGACGGCTAGTGGTCTAGGGACGCACTCCAAGAGTACCAGAGGGTTTCTCTAGTGGGTGCCGAGGCTGTTCGTTGGGCCTCGGTGGCTCGGTGCCTCCCTACGGTGGGATTCCATTTGGATACTTTCCTGCTAGTCTCGGACACAACTTTGGGCATCCCAGGCGTTTCGCTCGCTTGGGTCTCGGCCCCGTATAGGCTCGCCCGCAGTTGCCCCTGACTCTGTTATCCTGGGGCGGCTGTCGAAACCCTTTGGGGTCTAGCCTTCGAACCCCTGGATCATAACGGGCTCAGAGCCCGATTCCTTCCTATGAAAGGAACAGGCCGCGGGAAATGTCCTCCCTATCGGCTCGGCCGCGGGTGGCGCGCCTTTTGAGGCGGTTTCACGGGGAGGCAAAATGACGCCTGCTGCCGTAGTGGGTGAGTGCGACGTGATGGACGGGATGTAACTGTTCACGCATTTAATGCGGGAGACGTGGACGCATGGGCCACCGAAATCGGCTCGTGGTTAACCGCGCCGAACGGGGAAAACCTCCCTGATTTCATCGCCCGTTCATTTCACCTCCTCCCTGCATAAATACCCGAAGAGTCTCGCCCCTCCTTATCTTACCTTGCCTGCCTCCTCCGTCGAGCCGTCGCCAGAGCAGCGGGTGCCGGGAAGAAGAGGAGAGAAGAGCGAGTCTAGGGAGAAAGTGAGAAAAAAGCGAGAGCGTGGAGGGAGGGAGAAAAACTCACCGCCGCGCCCGATTCCTCCATCGCATTCATGGCCGACAACGTCGTCGTTGTCGAGGCGGACCCCTGGGATCCGTCGGATGTCACTAAAGAGATGCTCCAGTCGCTTGTTGACGGTGGACTCCTCCGCCCGGTGACAGACCCTAGTAGGCCGGAGTGGATTGCTCCGTACGGCGAGCTGGAGCCGAGGCCCCGCGACGGCTACGTCGTGAGCTTCGTCTCCTTCCACGAGCGTGGCCTCGGCGTTCCGGCGAACCGGTTCATGCGGGCGCTCCCACATTACTACGGAGTGGAGCTCCACAATTTTAATCCCAACTCCATCGCTCAGGCGGCTATCTTTGTTGCCATCTGCGAGGGGTATTTGGGGATCGCTCCCCATTGGGATTTGTGGCTCCACCTGTTCCGGGCGGGGCATACTATCAAGCCAACGGGCACGTCGGGCAAGAGGAAGGCATCGAGGGCCGGAGGCTGCACTCTCCAAGTGTGTCAGGACCGCCTGCACCTCTACATCCCGGCCCAACTCGCGTCCTCCAACCGCCGGTGGTACACGAGTTGGTTCTACCTCCGCAACGACGACGGGGGACTTCCCCCTTATACTGGGCGGATTGTGGGGAGTTGCCCGGAGAAATGGAAATGGGGCGTCCCGAAGGTCGACCAGCCCAAGCTGGAGTCGCTCCTGGAGGGGCTGGCGAGGCTGCGGAACCATGGCCTCACCGTCGCTGTGGTCGTGGCCGCCTTCCACCGCCGGAGGGTGCTACCGCTGATGGCTCGACGGCGGCGGCTGTTCAAGATGAGGCCGGGTGAGCCCGTCGAAGGCACCCGGATGTCTTCCTCCGCCCTCTCCGACGAGGAGATTCACCGTCGGGTGGGGGAGACGGTAGATGTGAAGTTGAGGGGCGGCAACCTGACCCCCTTCGCGATGCGACCGTCACGGGGGTTTCTTTCGCTGGTAAGTCGAGTGCCGCTGCAGCCTCTGAGCCTCCTCAATCTCTCTTTATCCCTTGTTTCCTTATGCGTGTTTGTGGTTTGTTCAGGGGATGAAGGACGTGCGCTCCTCCCCACCGCCCGTTCCCGAGGACGCGGGGCAGCGGGCGATTAACCGCGCTCACGCCGACGCATAGAAGAAGCGGAAGGATGCTAAGGCGGCGAAGCGCACGAAGCACATCCTTGCGCGTGAGGCGTTGGATAAGTGCCACCGTCAGCAACGGAAGGAAGGTCTCCCGTTGGAGGAGTCCCCATCGACGTCGTTGTCGATGGAGGCCTCAGATAGGAATGACAAGGGCGTGGTGGGGCGAGGCCCCCTAGACCACCTTCCGGACGTCGAGGAGGTGGCGCCCGGGGCGTCGGTAAGCAGCCCGGCACCCCCGGGAAGGGGAGAGGAAGTGGACCCAGGGCCGGTGGTGGCCCCCTCCGGGGCCATGGCCGACACGCCCGAGGCGTGGGCGTTAGGCAAATGCGCCGTCAGCCCGGTAAGCTCGGCGGTCGCGGCGGAGCCGGCGGCGGTGGAGGCGACGCCACCGGCCCCGTAGAGGGTCGAAGGGGCACCGGGGACCGCGAGGACCCTGCCGCCGCCTCCGCCGTTGCGGAGGAGGTTTGCTGTGGCGAAGCTGGGGCTGCCCCGTTCAAAGTAAGTGTGTTTTTGATGGGGTTATGGTGTCTTCCATTCGCTTTTTTGGTCTCGTGCTGACCCTGTAGGTTGATTTTCTTTAGTCGGAAGTGGCCTGCGAACGACCTCCCCTTGGCACCCCTTAAAGCGCTTAAGGTGAGCCCTGGCTCCTCTACCCATTGGGTGGCGGAGGCACAAGCCGCCATCCAGCGCGGCGCAGCGTTGGCGAGGGTGGACCCATAGGAACCGGCTGCCCAAGGAAGGGTTGTCGAGGCGGCCCCTACACGGTCGGATGGGGCCGTCGTGCCCTTTGTTGCCGAGGCTCCCGGGGCCTCCGGGGCTGAGGCGATGGGGGCCCCGGCGCCCATGACCGCCGAGACCGCAGTGTCCACGGCCGGCGCTTCTGCGTCTGCCGAGGCCATAATGACGGAGGCCGGAGCCCCCGAGACCGCCGAGGCCGTGACTGCAGAGGCCGGAGCCCCTAAGGTCACCATGGCCGTCGTGATGGCAGCGAGGTCGTCTGTGCAGGAGGCGGAGATGTCGGTGGCGGAGGCCTCGGCCGCGCCCTTGGCTCAGGGCCCACCGTTGTTGCGGGAGAGTGCCCGGGAGACGGAGGTCTATCCGATCTCCTCCGACGATACTTCCCAGGCACGGGAGGTGGTTGGCGCCGAGGAGACCGACGCCGTGGAGCAGCCGGCGCCGCTCTTAGACGAGGGAAGCTCGGCCCTTGTGCGGGTGCGACCCGAGCCCCGCGGGTGGGATCACCCACGGGTACTGTGGCGGAGCTGGGACGACCCTGAGGGGGAGCCTTTGTTCGCCCTCGAGGATGCGGCCGAGGGCGGGCGCTGGAGTACCTTCGAGCAATACCGCGAGCTGGCGGAATGGTCGCTACGGACGACGCTGTCCGTGGTGGCCGACGACCTGCCCGGAGTCGCTCAGGTTCGTGTTTTCCTTTCTCGTGTGATGTTGTTCTTTCCTTGGTTTTGTCGCAATCGACGACCTCTGCTCTGCCTCCTCAGGAGCTCGAGACCCGGTCCCTCGGGAAGTCAGTCTTCCTCCGGTGAGAGAGGGGAATCTGGGACTAGCTTCAGAGGCAGAGGGGCCTTCTTGCCGATGCTAATGAGCTTCTGTCGGCCCAAAGCGCGGAGGTGGAGGACCTCCGCCTTCGCTGTGCCGACACGAAGGTCGAGGCGGCCACGGCCTAGACGCAGCTCGCCCCCTTGGTGGCGCGGATCAAGGAGCTGGAGGAGGAGCTTACCCGCGCCGTCAGCGACCGGGATGCCTTTAGGTCCCGGGCTGAAGAAGCGACGACCTCGGGCAAGGCCCTCGCCGGGCAGCTGGGGGCAGAGGAGAGTGCGCACCAGCTGACCAAAGGCGCTCTGAACGAGGCCCTTGCTGTGGCTGAGGCCTCGCAATTCGAGGCTATGGTTTTGAGGGGGACGGTTGAGGGTGAGTTTGAGTCCCCTTGTTTTGTTTTCTTCCCCTTATGTTTGCTTCCTAACTTCCTCGTATGACATAGAGCTGGGGAGTGAAGCCTCTAGGGTGGCCGAGGCCTCTCGAGTCGAGGCCCAGCGGTTGAAGGCGAAAGCTGAGGCCTGCCAGGCCGAGACCCGACGCTAGGAGCTAAAGGCCAAGGGTGAGCTCCGTGGGCTCCCGTCCCTAACTTAGGTTGTTTTTTCTCTGGCTCGACCTTATTTCATTTTCCGTGGTGCAGAGTCAGAGGTGGAGGTCGTTCGGGCCACCGAGGCTTCCAGCGCGGTGCAGACGGTGCTCGAGACCGAGATCGGGGAGCACGAGGCGCTAAAGCGTGCTGCCCTTTCAGCCTGCGAGGCCTTGGAAGTCGAGGGGGTTTAGTCGGGTAGCTCCCTGGGGAGCCGCTTGATTGCGCTGAGCAGCCAGATGCGCGAGCGGCTCCGAGGGGCGCTGCACACGGGTGTCAAGCGGGCAATGGCCGTCATCTCCTCTCACTACCTTGGCGTCGACCTCCCGGCCATTAGTGATGGCTACGTTCTGCCTGATGATGACGAGGAGGCCCATGCGGCGGTCGCGAAGCTGCTGGAGGCGGCGGAAGGCCCTGGCACGGCGCTGGCGACACTCTTTGAAGATGAGGTGGTTCCTCCCCTACCCTCTACCGGTGCTGGAGGCCCTGAGCCTTAATCTAGGCCCCGGGGGCTATGTAAAGATAGAATAGGGGTTATTTTTGTATCATAACGTTTGTGGCCATCGAGGCTTTTATTTCTGACGTATTTGTGTTTCTTAGTTGTTTTTCTCATGTTTCCGAGCCTTTGCCCTCTGTTGCTCCTGATCCGATTTCGTTTGCAAAACACCCCTTTGAGGCCTAAGCTGTCCCTTGAGCGAGAGGTAGTGAGGGAGTGCCATAACCCGAGGGCGTAGGCCGTCTCGTGACTCAGCCGGCCTCTTGCTTAGGAAACAGACCTTGGTCCGAGGAGTCTCTACAAATGATTCGTCAGAGCCTGCTAGAGACTTGGCGTAGGAATTTTTTCGAAAAGCAACTAAAAAAAGGCGCGTGGGACCTAGGGGAAGTCCCCCATCTAGCCCCCGAGGGAGGCTTGGTTCTGCTAAGGCAGAGCCGAGTCTCCCTTATTGTGTTTATTGTACTGCCGAGACCTACTGTGGGCTCGGGGGGTTTCTCGAAAAGTAAAGACCAACTAAAGAGCGCTTTTTTAATTGCATTTCGAGAAACAATATATACAATGCTTGGAAATTTAGGGATAAAAGTGACATAGCTGTTCTATGTTCCAAGTGTTGGTGAAGATTTCGCCCTTCTCGTTGGCTAGCTTGTAGGTCCTGGGCTTCAGGACTTGGGCGATGACGTACGGTCCTTCCCATGGCGGGGTCAGCTTGTGGCGACCCTTGTTGCTCTGTGCTAGCCTCAGCACCAGGTCGCCTACCTTCAGGTCTCGGCCTCGAACGCGTCGGGCCTGATAGCGCCGTAGGCTCTGCTGATACTTGGCCGAGTGTAGTAGCGCAACGTCTCGAGCTTCCTCCAGCTGATCGAGGGCGTCCTCTCGGGTTGTGCGGTTGCTTTGTTCGTTATAGGCTTGCAGCCTCGAGGAACCATATTCCAGGTCGGTGGGGAGGATGGCCTCGGCCCCATAGACTAGGAAGAAAGGCGTGAACCCCGTGGCTTGGCTCGGAGTGTTCCTCAGGCTCTAGATGACCGATGGGAGCTCAGCGAGCCATTTCTTGCCAAACTTTTTCAACCGGTTGTGAATTCTTGGCTTGAGGCCTTGTAGGATCATGCCGTTGGCATGCTCTACTTGGTCGTTGGTCCTTGGGTGTCCTACGGCCGACCAGGCCACACGGATGTGGTGGTCGTCGCAAAACGTCAGGAACTTTTTGCCGGTGAACTGCGTCTCGTTGTCGGTGATGATGGTGTTGGGGACCCCGAACCGGTGGATAATGTCAGTGAAGAACAGCACCGCTTGCTCGGATTTGATTCGATTGATCGGACGGGCCTCGATCCATTTGGAAAACTTGTCGATTGATACCAGTAGATGGGTGTAGCCCCCGGGGGCCTTTTGCAGAGGCCCAACCATGTCGAGCCCCCACACGGCGAACGGCCATGTGATGGGGATGGTTTGCAAGGCCAGGACCGAGAGATGTGTCTGTTGAGCGTAGTACTGGCATCCTTCGCAGGAGCGTATTAGCTTGGTAGCGTCGGTGACCGCCGTCGGCCAGTAGAACCCTTGGCGGAAAGCGTTCCCTACGAGCGTCCGAGGCGCCGCATGGTGCCCGCAGGCGCCTGCGTGTAAGTCCCAAAGTAGGGCTTGGCCCGCCTCGGAACTGATGCATCGTTGAAGGACGCTTGAGGGACTTCGCCTGTATAATTCGCCATTGTAGAGGGCGTAGGTCTTGGCTCAGCGCGCAAGCCATCGTGCTTCAGTTCGGTCATCGGGAAGCTCCCCCCGGTCAAGCCAATCGAGGAACGGGACTCGCCAATCCGCGTCCTGATCGTTCTGCGGAGGCTCGGTGTTGACTTCCATGACCTCGAGCTTGGTCGAGGGGGTCTCGGCAGCAGAGGGGGTGTTTGGCTTTGCCATGGGTTCCCTAGGTGGGCCCTCCTCTGTTGTCGAGGTGCAGCCGATGGATGGTTTGTGGAGGTCTCTGGCGAAGACGTTTGGGGGGACTGGGGCCCGTGCTGAGGCCATCTTTGCCAGCTCATCGGCGGCCTCATTGTACTTTCGCGCGACATGATTTAGTTCGAGACCGTCGAACTTGTCTTCTAGGCGTCGCACCATCTTGCAGTAAGCCTCCATTTTAGGGTCAAGGTAGTTTGACTCCTTCATCACTTGGTCTATGACGAGCCGCGAGTCGCCTTGGACGTCGAGGCGCCGTGCCCCAAGCTCGATGGTGACTTGTAAGCCATTGATGAGGGCCTCGTATTCGGCCACGTTGTTGGAGGCGGCGAAGTGGAGCCGCACCATGTAGCGCATGTGTACTCTGAGGGGCGAAATGAAGAGCAGACCCGCGCCTGCCCTGGTCTTCATTAGGGATCCATCGAAGTACAGGGTCCAGCACTCTGTCTGAATCTGAGCAGGTGGCAATTGAGTATCTGTCCATTCAGCCACGAAATCGGCCAAGACCTAAGACTTGATCGCCTTTCGAGGCGCAAAGGTCAAGGTTTCCCCCATAAGCTCGACAGCCCACTTGGCTATCCTGCCCGAGGCCTCCCGGTTATGAACTATCTCGCCCAGGGGGAAGGATGATACCATAGTCACTGGGTGCGACTCGAAGTAGTGGCGCAGTTTGCGCCGGGCCAGGACCACGGCGTAGACTAGCTTCTGGATAGTGGGGGTAGCGCGCTTTGGTCTCGGAGAGCACCTCGCTGATGAAATAGACCGGTCACTGGGTAGGCAGAGTATGCCCTTCTTCCTGCCTCTCTACTACTACGGCGACGCTGACCACTTGGGTTGTTGCGGCGACGTAGAGTAAGAGGGCCTCGTCCAAGGTCGGGGGTATCAGAATGGGAGGATTGGTGAGCAGCCTCTTGAGTCTGTCGAGGGCTTCCTCGGCCTCGGGGGTCCAAGAAAAACGCTCGGACTTTCTCAAGAGTCAGTACAGAGGCAAACCTTTTTTGCCGAGGCACGAGATGAAGCGGCTCAGGGCCGCAAGGCATCCCATGACCCTCTGTACTCCCTTGAGGTCTTTGATTGGTCCCATGCTGGTTATAGCCGAGACCTTCTCTGGGTTGGCCTCAATGCCGTGTTCCGAGACTATGAATCCCAAGAGCATGCCTCGGGGGACCCCGAACACACACTTCTCAGGGGTTGAGCTTGATGCCCTTCTCTCTAAGGCATTTGAAGGTCACCCTCAGGTCATTCACGAGATTTTTAGCCTTTCTGGTTTTGACCATGATGTCGTCTACGTAGGCCTCAACGGTCTGCCTGATGTTGTCGCCAAAGACCTGGGTCATGCACCGCTGGTACGTGGCACCTGCGTTTCTGAGGCCGAAGGGCATCATCATGTAGCAGTACATGCCAAACGGTGTGATGAAAGAAGTCGCGAGCTGGTCGGACTCTTTCATCTTGATCTGATGGTAACCAGAGTATGCATCGAGGAAAGACAGGGTCTCGCACCCTGCGGTGGAATCAACGATTTGATCGATTTGAGGTAATGGGAAGGGGACCTTTGGACAGGCTTTATTTAGATCGGTGTAGTCTACACACATCCTCCATTTCCCGCTTTTCTTTTTGACTAAAACAGGGTTAGCCAACCACTCTGGGTGGGATACTTCCTTGATGAACCCAGCCACCAAGAGTTTCTGTACCTCCTCTCCGATGGCCCTGCGCTTTTCTTTGTCGAAGCGGCATAGGCGTTGCCTCGCCGGTCTAGATCCAGCCCGGATGTCCAGGGCGTGCTCGGCGACTTCCCTTGGTATGCCCGGCATGTCCGAGGGACTCCATGTGAATATGTCGGCGTTCGCACGGAGAAAGTCGACAAGCACGGCTTCCTATTTGATGTCGAGGGTGGCGCTGATCCTCAGCGCTCGGTCGTCGGGGCATGCGGGGTCAACCGGGATGAGTTTGATGGTTTCAGCGGGCTCGAACGCCCCTGCGCGGCGCTTGGAGTCAGGCACCTCGCCACTGAGTTGGTCGAGGTGGGCGATGAGGGTCTCGGCCTCTGCAAGAGCCTCGGCATACTCGATGCACTCGACGTCGCAGTCGTATGCATGTTCGTACGTGGACTCGATTGTGATGACACCATTAGGGCCTGGCATCTTGAGCTTGAGGTAGGTATAGTTGGGCACTGCCATGAACTTAGCGTAGCATGGTCGCCCTAGAATGGCGTGGTAGGCTCCCCCAAACCCGACTACCTCGAAGGTGAGGACTTCCTTGCGGTAGTTGGAAGGGGTGCCGACGCAGACAGGAAGGTCGATGCGCCCGAGGGGTCGCGTGCGCTTCCCTGGCACGATGCCGTGGAAGGGTGCGACGTCACCTCGTAGCCTTGACCGGTCGATCTCCAAGAGCTCTAGGGTGTTGGCGTAGAGGATGTTGAGGCCGCTGCCTCCGTCCATCAACACCTTGGAGAGTCGGGTGTTGCCGATGATCGGGTCGATGACCAGTGGGTACTGCCCGGGATTCAGAATACGGTCGGGGTGGTCACCTCGATCGAAGGTGATCGCCTCTTGAGACCAGTCGAGGTACTGGGGGGTGGCCACCTTGACCGAGAAGACTTCTCGGCGTTCCCTCTTGCGCTGCCACGCCGTAAGGCATGCCGAGGGCCCACCGAAGATCATGAAAGCATTGCGTACCTCGGGGAACCTGTCGTCCTTGTCTTCGTCCCGCTCGCCGGTGCCTTTCTGCTTAGCGTCGTCGTCGGGGAGCCCAAGCCTAGCGTAATAACGCCGCAGCATGGTGCAATCCTCGAGGGTGTGCCTGACCGGGCCCTAGTGGTAAGGGCAGGGTTTCTTGAGCATGTCGTCGAAGGGCCTAGGGCCTTTGGGGCCTTGGGGATTCTTGCACTCTGTGGTCGCAACCAGATCAGCCTCCAGGACTTCCTGCCTCCCCAGGCGCCCCTTTTTCTTTTTCTTAGGGAGGTGGGAGGCTGAGGCCTCGGGGGCCTCTTCCCTCCGCTTACCCTTGGTATCGGTGTCAGGGAAGAGGGCTCCGATAGCCTCTTCTCCTGAGGCGAAGCTGGTGGCGATGTCGAGGAGCGTGGCAGCGGAGCACGGGACGTTGCGACCTAACTCTCGGACCAAGTCCCGACAAGTGGTGCTAGAGAGGAAAGCCTGGATGATCTCCGAGTCGCCGACGCTGGGTAGCTCGGTGCACTGTTTGGAGAAGCGCCGGATGAAGTCTCGGAGAGACTCGTCCAGCTTCTGGCGACAGCTCTTAAGATCCCAGGAATTCCCAGGGCGCACGTATGTGCCCTGGAAGTTCCCGACGAAAGATCCCAACCAAGTCGCGCCAGTCGTGGATTTGCGAGGGAGGGAGATGCTCGAGCCAGGCTCGTGCCGAGTCTGACAAGAGCAAAGGGAGATTGCAGGATGATGAGTAGGTCATCGTCCGTGCCACCTAGCTGGCAGGCCAGGCGGTAATCAGCGAGCTAGAGCTCCGGGTTGGTCTCGCCGCTGTACTTCGCGAGATTGGCCGGCTGTCGGAACCGGGCGGGGAAAGGAGCAGCGCGGATGGCCCTGCTGAAGACCCGAGGGCCTGGCAGGCTTAGGGGAAGGACTGCGGTCCTCACCGCTGTCGTAGCTGACCGCCTCGGTGTGGGTGGTAGCCCCGAGCGGGCCCCTCGTTGTCGTGGCGTCGTCGCCTGCTGACCACCTCATGGTCTCCCTGCACCTCGCGTCGATTGCCGAGGCGGTCCAGAAGCACGGGGACCCTGTGGGCTATCGGCGCTCGGTCGGGGTCGGGACGAGCCGGGGCTTCCCTGTCCTGCCGAGGCGGTGCCGTGAGAAGGTTCGAGGCGCCCCCGCACCATCGGGAGGCGGAACTCTCAGCCTGCTGAACCACAGCGGTCTCTAGGAGATCGCGGAGCTCACCGCGGACCCGCCGCCCCTCCATGGTAGAAGGCTCAGGTATTGCGCAAACCAGCATTACCGTAGCCGCAACGTTCTGGCTGGCGCGATTGAAGACTGGGGGTTGCTCGCTTCCTTCGTCGTCATGGATGCGGTGATACACATCGCGAGCTCTTCGTCGGGCTCCCCCACCTTCGCCGCGGCCTCGCTGTTCCTGTTCGAGAGAGTCTCGAAGCTGCTGCAGAAGGAGTTGGTCTTGCTCAACCTTGGCCTAGAGCTCACGGAGTTGCTCTAGGTCTGGGCGCTGAGGTCGTGCAAGAGCGACGTTCTCATTTCGTGTGGTCGGCAGGGCATTACGTGGGGGCATGACGGCGCCCGCCCCTGGACGAAGTAGGGGAGCAGCTACCTGCCCCCTCATCCTCTTCGCCTGCCCTCGGCATCCCGAAGCCCGACGTGAAAACACTCGCGAGTGGGGTCGTAAGTGCCTTCGTCGTCGGAGTCGGAGTAACCGAAGCAGTAGTCGCTTTGCGGCCAAGAACTGGCGCAAAGTCCCAGGGTCATGGAGCCTGGAGAAATCCACTCCGGGCCATGCCTCATCCTCATCCGAGGAGTCAGCGTGGGTGCTTAGGTCGAGACCGAAGTGCTGGCAGCGTTCTGAGGGACCCTCATGAGCAGCAGCGTACGCGTAGGTGTAGGAAGCGGCGGCATTTTTCAACCCAAAGGGGTATGGGGATGATGTCATTGCCAGATTCTGCTCCGCCGGGGTCGGTTCTTCAGGGAGTGGTGGAGCGGAGCTTGACGACTGGGCATCATCGCGAGCCACCGGCGATTTCCCTTTGTCCAAGCTTAGGCCAGACAGGTCCCCAGCCAGGGACCCCGTACCAACAGCTGGTCAGTAGGATATCGGCGGGGAGTGGCGTGCCGCCCCGGGTTCGCGTAACGTCGGGGTGGTCTTGCTCGTGTCGTGCCTAGCGAGTGCGGCGAGAGCGGCCGCTCGGGCGCCGCCTGCGCATGGGCTGCCGGTGCGTAACTTCATCGTCGGGCAGTGGTGCTCGAGGAGCGAGGAGTACTATGTCGTACTCATGCCCTAGAGACATGAACTCTAGGCTCCCGAACCAAACTACAGTGCTGAGACGCAATGGTCGCACGGGGTTTGCCATTCGGAACCTGCTGGGATGACAAAACTGACACGCAAACGCCCCCTACCTAGCGCACCAACTGTCGGTGTTTCGGTCCGGGGGGTCCTCAACTGACTAGTGAATTTGTTCTGCGTGCTCCCGATTCCGGATGGTGATGCAAAGAGACACAAGGTTTATACTGGTTTAGGCAATCGGCGCCCTATGTCCAGTCTAAGGGATAGAACTTGTATTCCTTGCACCGAAGTGCTCGTAGTAGGGGGTTACAAGCTAAGGGAGAGAGGGAACTTGTCCTAGGTCTCAGCAGGGTGTCGTGGAGCCGTCTGAGACGTTGCTCTCAAGCGGCTGGAAGGTGTGCATGTGTGTGTGTTCTCCGGGCGTCCCCCTAAGTGGCCCAAGTCCTCTCCTTTTATAGTTGAAGGGGGGACAAGGGTAGTACATGTATTACTATGCGGCGTCGTGCCGACAGGGACGGCATGTCCAAGCCCTATGGCCTGTTCCTGTGGCGGCGTGGTCGTCGGAGCGGCCCATCCTTGGAGTACTGGGGCAGCGTGGTCGTCCCATCAGGTCCTGTGCATCATGGAAGCCCTAGGAATGCCTCGGAGTGGACGTGGTGGCGACCATAAGCCGCTGTGGACAGGACTATGCACGAGGCCGAAACTTGGTCGGGGCCGAGGCTGGTACTGCGGTGGGGGGGTCTCGACGGGCGTGGACCCCAACATTGTTGAGGCCCTTGATGTACAGTGCCGAGGCCTTGGTGTACAGCGCCGAGGCCTTGAGCGGGCGGCTGATCGTAGACACAGTGGTAGGACATAGTGGCCAGTAATCCCCGCCACATCCTGTCCTAGACGCTGACGGTGGCTGATCGTGGTCACAGTGTTTGGACACAGTGGCCGGTAATCCCCGCCGTGCCCTGTCCTAGCCGGTATGGTGCTGATGCGACCTCGGGTCACGTCGGTCCTTCTCCTGTCCCGTGCGTCATGGAAGCCTCAGGAATGCCTCGGAGTGGACGTGGCGACGACCATAAGCCGCTGTGGATGGACTATGCGCGAGGCCGAAACTTGGTCGGGGCCGAGGCTGGTACTGCGGTGGGGGGGTCTCGGCAGGCGCGGACCCCAACATTGCCGAGGCCCTGATGTACAGTGCCAAGGCCTTGGTGTACAGCGCCGAGGCCTTGAGCGGGCGGCTGATCATAGACAAAGTGGTAGGACACAGTGGCCAGTAACCCCCACCACATCCTATGCCAGCTGCTGACGGCGGCTGATCGTGGTCACAGTGTCTGGACACAGTGGCCGGTAATCCCCACCGTGCCCTGTCCTGGCCGGTATGGTGCTGATGCGACTTCGGGTCGCGTCGGTCTTTCTATGACGTTGAGCCACTGTCCGGCTGAGATCACGGGAGTGGTTGAAAGCATTAATGGGATGTGACTGGCTATCGGGAGGGTCGGCCGAGGCGGGGGGCGACGAACCGCGGGCGAGCCAGCCTCGAGCGACACGGAGAATGGGGCCTCGCACGAGACGGAGATTAGGCTCCTTGCCGAGGCTCCGCGCGAGAGGCCTCGCGCGGTACGGAGAACACGCCTCCTGCTGAGGCCTTCTGTGGAGAGTCTCGGGCGAGGCGGAGATGGCGTTTCCTGCCGAGGCCTCCCTGGGGAGCCTCGCTAGGCCGTCGAGACCTCCTTCTCAGGGCTCGAGGCGAGGAGGAGGAGGACCCAGTGGGCCTGGTCGCGACGGGGAGGGGCCCACGACTTATCCTTTTGCTTTTATCATCATTATTATTTTTTAGATGGGACTTGGGCAACCCATTTGACGTTTTGCTTGGGGTACCCCATTCTAAGGTACCCGACAGGCGCCATCCAGCGGCTCCTCGTTCCCCGCCTCTATAATAAGATGCTCTCTTCCTCCTCCGTCCCCCCACAAAACCCCACACCACCACCACATTTCTCCGGGGCTTTTATATTTTTACCATTATTAAGATTGCCACTCATCTGATTATCACTCTTAGGATGGCACTTATAAGTTTGCCATATGAGAGAATTTTGAGTTTATATTTACCATATTTGCGCATGTGGCAAGCCAAGCCAGCACGACACGCTAGCGCCCAGTCAGCAAGCGCAGGTAAAATGTCATCGCTGCCCCTGCCTATTTTCTTCATTACGCCGCATCCCACCCGCTCATTTCGTCCCTAGCTCATTTCGTCCCCATCCCACCCGCCGCCGCCGATGCGTTCTTCCCCCGCGCCGCCGTTGCCTCCTGCTCCCCTCCCGTCATCCCAGCACCACGGTGGCCGTATCTGGTGAGCGGGACCTCTGGTGAGCGCATTGAAGGTATGCGGCCTTACTCCCCCTTTGCACCTAGGTCCTGTGTCCATTAGGGTTTAGGGTTAGGGTTCATGGACGCTAACTTTGTCTTCCTCGGTTGATTGTTTTGTAGGCTCATGATGTAGTGGGAGAGGTGGTGTCAACCCATGTCACAATGGCTAGCAGTAGTGATTGCCGGTCGTAGAGGGTGGAGTCGTCCAATGCTAGTAGGGCATTGAGGAGGCAGGAACAAGGCGGGAGCTCTGTGCGCGCGCATGCTGTGGCGTATCCGGTCGGTAAAGAAACTGAGCTTCCTTTGATTCAATGTTCGGATTGCCATCTGGCCCGTGTGATCGAGCTTTGCGTCAAGCAGGACACTCTAAACAAGGGCTGGAGCTTTTTCAAGTGCCCTAGGAATGGGGTTAGTTTTGCTGTGTCTCCATCTCTCTTGCTTTCTTTGTTTGAAATCTAGAGTTTAATAATCATGAAATGGTGTTTGCAGAATCCGAAATTGTGTGGATTCTACAGATTCCAGAAGGAGTACGTAGATGAGCTGATTGATAAGAAGATCATCATTATAACTGTAAGTAGGTCGAGGAACTAGAAGAAGGACTAGAGGGTAGTGAATATGCTAACCATGAGGAGAAGGACCTGGAGAAGAAGATGGAGAACCTGATGTGGAAAATGAATTGTTTCATTGCTGTTGTTGCAATTGTTGTGTTTGGAATTTTTGTCAGATCAGTTGTAATGACTTGATTTGTAGCAATGTGTTTGAAAATGAATTGAACATGATGTATGAACCATTTGCAATGAAACTTTGAACTATGTTGTCCTCTATACATCTTCATCTTATTCCCCGGTAGCCCCGCCACCACCAGCCAACAGTGCCCGCGCTGGCCAAGGGCGTTAACAGCCACACATTTAGAAAGTAGCATTTCCCAAGTGTTTTGCCCCAGAATTTGAAACCCAGGGTGATATGTAGGATATTATGAGTAACAAACATATAAAATTACAATATTTTTCTAGTTTTTCCTCAGTTATGTTACTTTGATTGGCTCTCTATTTCTGTAAGGGATATCATGGTCATTTGGTACTCATTTTCTATACAAACCCATCTGATCATCTCATACGAAACAAAGGAATAGTCTTATATACCATACTCACCTCTTCCTATACCATTTCCAAACCCACTTTACATCCAAGTGCACCCTTTTGTTTTCTGGCCTTCCATCCAACACCACCATTGCCAAGAAACTACAATAGCAATCCATGACCTCCCAGAATTATCGGCAATACGAGGTTGCTAGGGTAGGTGTCAAGGAGCTCGGGCACGAGCTTGATAAGGTGGGAGGAAACAAAAATCATCGAGGAGTATAGCCTGTTCATGGACTTAGACAGCACGGATGCCCAAGGCCAGCAGAGAGCAACCTGCACGTCATCGCCTCCATTCATCGCTAAAGCGACATTTGACATCAAGTCACCCATTGAATTCCCCCATGCTAACACTGTTAGCCCAAGTATTGAAGGATTAATTCCCAGTATCACACCCAAAGCAACCAAAAGTGCAACCAGTTCATTAGCAATGATGTAGAACCAGATGATGCTCATCACAAAGCCTCCAAAAACCCATGGGAACAAAAAAGCTCAGCTCCCATCATTACATAATATTGTTTTTGCAAAATAATGAAAGTTCATGATCTTGGCAAAAAAAGACTAGTCAGGCTCCTGTCTTTCTCTTTCCTCCTCTTGTCTTGTGCGGTGTCTTCTTCACCTTAGTTGCCAACTGCTTTTTCCTAGGAGTCATCTTCCTAGGTGGCTGTACTTCAACCTCCAGTGCATCTTCAGCAAATAAGGACATGTGGAAAATAAAGTTTGATTAATAATTGATTTATTATATAGGTAATCCATTATCAATTATCATGCTATCAGTGGAAGAAGAGCAGTACCTCCTAGCTATTGTGGTCTGAATAGCTGTCTCTAGGAGCTAAACTTCTAAAGCCATCACCTCCATCACTTGTTCATGTGCTTGAGTTGATGAAAATTCATCCCTTGCTGCTGCTTGGGTTGCTTCCCTTGCTACTGCTGCTTGGGCTGCTTCTGCTTCTTCCCTTGCTGCTGCTTGGGCTGCTTCCCTTGCTACTGCTGCTTAGGCTGCTTTTGCTTCTTCCCTTGCTGCTGCTTGAGCTGCTTCCCTTGCTGCTGCTGCCTTTAGCTCTAGTTCTAGAACCTCCCTCTTAGCCTTTGCTGCTGCCTCCCTTTCAATAGCTGCTCTGGTCCTTGGAGTTGGTGCTTCCTCAGCAGTGGTACATTTTTTTTGGCTTTTCCCTCCCAACCTTGACTGTGGTCTTCTTTGCTCTCTTCCTACAATAATGATAGGATCAATTTCATATTGTAATGTAACAAATAAAGAAGAATTGAGAAGGTACCTTTTCTTGGTGCCAGCGAGTGGACATTTCTAGCTACCACCCCTATGACCATACTCACTGTAGTTAGGACACCTCACTTGCCTTGTTACCTTACCACCTATCTCCTTTGTAGACTTGATCCTATTTTTCCTCAGTCTTCCTACTTCTCTCTTCTTCTGGCATGGAGGGTGTAGTTTGAACCCTTTGTCTACCTTAGGCCACTGGTTCCTATCAGTGATATTAGGAATGATACCCTCATATGCTACTTGAAACTTCTGAACTGAATAATACTGATCCACAAATTTGGCCATGTCTGGTTGCCTGGTGCTGGTAATCATAGCCAAGGCATGGGGACATGGTTGGCCAGTTATCTACCATTGTCTACATGTGCAAACTTTATCAACTAGGTACACAACATGCCTTCTCACTTCTTCACCCTTGTAGATCTCTGTAACCTTAGCCTGATTTGGGTGCCCCTTGGAAATGGTCAGGTGTCCAAGTCCCCTAGATGCTGCATTTAGTTGATGGATGATCCCAGGCAATATACCAGGTGGGAGGGCCCTTGAAATCTTCCTCCTTTTGGCAAACAAGACCATTATCTTCTCTCTGATTGCATCTGCCATGCAATGCACAGGAAGGTCTTTGTGCTCTTTGATCCAACTATTCCATGATTCTGCTAAATTGTTGTTGATATAGTCACACTTGATGTGTTCTGAGAATTTACTTCTATCCCACAGAAAAGGATGATGCTCTGTCAACCATTTCTGCACATCTAGACTAGCTTGGAAGACTTTATCAAAAAAGTACTTAAATTTGTGTGGTGAGTAAGCTCTAGCTGTAGGCCACATGTTTTTGCCATACACATCACCAGTGTAGTATTTCTTCATGTTCTCCATTAAGTGCCTGAAACAGTCTCTCATCTCTGCTTATGGAAATACTAGTCTAATAGCTGACTCCAACCCTTTACATGCATCAGTGTAGATAGCTAGCTTATCCATGGGTCCAATGGCCTTCCTAAGTTGCTCCATAAACCAGACCCAATTTTCCTTTGTCTCTGAGTCAAACAATCCAAAGGCCAGAGGAAACATCCAATTGTGGCCATCTAAAGCTAAGGCTGCAGGCATGTGGCCATTCCACATCCCATTAAATACAGTGGAATCTACACTTATGTAAGGCCTGCAGCCATTCAAGAATCCATCTATACTAGCCCTAAATGCACAGAAGAATCTACTAAACCTAATTTTCCCATCCTTAGGATCAGTCATAGTGTCTATCTCTACAACACTTCTAGATAATCTTAGCTCTATCTCAGCCTTAAACCTAAACAAATAATCGAAAGAATCATTCCATTTACCAAATAACTTATCTGATGCTCTCTGCCTCCCATTGTACACTGTCTGGTAGGGGATGTCAATCTTGTATTTGTAATTAAGCTCTTCTTTGAGTTCTTTAGCCCCCATTTGTGGGTTCCTCTTGAGGTAGGGGATTGCTCTCTTAGCCACCCAAGCTATAGATGCCATCCTGTTGACAACCCTTTGTGTAGATGCACAGTTATGGACCCCCAGATTGATTTGAATATGCATAATAAAAACAAAAGGACATATGAGGATAACAAAAAAGCAACATTCAACAAACACAGAAAAATATGTTATTCACCAATAAATAAATATTGTACCCTAACACTACCATCATGTTGGGTTCTAGCTCTAAGAATCTATGGGCAGCATAGAGCAGCACAATTAGCCCTGAACCTTTCTTTGTCTAAATGCTCAGTATCATACTCAAACTCCTTAATTATAGCATGCTGCCTAACAGCTAGCCTAAACTCAGCTATGCTGGGATAGCATGTGCCAACACTCATATTAGGATTGTCCCTGTCCCATTCATGCATTGGTTCTACATCAACTATATCATCAACATTAACAGCCGCCTCATTCATATCTGCCTACATCTCTACTGACATTGCTGGAATGGGCACCTCTTCTCTAGATCCTTCTGCTGTTGTCTCTGACTGCATGAACCCCATTGCCTCATAAACCTTGTCCTCATCAGCAACCTCTTTTGCTAAACCATCATCATCAGGCTACCCTATTATTGTTAGAGTAGTCTAGTTAACTACTATAGGCAAATTAGTAGGTGTTTCTATTGGGGAACTGCAGGTATCACCACAACCTTTAGCATCATCATGCACAACACGTGAGCCACCAGTTGCCCACTTGTGACACCAGAGACACATCTAGCTTTAGAAGCACCAGAGCTGACATTTGCATTAGAACCATCCTTCCTCACAACATCCACTGTAATAACAACCAACCTCTCATCCCATCTATCCTTAATCATCTATTGGAAATGCACATCCCTCCTAATCTTTTACTCAGACCCAATATCTTGGTCAACAACCCACACTGCAAGTGTTTGAGTTGGCCCCCAGATTATCTTTGTGGCTAAATCCTCCTCGAATTGAGCCATAGAATACTAATAGTTCATATCCAACCATAAGTCATGCTGCTGCTTTGCCATTTCAACTAGCCCATACTCACCATCAGCCACGAATTTAGCAACCTTAACGACTAGTCTAAATGCATTGCCAGGATCGATCCTAGCATCATGGTAAACAATGAAAGAAATGAGGAGTTAGATGGTACCCAACTCCTCCAATTCTTCCTAAACTGCCAGGTTGATTAAGCACTTACCAAGGAGGGCAATCATTGCTGCTAGCCATTGTGACACGGGTTGACACCACCTCTCCCACTACATCACAAGCCTATGAAACAATCAACCGAGGAAGACAAAGTCAGCGTCCATGAACCCTAACCCTAAACCCTAATGGACACGGGACCTAGGTGCAAAGGGGGAGTAAGGCCACATACCTTAAATGCACTCACCAAGGGTCCCGCTCACCAGATGCAATCACCGTGGCGTAGGGATAGCGGGAGGGAGCAGGAGGCGGCGGCGGTGCGGGGGAAGAACACGTCGGCGGCGGCGAGTGGGATGGGGATGAAATGAGCTAGGGACGAAATGAGTAGGTGGGATGTGGCGTAATGAAGAAAATGGACAGGGGCAGCGATGACATTTTACCTGCGCCTGCTGATTAGGCGCCAGCATGTCATGCTGGCTTGGCTTGCCACATGCGCAAATGTGGTAAAATATAAACTCAAACTTCTCTCATCTGGCAAACTTGTAAGTGCCATCCTAAGAGTGATAATCGAATGAGCGACAATCTTAATAATGGTAAAAATATAAAAGCCCCCATTTCTCTAGGCTCCTCTCCCTGCCACCATCGTCGCCGTCCGGTCCTTTGGCAGAACACCTGTTTCCTCTCACCATGGGTCCAGGCCTCTACTTCGACATCGGTAAGAAGGCCAGGGGTCAGGATGAGCGCTTGTTTTCCATCTATTTGTTTCTTTGGCTTTTCCTTTTTACTGGATTTTTAGGGTTTTGCTGGGGATGGATGTAGTGGTATCTTCTCTTGTGATTTGTACCAGAGTTACACTTTTTTCTAATGTTTTTGTTTGTTGGATCTGCAGATCTCCTGAGCAAGGACTTCCATATGGACCAGAAGTTTATCCTCACTACCTATAGCTCCAATGGAACCGTGAGTATCCCCTGGTTTCTTCTCGCTCTTAACGGTTTCTCGCGCTACGCTTGGTTTCCATGCTATGATTTTTAATGTGGTAGTTTCAATGGTTTTGAATTGAATTATTGATGATTGAGTAAGGTGTTAGGTAGGAGATGCTGGTGTTTAGCGGGATGTGGTTTAATTTATTCGTAAGACTAGATTGGGGCTATTTGTGTTACTGGTATTATTTAGTGTCCTAGAGTTTGGTGTGCGGGTAAGGTTTTGGTTCGGTTAGGAATAATTGTGAATCGAAGAAGATCTATGATCAATGGGTGTTAAAATTTGTAGATACTTGATTTGGGTTTGTTTTTAAGTGAGTAAGGATTGGGTCATCGCTTCCTTAATGGCGTGCTACATCGGCGTCCGATGTAGTGAAAAATGAGCAAGGGCCTTCACATCTGAGTCGACGGGTGCGAAGGGTAAGAAAGCTAGTCGAACCAACTAAGATTCGTTTAGGTAGTTGGAATGTAGGGTTGCTTATAGGTAAGTTAAGGGAATTAGTTGATACCATGACTAGGAGGCGTGTAAATATATTATGCGTTCAAGAGACTAAATGGAAGAGTCAAAAGGTGAAGGAGGTGGACAATACATGTTTTAAGCTTTGGTACACAGGGACAGCCACGAATAGAAATGGAGTAGGAGTTTTGATTGATAAGAGCCTCAAGAATGGTGTGGTGGGAGTGAGAAGGCAAGGAGATAGGATTATCTTAGTCAAGCTTGTCGTTGGTGATATGGTCTTGAATGTAATTAGTGCATATGCCCTCCAAGTAGGCCTCGACGAGAGTGCTAAGAGACAATTCTATGAAGACTTAGATGGCCTGATTAGAGCTATACCTAGTAGTGAGAAGCTTTTTATAGGAGGAGATCTTAATGGGCATGTAGGTACTACAAGCACAGGTTTCGAGGCCGTTTATGGAGGTTTTGGGTATGGTAGTAGGAATCAGGAGGGGGAGGAAGTTCTAGACTTTGCGGTAGCTTTTGATCTGATGATAGCCAACACTTTCTTTAGAAAGAGAGAATCTCATCTAGTGACCTTCAGTAGCAGACAACACTCTAGCCAGATTGACTTTGTCCTCGCAAGAAGAAAGGATAAACGAGCATGCTTGGGTTGCAAGCTGATACCAGGGGAGTGTGTTGTTTCTCAACATAAGCTTTTGGTGGCAGACTTTCGTTTTCAGGTGTGTACCCATAGGGATAAACAAGCTAAGATTAAAAGAACAAAGTGGTGAAAACTAAAAGGAGAGACGTCAGAGGTATTCATGGAAAGGGTTATCAAAGAGGGCTCTTGGAAGGAAGAAGAGGACATAAACAATATGTGGGAGAAAATGGCAACCAACATTCGGAAGGTGGCCTCAGAGGTGTGTGGAGTAACCAAAGGAAGTGGAGGCGAGGCTAAAGATACTTGGTGGTGGAACGAGGAAGTCCAAAGGGCTATTAAGGAGAAGAAAGAATGCTATAGACGCTTATACCATGATAGGAGCGTGGACAACATAGAGAAGTACAAGGTGGCAAAGAAGACTGCAAAGTGAGCTGTAAGTGTGGCAAAGGGTAGAGCGTACGAGGATCTTTACCAATATTTGAGTATGAAGGAAGGAGAGAAGGACATTTATAGGATGGCTAGGGTTTGTGAGAGAAAGACAAGGGACTTCAACTAAGTTAAGTACATTAAGGATGAAAGGGGGCATCTCTTGGCGAAGGAGGATGAGATCCAACATCGATGGCAAGAGTATTTTGACAAATTATTCAATGGTGAGAATACGGACACAACCTTTCAGTTGGATGACTCTTTTGATGACACCAATAGGCGCTTTGTGCGGAGAATCCAAGAATCTAAGGTCAGAGAGGCGTTGAAAAGGATGAAATAAAGCAAGACGATGGGATCGGATTGTATCTGAATCGAGGTGTGGAGATGCCTCGAGGACATAGATAAAGTATGGCTAACCAAGCTATTCAATCATATTTTTCAATCGAACAAGATGCCTGACGAGTGGAGGAGAAGTATATTGGTACCGATCTATAAGAATAAAAGGGATATTCAAAGTTGTACTAATTACCAAGGAATTAAGTTGATGAGCCATACTATGAAGCTATAGGAGAGAGAGTTATCGAGCATTGCTTGAGAGTAATAACGCGGGTCTCTATGAACCAATTTGGTTTCATGCCCGGAAGGTCAACCATTGAAGCCATTTTCTTAATAAGACAAGTTATGGAGCGGTATAGGGAGAAGAAGAAGGACCTACATATGGTTTTTATTGACTTAGAGAAGGCTTATGATAAAATACCAAGGAATATTATGTGGTGGGCTTTGGATAAACATAAAGTCCCAACGAAGTACGTCGGACTCATTAAGGACATGCACAACAATATTGTGACTAGTGTTCGAACAAGTGATGGAGACACGGATGACTTTCCGATTAGGATAGGACTACATTAAGGGTAAGCTTTGAGCCCTTATCTGTTTGCCTTAGTAATGAATGAGGTCACAAGGGACATATAAGGGGACATCCCTTGGTGTATGCTTTTTGCGGATGATGTAGTGCTAGTTGATGAAAGTCGGACATGAGTGAATCAGAAACTGGAGTTATAGCGGGAGACTTTGGAGTCCAAAGGTTTTAGACTCAGTTGAACTAAAACTGAGTATATGAGATATGACTTTGGCACTACTACTCGGGAGGAGAAAGATATTAGTTTGGAAGGTCAAGTAGAGCCTAGTAAGGATACCTTTCGATATTTAGGATCAATGCTATAGAGAGACGGGGATATTGATGAAGATGTTAGCCATAGAATCAAAGCAGGGTGGATGAAGTGGCACCAAACATCTAGTGTCCTATGTGACAAAAGGGTACCACAAAAGCTAAAAGGCAAGTTTTATAGGACGGTGATTATACCTGCTATGTTGTATGGTGCAGAATGTTGGCCTACGAAAAGACGACATGTTCAACAGATAAGTGTCGCAGAAATGCATATGTTGCGTTGGATTTGCGGTCATATAAGAAGGGATAGAGTTCAGAACGATGATATACGTGATAGATTAGGGGTAGCACCAATTGAAGAAAAGCATGTTCAACATCGGTTGAGATGGTTTGGGCATGTCCAACGGAGACCTCCAGAGGCACCGGTGCGTAGTGGAATCCTAAGCCAGGATAGTAACATAAAGAGAGGCAGAAGAAGACCGAAGTTGACTTGGGTAGAGACAATAAAAAGAGACTTGAAAGGATGAAATATACCCAAAGACTTAGTCTTAGATAGGAGTGCTTGAAAAATAGCTATTCACGTGCCTGAACCTTGATTGCTTCTGCTGGGTTTCAACTCTAGCCTAC
The DNA here is from genome assembly GCF_019320115.1 of Miscanthus floridulus. Taxonomy (NCBI): domain Eukaryota; kingdom Viridiplantae; phylum Streptophyta; class Magnoliopsida; order Poales; family Poaceae; genus Miscanthus; species Miscanthus floridulus. Next base: position 104,115,179 of record NC_089585.1, on the reverse strand, counting down.
CCCAATTTGTTTGGGACTTAAAGGCTTTGTTGTTGTTGTTGTTGTTGTTGATTTGGGTTCATTTTTCTATATGGACGATGGAAGATGATTACGGGTAATATCTGATTGGTTGGTGAATGCTGATGGATTTTAGCTTATTTTAGAAAATTTGAATGTATTGAGGAGTTTCTATTGGGTGGTTGTAAGAGGATTGTGATGATGGAAGTATGGTCAATATGTAATGGGTTGGTGAATACTGGAGTCTTTATGGTTAAGTTGTGCTATTCCAGTACTGTTGTGTCATGTGAGATAGTGAGAGTGCCTCTTTGTTCTGCAAACCAATTTAGATTTCTATTGCCCTACCTATACTGGTTCAATTTTGCCATTTGTAGTTGCTGCAGGTTAGCATGCATGCTCTGTGATGAGTTCATATTTGGGTTAAAATGTTTTATTGAGTGTCTGAAGTGAATTTGCAGTTACAATTTTGTTTACTTTTCATCATACATCTATACTCGTCCTTTACTTTTAATCTGTAACTGCAATTGTCATAAATGTAGAGAATTAGGGAAACACCTCACACCCAATTACAGCGAAGAATCACGCGTCATGTCCATGGATCCTTAATAGAAAAGCCAAGTGCCTCAAATTTGATAGAACAATGATTATCACGTGTAAATTGACGAACAGAAAGAAGATTGCGCACAATGTCAGGCGCAACCAGAACATTGTTGAGATGGAAGGAGGTGTTGGCTGTGGGAAGGATGGAAGTACCATGACTAACAACAGGTATAGAATGACCATTGCCCATAGTTATGGATGAAGAATAAGGAGGAAGGCGGGTGAGTAATATGCCATCCGAAGAAGCCATGTGAGATGTGGCACCAGTGTCCAAAACCCAGGGATTAGTACCCTAAAGCGCTATCTGGTCCAATGCCGTGATGAGACCCGCCTGGTTCCATCCACCAGCTTGAGGACCCGGCGGAGAAGCAAACTGTGGCTGCTGGAGGTAAGCCGGAGTGGAGAACTTGGCTGGAGCAAAAGCCGAGTGCGCCTGCTGCTGCTGCGGAGGAGGTCCAAGCAGCCCCTGCCCACGCCACGCCGGCTGCTGCAGCAGACGGAACCAAGGTTGTTGCTGCTGGTGCTGGCCGGGCAGTGGACCATAATAGACCCATGGACCAGACTGAGGAGGCGCGCGCTGACCACCGTGTTGCTGCCATCCACCTTGCTGCTGCTGCCAGCCACCACCACCGTGGCCACCCTTCTTCTTGGTGTTGCGGTTAGACGTGCTGCCGCCACCATCGTTGGTACGGCCATGGCCACCTTGTCCCTGTGCTGCGCCAAAGCACGCAGAGGCAAAGCGCAGGCAGAGGAGCCAGAGGCGTGAAGGGCGGTCTCAGTGGAAACCTTGCCTTCATTAGCTAGGCGAAGTTCCTTGAGGACGAGCTTCTGGCGTGTGGTGTTGAAGTCAGGCAGCGGCGTGGTGTCTGCGATGTTGTCTGTTGTGCTGGAGAAGCGCGGGTTGAGACCGCGAAGAAGGTTGAGGACCAGCTGGGACACCGAGACAGCATGGCTGACATCGCTAAGGGCATCGGCGACGGTCTTCATGCATTGGCAGTAGTCGTTGATGGAGAGGTCCCCCTGCCTCATAGAGGAGAACTCCTCGTGCAGGAAGACGGCTCGGGGCTCCTTGTTGGACAGGAAGAGGTCCTCAATGGCGACCCAGAGTTGGCGCGCCGACTGTTCGTCGTCAATGGCGAGGTCCTGGACATCGGGGCCAGCGGACCCGAGGATCCAACTGTGGACACATGCATCATCCATGACCCACTGCGGATCAACGGGGTTGGCGGGGACAGTCCCGTCAATGTGGCCGCGAAGGCCGAACTTCCCCACTAGAGACTTGAAGAAGGGCGCCCACTTGTGGAAGTTCGGATGCTTCAGCTCGAGGACGACAGGGACGTGAGAGCGGACGTTGATCGTGGCGTAGGGGGCAACGATCGGGCCGGCCGGGATAGAGCCCATGGTGCCGCCGGAGGAGTTGCCACTGGTGGCTGAGGGAGGGCTCGGTCGCCATTGGATGGCACAGCGCAGGGAGCAGATGAATTCGCTTGGAGGCGTGTGGAGCAGAGGAAGCGTCCGCATGAAGCAGAGGACGAGCGGGGGAGGGCGCGCGCGGGGGAGGGAAAGGCCGCGAGCGGGCTCGCATGCTCGGGGCGACGCGCGTGAGATCGCGCGAAGTCGGGGAAGGAAAGCAGATGGGCGTGCGCGGCAGGGGGATCGCGATCTCTGTGGGAGATAGCGGCTGCGGGAGTGGACGAGCAGCCGTGGAGTCGGTGGCGTGGGTTAGGGCAGAGGAAGAAGCCAGAAAGGAACCCGGACTCTTGATACCATGTAGAGAATTAGGGAAACACCTCACACCCAATTAGGGGGGTGACTTTCATATATATAGTCAAGATACAACTTGGGGTACAAGTAACATGATATACATGTGGACTATACGTATCTCTAATAATAAATACACTTGAATTTCAGTGGACCAATTGAGAGTGGTATCCTTGAAGGCTTGAGCCTGTTTATATGTCGATGTTGCCTCTGTAGTCATAAATACAATAGAATTTCTGTTGACCAATTGAGAGCAGGCAGTGGTACTGGTATCCTTGAGGGCTTGAGCCTGTTTATATGTCGATGTTGACATCTGTAGTTCATGAGTGTGCAACACGTTCATTTTTTGGTTAAGAGTTATTTTGTTAAATTGTTGGTCACAGTGATGTGAATATGGAAACATTTGCATGATTTTGTCTATGTTTGCATACACCTATTGTATTCATACTTCTCACTGATGATGTAAATCTGATCTATGCCTTTTCCTTTCTGATATTTATGACTGTAGGTGATAACAGCTTCAAGCACAAAGAAAAATGAGTCCATCTTTAGTGAGATCCAGGCCCAGCTGAAGCAGAAGAATGTCACAGTGGATGTGAAAGCAAATTCAGACTCTCTGGTAAGTTTCTTCTGAATCTGTTCCTGTCTTATTCAAGCCTTATTATGTTAAGGTTCTCGTTTAACTGCCTGAAATCAAATAAATTGTTCTATGCATACGGTTGATTTTCTATTTGTTTTCTTCAGCTCTTAACTACAGTGACAGTTGAGGAACTTGGTGTACCAGGCTTGAAAAAGACAATGACCATTCCTTTTCCACATCGAGGCTCTGGGAAGGTATGCTTCTTCATGTTTTCCAGATTGGTTGAACCTCTATTTCATAGATTTTTTTATTGATTATTATCTACCTTGTGGTTCGAGTCGCGGTCTCCTCGCATTGCACAGGCGAGGATAAGGCTTACCACTGACACCCTTCCCCAGACCCCGCACAGAGCGGGAGCTCTCTGCACTGGGTACGTCCTTTATTATCTACCTTGTGGTTGCAGTTTGAAGTGCAGTACTTTCATGATTATGCTGGTATCAGCGCCAGTGCTGGCATTTGGGAACAAAGCTATTGCTGCCGGTGCTGATGTTGCATATGATACTGCTACTCGGGATTTCACCAAGTACAATGCTGGGTTGAGTCTCACCAATGCGGATCTCATTGCTGCTGTGACCTTGTAAGTGGTTTCTACTAGCTAGTCCATAGTAAATCCTTCGACAAACTGCTAGGCATGTCTGATGTCTTAAATGTTTTATGCTTTTTTTAGCTTCTGGTTGGGTAGTTATCTTCTTCAATGATTTTTATATCAGTGCACGATGCATGAATTTCATGGACTTTTGGTGTGCAAAGTGATTTAACTGCTAACACTCCTTCAGGAACGACAAAGGGGAGAGCCTCGCTTCATCCTACTACCACTTGGTGAACACAGAGAAGAACACAGCTGTTGGTGCGGAGGTGACTCGCAACTTCTCAACCAAGGCGAGCACAGTCACCTTTGGGACGCAGCATGCCCTGGACCCTACCACCACTGTGAAGGCGCGCTACAGCAGCAATGGAATGGCCAGCGCCCTCATCCAGCACGAGTGGAGACCCAAGTCATTCTTCACCCTATCCACCGAGGTTGACATTGACGAGTCTGGTGTCAAGAAGCCCCCCAAGGTTGGGCTGTCACTAGTCCTCAAGCCCTGATGATGATGCCGATCCCTTTGGTCCTAGGACAGTTAGGTTCCCGTATCAGTACTTGAGGTCGAGTGAAATAATTCTGAACCGCAGCTCTCTTTCTCCAACGTCATCCTGAAAGTTCGATAGTCTCGCTAGCTGGTTTTAGATGTTGAGAACTGAATCAGCAAACGAGAATGTGATCAAGTTCATCTGCCTAAGAATCTCACTTCGTTGGCATCTTGTCTAAAGCAGTATCTTCGCCTTCACAGTTATCTTCTCAATGTGTTAAAGTTTGGTTCGTCCGATATATCATTTCTGCCTACAAGTTGTCAACTATGAATGTAGAATCACCAAAAGTCATGTTGTGGGGTGGTAAAATACATCTCTGACCCATGACGACAATTCAAAATTTATTTCACACATATATACAGTTGTGCTTGATCTTACATAGCTCCAAAATAGTGGACGAAGCTAAATTAATGGACAATGTGCCTGCAAATGATGGGTGGTTCTGGATATATTGAATGTTCAATGGTACTCCTATTAGATAATCCTTTCGGTACGGCAAGTGCTTCCATAGCTACGATCGGCGGCGGCAGCAGCAGCCGCCGCCTCCGCTAGTTGACCATTCTGACGTGCATCTCCTAGCATTATGCTTTCTTCTAGCTTCGTTTGGAAAAGGCGGATTGCTCAAGCAATTTCAGATTTAGTTCAAATGTGAACTGAATCCTAGGGATCTGGATCTCAACCTGCACAATCCAAACATTCTTTAAGAGCTATACTGGGTACCTGTTTAGTCTTTTAGCAGTTACTAGATGAGTGCCCGTGCGTTGCAACGGGTGTAACATAAATTGAATGACATGTTTGTTAGCCAAGTCAAAATCAAGAATATATCAATTTAATTTTTCACATGTATTATACCATGATAATGTCTAGAAACACATTCATTATCGTAATGAATCTGAAATAAAAGATAGGCTTGGAACTTGTTGTCTAAAAGTTACGACAAACATCGGTTACCTCAAAGGCTGAAAATTTATTACTAGGCATCGAATTGAATTTATCAATGCTCTGCCTTGCCAAAACATGTATACTCGGACTTACAATATCTTAACCCGCATGAGGCATGGCAATAATTTATTTTTTGGGAAAAAAAAGTATTTATTGTCAACACGCAACGCGAAGGACGATGAACGAGATTTGGATCACGATCATGATCATTGCGTGGTGATATTCCAATAAATTCCTTTCTCTTTCCATAATTCTCTTTCCATTTTATTCCATTTTATTTACTTGCCTTCCAGTATCTCCATGCGGTGATTATTTGCCTGCCGGTGATTCCGTGAGTTTTATTCCATTTTATTTACTTGCCTTCCCGTGTCTCCATGCGGTGATTATTTGCCTGCCGGATATGGATCGCATGAGTGTTTTGGTCCTGCTGGGTAGATGTTGACAATCCGTATGTTTTAATTGTAGAGATATATAAGAGCTATACTGGGTACCTGTTTAGTCTTTTAGCAGTTATACGCCACTCACAGCCCGCCAAGTCTATGAAGCCACCTCCCAGATTTTGTAATCTTGACCCTCAGCAGCAACAATCCAGTTCTGGGGACCATTTGGCTCAAAATGTTCCGATCCAATTTTCATTGTTAGCTTCTCATCAATTTCAGACGCATATAAACTCCTGTCTGCCTTTAGTATCTTGATCTGTAAGTGTTATATCACATGGCAAACAATTCAAGCGTAAGACATATGAAAATAGGACAAAAGGGGGAAGCAACAGTTGTTTAGTTGCATTTTACCTTGCTGCGGCAATGAATCTTTAGACGTTGTCGGATGGAAATAAATTTAGCAATCTCTGGTTGTAAGTGTGAAAATATGTGATCATAGAAGACTGCAGGAGTGCCGGGGTGTGTCAGGATGTAGGCGTATCCTTGCAATTCCATACCATAGGGGAACCTCCAATGACCCTACAGAGATGCCAGAAACAGTGTGAGGTTGATGCGGTAGTAAAACATGCAGGTTTCTGACAATTTCTGCATCACAAGTTTGATAAGGAATCAAGAGAGACTTCAAGATTTCAAAGAGTTTAACGATGACGCTGAGAAACATTTATTTCTTTTAGAACTAGAAATACACAATATTGAATCAATAAGGAGCAAGCATCCAAAGTCTTACCATTATTGAGAATAAATGCACCAGAACAATCAGGCTATTCAACATGCAGGTCTATACATTTCTTGCTACTTGAATGCAAATACAACTAGAAATATGGCAACTTGCGCAGAGTGCTGAGAAATGGCAGTTTTGAGATAATATGGCACAATTCTATTTGGATACATTGTGATACTAAGTTGTACCTGAGTAGAACCAGTATCATGATTCTCTATAAATGTGACTGCTCTTGAAGGCCACCAACCCAATACTCCAGGGGGTTTCCCTTTTTCATCGGACAAGCGCCAATACTCTGATCTTTCAAGCGCCTGTGTAGGAAAAGACATACTCCATTATTACACATGCAGGGAAAAATACGCAATAAACATTAAATGTAAGTGCACAAAGTCAAACCACTATAATGCAATAGCATCATTCCCAAAAGATTAAAAAGGCTGGTCATTCCTTTCTTAGATGAGTTGGTCTTACAAGCAAACCACTTCACAACAGATAATCAACATTCAGGGACCATCAGACTGTTAGCTATGCAAGATAAAAATTAAAGTCAACCGATGGAACAATTATTTCATATGTCGCATCTGGCATAACAGTTGTAACAGCATTACATGCTTGTAGAGAAGTATTGAAGCGTGGATTATAAAATTAAAGTACCCTCCTCATAAATAAAAAAGTTAAAAGACATGATGTTATGACCTAATCAAATACACATGTAACCTGCTTTATAATATATAAAGCATTCCAGATGATTACTATAATACTGGCCAAGGAATTTGGAGCTACCCACATCACCCAAAAGCCAGATTCAATTTTCCGGTAGATAGGAGGTGAAAATCTTTGAGGGTTCCAGGTACCAGAACAAGTGAGCCCTATGAGAATGTGCAATTTTGAGCTGTTGCTTAAATGATGTTTTGAGCTCTTGTCACCAATTAGACATTACTTGAAGTTTGAAACAGAAATGAAATGTTACTACCAGGATTGTTTTGAACTCTTGCTGCTAATTAGATGCTACTGGAACATTGAAGCAGAAATGAAGTGTACTGGCTCCCAGCCAGGGTCCACAACTTTTTAGAACACTTTGAACTCGGCCCAAAAGAACTGCCATAGAACATTTTTATTTAAAAACTGTAAGATGCAATCGTACCGCATGAAGTATTCCTTTAGTGGTAACATCAAATGCGCCAGCAGTTCCATTTGTAGCATTTATCCAATCAACAATTCTCTGTCTGTGGGCATCCTGATTGTAGTCCATTTCACCATAAGTATAACTGAGGGAGTCCCAGTACTCTCCTACTGCAAAGTATGGTTCACTTGCTTCCAAATAGTCTTTGACATATCCACCCCAGAAACCACGAACAAAGTCAAGTCTCCATCCGTCGTAGCCGACTTCCTTTCTGCAAGCAGAACATGCATGAATAAACACATGATATGCTGACATTTTGTGTAACACTCGAGTCCATCAATATACAACTTACAACCCAATTCATCCCGTCCAGCTATGAAACATATAGGAAAAATTCCTCACATGCCATTGGGTAAACTTAAATCACTCATATGCTGGGAGCCTACATGTCAAGGACACATCAATGGTTTATGAGAGATTGTGCTTTCTCGGTTGCATATAAGGAAATTCCCCAAACATATACTAACAACATTAGAACCTGTAAGCTACGGCCCCCATATTAGAGTACCACATGTCCTGCTCCCAAAGAAAATAATAGATAATGTGGGTGTGTGTTGTAAGGGTTCTGGACCCTCTTTCTTCTTAATATTAAAGATACGCAGCTCTCCTGTGTGTTTGAGGAAAAAAAGAAGATACATAATTCCTATTCATCAAGGACTGCTACTGACATTTAGAGGGAAAATCCATATATATACCTATTTCCAATTGGGAATGAAACTAAAATGTCCCACTGGCTGAGGCACTTTACTAAAAATGCAAGCACAACACAATCACATAAATTTACCGGATCTCCTAACAAAATTACTTTTCAAGGCAAGCTAAACTGACAATATTTTGCAGAGTTCTTAGTGCACCTTCCGTCCATGATCATTTGATGTAGGAGTTAAGCAGAGCAGCTGACTCAAGCACATATATTTTTCTACTATTTAAAAAACATATATTTTCTACCCAAATATTAAGAAAAAAACTGGTAGTAAACTGATGACAATTTGCAGGGTTTCTATTGTACCGTCCATTCATTCCAATTTGTTACAGGAGCTAAGCTGGGGACAGTGTATATCATATGCATTAACAAAAAATATTCCAGCTTTCAAAAGAAAATCGTTCCTATCTCAAACTCCAAGATACGAGCTGAGTCCACAAACCATAGAGGCACGTGGAACTATACGGATGCTGCATCAAGGACATTTCCATAATGCATGCAGTGCAACAACAACAAAAAAAAAACTAGACCAACCTAGGAGGAACTTCAACCTGGGTGGTCTGGGCATACATACACCACCCTCGACCAACTGAGCTAGCTCAGCTTCCTAGTGCAACGAACAATGAAGCATGAGCAATGGCAAAAAGCTATCACCAAGAATGACAGAATAACTGACCTCATCCAGCAAAGCCATTCTTTAAGATCATTCCTCACAAACTCTTGGGAGTGATCAATGTTTGGTGCTGCATGGAAATTATCTCCACTGCTCTTGTTTCCTCTTCCCTGCAGGAACAAGAGTTTTACCCCAACATAAAATGGAAATATTATATTATCATAATTTCTTAGTGCAATAAAATGGAAAGGAATGGGAGTACTAAGCTGAACATGTTTGTTTATGCAACTTAGTATGGGTGTTAATCTGAACATTTGCTGTTAATACTAAATATATGCAAGTACAAAGGTTCAACAAGTCCAATTAGAGTTATATATTGGTGAATCGAAACTAGTTTATGTGAAGGAACAAATGGACCAATTGTATGTGTTCATGTTGCTAGAAATTACTGCTGGGCCAATGGACCAATAAGAGAATAAAATTTAGAGTTAAGTAGGGAGTTGACAGGGATTGCATCTAATGCACCTGTGAATTTGTAATACCTATGGGCTATGGTGTACTATAATATCAGCTTGACTGTATCCAAGGTTCATGTTCACTGGATGCCTAATGTTAAATTCTAGGTTCACTGAGTTCAAGTGGGAATTTAACCATATGTTTAATAACCATACTGGTAGTTCAACTAGTGAGTTACCCATTTCATTGGATAGATAGTCAGACCATCAGTTTGGGAAAGAAAATAGTAAATTTAATACTCCCTCCGTTTCAAATTATAAGACGTTTTGGCATTTCTAGATACATAACTTTTTCTATGTACTTATATATACACTATGTCTGGATACATAGTAAAAGCAAAGTATCTAGAAAAGCCAAAACGTCTTATAATTTGGAACTGAGGGAGTATTAGCCAAAAAAGTGGCAAAAAAAAAATCATGGGAGCCTTAATTTGCATACAAATCTAACAGACATCCACTGCCTAGCTTGGTGTTTGGCTGTACAGAGCAGTAGGGCACTTCCTTAGTTCCTTCACCTAATTACATGTCCCATCTTTGAACATGTGTACAGTCCTGGACTAGTGTTGCTTGTGCAGTGTGAAACCAGCATGTTCAAATGTGTTTACACCCAATGAGAGAAAATTAGTATGAACAGTTTTGAGACCTAATCAGTTTTTTTACCTTCTTTCCCGGCAAAACTACTGATCTAGTACAGTTTCTTAAAACTGTTTTAACCTACCATTGAATTTTTTTTATATGTCCACTGACAATCATATGCTAAGCCCTCTAAATAAATATATTTTAGAAAAGAAAAGCAGATACCTGGAAATGTGGATCATCAGCAACAACTGCTCGATCATCCCAGTTCATACGACCACCAAAAATATTCCAGACACCATTGTTGTTCTGAAACTGAGCACACCTATGATTTAGAACAGCATCACCAAGAACCTTGATGCCAGCTTCATGGAAAATCTTCACAAGTTCCTTCAGCTCATCCATGGACCCATATCTGAAATGTTGGTTTATCTTATTAACGAATGACATCAGCTTGTAAGATGGTTTAATAATATATACTTAATAACAAACTGGATTTCTTAAGTCTCACACAATTACTTCTGAAGATCATAGACTTCTATGCAAGTTAAATATAAAAATGTCAAGCATTTTCCAAGGTCAGCTGGAGTCTAGTAAATTGAGCAATTGATGGCAGGACCAAAGCAAGTTTATTGTCCCCAACTGCAAACATGCTTCTATACAGAAAATTAGTAGCAAAACCTTCAGAACTCTACACACCAGAGATAGAGTGTTTAGCCCCTAGGCAGTCTTCACAAAATGCCCAAAAGTTTTCTAGAGTCTAGATCAAGCGAATGAAAAAGGTTATGGAACATCAATGGTCTGTAACTATATATTCCCCAAACTTCTAGCCAGAATGAATAAATAATAATCCCCACAGGAAACAATATCATGTCAGTTTTTGCACTAAACTAAGGAAGAAACTATGGTTTTGCATAGTCAGTATGGTTTCACATATTCAGTATGTCAAATAGCCACAAGTTTCTAGCTTGGACAATAACAAATGCATTATAGGCTATTGCACTGAGAACTAAAAAACCGTATCTACATGATGACTTCAAGTGTCAAGTATCAACAATTTGTATGTTGCACAGAACTGCAGTTGGATGCGATAGGTGAGTTTTGTTAAATTCAATTTACTTATTAGGACCAAGCTCAAATCAAGAGAAGGTGGCTCTTGCACATTTATACACTAAAACCAGTATATGGGATCTCAAAGGAGGTGTTTTCTTATAAAAGATAAACAGATGAGGACAGAAGTGCTATAACATATGTTCAATGGATGATTTTGCATGTAAAAACTATACCGGGAGTTTAGATTATATAGATCCCTTGGCATGTATCCTTCAGGTGACACAGAATCAGTTGGTGGTGGTGACCAGACAATAGTGAAACCTAGGGACGACAACTCCTTGGCCTTTCTACCAAGCTCAACATAACATTTCCCTGACTTATGAGATTCCCAGTTAAATCCTTGGCACAATATCTCAAAACCAGATCCAGTGCCAGAACATGCTGGCTTTGTGCTTAATGTGTCATCGAGGTGTACAGACTCATCTACAGAATCAATGGTGGGGCTCCTGAAAATGCTATAAGCTACTGTTGCAAGCCTTTCTATTTCTTGTAGGATGTCTTCTTGAAGAACTTTATTCTTAGCTTTCTGACCTCTTCTAGACGATAGGCCAACCACCAGATTTCTTATATCACTGATTAAGCCATCAGCCTGTGAAGACTTATCCTCTACTTTCTGTGCCTCAGCCTTGTCGGGATCCTGAGTGCTACCATGCTGACCCACTCTTGTAAGTGGCACACAGAAATCAGATCCATTCTCAAGATTTCTCAACCAAGTATACTCATCAAGTTTGAGCACAAAAAACAGACAAGAATACTCTGCATCTAGTGAGAATGAAATTGAGTTTCCTGCTCCATCAGCTTTTTGCTGCAACAAGAGAGAAGATGTGTGAGGAGTGTTCGTTTTTTTTTGCGCATAGTGAGGAGTGTTAAACTGATTTCAAATCAGATCAAGTCACTGAATCATCAAAAATAAATACATAAAGCTCTACAAAATGGAAAACACAACAAGAGAACATATCAAAAGATCAAAAAGAAAACTTGCATGGAGCATTCAGGTGTACATTTTGTTGAGAGATGACCACTTGTAAGGAGCTGATCCTCAGTTAACCAAAAAAAACTGTCCTAGGAAGGCACCCGAATGAATGCAGGACACACACAAATAAGGAAGAGTTGTACAAACACACAACTGTTAAATGTTTATTAAATGTAAGTTTCAAATTCCTACGCATTTTAAAATTTACCTAAGGATTTAAACAACATACGGTCCCTCACAAATTTCATGGGGAAAAAGACTAAATCATTATGTTCTTCCTAGTAAAGGGGGCCATAAATAACTGAGGAAACAAAAGAAATAGGCAGAGTAATGTTAAGGTGCAAATTTTCTTTATAAGATAGAAGACTCAAGCTTGTGGCGAGGAAGGCTAAAATGAATCAAGTTTTGGATTAGAGATTCATATAATTCAAAAGTACAAGTGGTATGGCTTCTTTCGAGTAAAGTTGAAATCATAAAGCCCAAAAAATACAAGTAAGCTTCATGTAATCCCAATTCAAAGCTCTGCTGCTTGTTAACTATTATCAAGTCAAGTTACTAGTACATTTTGTTTTCTTTTATAGGCATTATATAAACTTGATGCAGTCCATTTGAGCCTTTGCCATCTACCATTCCAAGAGCTTAACTTCAAGGTCATACCTGTAGCAAGGTCTGAAGAGCTTTCTGTCGGAAGATTTTCGTTGTCGGTGGATGTGGTTCTGGTGGGATCTCCCATGTCATATTATTGTCTTTGCAAACTCCCCAATGAATGACAACATCGCCAGGAATATCAGTGTCAAATACCACAAGTCTTTTATGTGTTTCAATGTCTCTCCTCACAGTGACAGTAACAAGATTCTGAACATACTCTGATTTTAGGATGGGGTATTCTTCATAGAACCCTGATATATGTTTGCCACTCAAACCTGTATCCTGAGGTGAAGTGTTTTGTGGCTGAGAACTAGATCCTTCATATTTCTTCAATGCATGCCCCAAATCACCTGAGAATTAAGACAGATATATTACAAAACTTTCCTAAAGGCACAAAGGAATTCTTAAACTTTTTAGAACAGATATCATGTAATTCCATGAGTTTGCTTCTTAATATAATGATACGCAGTTCTATGTGTTCGAGAAAAAAAAAAGTAATTTCATAAGAATGCCAGAGTTATGACTTGAGGAGCAAAACAAGTTCACCGGTGTACACAACGCTAGTTCCCAGGGAAACAAAAGGCAGAACAACAAATTTACATGTTGGGAATTTTTTAACAGAATCTTGATATATAATTGCTCAGAAGTGCATTGGTTTGTGGATTTGTACTACTGCAATCCAAAGCTTGCATCTTTCTGTTCTATAAACTCAGAGACGGATTAGATGTTATAATGTATAATCTTTCTTAAAAGAAACCGATGCTCTAACATGGAGTATGCATTTAGCGCATCATTGATGAAACATGCCATAAATATGAAAATATTGAACAATGTAGAACATTGTAAAATGAAATAAATCGACAATGGAGCGCTATCGCCTATTCCTTTACAGATAACCAGATACATTTCAAAATCTCCTGTGTAATAGTATATAATATTCCAAATTCCAAAATATCAGAATGTACACATCACTCAGGGGCAAGCACATCACTATGATCCAAAAATGTAATTGTTAATGAAATTCTTAACAACCTGGCCAGATATCAATATCTTGTTTTCCTCCACCATTGAAGGATCCATTTAAGGGTATTCTGAAATCCCTGCCCTTATGCTGAAACCATGCACCTGTTTCCTCTTCCTAGCAAAGCAACAATATCCGAGACATTCAAATTTTACCCCAAGTAATCAAACCCACAATGAAGAAAAAAAAAGTATATAAAGGAACACGGGGCAAGTGGTCAGTATTGCCTTTTTGTGTAGATATATATGTCATGTACTCATGTTTACATGGTACCATTTTTTTTTGGGACAACTACAGTGTTTGAAAAAAGAAATCCAGTTTAGGATCGTTTAGCTACTGTTTCAATTGGCACAACGTCAAAGCACCACATCATCTAGAAAATAATATAGGAAGCTATGCAATGGTGTAAAGTTGAAACCTTTAGAACAAAGTTGACAGCAGCGATTGGAATGTCTTTATCAAATTTGATTTGCACTTCATAAAGGAGCCGTCCTTCTGAATTGGGCAAAATCTCCAATGGTGTTTCAATTGCATAGTCCTGAAAAATCAGATATTGTCCAGCTATTGAAAGCTAAACGAGCAAATTTAATGGCTAAATGATAATTAAGAAAGGCATTAGCTTTTGATTATCTCAGATATCAATATAAACTTGGAGAATTTCTGCTTGAAAAAACATAAACTTGGAGGAGATTCCTTGCATTTTTATATCATAGTGCAAGTGACAGATAGCTGCAAGCTATATGAAATGCTTGTAACAGTTTTCACAGGAGTAGAACCTTGATTGCAACTGAACCGAGTGGTCTCATTTCTAAAGGAGGCTGATCCCATTCTCTGCAAAAACATCGATAACACAGGATAAGATGAAATTAAACATGGTCTGAGAAAGGTACAATCTGTAGTAAAGAAAACAGTAACCAATTATTTCATTTCCTTCTCCAGGAAAGAGAATGAAGGGCGGGCTTGGTGCAAGCGGTAGAGTCTTACCGACTGTGACCGGAAGGTCCTGGGTTTGAGTCGCGGTCTCCTCGCATTGCAAAGGCGAGGGTAAGGCTTGCCACTAACACCCTTCCCCAGACCCCGCATAGAGCGAGAGCTCTCTGCACAGGGTACGCCCTTCTCTAGGAAACAAAATGTGAATGCCTTATTTTTTCTAAAACAAGTTTCAATATGGGGAAAAAGAAACGACAAGTTATGCCAGATACGCCTCGGCAAATTCCTTCTTTAAGTAATGTACACAAAGTCGAGATACCAAGACAATTCCAAAGGAGTCTGAGCAAAAAAGGTATAGCAACTACTAATCTAAAATACAATAATGAAATCTTCTCCTTCAAAGTTGTCCTACATGCTATGAATCCAAGGCTCATGCTTAGAAGTTATTCCAAATTCCGAATAAAACAAACAAGATATTTAAGGTGCTTACAATTGGATTACGTAGGAACAGACCTAAACTGAAACCGCTCCAACGCCAACCCCTCGGCCAATACAACAACAACAAAGCATTTAAGTCCCAAACAAGTTGGGGGTAGGCTAGAGTTGAAACCCAGCAGAAGCAATCAAGGTTCAGGCACGTGAATAGCTATTTTCCAAGCACTCCTATCTAAGGCTAAGTCTTTGGGTATATTCCATCCTTTCAAGTCTCCTTTAATTGCCTCTACCCAAGTCAACTTCGGTCTTCCTCTGCCTCTCTTCACATTACTATCCTGGCTTAGGATTCCACTACGCACCGGTGCATCTGGAGGTCTCCGTTGGACATGTCCAAACCATCTCAACCGGTGTTGGACAAGCTTTTCTTCAATTGGTGCTACCCCTAATCTATCATGTATATCATCGTTCCGAACTCGATCCCTTCTTGTATGACCGCAAATCGAACGCAACATACGTATTTCCGCGACACTTATCTGTTGAACATGTCATCTTTTCGTAGGCCAACATTCTGCACCATACAACATAGCAGGTCTAATCGCCGTCCTATAAAACTTGCCTTTTAGCTTTTGTGGTACCCTTTTGTCACAAAAAAATGATGGTAAAGTTTCGCGCCTTCCAGGTTAACATACAAGCAAACATCACACCCTGCCTGTTAATCATTTTTCAATTGAAGTGGTTCACGGCTTCCCCTAATGTACCCAAAACTAGATTAGAAATTGCTTCATCTGCCATTCCTCGGCCATTCAAGCATTGGAGCAGGAGCTACTTGGATACAGCAAGCCAGAACACAATGAAATGTGGGCACGCTTGCCTGTCTGATCCCACTGTTGATTCCATTTGTTGCACTTAATAATGCAAAAATCGGGGTTCGTGATCCACAGGTAGCCATCGGCCATCGCCATGATGAAAATATAAAATAAAAGGGTGCAGAAGAAGATCAAATATTACCTTCCATGCTCATCATCGTGCGAGACACCCCAGTGCAACACCCACTTCCCCGGCACATTACATCCGACAACGACCTTGCACTTGCCTTCGGCGTCCGGCTCCGCATCCACCCTCACCCACGCCTTCCCTTCCACCTGGGTTTCACCGCAGAACTGAAGCATCAGCAACACCCCCAGACCAGAAACGAAGAAATACACACGGACACCGTCTCAGCACAGATCACGCAGCGCGGCAGGGATAGAGGAAGCTACAGCTTGGCATCGGCGCAGGGGGAACGTCTCGGAGAACCCCGCTCCAGCGTCCTCGTCGGTGCCAGCCACCGGCGTCTCCGCGGCCCCGGCTCGGGCCACGACACGGCCGCCGAGCCTCACGCGCCCGTGCTGCGCGGCACGGCACCGCCCGGCCCGCGGCCGCGCGGCGGACACCTGCACGAAGGCGCTCCCGAGCAGCCCTGCCCGAGCCGGCGGTGCCGCGCCCGGGATCGCACGAATGCACCAGCTCCCCACCGACATGGCTAGCTCTCTCTCTCTCTGAGAGTCCGGGTGAGTGCGTGACTCTGTGGTGTGCGTGTGAAGGAACGGAAGCGAATGAGGGAACGAGAACGGAAGAGGGGGAAGAAGGGGGAAAAGCGAGGCGAGATGAGTCGGAAATAAGAAGTGCGTGTTTAGTTCAGAGTTTGGTTAGGGTAGTATTTTTGTTTTTATTTAGTAATTAGTGTTTAATTATGAATTAATTAGACTTAAAATGTTTATCTCGTAGTTTTTAATTAAAGTATGTAATTAGTTTTTTCGTCTATATTTAATGTTTTATATACGTATCGTAAGATTTAATATAATGACTGCTGTAGCATTTTTTTTTTGAAAACTTGGAACTAAATGAGCACGAAATGCCCCCGCAAAAGGTGAGAGATACGTGGCAGGAAAAGCAGAAGGGTCGGCCGGGGAAGATTGTTTTGCGGGCCCACACGTCCGGGGCGATAGCCAGGGCCATGGGGGCCGTGGGGGAACCGCGAGGGTCCCGCGCAGGGCAAAAGTTAATTACTATTTTGGGATCCCGGGCCTCCGTTAACGCTACTAAGCCCTTATTTAGTTCCACCCAACTTCCAAAAAGTTGCTACAGTATCTGTCACATCGAATGTTTGTGGTCCGTGCATGGAGCATTAAATGTAGACGAAAAGAAAAACTAATTGCACAGTTTGGTGGAAAATTGCGAGACGAACGTTTTGAGTCTAATTAGTTCATATTTGAACACTATTTACCAAATAAAAACGAACATGCTACAGTAACCTCAAAATCCAAACTTCTCCAACTAAACAAGGGCTAATTAATTATTACCCTCTATATTACCGGAGATTGGAGAAGGCGTGTGGAACACAAAAAGGGCCGGGCCGCGCCCGTGCGTGGGGTCAGTTCCTGGAGCCACGTGTCTTGTACTGGTACCGGCCGGATCGCTAACACTGATCCCGCTGTCGTTGCT
The DNA here is from genome assembly GCF_019320115.1 of Miscanthus floridulus. Classification (NCBI taxonomy): domain Eukaryota; kingdom Viridiplantae; phylum Streptophyta; class Magnoliopsida; order Poales; family Poaceae; genus Miscanthus; species Miscanthus floridulus. Next base: position 104,097,753 of record NC_089585.1, on the reverse strand, counting down.
CCGTGTGGCCGTGTGGGTGTGTGTGTGGCCTGTGGGCTGTGGCCGGCTGGCCGCTCGCCCGCTCCAGCCCGGCCGAGCCGAAACGGGCGACCGGGAGGAGGATCGTTACCAGCCTTGACGAGCAACGACAGCCACAGAGCCCGACCGGGAGGAGGATCATTACCAGCTCACCTCGGCGCCAGCACCACACACCGCCGCCGGCCCGCCGCCCTCCCGCTACTCGTGGCAGACGGACCGACAGGCACGCGCCTCTCTTGTGGGATGCTACTACGGATAACGTGCGCCCAACCCGCGCCTTCCGCGGCGGCCCAGTTGAGGCTGCCTGGGCGTGCGCGGCCAGCGCCGCGTTTACGCCGACGCTGCGTCTCTGCTTCTGCGTCGGACGGCGCCGGCACTCCAAGCTCTCCGGTACAGTGAGCACAAAACTCCGCTTTGGTTTCAAAGTTCCTCTTTCTCCCGCAATTCCTGGAAGGTCTGACTGTTGGAGCCGTTTCGCCTTCTTGCTACCACGGCAGCTCCACTGCAACCCTTTGGCCGACCTCCTGGGTCCGGACGTCGAACCCAGCGGCTCACGCTCACAGTACGTTTTTTTTTTTCCCCTTTAGATTGACACTATGCCACTATGTGTGTTCGACTGCTCGTGCTGGTTAGGACGTTAGGTGATCGGAGAATTGTGAATTGAGATTATGGATGGGCCGTGCGCTGGTCTTGAAGATGGCACGCACAATTTGTGTATGATTGAACTGTCGAAAAATCACCCAAATTCGTCATTATACGATTTGTCGGAATAAGGATGTCTATTTGCACAGATAGAATGTACTTAAAACATGCTGCCTTCATTGTTCAACCTATCTATGTACTTGTTGTTTTAATAGATTTATTATTAGGTGTGTTATGGTACAGTTTTTGCAGAGAGTTGTGTCTCTAGTGAGGGATTGAAATGGCAGCAGAGTTTGGATATTTTTAGTGCATATCATCAAAGCCTTTATGATTGAGAGTTTGAAGTTTGTATCCATCTAGAAAAACTAGTGCAGGTTTTGACACTTTATTAGCTTTGATTTTTTTCACTGCAGGAGTACAACTCCAATTACAGGGAAGGGAAAACTGAGGTCTTGGGTCGGTCCAAATGGGCAGTACTACCGTGAGCTGCCGTGCCCCAGCTGTAGGGGTAGAGGTTACACTCCATGCAAGGAGTGCGGAATAGATAGATCAAGTTTGGACTGCCCTATGTGCAATGGCAAGGTGAACCTTCCATATATCTTGTGAGTCATCATGGAGGAGAAAAATATAATCCTATACATGTAAATTTCGTGAACTTACAAATTTGTGCTATGCATTTGTATCAGGGGATTCGAATGTGTCTACAATGTAGTGGAGAGTGTGTGATATGGCAGGAATCTGTTGATGAACAGCCATGGGAGAAAGTTCGGTCAAGGTACCCTTTTCTACTATATTTGTTATGTTCACCTTGCCCCTTGTGATTTGCTGTTTCTCTCAGCAGATCGACTGCATATTGTTTCCCTGAAAATCTTCAAGCTTTAACTGAGACTGCATTATGGCTTTGAATTGTCAAACCCATCGGCATTCAAGTATTTTTAGTAACTTTTACTGATGACTGAAGTAACATTACATGATATGGTTCTTATACACGGCAAATTGGAAGATATACTTTTGGATTCCTGTGCATACATGTGTTCGAGAAAAACATTCCTGTGCATACATTGTCATATATCCTTTCTGTATTTGCAGTTCTCCTTTGAAAGTAAAAGAAGATGACGAAGTTGACAAGTTAGAGATAAATATCAACAACCCCAAAAGATCAAAGCGTACTTATGCATCACCTTCACCGGAAGTTGCCATGAAGATTAGCCGATCTTTAAGAGTAAGTAATATTTTCTACACATATGTACACATGCGACTGTACCTTGACATCCATAATTTATATGGGTCTACAAAACTTATATGCACCACTAACACAGAAATACTTAAGTAAATCCCTGTACACCTGGTAACCTGATTACTAACAATGTAGCCCTGTTCCTTCTCTTTGATACTAAAACATTTCAGCTCTACGAACTTTCTTTGTAATTGTTTTCTTTTCTTGTGACTTTTAAATAGTCTTAAATATTAATTGCAGAGTCTAAATGCTCAAACAGGATTGTTTACTAAGCACATGAAGCTTATACACCAAGACCCCGAATTGCGTGCTCAAAGAGTTGCTGCCATCAAAGTAAGATGCCATGCAAAGTGTTTCATTGGTGCGTTCTTATTAAATGCAGTAGTTGATCTGGGCATGTTCGTTTTTCCCCAATGCTATTGAACATGAAGAGAACAAAAGGTACTGCTGCTGCAAGAAAGCGTGCTTCTGAAATTCAAAAGGCATTCTTCAGTGATCCTGAGAACCGGCTCAAGAGAAGCATTGCCATGAAAGGTTAATGATATATCTTACCTTTAACTCAGAAGACATCAAAATTAATTAAGTTTCACCCAGTTTGACTTCTAGCCAGCTAGAACGTACTTGTTGTCCTTACATTCTTAGTTAGCATTTGGCCTTGTACATATACTCCTTCCAGTATCAATAAGTGCCTGTTTAGTTCCCAAAATTTTGCAAAATTTTTCAAGATTCCCCGTCACATCGAATCTTTGGACGCATGCATGAAGCATTAAATATAAATAAAAAATAAAACTAATTACACAGTTTAGACGAAATTCACGAGACGAATCTTTTAAGCCTAATTAGACTATGATTGGACACTAATTGCCAAATAACAACGAAAGTGCTACATTACCATTTCCCAAAAAATTTCGCCAACTAAACAAGGCCTAAGTGACGTTTTTATATTGTATGGTCCTCAAACTGTCTAGTATGGAGTTGCTGTATTAGCACCAGAATTACCCACAGTTTTACCTTATTGCCTTTTTTTCTTACTGGATTGTTTTAGGTTTCATCAAATTTATTGACTTGACATTTGATGAGCAACATTGCAACCTGATGCTTTACAGGGGTGAAATTTTACTGCAGCAAATGTGGACAAGAAGGACATAGAAGCTTTTATTGCCCTACAGTGAGGAAAGGTTCAACCAGGCTGCAGTTCAGGTGCCGGTTGTGTGGCGGAGAAGGGCATAACAGTCGGACATGTGGAAAACCAAAGTCCGAGAAAGAGCACCAACAACATCCTCGGCACTGCAGCCGATGCAGTGAAATGGGACACAACCGGCGTAACTGCCCCTCATCCACTGATGTGGGCATTGGTGCTTCAGGCTATGTGGTTAACAAAGTTAATAGTTCTAACTCAGCTGTTTATTCATGTAGTCTCTGCTTAGAAAAGGGGCATAACAGACGAACATGCCCAAAAAGAAAGGCTACCTCAGTAAAATGAAAAGTGTGAGTTGTTAAAATTGCATACTAATCCAGAGCAATCATGTGAAAGACCTGCTATATATTAGTTTCCCACACACCCTGTCAGTGCAGTTGCCTAATAAAATTTTCCACAAAGACGAGGACAAATGTTTTTTTGGATTTGGCGGTTGAAAGAAACGGAAACAATTTTCTAAACTGACATAAAAATGTTAAAAATGTATTCTGAATATGAACCAAACTTTCTTTTCCTAGAACAGTGGAATGTAGAAATCAAATGTCGTCAAGTGATGAAAAGGAAACCTGTTCTACAGAAATAGCCTTTAACTTGTTTGGTATTTTGTCTTCATTGCATAATTTGAGCCATTGCCATAACTCTGGCATGTTTGCAATGCTACTCTAAAGTCATCCTTTGACTATTGTTAAATGACACTCTCTTAAACCCCATGTTATCACTGACCTCCAGTATGCGGGACACAAACCTAACTTGTCTGGAATACCTCCATTGAAGAAGCTTGTGACTTAGAAACATGCTCTGTGATGTTCCCTCCTGTTCTGTCGGTGGCATCTGAATTCTCTTTGAACTTACTGCCAGAACACAGATGATTTTAATACCAGATAAAAACGGGTAGACACCCGGTCGCGAAAAAAAAATTACCAGACTGAGACACTGAGTGCAGTCGAGAAGGGTGCTCTTGTCCCCGAGCAATTTGGATAGGCAGTCATAGTGACCTCATTATCTTGTGTTACATTATGATCTAAGATAAGCGTCATGTTCGCTTGGCTTATAAGTCGTATTTTTTCAGCCAACGAACATTATTTTTCTCTCACAACAAATCAGCCAACAGTACTTTCAACCACGGCTTATCAGCCAAGCGAACAGGGCACGGTCGTTCTGAGAGGACATACGTGTCTGTCTGTCAGCAGAAGCTGGCACTGAAAGAGCTCAGCAATTGTAGAAGCGCTTGATTAGGCCTCTATGCCCTGTTGCAGCAACGTCATGTGCACTTGCAGCTTCTTCCTGTCTGCATGTAGAAAATTTTGCAAATTTCAAATGATAAGGTTAGAGTCTGAGTTATGTTGTACTGCTTTTATTTGGAGGAATTTGATAACTGGTTGTTTTCAAAAAAAAATTGATTACTGGTTTGAGTTCCTACACTGGAACTTAAATGTATCCTCATGTGTTCCATTTTCTTGACTCCATGGATTTTCTTTCCTTATCGTCACTACATTTGTTAGTATTTTCTCGTCAAAGTGTCTTGTCAAACCCAGACAATGACCAGGCTTGTTTTTCGTGATATCCCCCTCGCAGCAACAAAGAATTCTACATCCGATTTGGTTTGCAGTGAATACTTTGTTTTGTAGGGGGTTCAACATGAGGAGAGCATATGAAAACAATAGAAACAATTGTGTCACTTTGTTACCTGCTAGCTCCACAAAATCTGAAACTCCTTTTAGTGGCGATGCTTGCCGATTGCCGTGGAGTGTAGCAATGCTTGCAACTGCCGTGGACTTGCTTCCATATTTCCATTGTGTTCTGTGTGAAATCATATTATTGTTAGTAGGCAGCCAGCAGCCTATGATTGATGTTCAATGCCACTCTTAACTATTAACACGAGGAGTGTAAGTGCAGCCACTTCTTGATGGGTCTAAAGCCTCAGTTTGAGGACTGACATCTGAAAGCTCTATGCTTAATTACTTTTATAGCTGATCAACCTTATGCCATAATTTGTTTCCTGGTACTGTGGAGACAATAATTTAGCCGTTGACTGCGAGTTTATCTTAGTCTTTTTTTTAAAGATATTTATCGTTGCATTTTGGACTCTGGAGATATCGGTTCGTTCGTTGTGTTTGTTGTTGGAGAAAAGTGAGGCTGGCTCAACTGACTGAAGTGGGAGGTGTAATTATACCTCTAACCACTTAGGCTCTGTTTGGAAGCCCAGTTTTTGGCTCAATACCACTGTAAATTATAGGCCTTAAAACTTTTTCGATCCAACTCAAGAAATGCTGTTTGGAAGCCCGGTGAGCCGATTTTTTTTACATCCGATTTGGGCCAAAACCTACATAAAATAATTGAGTCTGTCTACTCAACAACCATATATTTTATGCCGTTTCAACACATAAATTTTTTTACACCATATAATTAAGATCCAACAACTTTCATTCTCCTTCTAACTCCAGCCTTCTTCTACCTACAGTCTTTTTCTACCTCCAGATAATCATAAAAACACAGATCCACGTATGACAAGAAATAATTTTTTGGTATGCAAGGGAAAAAAAATCCGTCACGTCGACTCCACATCCAGCGGTTCTCCAACGTATCAATACAGGCCTCGCTGCTTCCGTCCGCGATGCTGATGCACGCCATCGATGGCGATGGTAGCGTCCATCCCACGTCAGAGTAGTGCAACTTCATAGACGGACGAATCCGGACGAAAAGAGAGAGAAAGAGAGGGGAAAAAATTATGCGTTTTTTTTTTACTAAAACAACGTGTGTGTTGTATAAGAAAAAGATTATGGGTCACCTCCGGCCCGAGAAAAAACACGACATCTAATCGATAGGGATGAAAACGGATCGGATACGGACGGATATCACCGATATTACATTTGTTTTCATATTTCTGTCCGGATTCGGATTCGAATACGGATAGTGTCAACTATGTCGGATAGGATACGATTGGATATCGACATCATAAATATGCGATTTGAGTATTCGGATATGGATACGGTATCGGATGTTGGATATCTGGACTCGGATACGGACAGATCTCAACTTCTCTAAACGGATTCGGTTTCGAATACGATCGGAAAGTATCCGTACCGTTTTCATCCCTACTAATCGAGGACATCGCTCCATTCGCTGGCTGGCGCTGGCTTCACCCGACGGGGCCGAGCGAGGTTTCCTCGCGGCATCGGCGGCGGCGGCCTCTAGCTAAAGCCGGTGAGAAGAAGAGGGTATCTCGATCTCCCTTCGCTGGCTACTCCAGACGGAGGCGAGGGTTCATTGCGGTGACTACGGCGGCGGCGGGAACGACGACGACGGCCCCAAGTTGAGTGCGGTGAGAGAGCACCGAGGCGCTGCGAGCGAATCCACGTCCTCTGCGCCTGAATCCTATAGCCTCGACGACAGATATCAAATCAGGTATCCTCCCTTGTCCCCTCACGTTCTTCTATCCCTTCTCGTATTTTTGTTCTTTATTTTTTCTAGTATGTTCATGTCGATCTTGTACTAGTCTATTTAGATCTAGTATGTCCATGTCGATCTTGTGCTAGTCCATTTAGATCTACACCAACCTCACCCCTAAACGGGATGGAGAGGAATTTGACATGTGAACTTTTTTTTTTGGCTGAACACGGGTGCAAGAAACAACATGGTTTACCTGCTGCTTGAATGTTTGTTCTTGTCTCAGCATGGCCATCTTGATGTGTTCCTTCTCGATCTTTATCTCTGCCCACCCTACACACAAGTATCAGCTCGCTGGGCTGGACAGTGTGTCTACAACAATTAGAAATGGATGTGAGATGCTAACACATTTGTAGCACTTCTCTTCAGTAGAACACAGTGATAGATTGGTATAGAAGCATGTGTACAGAACACAGTTTCCTCCCTTGTGCTCTCCTTAGAACATGTGGTATATAGTAGGACTCATATAGTCCATTCATCTCCTATGTTTTGTTTTCGTACATCATTCTAATTTATGCCACCGGATTATCTATTTATATACTATCCTTTCATGTGAATGAGTAGTAGAGCTAATACATTACTGTTATATGCTTATATCTCCATCTCCATCAAACAATTGTAGAATAGGCATACATTATTGCTGTTGAAATCGCATGTACTGCTGAACCTGAATACTACTTTCCAGTGTTCTCTGACTTCTGTCTTACTAATTCTCAGTTTTCCTGTTGACATTACTTCTGTCTTACTTTCCAGTGATCTCCATCAATCGTGCGGCAACTAGCATAGATAAGGTTGCAGTAAGCTGCAACCTCTCCTGTTGTAACACATATATAACATTCATTGAGTTCAATACGCAGTTGTTGTTGGCTGCTCTCTACATTTCCTTTCCTTTTTTTAACATATCAGTTTTCCTTTCCTTGCCTCACTGTCTTAAACTTGAGTACAGAATATTTTTGTGGAATTTAAAATGCAATTATGTTATCTTCGGAAGAATTCTGTAGCCATTCCCATTTTGTTATGAAGTTCTCTTTCTCTAATGTAAAGTGGGTGATGAGAGGATTGAGAGCCTAGAGATTCTAAGACTGAATGCAGATTTCACAATGATTAACTAATGACTCACTTAACTTTCCTTCCCATGTGTCAATAAATTTGCATCGCTCCTGTAATCTTATTGTTCCAGTTCATTGTGACATAATGTAACCTGGATATCTTGTGTTATATTGCTAATTCTATATTACAGAATAAAATTTCTGTTGCATTGCAATTCCCAAGTTTGTTTATTTAGATTATACAGTGTATTTTATAACTCTATATATTTTGTAGGTTAGTCGCCGCAACATTTACAGATCATGCAAAATCGAAGAGTTTACCGGTGGAGGGGTATGAAGTCACACAATATTGTTTGATGCTAGCAGTTCCTTCAACCATCAGTCAATTGTTTTTAAACATTATTTATGTCCTTGTATTTGAGCTTAGAAGAACAATCCGAGCATGCCAACTTTGTTGGATCCTATTTGAAGGAACTATGTCGAATTTTGGCTCCTCGTTGGATATGAATTTTGTTTAGCTTTCAGCTTGAACATGTCTTGTTTTCGAATTTTCTATATGCTCCATGTCATGATTGTGCTTACTTGGCTCACTGAGATGTCCCGTAGTCACTGCTGCAGACTTTGGTCATTTGAGATGTCAGAAGTCAAGTCACAGCCTTCAGCCATTTGGGACCAGCGTCAGTGAGTGTGAGCGTGTGTGTGTGAATCCAGCGTCAGTGAGTGTGAGTGTGTGTGTGTGTGAATCCAACGTCAGTGTGTGTGTGAATTCAGCGAATGCATGCAGTAGTGGCGATTCTGGCAACGAAGACAAGTTTTTTACCTTCAATCCAAACAGCTTATTCCAAGGGAAAAGATATACAGTTGTATCCTGGTGCACTAGAAATTACGCCTGTAAACCAATTACATGTCAATAAAAATACCATTCTGTCAAACAGGGCCTTAAGTTCAAGTCCTCCTCGACTCAAATTTGGATGCCAATTCTTTCTTAATGAAAAAACCGCCTCGTTCGTTGCCTTTTTTTTGTTTGGGGTTGGACGAGAAATGAATGCTGTATAGTACTTTATTACAGGAAAGAGCCATGACTTGGCGAGAGGCAAGTTTGGAGGTGATAACCTGTGCTGACAGCCATGACTCGGTGAGAGGCAAGTTTGGCGGTGAATAATCTGTGCTGACAGAGCCATGGCTTGGCGAGAGGCAAGTTTGGAGGTGAAAAAACTGTGCTACCATGTAAGTTTAGATGTCGTTGTGATTATCTGCGCTGTGGATGAAGATCAGAAAAATCGGGGGATCGACTGATCGAGGCTTTCTTGTGCTGCTCGCCACCTCCAGTTTGCTTGCCTTTCTGTTGTCCCGAGTTTCAGCCCACCATTTGCCTCGGCAACTAAACCCTTGCTTGCACGGGGCCGTACGATTGGACACATCTGCTTAAGGGCTCGTTCGTTTGCCGTGGATTGAGTGCCTGGAATTATTCCAGCTGGAATTGCTTCACTAATCTGTGTAGTTTTTATAAGCTGGAATTGTTCCTGGGCCAAATCCAAGGTAACCGAACGTAGCTGTTAGCACAGGAATGGCTTGGGAAAGAAGAAGAGGAACAGGGAATAGCGACGAGGACGAGTTTGGATTTCAGAATGAGTTCGGTTACAATGTTCATGAATCAACCGCTCACAGCTCCCTCTGCTTAAGTACTACGACTAGCCTTGCCACATTGGACCGTTCACCAGGGTGTTAGGCTTCCGCTTCCTGATGGCCCGGCCTTCTTGAGCTGATGAGTTGTCACTGGATGTTGTCGGACCAGGAGCAGTAACATTCCCCTGTTCTTCAGAGCCGGCATGCCCCCATGCCGGCGCTCTTGGAAAGCGATGGCACAGGAACTCGTAGTTCTCCCAAGTGGCTAGAGCCGCAGGCATCTGAGACCACTTAATCAGCACTTGCTCAACAGCATGATCTCCCGGGTCCAGCGGCGCTGCAACACCTGTTCAGGAATCTGAAACTCAACAGCATCAGAGGGTAAGGCTGGAGATACCGGAGCAACGCCATGTGAAGCTTTGAGCTGCGACACATGAAACACCAGATGGATAGCCGAGGAAGTTGGTAACTTGAGTCTGTAAGCGACAGCACCAATCTTGGCTTCGATCTGGTAAGGGCCAAAGAACTTGAAAGCCAGCTTTTGGTGCGCTCGGCGAGCCAAAGAGGACTGCACGTAGGGTTGTAGCTTAAGGAATACCCAATCACCCACTTCAAACTGCCGCTCAGACCGATGCTTATCAGCCTGACGCTTCATACGCTGTTGGGCACGATTCAAATGTTGACGAACCAGGTCTTGCATCAATGCTCTCTCTGAAAGCCAATCATCAAGCTGTGGTACAGAGGCACCCACTGCTTCAGCAGACAGACCCAACTGACGAGGAGTGTATCCATACAATACTTCAAATGGAGTTCGGCCCAGAGCTGAATGAAAAGTTGAGTTGTACCAAATTCGGCGAGAGGCAACCAATTGACCCATTTGGAAGGGCAAGCATGCACGAAACACCGAAGGTAAGTCTCCATACATTAATTCAGGCGCTCGGTTTGTCCATCCGTCTACGGATGATACGCAGTACTCAAGCGCAATTCAGTCCCAGCCATCTTGAACAAGGATTGCCAGAAGGTACTTGTGAAAATCTTGTCTCGGTCAGAGACTATAGCGGTAGGCATACCATGAAGGCGATAGACCTGATCCAGAAACAGTTTAGCCAATGTCTGAGCAGAGAAGGGATGCTTCAAGGCAATAAAGTGTCCAAACTTGGTAAACTTGTCAATGATCACCAAGACAACATTTGCTGAACTAGACTGTGGCAGCCCTTCCACAAAATCCATTGAAATGACATCCCAAGCAGCAGTCGGCACTGGCAGAGGCTGGAGAAGCCCAGGACTTTTGCTCGTGTCAGGCTTGGCCTGTTGGCAAGTGATGCACTCTCTGACCCAAGTATATACATCCTTTTTCATAGTCTGCCAATAGAACAACTGCCGAATCCTATAAAATGTAGCAGGTGCTCCAGAATGACCCCCCCAGGGAACTAGCATGTAATGCCAGGATTACCTTCTTTTGCATTGGAACATTATGACTAAGCCAAATCTTGCCATCATACTTGATAACTCCATTATGTAGAGAAAAATGAGGGACTAAATTATCAGCCACAGCTAGCTGAGCCAATAAGGACATAGCAGATGGGTCCTGATCATAAGCAGCACAAATATCATGTAGCCAATTGGGAACTACTTCAGTGACTGCAAGAAGTTGATCAGTAGTTGGGCACCGAGATAATGCATCTGCCACACTGTTTTCAACTCCTTTCTTGTAAATCAACTTATAATGCAATCCCAGCAACTTAGTAAACAGTTTCTGCTGCCAAGAGGTATGGAGCCTCTGATCATTAAGATGAATAAGGCTTTTCTGGTCAGTGTCAATATAAAATTCATTCTGCATCAAATAAGGGCGCCACTGATCAACAGCTACCACAGTTGCAAGGTACTCCTTTTCATAAGTTGACAATCCTTGGTTCTTTGTGATGAGGACATGACCTCCATACATATGACCATGCTAGAACCATATGGAGACCAAGATCAGCGAGGGTGTCCTAACCGAGAAGGAGGCCCGAAGCTCATTCAGTTCGAGTCCCCAAGGTGGAGACCCAAATCAAGTTCGAGTCTGGCTCGGGCTCCAGGACCAGTCTAGCTTAAACTGGTCACCCAGGACGCATCCGGACTCCGTTTTCGACATATGGTTGGAAAGCTAATTTGATAAGGAAGCCAATCCAAGTATTTTCACGTCAAAAGACCTTCGTAATCAACGGGAATCGTCGAAACAAGTCAGCGTCCAGAATCTGCCAGGGTGCTGCGACACCGTCTTTTGGTCCATTGGACCGTGTATCGTGTTTGGGCCCATTAAGGAGCGCGTCCAGGGGGGTGACGCCCAAGACTCTATAAATAGTAGTCGCCGCTCTCCTTAGGGTTTGGGTTTTGTTTAGTTCTTGATTTCCTCGTGAAACAGACATTGTTTTGCTGCAACTGTGCCGCCAAGGCTGCTTACTGTGAATCAGGGCCTCAGTTCTTGATCTTGTTCGCCTGTGGCGATTAGTCCTTTCGAATAAAGACTTGAACTCTTTCTCGTTATCATAAGCCTCATATTTATTTGCAATTTTAGATTGCGTTCATCCCGTTCTTGCTTGTGTTCTCGATTCGCTTGTAGGAAAGCCTTCTCGGCGAGGTCAATCGCGTTCGCGTGGTTGATAACCAACGGAGCAGTGGTGTAACGGTTGCGGGGGTCCGAATCAGTCTTGGTTCGAAGCCTAGATCGTGAACGTCGAGTCTCCACCAATCGACGCTATCATACCTTTCGGAAGATCGGGCCTAGTCTACATCACTTTGGGCCTAGAGCCTTGCTAATATAGGCCAAAGGGTGCCCTTCTTGTAGCAACACAGCCCCTACCCCAACTGCACAAGCATCAGTTTCAATGTGAAATGGCTTGTAAAAATCAGGCAAGGCTAAACATGGTGCTGATGTCAAGGCATCTTTCAACAATTGGAAAGCATCAGAATGAATAGACTCCCAAGAAAACTGTACATCCTTACATAGCAGATCAGTTAAGGGCTTAGCAATGATTCCAAAATGCTTCACAAACTTCCTATAGTAACCTGCTAGCCCTAGGAAGCCTCTGAGTTCCTTTACAGTCTTAGGAACTGGCCAATCCTGAATAGCTTTGATCTTTGCAGGATCTGTAGACACACCAGATGCACTGATAATGTGGCCCAAATATGCAATTGACTGCTGAGGAAACTTGCACTTAGTAAACTTAAGCTTCCACTGATCCCTTGTAAGCCACTGAAACACTTGAGCCAAGTGAAACAAATGTCTTAGGAACTTGGACTTGACAGTGATAGAATTAAGCTGTCTAAAATCAACACAGAACCTATATGTCCCATCCTTCTTTGGAACCAATAGCACAGGAGAAGAAAATAGGCTTGAACTAGGCTGAATAATACCCTGATCAAGCATTTCAGATACCTATCTTTCCAACTCATCCTTCATCTTTGGTGGGTACCTGTAGGGTTTGACTGCCACATGTTTAGAATCAGGCAACAGTGGAATAACATGATTGCAAGCTCGTTGAGGAGGGAGACCCACTGGAGGTGCAAACAAATGAGCATAATGTTGCAGCAGATTCTGTAACTCATAAGGAAGTCCTGAAAAATCTGGTACAGAAACCTCCACAGTAGCACAGCAAACTTGCAACAACAATTTCTCAGGAAGCATGGACTGAATGCCCTGAATAGTGATGGTTGACTCCTTATAATGAATTTGAATCCATTTATGCTTCCAATGAATTTGCATTGGGCTGAATTGTTCCAACCAATCCATACCCAAAATAATGTCATAATGGGTTAGGGGCAAAATCTTGAAATCATACACAAATGAAACATGATCAATACTCCAGTTCACATTGTGTAAGATTCCTTTGGTGGTAAGCACCCCTCCCCCAGCAACACTGACAGATATCTGGTGAGGCAAAACTACCTGAGAGCTCAACTGCATAACTAAGGACTCGCTGACAAAAGATGATGTACTGCCAGAGTCCAACAGAATGGTAACTGGAATACCCCCAAGAGTACCAACAAACTGAATAGTACTATAAGCAGGAGCACCAGAGGTAACAGCTGAAGAAATTGCCAGAAACAATTGTTCAGGAGCAGTAGAAACGTCCTCACCAGGCAAGGGAGCGCCAATTGCAGAGAGAGATTCCCAAATATCTTGAACAGCATGCAACACTTCTTGGGAGCACTTGTGATCCTTGGACCACTTGAGGACGCACTTGAAACAGAGGCCCATAGCACGGTGATAAGCTTTCAGAGCCGAGAGCTTGGACTCTGCATCAGACTGGGCAGGGGCAGCAACCACAGCCTGCGTCTTGGTTGCCGCTGGTAGAAGAGGCAGAGGCATTGCATTCTTGAGATTCGGCTTGTAAGCCGGAACAGAGGAGGATCGTGAAGAATCCTTGGTACCACCAACACCGGCTTCCTCCTGCAATAACGCCAAGGTACAAGCAGCATCCAAACTCTGGGGGCGTTGAACAATAATAACAGAGCGAATTTCAGGGCGTAAGCCATCTACGAAACGGGTGACGTAAAACACAGGATCGACCGCCTTGTTATAGGCTGAAAGCTGATCAACCAAGGTAGTGAAAGAGGTGATGTAATCAGACACAGATGAAGTTTGTTTGGCATGGAAGATTTGGCGCATCAGCGACTCATGTTGATCGCGATCGAAACGATCACGAACCAACTGACAGAACTGCGCCTACGTAGCGTTAGCAAGCTGGGGCTCGACAGACTGATACCACAATTTCGCGGCACTCTGGAGATGCATCTCAGCTATCCGAACCCACATGGACTCCTCAACAGCATACATAGCGAAATGTTTCTCACACAGCGTACGCCACAAATGAGGGCCATCGCCATCGAAGGTTGGGAACGGCAACTTAGGCAGACGACCCAAGGCGTTTGGATTTGGGGCAGGTGGAGGATGCCGAGGATCGGGTAAGGCAAACGGAGGGGGTGGAGGCGGCAGAGGATTTGGTATGGCTAGCGGAGGAGGAGGAGGTGGCGGTCTAGGATTGGGCATGGTGAAAACCGGACTAGATGAGGGTGAACTGAACGTACCATTGGCCGGGAATTGGGTGGGGACCGCGAAGGATCCAGACCCAATATCCCATGGAAGAGGTGTAGAGCCGTGCCCAACAACGGGCGGTGGGCGCGCAACTGTCGACGTCGGGCCGATGAGGAGACCCGGGCTGTGGGACGAAGAGTCGAACTCCGCGCGGTCGTAGTGCATCGACACCTTCTGAACCTTTAGCCGAAGATCGTCGACGACGCCCTCGACCTCGGGACGCCAGGAACTGATGTCATTGGTCGCGGCCTCCAGAGCGGCGACACGGGCCTCGCGCTCGTCGTTGACCGGGTCGGAGGCGCGCTGCGACGTCGGACTCCAGGGCGTCGAGACGGCGGACGACATCCTCGGACGGCGGGGCGGTGTAGGCGGACTCCAGCTTGTCGAAGCGGGCGTCCACGGCGGCAGCGCGAGTGGTGCGATCGCGCTCAAGGTCGGCGAAGCGCCGCTCCCAGCGCTCCTCATGGGAATCGAAGCGACGGGCGAACTCCAACTTCGATTGCTGGACCTCGTCCAGGATAAGCTTGAGGTGGGGATCCATGGCTCCTAAGGATCGCTGGAGACGGGTGTAGTGGAGGTGGGAAGCAGAGGAATCCAGGACGAAGGAAGCAAGCAGAGGATAGCAATCCGGCTTGGTGTTGCATACTTTACATTTGGAATTAGAACTTGTGATTTTTTTTTTTTTTGGGACAAAACTGGAGGGGCCAAGGCCCCTACAGGAATTTATTAATAATTAATAAAAAGCGGGAGCAAACAAAGGGTTCAGTACAACTAGAGGGAAACAAAGAGGGAGAGAACAGGAGGATAACCTGTGAATTTGATGCAGCCTAATGCAGCACTGCGATTGTGAGGCTCGGAACCGGGATTCTGTGGTAAACGACGATGCTCGTCATATCTGGAGAGGCTACCCAACCGACGACGATTCCAACGTGTTATCAAGCGACCTGCATGAGCTTCACAAGAGGCTCACAAGTCACAACGTGTTACCAGTGAAGCATTGTGCAATTTTTTTATTCGATCTCAGCTCCAAGGAGCGTGCTGCAAACGCAATGCACGCGTGTCCAGCAGATTGTTCCGATATACACGAGCCAAATGTGAATTCACTAAATCCCACATGTTCAGTTGACTATAATCATCCTAACACCTGGTGATCCAAACGGCCACGAGCCACGAGCGGCACAGTGCGTGCCACTGACTTCTTTTTTTTATGAGCCCCTCATCTAGGTAAATTTGTAGTATAGGTTCACGTAGGAACACATGCCCACACTATAGACGCACACACCACGCAAGCACAACAAGACCTACAACTATTCGTACACCACGCAAGCACAACAAGACCTACAACTATTCGTAAATTAGAAGACAGACCTACAACTATTCATAAATTAGAAGACTACGTCCTTCTAGAGATCACCAGGACCATCCATGGCTCCATAGTTGATGGGTGTGTTGTAATTTCTCTGTGGCTCCACACAAAAGAGGCTGCAGATTGTTATTGGAAATAAATCCCAGTGAGAATGCGAGTTTGCAGATTGTTATTGGAAATAAATCCCGGTGAGAATGCGAGTTCGATTCTGGCAATTGAACTCGCGCCAGCAGCGAGCTCACCTGGCTAGGCTAGCCACCGAGCCTAGCACGGTTCTCCGTGCCAACCGAGGAAGAGTTTAGAAACTTGTTATTAAATCTGAAAACTAAGTTAGAATACTATTATACAAATAAGTTTTGTCATATTATCATTATTTAACTTAGTTCACCCATTGGAATACTTATTTGAAGACTTTTACAATTTTTATTAATCAATTTTGGCAAATATTGGCATGGCCCCTGTTCCAATTGACTTCTCCCTAACCCTAATCCTCCATTAGTTTGCAGGTTGTCGATGTTTTGAGAACAAACTAGTAAATTTATCACCGCGCCTGCTCAAGGCATTCGATGGCTAGCACTCAGAGCATAGAGGATTTATACTGGTTCGGGACTAAGCCCTACGTCTAGTTGCTGAAGACCTGTGTGAAAGCTCTAGTTTGGTTTTGGTGAATTGATGAAACTCTAAATGTTAACCTAGTTTATCAAAGTGATTATGAGATAGGTAGCACTACTCCAAGCGATGAAGCAACGGTGAAAATCATGATGATGGTGATGGCATGGTGATGATCAAATGCTTGGACTTAGAAAAGAAGAAAGAGAAAAACAAAAAACTCAAGGCAAATATGAAACTGGATAGGAGCTTTTTCGTTTTGGTGATCGAGACACTTAGTGAGTGTGATCACATTTAGGATCGATAGCCGTACTATTAAGAGGGGTGAAACTCGTATCGAAATGCGGTTATCAAAGTGCCACTAGATGCTCTAACTCATTGCATATGCATTTAGGATCTAGTGGAGTGCTAACACCCTTGAAAACATTTGTGAAAATATGCTAACACATGTGCACAAGGTGATACACTTGGTGGTTGGCACATTTGAGCAAGGGTAAAGAAGATAGAGTTGAAAAGAAGTTAGTCGCACTGGTCACAGAGTGACCGAACACGTCCATAATTGGGACCGGACGCGTTCGGTATTTTATCTAGTCTTGGGGTAGTCATATAGAAGTGACCGGACACGTTCGGAATCAGGACCAGACGCGTCCGATATTTGGACCCGAGGTGAGCGACTAAGTGAAAGTGACCGGACTCTGGCTCGATAGAGTGATCGAACGCTGATGAGTTACTATTCAACGTCAGGTCAAAGTGATATAGCCCGATGTAGGATTGCAGAGAGCGACCGGACGCGTCCGGTGTGTGAAACAACAAGTCTCGGGTTTTCAGTGCAATAATTCATCGGACGCTAGTAGCGTCCGGTCTGGTGTGATCGGATGCATTCGGTCGGCCCAGAGCGGTTCTGGGAGCTCTCTAGACTCGACCTGACACTGCGTCTCCTACGTCCGGTCGTTTTCTAGCAGCGCGTCCGATCACGTAGTATTACTATGCATAGAGATAGCCGTTGGGCGCCAATGGCTAAATAATTTGAAAGGGACATGTGACGGTCAGGCTACGATCGGACGCAGCGATCGGATGCGTCCGGTCACCACACCAGACGTGTCTGGTCGTCCCACAGTCAGCCCTATAATTAAGCCAATGGCTCTATTGTTTGGGGGTGTCTATAAATATCGTTTGGCCGGCTCTAACTCACTCTCTTGGCCATTTGTATTGACATAGCAATCTTGTGAGCTTAGACAAAGCCCTCACACTTATCTCTATCTTTGATTCATCATCTTTGTGAGATTGAGAGAGAATCCAAGTGCATTGCTTGAGTGTTTGCATCTAGAGGCACTTGGTATTCGTGTTTTGCTGCGGATTTGGCTTATTGCTCTTGGTGGTTGCCGCCACCTAGATGGCTTGGAGCAGCGAGGATCGTCGAGCGGAGGTTGGTGATTTTCTTCGGCTCCGATCGTGGTGATTGTGAGGGGTTCTTGACCTTTTCTCGGCGGAGAGCCAAAAGGCACTCTAGTAAATTACTCATGGCTTGTGTGGTCCTCATCTTGTGTTGGTTGTGCGACACCCTATTGAGGGTTTGGCATGTGATGCCAATTAGCGCGTGAACCTCCAAGTGAGTGAATCACCACAACGGAGACTAGCTTATCGGCAATTAAGTGAACATCAGAGGAAAAATCATTGTGTCTTGATTGTCTCCTTGGTATTCATTGGTATTCACTCATTGGTCACTTGCCACGGTGGTATACCTCTCTATCACTCTCTTGTATTTCATTATACATTCACTTGGATAGAGCTAGTGGTAGTTAAGACTAGATAGTGTATCATTTAATTGTATTACTCTCACTAGGTTGATCACCTAGGTGTATATTGGTGACATAGCTTTGTTATGATATACTAGAGATCATAGAAAATAGAATTAGGTAGGTGACTTGCAACTCCAAGTATAGTGCTAGCACAAAATTTGCTTCGTCATCTTATTGACTAATTATTTGTCTTAGTGTTGTTGTAGAAAATTTTAATAGGCTATTCACCCCCCTCTAGCCATTATGACCTTTCACTGTGAGTATGTGTTCCTCAATGCTAAAGTGCTCTATAGCAAGGGGTATGCAAGCTACAGTCTACAAGAAGTAAGAGTTCGAGGAAGGGGAAATGTTCGTAGGAGATTGATCGAGAGGAGTTCTCTATTCTGTTGGAAGATGTTCTCGATGTCCCTATGGAGGAAGGCCTGGCTCCCCTCATATAGCCACGAGGGCTAGGTTATATGCAGAGTAGGGTTCTCCTAGCCTGAGTGGCCAGGAGCTCGAGGGGTGAAGCTAGCATCCTTGCCAAGCAGAATATCTAGTCTTATCGTCGGTATGGTCGTCGTGAGCTTGCTCCTTACGCCAAGGGGCGTCGTACAGTGGAGGTATTGTTACGGCCATGGCAGTGCAAGGGGAGTGGTGGCTGCCTACCAACTCCCCTTCCCGGTATGGCTTGCTTGCTTTCATCGTGGCCTTCATCCTGGTGCTCCATTTCTTTAGGGAGAAGTCATGATGTCACTATACGGAAAGAGTTACTTGTCCCATCGCGTGTTGCCTGCTCCCGGGGTCAGGATCCTATTGCCTTGACCTCCTAGGGTTGGATCGAGGGCATAGGGTCTGGTCAGGGTGGAGAGCTGACTCCTCATCGTGGTCCCCACATCGTAGCGGGTATAATCGTACACCTATCCATCAGGATGGATAGGATTTGGGTGGTGCAGAGCCACACGGCATGACATAGCTGTGCCCTGGTGTGGTCTTGTCCGTTAGCGGGGTGCTGACTAAGGCAATGCTCTACCCTAGGGTGAAAGCTCTAGTTTGGTTTTGATGAATTGATGAAACCCTAAGTGCTAACCTAGTTTATCAAGTGATCATGAGATAGGTAGCACACTTCAAGTGGAGAAGCCAATGAAGATCATAACATGACAATGGTGATGACATGGCGATGATCAAGGGCTTAAACTTAAAAAGAAGAAAGAGAAAAATAAAAAGCTTAAGGCAAAGGTATAATTTGTAGGAGCTATTTTGTTTTGGTGATCAAGACACTTAGAGAGTGTGATCACATTTAGGTTTGATAGCCATACTATTAAGAGGGGTGAAACTCGTATCAGAATACGGTTATCAATGTGCCACTAGATACTCTAACTCATTGCATGTGCATTTAGGATCTAGTGGAATGCTAACACCCTTGAAAATATTTGTGAAAATATGCTAACACATGTGCACAAGGTGATACACTTGGTGGTTGGCACATTGGAGCAAGGTTGGAAAAGATAGAAGTGAGAACAGAGCTGATGCCAGCGTCGGTCCAGTGACCGGATGTTGGATCCAGAAGCACCGGACGCTGACTGCCTGCGTCCAGTCATATTGACTGTCAGTACAGTGGCTAGGGTTTACCACCGGATGCTGGGCTGTGTCCGGTCGAGGTGGATCGGACGCGTCCGGTCGAGGAAAACCAGGTTTCGACCCTTACTATACTCGACCGGACGCTGAGGTTCCAGCATCCGGTCAGTTTCTACCGGAGCGTCCGGTCAGCGTCATAACCATTGCAATCAGACGAACAGCGTTTGAAGCTGATGATGCGTGGCATCCATCTGTGGATCGGGCGCTAGGTCCAGGGTCCGGTCAAGTGGACCGGAGCATCTGGTCAGAGCGCAGAGTACCCAGTGAAGGGGTACAATGGCTCTATTTTGTGGGGGCTTCTATTTAAGCCCCATGGCCGGCTGTGGCTCACATCTTTGACAATTTTCATTGACATAGCAACCTTGTGAGCTAAGCCAAAGTCCTCCCACTCATCTACATCATTGATTCATCATCATAGTGAGAATGGGAGTGATCCAAGTGTATTGCTTAAGTGATTGCATCTAGAGGCACTTGGTGTTCGTGTTTCGCTACGGATTTCGCTTGTTACTCTTGGTGGTTGCCACCACCTAGATGGCTTGGAGCAGCGAGGATCGTTGAGCGGATGTGGTGATTGTCTCTGGCTCCGATCGTGGTGATTGTGAGGGGTTCTTGACCTTTCCCCGGTGGAGTGCCAAAAGGTACTCTAGTGGATTGCTCGTGGCTTGTGTGATCCTCATCTTGTGTTGGTTGTGTGGCACCCTATTGAGGGTTTGGCGTGTGAAGCCAATTAGCACGTGAACCTCCAAGTGAGTGAATCGCCACAACAAGGACTAGCTTGCCGGCAAGCAAGTGAACCTTGGTAAAAATCATTGTGTTTATCATTGATTCCGAGGTAATTGGTCTTCATTGTTATTTATCTTTGTAATTGGTTAGTACTTCATCTACACGGCGGTATAACTATCCTAATCACTCTCTTTACTTTACCGTAAACTAGTTGACAAGCTCTTTAGTGTAGCTAGTTGTGAGAGCTTGCTTGTTTGGTTAGTGTGACTCTTTAGTTAGTCTTTGAGAGCACACTAACATAGGATAGTGTCTTTGCTATTGTGTGAATAGACACTATCTAAACTAGAATTGTGATAGGTGGCTTGCTTTTTAAGTAGGCTAACGCAACACTCGCTTCGCCTCATAATTGTCTAACCACTTTGTTGAGTGTTGTTGTAAAAATTTTATTAGGCTATTCACCCCCCTCTAGCCATTAGGACCTTTCAAGTGGTATCAGAGCCGAGGTCACCGTTATTTGAGGCTTAACAACCTTCGATGTTAAAATAGCTCAAATCAACAACACCAAGAAGCCACCCCAATTTGATGGCACAAATTATCCTTATTGGAAGTTAAAGATGACCACACACATCAAGTCAATCAATAGAAAGGTGTGGAAGGTGGTAGAAACCAAAATTGAGATTGGTGATCCAGAGAATCCCACCGCCGCCGAAGAAGTGCTTCTCCAAAATAATGACATTGCTCTAAGTGTCATTCATGATGCAATTGATGAGAGAACATTTGAGCAAATCAAGAATATTGAGATGGCACATGAAGCTTGGAGAAAGTTGGAAGAATCATTTGAGGACACTCAAGCCGTGAAGGGTGCAAAGGCATACATTCTCAAAGAGAAGTTTGCAAGCTTCAAGATGAAGGAAGATGAAAGTATGCCGGAAATGTTTCATAGGCTTCAAGTGCTTATCAATGATCTCAAAGCACTTGGAGAAGAGGTGAAGGACAAGGACTTCTCCCATAAGTTCTTGAGATGCTTACCTTTAATATTTGGTACATTGGTCACCATTCTAGTAAGAAGCGGTTTGGACACTATGACACCAAACCAAGTATTAGGAGACATAATGACTGATGATACCTATAGAGATGATGATGAGAAGGAAGAAAAGAAGGAGAAGAAAGATGAGAAGAAGGATGAGAAGAAGAAGAGCGTGGCATTCAAAGCCACATCATCCAAGGGCAAAGCTAAGCAAGAAATATCTAGTGAAGAAGATGATTCATGGGATGACGTTGATGATGAGAAGATGGCTCTATTTGTCAAGAGATTTGGCAAGTTCATGGTAAAGAAGGGCTATCATGCAAGAAGAAAGAAATCTTTATTCAAGAACAAAGAAGAGTCAAGAAGGTGCTTCAAGTGTGGAAGCAAAGATCACCTTATTGCTCAATGCCCATATAATAGTGACATTGATGATGACAACAAGAACAAGAAGAAGGACAAGAAGGAAAAGAAAGAAAAGAAGGACAAGATGGCCTTCAAGAAGAAGAAGAGTGGTTCATATGTAGTCACTTAGGATAGTGATGCTTCCTCAAGTGATGATGATGATGATGATTGTGATGATCACAAGACCACCAAGAAGAAGGTTCTTGCAAGCATTGCCATCAATGAAAAGCCTTCTCTCTTCGAATCTTCATCATGCTTTATGGCTAAGGCCACTAAGGTACAATCTTGTGATGATGAAAGTGATGAAGAACACGTTGATAATAATGAACATGAAAGTGAAAATGATAGTGATAGTGATGATGATGAACCTACTAAAGATGAATTATTTGACATGCTAGAAGATGCTAAAAAACACTTTGACATTAAGAGAAGGGAATACAAGAGCTTGAATAAGGAGGTAAAAGCCCTTAAGCAAGCCCTTGATGAGCTCAAAGCAACTCATGAGAAGCTAGAGGTAGCCCATGAGAAGCTTGGCAAGGCTCACAAAAAGCTTGAAAAAGCTCATTCCACTTTGCTTAATGAACAAAATAAAAAGAAGCATGTTGAAACTTGTGATGTAGGTGTAACTTGTGATTTAATTAATATATCACTATCTATGCCTATCATTATTGCTACTACTAACCCTTCTTATAGCACTTCCACTTCTACCTCATCTAGTAGTGATGGTCTCACTTGTGAAACCTCACTAGTGGTTGAGAATGAGAACCTCAAGAAGGAGGTTACTAAGCTCACTCACAACCTAGCTAAGGCTTATGGTGGTGAGGACCACTTGCTTATGGCCTTGGGTAGCCAAAGAGCTTCTCTCTACAAAGAGGGATTGGGCTATACCCCCAAGAAAGGCAAAGCGGCCTTTGCTCATCACAAGACTAGTTTTATGAAGAACAATGGTCGGCTTTACACTAGTTGCAAGCAAGTTGGTCACAAAGAGCAAGAATGCAAAAATAAGAACAAAAATGCTAATGTATCCTTTATTAAGTTTGATTCATGCTATATGCTTACTAAGGATACAAATAGTGTAAAGGCTAAGTTTATTGGCAAACTATGGATGGGCTCAAAGAAGAAAGCCATTTAGGTGCCAAAGAGCCTAGTAACTAACCTTCAAGGACCCAAGCAAGTTTGGATACCTAAAAAGAATTGATCTTCTTTTGTAGGTCAATTACAAAGCTAGAGGAAGGCATTGGGTTCTTGATAGTGGGTGCACTCAATATATGACCGGTGATGCAAGGATGTTCAACTCAATCAACATCAATGGCAATGATGGTTATGATAGTATCACATTTGGTGATAATGGCAAAGGCAAGGTCAAAGGGATTAGTAAGATTGCTATATCCAATGACATGAGCATATCCAATGTGTTGCTAGTAGAGAGTTTGAACTTTAATTTGCTATCCATAGCTCAATTGTGTGATCTTAGATTCAAATGCATATTTGGAATAGATGATGTAGAGATCATAAGTATAGATGGCTCTAACTTGATCTTCAAAGGCTTTAGATATGAGAATCTATACTTGGTTGATTTCAATGCTAGTGAAGCTAGATTGTCCACATGCTTGTTCACTAAGTCTAACATGGGTTGGTTATGGCATAGAAGGCTTGATCATGTTAGAATGAAACAATTGAATAGATTGATTAAGCATGACTTAGTTAATGGCTTGAAAGATGTTGTGTTTGAAAAGGATAAGCTTTGTAGCTCTTGTCAAGCCGGCAAATAAGTTGGAAATACCCATCCTAAAAAAAGCATGATGAGCACTAGCAAAGCATTTGAGTTATTGCACATGAATTTGTTTGGGCCAACACAATACACTAGTATCGATGGAAATAAATATAGATTTGTGATAGTGGATGACTACACTAGATACACATAGGTATTCTTTCTAGTGGACAAAAGTGATGTGTTTGCAACATTCAAATCATTTGTCAAGGGCATTCATAATGAGTTTGAAACAACCATCAAGAGAGTTAGAAGTGATAATGGTAGTGAGTTCAAAAACACTAGAATTGATGAGTTGTGTGATGAATTTGGAATTAGACATCAATTCTCGGCCAAGTACACACCTCAATCAAATGGCCTTGTTGAGAGAAAGAATAGAACACTCATTGATATGGCAAGGTCTATGCTTAGTGAGTACAATGTGAGTCAATCTTTTTGGGCCAAAGCTATCAATACGGCTTGCTATTGTAGCAACCGCCTCTATTGTCACCGATTGAAAGAGAAGACACCATATGAGCTCTTGAATGGTAGAAAGTCCAACATTATATATTTTCGGGTCTTTGGTTGCAAATGCTATATCTTGAAGAAAGGCATAAGATTGGGAAAGTTTGATAAGAAATGTGACGAAGGATTCCTACTTGGTTATTCCACTACAAGCAAAGCATATAGAGTTTGGAATTTGGATAATGGTACTCTTGAGGAAGTTCATGATGTTGAATTTGATGAAACCAAGGGTTCACAAGAAGAGAATGAGAACTTGGAAGATGTTAGAGGCATTCAACTTTCAAATGCCATAAAGAACATGGATATTTGTAAATTGAGGCCTAGGCAAGTGAATGATAATGAAGATGATCAAGTGCTAGTGCTCTCTAACTCTAATGTGCAAGATGATACAAGTTAAGCTAGTGCAAGTGACTCTCATGATATTAATCAAGATCAAGTGGCTAGTACATCATCTCAACCCAATGATCAAGCAAGTGCAAGCAATCAAGTACCAA